>NW_014040810.1:161318-761318 GCF_000143105.1 Grosmannia clavigera kw1407 | reverse complement strand
TTCAACAACAGAAAGAGTTGACGGAGAAGCTGCAAGAAGTCGAGACGCTGCAAGAAGAATCCGAGTTGTCACCAGAACTCAAGAAGAAGCTCGCCGAGCTAGAGAAGGAGTATGACGATGTGGCCCGAGAAACCGCTCGTGCTTTCCTACCGAAGAAGCGTGTTCCTAGCAATGAATCTACTGACTCGCCGGATGCGAGAGGTCGGGTACGTTTCCACCGCTGCATACACTCTTCCCTGGCCATTGCCCTGGGTCCCGTCTGCTAATGAGCCACAGAGATCTTTGAGTCCTTCTAAATACGAGACCCATGCCTCCGGATCGCCTAGCAAGTTGACTGTCTCGAACCGCAGACAGCGGAACCAAAACTCCAACCGGGTTCACGACATTGAGTTCGCTGCGGAAATTAGCACGTCGCTGATCTCGCAGGTTCGTGGGCTGCAGGCACTTTTGGCTGAGCGGGAGGAAGATTTGCGCGATACAAAGCAGGACCTTGCTCGGCTGGAAGACACTGCGGATACGATGCGTGAGCGTATCAAAGAACTGGACGAAGGCGAGCATCGCTACAAAGAGGAGAACTGGAATCTGGAAACCCGCATCCACGACCTGGATGCTGCCCAACGTGACGCCTCCGACAAGGATAAAAAAATGGCTCAGCAACTGGCGATTCTGCAGGCCGACAAGGTCAAGACGCAGCGGGAACTCGATGAACTGAAGGGCGTGCACGCTCGTCTGGTTGATGAGCACGCTGCGATCGTCAAGCTCAATGACATCGAACTCGGTACAGCGAAGCGGAGCATCATCTTGGCTGATGGTGAAAAGGCCACGATGCAGCGCAAGATTGACGAACTGACAGGACTCAACCAAGAACTTGCTCGTGCCGTCTCGATGCAGCAGCGTGTCCAATCCGTCATTGGCGAAGCTGTCCCTGCAAAGAGCGACGAGGACGCTGATACTTCCAACGACCAGGGCACGCCCGATCACTCGCCACCTGCCTCTCCAGTCAAGGGCACGCCTCGCCATCCTGGTCTCGAGACGGAAACTTTGAAAACGTCCCTCCTCCACGCCCAACGCACTGTACAGAGTCTGCGCACCAACCTTCATCGCGAGAAGACAGAAAAGCTTGAGCTCCGGCGCCTGCTGCAAGAGACTCGGGATGACCTGGAACGTGTCCGCGCCGATCCTAACACGGCTGCGGCTGCGGCTGCAGCTGCGGCAATCAAGAAGAACCGGAAAGACGTGCGCGAGAACCAGAAGCAGTTGCGGCCTAGCCAGCTGGGCGGTCCCCGTTCAAGCCGTACAGAACTCTTCATCATTGCTTCGAACGACCCTGACTGGGAAGAGATCGAGAGCGAACCGTCTCCGTCTGGCTCCGCAGCCAGGGCACGGAGACGGGGCACGGAAACCAGCGACCAGTTCGATACGGCAAACGAGGGTGTTGTTAGCGACGCGTCATTTGCGACTGCCAATGAAGGAGCCGAGACGACCACCGACGCTTTCCATACCGGCGCAGAGGACCTTTCCAGCGACGAGGAGACTATGACGGAGACAGACCAACGTCCTCGTGGCCGAGCACTGTCTTCGAGAGGGAGCGGATCCGTATCTACGGCAAGAGGACCCCCAGCTCAGGATCCCGACGCAGCCAATCAAAGCACCGCCTCAACCTCTGATGATGAATTCAAGTCGCCTAGGACGCCAACTGCCTCGACATCTGGTAGCACGTCGCACATGCGGACGCGCTCCAGCCGCAGCACGCTAGCTTCGCACCGCATACGTCGTATGGCTAGCATCGAGGACCCCGGCAGTAGCCCTGCTGGTCTTCAGGCCAGTCCGTTCAGTGCTACTGGGTCTCCTGGTGTCGGCCTGGGCCTGAACTCAATTAACAGCACGCCACGGGTTATCGGTCTGCAACAGAGCCTGTTTGCCGAGCTGGAGGAGCTGAACGAGAACAGCGATGAAGACATGGCCAGCGAAGGGACACCGATTCGCTTCCGCAGCCCACGGTCTCTGACGCCATCTGCAATTGCCAGGACCAGGAGCACCAGCAATCTGTTCCGCGGTCGGTCTCCGCTGGCCCAAGTTCTGTCTACTTCAAAGGTCGTTATGGTAGACCGGGCTACTCTCACGGATTCCGTCACGATTTTGCCCTGGTCTGAGGAGGAAGAGAGACAGGAACAGCTGGGCGGCCTGGCACCTGAATCGCGGCCGACCTCTTTCCTGTCTGACATCAGCATGGGCGAGCGGCTGAAAGAGTTCCCCTCACCTCCATTGACGTCCGTACGCGGTCTCGCCCTGTCTCCTATTATTCTTTCGCCGCCACCATCGAAGCCAATCGAAGTCGGCCAGAAGACGGAGGATGACAGTGGAGAGCTTCAGGCTGTCGGGGAACCACCTCTGGAGCTGGCGATGTCTGTCATTGTTTCGGTTCCAATTGAGCCAGTGGCAGAGCCAGTGATTCCTCCGTCCCCCATCATCCTCGCCCTGTCCTCTGTTCTGGCAGAACATGTTGTGCCCCTCAGTCCATCAGAGCCGGAGCCCCCTGTCTTCACCTCATCAGCTCTTCATGCTGTTAATGTCAGTCCTATCGAGACGGAAGTTCCCGAACCGCCTACATTTTCACTGTCGGTTGTGCTGGTGGAGCAGGTTGAGCCCATCTCGGAGCCCGAGCCGGAGGAAGCTGTGCCAGTTCCCATGGAACCGTTTTCATTCACAGCTATGCAGTCGCAGTATGTGGAGCCGATCGCTGAGCCAGAGCCAGCGCCACCAGTCTGGGAACCATTCTCCGTCTCAACCGTTCAGTCACAGTACGTCGAGCCGATTGCAGAGCCAGAGAAAGCTTTGCCGCCGGTGGAGCCGTTTGCAGTTTCGGGGTTGTTGTCACAGCACATTGAGCCAGTCTCTGAGCCGGAGCGAGCCCTGCCCCCTCTGGAGCCATTCTCGTTCTCGGCGGTCCAGGTGCAGCACGTTCAGCCAGTGTCTGAGCCTGAGCCAGTGCGAGCACTGCCTGTTCCAGAGCCGTTCTCTTTCTCCGATGTGCAGACGCAGCAAGTCGAGCCGATTTCAGAGCCAGAAAAGGCTCTGCCTATTGCGGAGCCGTTCTCGGTTTCCGGAGTCTTGTCGCAGCACGTCGAGCCAATCTCCGAACCAGAGCGCGAGGTGGTTCCGTTGGAACCATTTTCTTACACAGGTGTGCAGTCGCAGGAAATCCAGCCTGTATCCGAACCAGAACCACCAGTCCTGCCGCCACCGTCACTTTCCGTGTCTGCGGTGCAAGTCGAAGATGTCGAACCGGTGTCTGTCCCCGAAGAGCCGCTTCCAAAAATGGCCGTGTCCGGCGTCTTCTCTCAGGACGTCGAGCCTGATGTCATTGCGGAAAGCGAGGATGAGAAGAAAGATCTGGTGGCTGTGGCTGCTCCTCTGGTGTCTGTCAACTCCATTGGAACGCAGACGGACGAATGGAAGCCTGTGCTTCTTCCTGGGGCTATCGCTACTCTCGGTGCTGCGGCAGTGGCTGGCGGCGTATTTACTGGCCACGAAGTCGGCTCTGTGATCTCTGACGGACAGCGGAGCCCTAAGAGGAACGCTTTCATCATACCCCGCGATGGCGACGAGCTTTCGACCGCGACGAGTTCGCCGGAATCTCGCCAGGCGCCAACAACGCCGAGCAAGTCTGCTCGTGGTCCCCTTATTGGGGGTTGGTCTAAGCACACTGGTCCTCCCACTCCAGTTATCGCAGAAGACGAGACGCAGCAGTCGCCGAGCACTGATTATCTGTCGGAGACGCCAGAGTCTGACCGTGTTTTCAAGGAGATTTCAGCCAACGCGAACTCTGGGAATGTCGTGCGCAGTATCGCCGCCGAGGAGCCTGTCCGTTCTCTGGAGGCCATTGGTGCTACGCCATATGTTGGCAGCAAACCGGCGAAGCAGTCTTTTGCTGTCGGCGCGATGGGGCAGAATGTCCTGGAAGATGGCACGGGCAGTTCTATCAAACGCGGCAAGGCTATCGATGCAACTGGTAGTGCGGCTCTGCATCGGCCTGGCTCTGCAACGAGCAACCGGCTCTCGACGGACTTTTTGCCCCCGCTACCAGCCAACCACAGAGAGGTGATCGAGGCTGCCCGGAGCGGTTCTGCCGGCTCTATGGGAAGCAGCGGGCCTGCTGCTGTCGCCGCGCCTGGTGGCATGGCAACATGGCGGGCACAGACGCCGACAGGAGCAGCTGCACGGGAGTTCCATTATGCGCACTATACCGGGACACCGACTCCGAAGGCCAACGTTCGCAACGGTGCGGCCGGCGTGGGCGAGCTGCACGCGCCGTCGCGGCCTTCGTCTCGTATGAACGCAAGCAACGCCGGTGGAAGTGTTGTACCAGGGGCGATGGGCTCGCTCAGCCGGCAGACATCCGTGTCGTCGTTCGCGTCGGAAGTCAATGCTCGGTTCAACATACACGACGGTGACGTCTTCGGAAGTGGGGCTTCTAGTCACATTGACCCGCGCATGATCCAGGCTATCACCCAGACCATGATAGGCGAGTATCTGTGGAAGTACACGCGTAAGACTGGGCGCTCGGGCATGTCTGAGAAACGGCATCGTCGGTACTTTTGGATCCACCCCTACACGCGGATGCTCTACTGGAGCGATCAGGGACCGTCTGCCGACAGCCGCGTGGAGCAACGGGCGAAGAGCGTCGTTATCGAGGGCGTGCGCGTTGTGACAGACGACAACCCGATGCCTCCTGGCCTGCACCGGAAGAGCCTTGTGGTGATCTCACCCGGCCGCACGATCAAGTTCACGTGCAGCACTGGTCACGGCCACGAGGTCTGGTTCAACGCGCTGTCTTATCTGCTCCTGCGTAAGGAGGAAGGGGCAGAGGACGAGGGCATGACGGCCAACGGGGAGCAGATCACGCGGGAGGACGTGGAGGAGTTCAACCCTGCGTTTGGGCACCGTGCAGGCGCCAGCTCTGCCCAAGCCCGGCGTCAGCCGCCCGTGTCGCTGTCGTCGTATAACTCGCGGACGACGCACAACGAGTCACCTGCGTTTGGGATGACGATGAACGTGCCGACGTTGACGCCGACGCCGAAGAAGAACACGAATGGCCGGGTAGGCTCCTCCATCACGCCGTCTCGGTCGGCAGCAAGGATCGCGTCGCGAAATCGCCTGAGCCGTATTGGCGGTTACTGGCGATCGAGCCAAAATCGCTCTCCACGCAGTTTAGCATACGCAGCCACCGGCAGAGCAACAACGTGCCGCAAGAAAGCGGGATATACGAGGCCAGCGAGGTCAACGACAGCGCCGAAGATGCTCGTGCTCTCTTTGTGGCCCAGGACCGGGAAGCTGGCCGGCTCGAGAACGTGCGGGCCTGTTGTGATGGTGAGTCGACTCGAGATGCTCTCTCGGACCGCAGACAGCAAGAATGTGACTGACATGGCACAGGCAAACACGACGTCGGCACGCTGTCGCATAGCACGCGTCGCAACCGACACTCGCAGCAGCCCACATCGACGATGTCAACGCCCACTCATAGTACCGTCCGTCACCGGCCTTAGAGCGCCGTGCTCGTTCCGAGGTGGTGTGTGCCTCTTCTGGTGCAGTGTTTCAGTCGCTTGGGAGCGCTCCAGGCGTATTCCCGTCTGTGTTATCTCTTTTGTGTTTTTGTCCGTTCATGTTCACGAAGCATTAACTGTTCGTTCATCCAACATCCCTTACGACCTTACGTCTCTCGTTTCTTGCCGAGTCTGTTTCCGAACTGCCGGCGTTTTGCTCATACTGCGCATTGTGCATGAGGGCCGTCTCTTTCTTTTGTTGTTCGTCGCGGCACTGAAAGTGCTCGCACCCGTCACTCGTTTGGATTATTTTCCGTCTTTCTATACCTGGGCGCACATAGCTCTAATTTCCTTGCCTGGTTTTTTTTTTCTGCGCTGCTTGTTCACCATGGTGAGGAGCATATGGTCTAGCACATTCTTGTTGGGAGGTTAAAGCATGGAAAACCAGAAAAAACAGTATTCGCTTATTTCACCTGACAAATCATAACTAAATTGCACGTGTTGTTGCTTGCGTATATAGCAGCCGTGTCCCGCAAATCGGTGCAGTCCAGCCGTCCGGTTTGCAGCAGCTAGCATTGATCTTTTCTTTATTTTGTTTCTCTTTTTTTCATTTATTGCTGTTTTCCGTTTGCACTCCCTAGAGACTAAAATAAGAGCATGCATGTCCCCGAATCCGTGGTTGTTTATGACGTAAAGGAATAAACGGACAACACATGGAATAATAAACACCCAGTAGATCCTCCCAGTGCACAAACGCTCCTGTTCCTCGGCGTCCTCTCGTCCTCTCCGCGGCCATCCAGCCTAGATGGCGGTGTCGTAGGGGATCGGGGTGACGGTCTCGGGTGCGTTGCCGTCGAGCGACAGGGTGTGGGCGGGACGCGGCATGGTGGGCAACCGCTTGAGCTGGACGGGCGTGCCGGTGGCCTTGGCCTGCTTCTTGAGCTCGGCGTTGACCTTGACGCGGCGCAGAAAGTCGTCGCGAGACCGGGACGGCGAGATGTGCTCGATGCGGACGTTGACGCGCTTCTCAAGGTACCGGTGCTTGACCTTCTTGTAGATGATCACACCGACGGCGTTCTTGGCCACGTTGTAGATGACGCCCGTCTTGCCGTGGTAGACCTTGTGGGGCATGCCCTTCTGGACGGCACCGTTGGTCTTCAGGTCGACGATATCGCCCACCCTTTCTTGTTAGCGAGCGTGGCGGAGAAGGGAGAAAGAGAAGCAAGAGCGTCGTTTCTCTGCAGAAAGAGCGCAAATGGTCAAGAAAACGTCTTCCGCCAAATCGTACGTACCGGTATGTCTTGAGATACGTGGACAGACGGATCATGCCCTTCTCACGGAACTTCCGCGAGAAGGCGTACCGCGTACCGGACCGCAGACCTGCGCTCTTACCCATGGCGACGGTGGGTTATTGGATGGAGGGAAAAGGAGACGACGTGGACGACTGCACTTGCGATGGTGCTTGTTGTTTTTTCGAAGTCCCGGGGCGGTACTGCGAAAAAGATTTGGCGATTGGGTTTGTGTCGTTGAATGGCCCCCGCGAAATTGTTGTCATGCAAAATCTTTTAGGGCCAAGTCGGTCGTGGGAAAAATTAAAATAAAGTGTGTGGGCGTGCCGGGTGGCGCCACGTGACGTTCAGCGAGTCAGCAGCGTTAGCAGCCACACAAACCTAGGGCAAAAATAAATTTTGGGGGGCATTTTTTTCTGCTTGCGTTTTTGTCGACTCCCCTCCACTTAACCTTTTCTCACATCTCTCTCTTTTTTTTCTTCCATCGCGAATCGCCCAACGTCGACGACACCAAGGAATCGTCCCGTCTCGATCACTGTCCCAAGATGGCTCCCCTGTCGTACTCCAAGACCGCCAAGGTCCCCCGTCGCCCGTTTGAGGCCGCCCGACTGTTCGTGTCTTCCCCTGCCATCCTCACCGGCCACTGAGCAGGAGCGTGTCTCTTGCCCATGTCGTTGTGAGCAATCAGCTAATGGAGGGTTGTGGGTTTTTCTCCTCTTCCCCTGGACTACAGTGACTCCGAGTTGAAGCTTGTCGGCGAGTATGGTCTGCGCAACAAGCGCGAGGTGTGGCGTGTCATGCTGACGCTGTCCAAGATCCGTCGTGCGGCCCGGTGAGTGGTCCTGGATTGGTTGGGCTGGGAGTGCAGGGTGCTAACAGATGCAGTCAACTCCTGACGCTCGACGAGAAGGACCCCAAGCGGCTGTTCGAGGGCAACGCCCTGATTCGCCGTCTGGTGCGTGTCGGTGTGCTCGACGACTCGCGCATGAAGCTCGATTACGTGCTGGCCCTGAAGGTCGAGGACTTCTTGGAGCGTCGTCTGCAGACGCTGGTCTACAAGCTGGGTCTGGCCAAGTCGATTCACCACGCGCGCGTGCTCATCCGCCAGCGCCACATCCGCGTCGGCAAGCAGGTCGTCAACGTGCCGTCTTTCATCGTCCGTCTCGACTCGCAGAAGCACATTGACTTCTCGCTCAACTCGCCCTTTGGCGGCGGCCGTCCTGGCCGCGTCCGGAGAAAGAAGGCCGCGGCCGCCAGCAAGGGCGACGGCGAGGAGGAGGAGGAGGAGGAGGAGTAGACGCTGTCCGGTACGAATACACACGGTGACAAGACTGGAAAGACGGCGGACTGTGCGAGATGATATAAAAAAAATCCGAGAGAATGGAAAGAGGGCAAGAAAGGCAAGAGGCAAGAGGCTTTTTTGCTTTGCCGCTTTGCCGCTATTTCATTTTTATTTTTTATTTTACAAATTGGGCCCGACGGCCGGGTCGATGGAGAGTAAAACAAAAAGCAATAAAAAGAGAAAAATGATACTACTTCTTGTTCTACATGCTGCTCTTAGTGTGGCTCCGCTCCGAGAGGTTGCGCGAGGCATCGAGGATGAGCGAGACGTGATGGCTGAGGGCGACGAGGTCGTGGTGGTCGTCCAGGATGACGACCTCGAGGTCGAGGCGGCCATTGCGAATCTGCTTGGAGGCGATGCGGACAAAGAGCCACTCGACACCATCGGGCGGCAGGGCCTTCTTGACGTCGAGATTGAGGGCGAGGGTAGGATACCAGAAGATCTGGCTGGGGTCAAAGTAGGCATCGTCGGGGTCATCGTCAGACTGGGGCCGATAAGACTCGACGACGTAGGGCCAGACGTCGGCGACGAAGCCGAGGAGCGTGTTGGTGAAGCGTTCGCCGGTAGCTAGGCGGATCCACATGTCGACGATGGAGCGCTGCTGGGGAGAGGGATGATGTTTGGGGGGGGATTCCGGCTGCTGCAGCTGCCACTTGGGCACGTAGAACTCGGTCTGGGCCATGACGGCACGATAGCTGCCGGGGGGAATGGGCCGGCGCTGCCAGTGGTCGTCGACACCGTCGCGGCCGAGGCGGGCAAAGTCAGCGGGCGGTGGTGGCGGCGGCAGCGCTGCCGGCTGCAGAACATAGCCGGTCGGCAGGCTGAGGCCGGTCTCGCGATCGAGGGCCGAGTTGGTCAGGTAAGCCACGGCCTCGCGGCGCGACTGGCCCGGCGTGATCCAGGGCGCCTGGGTGGCCAGGGCATGCTGGAACAGGCTGACGTGCACGACGCTGGTGCGCTGGCCCAGCTTGACCTCGTCGACGACAAAGACGGCCGGCCCGATCTCCGTCCGGCTGACGTACTCGACGTGGGCAATGACCGTGTCGGGCTGGCCACGGCCGGCCAGGTGCGTCTGGACGACGCGCAGGAAGCAGCTGGCGATGAAGCCGCCATGGGGGACTGCAGGTCAGCAGGTGTGGGTGTGCGCAAGAGTGGCACGGACAAGGTAGCTTACCGGATCCGATGCAGTATCGAGCCGGGAAGTTGGCCCCGTATGTGGTGGCATCGAGGCGCGTGATGCGGGTGGCCTCGTCAAAGTTGGGGTCGGACGTCATGCTGAATGGTGTGTAGAAGGTTTCTTTTTCAGTATCTTCGTCCGTTCTTTGGCTTGTTCGACGCAAGTACGTTCATCTCGACTTACACCCCAGATTCACCGAGGCATGTCAAAAAGACGTATGAGTAATCACAGCGGACTTATGGGTCTAGCCGAGGTCCACTTCTTTCGGGCTTATTTCAACAATTCGAGCAGCATGTGCAGCCATATGGCGAGGGCGCCATTCTGTAGGGGATGTTGAGGCCATGTGAAAAGGGCAAGGGGGTTTTCGTGTTCGTGTGCACATTGTAGCAACATCGACCATGGCCGTCAATGCAGCGAGCGACAAGGGCTTCCCGGGCTTTGAGCAGGTGACGGAGCAGATCTGGATTCAGCGTGTGGACGAGCCGACGACTGCTGCTGGCGATCAGCCGACGACGGTGCTGCTGTTTGGCTGGGGCAATGGACAGCCGCGCCATGTGGCCAAATACGCGGCCGGCTTCCGCGTGCTGTTTCCGCAGGCGACCATTGTGGCCGTGCTGTCGCCGATTCTGCAGGCCATCAGCCAGGGCGTTGACGATCGCACCGAGGCGATGCGTCCGCTGGTGGACCTGGTATGGGGACCGGCGAGCCTAAGCCAGCGTGACGTCGATGAGCGTATCCTGGTCCACGTCATGTCCAACGGCGGCGGCATCTTCTATGCGGCTACGCTGAACGCGTATGCGCGCAGCCATGGCGCCGCCATGCCGCACGACCTGCTCGTCTGCGACTCCACGCCCGGCGGCGATGCCATCGGACCCAATCTCTGGTGCTGGGCGCGCGCCGTGGCCCTGGGCGTCGCCGCCTACCTGCCGGGCGTCCCGTTTGTCTTCACGCAGGCGCTGTGTGCGGGCTTTCTGGCGATTCATCACGTGACCGAACACGTGATCATTCGCCGCGAGTCGGCCGCCACGTTTAGTTGCCGTCTGGTCAACGACCAGGACTACGAGACGGCAGCGGCCCACCGGCTCTACCTCTACTCGGCCGAGGACGACATCGTCCGGTGGCAGGACGTGGTGGCGCACGCGGCCGACGCCCGCCAGATCGGCTACGACACCACGCTCGAGCGCTTTGCCGGCAGCCCACACGTCGGCCACATGCGCCAGCACCCGGAGCAGTACTGGGGGGCGATCGAACAGGCCTGGGCGCACTCGTGGAAGGGCAAGGGGGCGAATAGAGGATAGCGGGCTAGATAGCTGGCATGATGCTGGCTGGAAATGACACTAGACGAGAACGATCGGTGGCTGGCTTGGACAGCAGCGGAGAGGCTGTCTTGAAGCTGTGTACACCGTGCTCGGTCTGACTGCAATCCGTCAGCTTCAGCCGCAAAAAGGGAGATTGAAGCTGTAAAGTCGCCATCCCAAGTCGGTCTCCCCATGTCACCAGAGAAACCTGCCAGGACGCGTCATTCATGCTTGGCTCTCGTCTGCAGCCTAGAGCCAAGAGCTGTCCGCAATGGTTTGCGTCACCTATGAGGGGATCGTTCCTGCACTGCCCCTCTGTTGCCAAATGGGGAAATCGTGGGCCGTCACTGCCTGCCCTACCACTCCTTCTCTGCCTTGCCATCCCCCCCTGTAATTTTTATCTCTCACCTCTTTGTATTTGTTTTCCAAACATTCCCATGGTTGCTGTCAATCCCAAACGCCCGATATCCTAACGCCCATTGTCGCCATCCGAAGCCAGACGTTGACGGATCGGCCAGTCTGCGGCGCCGGCGAACACGCTAACCCTGAAGCGAGGACAACGCGCGACGATCATTTCAACGGCAACAGCTACGTTCGTACGCACGGCGAAGCACGATTCCGTCCACCGCCACAGAGACACCGAGCTTGCAGGGCGAAAGAACAGGCCGCGCCAGGATGAAGACCTTTCGCAATGTGCTGGGCAAGAAGAACAAAGATCGTGAGCTGTCTCCGGCCCCCCCAATTCGCCCCGCACGTGTCCGGCGTATGCGGCCGCGATCGGTGCCTTGCGAGCAGTCCAGCTGACAAGCCGTGCCAGAACTAGCTCCGAATGACGGCACGCCGCCCGCAGGACGGGCCTCTATTTCCGGCACGGTCGGATCCGAGCGCGATACGTCCAGCAATAGCCTGGCCGACGATGCAGAGACGCCCGAGGCTTCGGCTGCCCGCTTGGTGGTAGGCAGGACGAGCGAGGACGAGCGAGAGCGATTGGAGGACCGTGGCTGACAAGGACCGTGGCAGAAAACGTTCTGCCTGAGCGAGACTGACGGATCGGTAGGCTGTCCGGACCTGCTTATCCATGTCCACATTCACGCTGACGGCCATGTTCCAGGGAGCCGAAGAGGCCATGCTGCCCAGCCTCGTCGAGGCGGCCGAGTCGTCACCCGCGGCAGCAGCCGAGTGTGCTCGCCACATCCGCAAGTTCCTGTACCGCGAAAACTGGCGCCGGCCCACCGTCATGTACAACGCCATCATGCTGATGCGCATCCTGGTCGAGAACCCGGGCCACACGTTCACGCGCAACATGGACAAGAAGTTTGTCGAGGCCGTCCGCGAGGTCCTGCGCAACTGCCAAAACCTGCAGACGGTCCAGTCCCTCATCGACGCGCTGCAGAGCTTCGAGGCCAAGAGCGTCGTGGACGAAGGCCTGGGCCGCATCGTCGAGATGTGGCAGAAGGAGAGGGCCAAGAGCAAGATCCCATATCCGGTGCGTACGACTCCTCATCTCTGGCCCTCCTCGCTTCTGACAGCCCTAGGCCCATCCGAACGGCCAGCCACAGTTCATGTCACCGATGCAGCCGATGCAGCCGATGCAATCGATGCAACCGATGCAGCCGATACAGTCAATGCAGCCGATGCAGCCAATGCAGCCAATGCAGCCGTATCCGGTGTACCAACCCTACACCATGGGCCACCAGCCGAGCAACAGCCAGTATGAATGGCCGTCTTATGGTGGAAGTGGAGGCGGAGGCGTGAGAAGCAGCGGTGGTGGCGGCCACCACAGCAGTCGCTCGCTGCCACGACCACAGGAGGTGCGAAAGCGTCTAGAGGAGGCACGCACGACAGCCGGGGTTCTGGCCGATGTTGTCAACACGAGCTCGCCACCCGCCCTGCTAGACCACGATCTGGCCGGCGAGCTGTCATCCCGATGCCGGCGAGCGACAGCTCAGATTCTCGACTATCTCGACGCGCAGAACCCGATCCCGGACAACACGGAGATGGCACACCTGCTGACGGTGCACGAAGCCGTGCAGCAGTCGCTGCACCACTACTACAGAGCCGTGCTGGAGGCCCGCAAACAGCTAGGCATGGGCGAGACGCGGCGCAGTGAGACGGGTGGCGTGCCAGCCATCGAGATGACACCGGCCGGCCAGAGCAAAGACAAGGGCAAGGGCACGGCAACGAGTCCGGGCATAGCGGACGGACCCGGCGGAAGCACCAGCAGCGGCGACGCTTACGTCTACGGCGGTAACGATAGAGGAAAGGCCAACAGCAGCAACGGGGGCCTCGTAGGTGACAGCAATCCTCGGTATTCCGTGACCGATCTGTACTCGGACTCGGACTCGGACTCGGACGGCCGGATGGCAGCAGCCATTGCCGCCAGCACGGCGCCCGGAGCCAACAGCCGGCCGTCACAGCGCTACCTCAACACGGACAGCCCGTTTACAGACGCGCCGGCCGAGTCGTCCCGCTCGTCATCGCGCGTGCGTCCGGGAGCAGGCGGCAATGGCAAGGCACGGCAAAAAGGCCCAGCTACGGGCTCGTCCGCTGCCTATGCTTTGGATGGCGTGTCGCCCAACGAGCCAGAAGACTACCAGCCAGCAGGCGGCAGAAGTGGTAGTGGTAGTGGTGGTACTGGTGCTGGTGCTGGTGCCTCCTCGTCGTCTGCCATCGACTCGGCCGCACATGCAGGCGGGCCGGTGTATCGCTACTGAGAAGAGGAAGGGACCATGGCAGGACAGTCCCTGGCTCCTGTATCTGGGATATCTTTGCGGTATGTGACGTGACAGCTTGGCTTTCGCAGTTTTTTGAAAATTGTTCAACATCTGGCCTACCTCTTTTCTTCTTTTTTTTCATCCGTCCTGTTGACACCCTCCCCTTTTGTTTAGCTGGACTGCTTGCTTCTTGACAAGATGTTTCAGTGAGATACCCGTCGTGCGAGCTCCCATTAGCAAGCGGTGTCATTTTGACGTTGTAAGATGTTTTTGCCTCCTTAATTGGAACGTTCAGTCTTGCTCGTAACCAAATTCAAAACCCAAAGACACAACGTTTCCCCGCTGGCATCGTGCATCCTGCGTGCTGGTTTCCAATTTGCCCCCAGATCGGCATGTCGTCCGTAAATGGGAATTTAAGCGAAAGACAATATCTGGCGCTAGTCATGTATGTGTGATCTCAGCTTGGGCCCTAATTCCAAGTTTTACAGTACGCTTTTCAGTACAGTATACGGTGGAGCTATGCATAACCGATACCTAAAGCGGCTAGCATCCCTCAAATAAATCAATGTACGGAGAACTCTGTACCTTTTGTGCAAATTACATTTCGTACCAGTCACGTAAGGTATAGTTGAGCGGCAGAAAATAAAGAATAGTATACAGACTACTCTGTATTACGTACTCTGTGCGAACCCGGTATCATTATACTTATAAGTAAGTGAAAACAGAGAAATAGTAAAGATAAAATTCAAATCGAATATGCTACCGAATTAGCTAGGGCTGCTAGTCTAGCACTCTTCTGAATAATTTAAACGGTTTTACGCAAACTATAGCAACTTTAGTAGCCAAGGACTAAGCCTTTTTTTTTTATTATAAATATCAAAGGTAGTTAGTAAATAGTATATATAGAATACTGTACGGAGTACTCCGTACCAAAAGTGTATTTAAAAAAACTCAGAATTAGAGCCTTAGCCCCAGACCAGTACCAGAATTTTCCGAGCTCGATCCCCTCGACCCTGGAGTTACGAGCTTATCGGCGCTTTGGAGTTACGTGTTTCAAGCGGCCTACTTTGGAGAAGAACAACGATGACGACAGACATTGGTACAAAAAGCAAATAAAACAGAAAACGGCAAGCCTGCGCTGTCAGCTAGCCCACGGGTGTGCAGGTCGTAGGGGTCTGGCATACTAAAAATGAATTTAAAAAAAGGGGCGCACTGTAAGGTACATTCACCAAGCAGCTTACACTGCTTTCAGTGCACCTATCGGATTCAGTACACCTAACGCATACGGTGCGTTCAGCGCATTCAGCGTATCTGAATTATTCAGCATATTTAGTGCATTCTGCGCATTTGGTAAGATATATTCGCTGCACATAGCGCTAAATGCTTAGAATGCACCAAATATGGTGAAATTCAATACGCTGAGTACGCTGAGTGTACCGAATGCGCTGGGTGCACTGAATCGCCGGTTTTACTTGAGCAATAGCTTATTTGGCAGTGTATACTGTGTAAGCAATACAGTGTTGCATTACGCAATTCACTGTGATGGACCCCCTGCGAACGAGTCCGACCCCCTGCGACATGCCCACATTCCTGGCTTTAACAGGATCATTAAGATTACCATACCATAGGCCATGCGCTGCACGTAATATGCGGATCTGCCATCCAGGCTCTCGATCGGTGCTTGACCGCTCATTTCCCCGGCATTTCCGTCAAGGAGCAGCAGTCTGTCTGTCCTCTCTGAAGCTTACTGCGTCATCCCTAATTCTATCCCGTGTTTTCAACTTCGTATATCTGCAGCTGTTAACCTTTCCTTTCTTTTTTGGCTGTGTCTTTTCTTCTTCTGAATCCTTTTGGGCTTCTCCATGACCTGGTTTCTGCCTTTTCCTGCAGGTGCGGCTAAACAGCACAAATTCTCAACCGCTGACCGATAGCTTACTCGTAGTCTTTGTGCTTTGTGTCTCCGCACTGTCTCGGCTGGCCATAAGGCTTTCGACTGGCGCTCCTAGCCGAGAAAATCCCCGCAGATATCATGTTCAAAAAAAACAATGCCCTTGCTACGGAGATTCTTTTACTTAAAAATTAAGTAATATAATATTTATTAGCTAGTCGTTGAACCTTTATATATCTCATTAAAAATACATAGTTGGCAGCAAATTTTACTATGTAGTTGTGTATGTAGGTGTTTCTGGGTGATTTCCCGTAGC
Organism: Grosmannia clavigera kw1407; assembly: GCF_000143105.1. Classification (NCBI taxonomy): domain Eukaryota; kingdom Fungi; phylum Ascomycota; class Sordariomycetes; order Ophiostomatales; family Ophiostomataceae; genus Leptographium; species Leptographium clavigerum. Next base: position 745,751 of record NW_014040810.1, on the reverse strand, counting down.
GAATACCGGAAATGCCAACACGACTGCATGGCAGGAATCAAGGCGACACTTCGGCTGCCTTTCTCGGCTTGCTCACACCTTCCTTTCGGAGGTTGTTGTCCACGTTGCTTCGGGAAGGCGCGATGCGAGGCAGTGGCAGCAAATGTGGCCTCCTTCCAGACTTTGTTCGCTGATACTGACGTACGCGTAGTTCTATGTCTCATGTATCTGTCTCCGCTGTCTCTTTTAAACTTCGAAGCTCGTCCTCGAATGAATCTTTGAACTTTTCTCTCTCGCCCTCCGTCTGGGTGCCGATGCCCCACCGACGATTCCAGCTTGGCCGACACACACACGGATGCAAGCCTCGTCTGTTACAATTGGAGAAGCGATGCGGCTGTCCAGCTCTTATGCCTGGACGCTTGGCAAACTGCTCATTGCTTCTTCCTTCTTATCAACCGGCCTCTTACCGCTTTCTTCTTCCCAGACCGGCAATGTTGAGGCCCGGGCTTGGACGAGATTCCACGGAGATGGTGCGTCTCCGCCAGGCCTCGACCATTGTCTCAGCCGATCCTGATCATCGGTCCCTCTGTCCACTCACTACGTTGCCTCTATCTGTCTTTGAAAATAGGTGCTGCATAGCATCGAAATTCGGCAAGAGAGCTGCTACGTTTGCTCTGCTCAATCTCAGCTTAGTCTGCTTATTATCTTTCTCGGTACGGAGTACTCATTGCGAGGGTGCCTATTTTTCCTAAATAGAGTTCCACTCTGGCTGCGGCTGAGCCGCGGTACTCTTCCCTGCATAGCACAGCGAACGACGAGTATGCTCACTTGTGCTCTGTCAGATCTAGACATCTGGCATTGCATTGCAGGTGGGCTCTTTGGGGCTCTCAGGGGCTTGCAATCAAGTACTCCGTGTCTTGCACTGTGCCGGAACTTTCCGTCTTGAAAAGCAAAAGCTGCGCACAGCATAGCTGACCATCGCTTACTTCGGTGCTGCATGTTATGATACCCCCAAGTTGTCTACAGTCTGGCAAATGTGCCGTCCTCCACCGGCCAAATTCTCGTCCCTCGGCTGAAACAATGCCAGTGGTTTGGGACGTAGCAGTCAGGCCGCCTTTGCCGCTTCGATATGAGACTGTTGTACGACAGAGACTAGAAACAGCTGCAGAAGCCATGCTGCTCATGATATCACCCTTCATGTGACAGTCGATAGAATGATGGGAAGCAAGGCACCTCGGCCACATCAGACTATTGGTCCATATCGGATCTCAGTCACACTACACGTGGACCCCTGCATCCTACGTTGCCAGGAGCGGGATACCCACCAAATATTGCTTTGTGAACACTGCTCTCCTCCATATGGCAGTGATGGGCGAGAAGGGAAGATAGTTTTCACTCTGGCGATCGTGCGGAGGTGTGCTTTTGCGCATGGCGGGAACCTCCCACCGGCCTCTAGGAAGTCTTCCGTCTCTGGAACGTGCATACTTGTACTTTTGGTGACAGCCAAACAGAGACCAGGGACAGGGCGGTCATTCCTAGCATGGAATTCTAACGGCGCACTGAAACGCTCCATTGGACAATTGCCGTTCTTGCTGTTTCTGCCTGCTGTCTCTTCCTGCCTTTTCTTTCTACGAGCTGCGAAGGGGGAGGGGTGGGCACAGAGAGGATTGGCTTGTCCTCGGGGCCTGGGCCTGATTGACGCCCGGCCTCGTTTTCCTAAACAGTCGGAACGCGTTGTCTGCTCTCGCAGACTCTTGGTTCCAAGACACTTTCGACCTTGTCGGCCATCCCTGCACGTTCTATCTAAAGGTGCGGAGCTACCATCCGGCTTAATCTTTACATCCCCGAGCACTTGTGGCCGGGACCTGTACTTAACGCCATCTGTCCCATCATCCCTCTGCCCCTCCACTGTCCGCTAGCTCGAGTGCCAGACTGCCATCGCTTGCCCCAAATGGTAATGGTCTTAGCGCCCTCTCCCGTCTCGCCGCAGCCTGGCCACGCCTCGTTGGGCAGCACATCGTCCGTCTCGTCGCACGACGGCAGCGATGCCAGCGGTGGTGACAACACAGACGGCAATCCTGTCCCTGCAGAGAACCGCACTGTCGTCACGCTGTTTGCACCGGACCTGGAATACATACTGCGCGCCCACAACTCATTACGGGGCCTTTGCAAGAATCCTGGCCGGCTGGAGCCGAATTTTGCAAAGCGCCCGCTGCCGAATCCACGCCCGATTTGGTTGGCGGAACTCAGCGACGTCCCACTAACAGCCAGACTTCTGATATTGCCTCCGCTGAGCAACTACACGGAGGGATATTCTCTTCGGACGCTGCTGTGCGACCTCGGAAAGGTGAAAAGACCCCAGTCTTCAAGACGTTTTCGCTTATAAGACACAGCCTGGCCCTGGCCTTTCCAACTAACATGTCTTGTCTCAGAGACGGCTTGGTATCTTGGATGCCCCATCTGCAGACCTTGCCTGCAAGCTGTACCAGCCAGACAGGTTGTCATTCACGGAGGAGGCGCTTGAAAACGTGGTGCTGACACCGGACATGGTGGGTCTGGCAGCTCGATTCACCGAAAACGACGCCAACAACAGCTTGATTAATAACATGCATGTTGCCGGCGGTGATGACACAGGCGACGGCAATGACGACGAAAACCAGGCCGTGCCAACCAACAATTCGTCGTTGCAATCGTTGTACGTTTTGCAGCGCTGGGGCAAGCATGTGCGGGTGATCAGGCAGCCAGATGAGCTGGACGTGGCGCGATATGTGTCTAACATGCCACGTCTGAAAAGCATCAGGCAAGCATACAAACATTCTCTCTCCCGGGTTCTCCCCTCGCACACACACTAACAGACGTGCAGCTGGGAGTATCCGCCGAACGGTGACCGAACGGCAGGCTTCCAACGCGTCATTAGCAATGGGGTCATCTCGTACGGAATAGGGGGGCTACAGGGCATTGCATTGGGACATATGCTCGGGCCGTCTGTGCGGCTGTGTCTCGACGGCATGCCACTGGAGGGGATGGCCCGGCGGCTGTCCCAGTTGGTGAGTGGTGGCGTGGACGCAGACCGTGAGCTTCGGGTAGCACTGGGCGGGCTTACTTCGATCCGGCTGACAGTCGGAGGCCCGGGAAACGAAGTGGTGACGGCCGCAGACATGGACGCACTGAAACGACTGCTGCTGCTGGCGTCACCAAACCTGGAGACTCTGATTGTGCGGGCGACCGTGGAAGCGGAGCACGACGGATACGCAGGTGCAGACAGAGGAGACAGAAGAGAAACAGGGGAAGCGGAACAGGGCCGCTTCTATCTGCCGGCCTTTTCCTTCCTGCCTGGCGAGCGGCTCCCGCCACTGCGGTACCTACACCTGTGGCGCTACGACTGGCGGCGACACTCATCGGCAGACGTGGCAGCCCACTGGGACTTCTCGCAGCTGCGCACACTTCTGTATGACGGTGCGCCACTGCGCTGGTTTCTCGGCACGCTCTCGTTTGCATGTCTGGCAGGCTTGCAGACGCTGCGACTGGACGATGCCGAATGGGCGCTGCAGCCAGGCCAAGGCAGACAGGCAGCGCTGCTCGTTGGCTACCTGCTACAGCACCACATCAAGGAGCTGCGGCAGCTAGAGCTGGTGCGCTGCTACACGGACAACCTGCCGATGGCGGCGCTGCGGCGACACGTCGGCACACTGGAGGCGCTCGTTCTGCGGCATCCGTATGGGGTTGGGGGAGGGAGCACGGGCGACGCTGCAGGAGCCGAGCTGTCGGACGCGGCGGCAGCCAACATCACGCCGCTCAGTCTGCATGCGCTATTCGAAGAGGGCAGCAATGAGGAGGTCGGCTCGGATGGGATGTACGTGGAGATGACGGTGGAGACGCGTCGGGCGCTGCTGCTGAAGCGGCGGGGAAACCCAGTGTTTTCGCGGCTGAAGAGGCTCGAGATCGACATGGATGATCGCCATGTGGCTGCTGGAACGACCGGGCAAGGCACCGGAAATGCAGGTGGTCCGCCCGAGGGCATCGAAGCAGAGACGCTTTCACGACTGGCACGACTGCCGCGACTGGAGTCGCTGACGCTGGCAATGCCGTCAGCCCTGCGAGGGCTTCACTGTGTGCCCCGTTACGACGTGGATCTGCACCAAACGCTGCAGCGACTGGTCTATCTGCTGGGACAGCGCGAGGAGTTAAAGAGGAGGCATAATGTCGAGGCCGAATGGCTACAGGACTACGAGAAGAGGTGCCATGACGGCCGGCAACAACAACAACAGCAACAGCTGCCTGAGATGGCTTCCCTCAACCGAATTGCTGTGCACATCGGTGGCTGGATGCCACCGCGAGGAACTGGCATCGACGAGACCGGCATGACTGTCACGCACTGGTTTCCGCCGACGGCGGCAAGACCGGTAGAGCCAACGATGCTGACGGCGGCGAACGGAGCGGGTGCGTGGGCAGCCCCGACGTTTCTGGCGCCGTCGCGCGATGTCGACGTCAGTCCAGGCGTGGGAGCGGCACTGGCTCTGCGAGCGATCGGACTGCGGTCACAGCGCTGTCTGGTGGCAGAGCGGAGCCTTGACGAGGACTGCGAGGATTGCGAGGACGAGAAAGGCGACCAAGGGGAGAAAAGGGAAAAGGGAAAGGGAAAGGAAAAAGCCAGGGATGGTCGGAGCAATGCCGACGAGGGTGGTTCTGGCAGTGGCAGCGGAACTGCCAACACTAAAATCGGCTCTCCTGCTCATTACACGATCAGCGAAGAGTACAGCGATTTGGTCGAGTACGTCGAAGACCGGCCGAAAGAGCTATCCTGGGTGCCGGGTCAGGCGCGCCATGTTCGTGTGCGACAGCCGTATGAGATTCGGTTCGCGAGACCGAGGCATTTGGCAGAAGGGCCATTGTGGGATGTCAACGGACTAGCCATGTGGCCATGAGGGCCTGCACCTGGACGGTAGGATGAAACAGATAGATACGACCGGGTATCAAAAAGGAGGGCAAGATGAAGGGAGAGGAAACCATTTTTGAATTTTCGCGATACCGTTTTCTTCTTGGAGTGTCCGGACCTGCTTCGATCTTATTACAATTGGAGTATTTATTTTGAGCCATCTTGGCAGCCCCAAAGTTTCTGCACTGGTGATGTGATACCCTGACTGGAAAAGCCAATGCCGGAATTGTTTTATCTACCAACGCCGGATGGCTTGCATTAACGGGCCGAGACCAGCCCTCATTTTGTTGCACAAGACAGAAAAGAGGAAGAAACAACGCCGGAAACAATGCTGACAAAGGAAAGAAGCCTCGGGGCAGAACCCAAAAGAGGAGCTAAAAACGACAATCCCGATCTGTTGTTACAATGGAGGACCGCGCCGTGTCCTCTCTCTGTGTCTTTTCACTCCCTCTCACTCGCACTCGCACTCTATGGGTATCTCTCCTACACGACATGTCCACCAAATCCGGCCACCAGAGCGGCCATGGAAGATGACAGCACGGTCCGAGCCGGCAGTTGCGGCACTGGCGGCTGCTGCGACCGAGCCGAGTGAAAGGACGCAGCATACATTGAATCAGCCATGGACGCGGCTGCCGTCGTCGTTGCTGCTGGCGGAGTGGCCGTGATGCCGAGGCCCTGGCTGCTGACGATGCGCGAGTGCCGACCAGCAAGGCTGTTGTTGTAGCTGCTGCTGCTGACAACACGACTGCTGCTGCTGGCGTTCTCGGCGGCCAGCGTGCCGACAGGCAGCACACCGCCACCGATGCGAGCCCAGAACATCTGCTCACGCAGACGCACACCCTCTTCCCAGGCAGCGTGCTCGGCGTTGGCGTCGTCGGCACGCCAGTGACCATCTTTGATCATGCGCAGAAAGCCGAGAAAGTCACAGACGGCTCGCACACGGCCTAGACAGTAGCCACACAGCGCATATGGCGGGCTCCGGTCGCTTTCTGTCAACCGGAACCGGTGTCGTCGCAGATGGGCCTCTTCCCGTCGGCTCTCGCCACAGAGCGCACATGGACTGAAGATGGTGACGGACGACGACGACGACGACGAAGCATAGCCTGAAGCCGCCATGGCCGGAGACAACGAGAAGCCGCTGGCTGACAGCGCGCCATACGGCGAAGGCCCGGAGCCTCCTGAACCGCCGGCCGAGGCAAACGAATGGGTCGAGCCATTCGAAAGACCGCCAAGGCTGGGCATCGGCTCGGCCACCAGCGTGCCCTCCAGCATGGCCGACATGATGCCGCGGCGGCCCAGCCATGAGATGCTTGGGGCCGTGTCCAGTCGCAGGGCCGGCTCAATGTCCTCAACCAGCACGCGCTTGTAAAACTTGGTCTCTTTCAGGCCGCTGGATCCGTGCTGCGTGCCGGCTTGCGAGAACGAGCTGCTTGGCGACGGGATGCTGCCGTTGCTGCCGCCGTTGCCCATGATGGCTGCCGGCATGGCCGACAGCAGCGACGGCGATGGGTTTGCAAACGACGCTGTGGGTGCCGGTGATGATGGTGGCGGCGTCGTGGCGGCCAGGTCGCTGCTGCTGGCCATTATCGGCGGTGTTCTGGGCATCGAGATGGATGATGGCGACCGCGCGTGAGGCAGAAGCGTCTGCTGATGCAGCTGCTGCTGGTGTTGGTGCAGCATCTGCACCTGTGCGCCACGGATGAGGTCGAGGAACTCGGCATAGGCTGCCGTGTCGAACCGCAGGACCGGCCGCACCAGATGGGTGAAGCTGGTCGGGTATGACGGCGGAGTCGGTGGCAGCAGCGAGGGGGGGTCGACTGCAGGCGTTGTGGCTGAGCCACTTGTGGCTGAGCATCCTGTGGCTGAACCTGTGGCGTCGTCTTCCGAGACGTCCGTGTCGGTCCCGTCGAAATCGCGCCGAGCAGCAGCCCCGCCCCGGCCACCGAGCTTATCTGCAGCATGGCCGGCCTGTCGGCTGGCGGAAGCCTGGCGTGCTGCTTGCTCCTCGGAAGCCTGGGCAGCGGCCTGAGCGGCTTGGGCGTTGGCCTCGATGGCCGCCTGGGCAGCTGCGCCTTCGGTGATCATGTCCTCCATGACCTGCTTCAGCTGGGCCAGCTGCTCCTGCTGCGACCGCAAGAGGCCTTCAGTGTCGGCCAGCTGTGCGCGCAGGTTGTCGTGGCGCCGTGTCGCCGCCAGTTGCTCGCGCCGGGCCTCTTCCTTGGCCATGGCCACCATGCTGTTGGCCTGCTCAAACAGCTCTGCCGTTAGAGCCTCGAGTTCCTGCTCCATCTTCTTCTTGGCCTGCTCGGCCTCGTCGCGACGTCGCCGCTCATCACGCACCCGCACCGCAAACTGCGCCCGCTCCTGCGCCCGCTCCTGCTCTATCGTCGCCTTGCGCACCCACACGCCGCCAGTCACCATCTCCTTCTGCCGCTCGGCCACCACCTCGAGCTTCTGGATCTGCGCCCGCGCCTCTGCCAGCTCCATCCGCGTGCGCGACAGCGTGTCGCCCAGCGTGCTCTGGTAGTTGATCGCGTCGATCAGCTTCGTGCTCAGTGTCGTCACTTCGTCCGATGCCACGCTGTCTGCGCTGTACTGACGGCTGCCGATGCCCGGCGACGAGGCTCCCTGGCCGGCTGTCAGCGCCCGCTTGCGCGGGTCCGGTAGCGTGCTCATGTCCTCATCCTCGGCCACCATGCCGGTCTTCAGTCGCCCCATTGGCGTCGGCGACGGCGACGGCGACACCGATGGCGACACCAGCACCGCATATACGGCCGACGCGGCTGATGTCGCCGCTATCGTCGCCGACGACGCTGACGGCGACTCCGACTCGTCCGTCTGGCTCGGCTCTGGACTGGTCGGCATCGTTCTCGGCGCAGACGGCTGCTCGTCGCTGGCCGAGTCGTCATGGCCTTCGGCCGAGTTCGAGCTCGACGCTGGCCGACTTGATCTGCAACAGTACTTTGTCAGTTGGGACCCACAGAACGACATAGCATGCACTTACGGATCGGGCTTGCTATCGGCCGTCGCCGGCTCGGCTGGCTCGTCGACTGGCTTCTCGGCTGGCGTCGCAGGCGTCGCGTCCACTTTCTCGATAGGCTTCTCGATCGGTTCCTCGAAAGGCTTGACAGGCTCGATAGGATCGGCTGCCTTCTCGGTCGGTTCCTCGACGAGTTCGACAGACTCGACAGATTCGACAGGCTCGACGGGTTCGACAGGCTCGACTAGCTCGACTGGCTCATCGGTTGGCTTCTCGGCGTTGTCATTTGGAGTCGCTGGCTTGTCGTCTGGCGTCGCATCTGGCGCTGCATCTAGTTGTTCGACGGCCTTCTCGATCGGTTCCTTATCGGCCTCCTCGACAGATTCGACAAGTTCGGCAAGTTCGACAGGCTTATCATCTAGCTTCTCAAGCAGCTCGACCGGCTCGTCGATTGACTCGGCCATTGGCTCCTCGGCTTTGTTGCTTAGAGCCGCTTGCTTCTCCTCTGGCGTCGCATTCAGTTTCTCGACGACTTTCTCGATCGGTTCCTCAATAGGCCCAACATATTCAACAGGTTCAACATGCTCGACAGGTTCGACAGGCTTGACATCTAGCTTATCATGCAGCTCGATTGACTCGGCGATTGGCTCCTCGGTGCTGTCTTTTGGAGCCGCCTGCATCTCGTCTGGCGTCGCATCCAGTATCTCGACATATTTCTCGGTCGAGCTCTCTACTGGACTGTCCATAGGCAGCTCAACCTCTTGCGCATCCGTCTGCTCGACAGCCTTCTCGATGGGGTACTCGATGGGGTACTCGATCGGCTCCTCGACATGCTCGACAGGCTCGACAGGTTCGACAGCATTCTCGACAAGCTTATCATCTAGCTTCTCGGCCGGCTTGACTGGCTCATCCATTAACCTCTCATCTGCCTTCTCGACTGCCTGCGCATTCAGCTTATCGTCAGGGTTTTCGGAAAGCGGCTCTTTCCGCTCCTCGGCAGGTTTCTCGACAACCTCGATTCGCTCCTCTGGCTCGTCGGCCGTCGCCGGTGCTTTTGCTTCTGGCTTCTCACTGGCCGCATCGGGCCTCTCCTCTACTGTGTCTTCGAACTCGTACAGCTCCTCATCGGTCTCATGCGCAGGCGAGGTCGGCCGCGGCGGCTCATCTGCGACCGCAGCCACCATCGACACTGCTTCAGCGGCCTGGGCTGCCATCGGATCAGCAGGACAGCGTCGCGCTCATGCGGAAACGACAAGAGGAAGTCGGGCTGCAAAGGCGTCGTGGGCTAGGCAGCCGTCGAATCAGGGGCGTCCAGGTCAATCAGTCAGCCGAAGCTGGGTCTGATTGGCATGCAGCTGGCCGATGCACCGTGGAAATGAGAGAATCGTCGCTGCAGAGGGCCGCTGGCAAAGTCGCGTCGTCGCCGCTGTCGTCGTCGCAGTCGGCGCCGTGGTGGTGAGAGAGGGAGAGAGAGAGAGGCGAAGCCGTCGTTCCGAGACGACAAGCTGGTCTGGGCTGATTGACGTATCTGCGTAATGGGCGAATTTGGCGTATTTACGTATTTGCGTATTTACGGCTCCTGGGGGAAGAGGGGACTACTCCGTACTCCGTATTACTGGCTTTCCAGGCAGCTGCAAACACATGACGGCCCCTGCGAAAAAGGCCTGACAGCTCCGGTGCAGCAGGCAGCGTAGTGGCCACAGGAGCTGAATCAGCACGTTTTTTCCGGTTTATTGGACGCGCTAACCCCTGGCGGAATAGCGCGACGACCACGCGAGACAGGGGAAACCTGCAGAAGATACGGAGTACGAGTAAATGACGAGGGGGAACAGATTACGGGCGCCAAATTAAATACGTCGTAAACAGCGCGTGGGCAGGTGGCGGAAAAAGCTGGGCGCGAAAAGGGAAAAGGGAAAAGGGAAAAGGGACGGCCGGACAAATTTAGAAATAAGGGCGACAATCTCCTTATTCTCGCATTCTCGCATCCTCGGACTCGCTGCTTGTTCCAGCTGCGCACTTTCTTCTTTCCCTGGCCTGCTGACCGGTGGGTCTGCCGACCAGGTGCTTAAGCTCCTGCTCTGATTGGTTAGCGCGTAGCGACTCGGCGGCAGCAGGCCGTGATCCATGCTGCCGTTTGCGCTGACGTCCACATTGCATCATTGGGCACGGAGTATTGTTGCGATCAGTTTAGAGGTCAATATAAGAAGCTATCGCTATCGCTCTGCGGTTCTGCTGAAGAACCTACACACACATTACAACAAAATACAGGGGCAGATTTCGACTCGCTTAGAGGCCTCCAGAATACATCACGTGACCCAGAGGCCGAAGTGGATGGCCTGGAGACATGCACAGACATCTAGATGACGTTGCCCTTGTTCTGCTTCTTGTCGACGCTGTAGTTCTTCCAAACCATGATGGCGGGGATGCCGAGCACGAGGATTGCGGTGGACGAGACGCAATTCCACTTCTGGCTCCAGCCCCAGGCGTAGTTGGTGGCCTCGCGAATCGGGTCGCCGGGCAGGTAGGTCATCTGGTACGTGGCGCCGCCGTTGTAGAGGGCCTGGACGAGGGTCTCGTTGTCGATGCGCTCACGCAGGGCGTCGACAAAGGTGTTGGAGTTGATGGCATTGCACACGGCCGTGCCGACGGCGCCGCCGAGCGAGTTGCAGAGGGCGAGCAGGGCGAGCAGCAGGGGAACGCCATCGCGATCAGCAGCAGCCATAACGGCCATACTATTGGCAATGACGAGCGTGCCGCCGCCAAAGGCAATGAAGATCTGGCACATGATGATGAAGCCGATGTTGGAGTCCTGGCCGCGGAAGCGGATCATGAGACCGGAGCCGAGCATCAGGAGGCCGAGGCCGACAACCAAAGCGCCGTACTTGAAGTGGCGGGTTTGACGCACAAAGAGGCCGAAGACCGGGCCCCAGAAGCAGGAGCCGACGTTGTAGATCTGCGTCATATAGCCGGTGTCGGACACGTCGAGATTGTAGACCACCTCGATAAAGTAGTAGTAGTACAGGTCCCACGAGTAGAAGCTGTAGTAGAGCACGGCAGCCATGACACAGGCGCCCAGAACGGTGCGCTGCTTGAAGAGCTCCCAGCGGACAAAGTGTGTGGGTGCGAGGAACCGTTCCCAGGCGGCAAAGACGAAAAAGAGGAGGACACCGAGGATGATCATAACGATAAAGGTGGCTGTGCGGTAGCCGGTCCGACCGTTGGACTCGAGGCTAAACGGCAGCAAAAAAAGCACCCAGGCGGCCATGAGGAGGAAGGCACCGATGATGTCGAACTCGTGAAAATAGTGGACGAGTGACTGCAGACGGGAGCGGCCACTAGGACGCGGAACCCAGAGGCCAGCCTTGCGGGCGCGGATCTCAAAGTACTTGAAGACGCAGCCGAGCGGGGCGAAGACGAAGACCTGAATGATGCAGAACGAGCCAATGGCCCAGCGCCAGGTCGAGTGTTCGAGGAAGGACTGGGCGGCGCGCGGGCCAGTAAAGGCAGTGCAGATAAAGGGCGTGCTGGCAAAGGCAAAGGCAAAGGCCCGGTTGCGCAGGCCGCTGGTATCGGCGACGAAGACGTCCATGATGAAGTAGAGCGCGTCGTAGCCGATCCAGTAGAGCGTGTAGCCGGCAGCGTAGCTGTTGGGCCCGCTGCTGGACGCGAGCACGATCATGCCGAGCAGGTAGATGGCGAGAAAGACGAGGAAGCCTTCGCAGCGGCCCCAGATGTTGAGCACCTTGGCGATCGGCAGCTTGAGCACGCCACCGATGATGCTGGCCAGAATGTTGGCCGTCGCCAGCTGTGGCGCCGTCGAGAAGGCCGAGTAGGCGTAGTACGTCACGTTGCTCAGGATCGACTGCTGCAGCGCCAGCATGAAGAAGCAGACCCAGATCCAGCCGTACGTCCCATACATGGCCCAGCGCGGCCACACCAGCGCGGCTGCCTCGGCCTTTTGCACGCCCAGCTGCGCGTCCGTCGTGACGGAGTTGCCGTGTGCTCGCACCTCGCGTTCGTTCTTCTCGACCGGGTCCGTGTCCGAAGCCGACTCGCCCAAGTCGCCCGCCTTGGTCTCGTCGCCCAGCGTGCCCGAGCCGGCCTCGCGTGCGAGCACCATGTCGTCGATCGCCTGGTCGCGGCCGCGGATGTTGGAAAAGACGCCCATGATCACGGCGGGATATAGAAGAGATCAGGTCAGGATCAGGGTCAGATCAATACTGACCTACAATCAGAGCCGAATGGTGCAATGGCAGTAGAAACATGTCGAAGCAGACCAGTCAGGCCCCGGAGATGCAGGACATCCGCCACCTTTGTACTCGTAGAGCTCGTTTCTTTTCTGCCGATCCCTCGACTCATGCACCCCCATGCGCTTACCCGTATATAACGACTTTTACGAAGTACACACTGGCCGGTCGGCCACGCACAGTTGCAGACCCCACACCCCCATCATCATCACATCGGGCTCACCGGTATGCACCAGAAGTGGCAAGCATTCTCCGGCTGGGTGAATCAGAAGGTGATACCACAAGGTACTGCGATCGACTTGGTACAGTGTGACTGGTTTCAGCACGGTGTTAATACGGTAAGCCGCCGGTCTGCTATTCGTCAGCCAGGGCTTACTGCCCCGCTATAGCGCAGGTTAGCTCAAAACCTAGCTCCATATTGGGCTAGGGCAGCTGCGAATGCACAACTCTGATTGATCTGATTACGGAGACCCAGAGAAAATTGGGTCGTGGAAAAATCTGATAAGATGGATGGGAACAATGAGAAGGGGCTCCTGATTCAGAAGGACCGATATTGCCTCATTGTCTCGGGTGCAGAAGTCCTTTTTAGCAGACTGACCACCTCCCCTTTTTGTAAAGAAAAATGAAGGTCACGACTGATGTAGGCCGGCTATGGAATAGGTGCATAGTAGACGCCCTGTTGGCGGCCGACTTCGGCCCTAAAAGAGTGAGCAGGGTTTGGCCCTTGCGAGCCGCGAGAGCGGATGCGAAAGCGGCCATTACATGCCCCCCTTGATCCTGCGTGTTATTATGTTGCGCAAAGCCAGCGGACGAGGCCATCTTTCGGTAACAGGAAAGCGGGTCGCATGTTGCTTGTACGTAAGAATGGCTAAGAAGGTCGTGCATACGACGCAGGAAAGGAGGGTAGCCGTGGAAGAAGGCTAAATGATCTGATAAGAATTATGGCCAGAGATGCGCCGCGCAACGCGCAGTAAAAAGTCTGAAACTAAAAGGACATGACCGTTGCAGAGCGGACGGCCCACTCGCTTTCTGCATCAGTGCATGCTCCGTCGGATATATGCTGCCCTTTTTCGACATGTCCCCGGTGGCGAGTCGATCACAATTGGATTCTTGCATGGGATTGCGCGTACGCGGATTCATAGCGTGCGCACATCCATCTGATTAGATGAGAGTGGAAAAAGAAGGGAAAAGACGGGTGGGGGATCTGATAAATGGCAGGTGTTGATTCTAGTTTTTATTTGCTACCTTCTGCTTCTTTACTTCTTGCCCATCTTAGCTAGGTAAGCGTCGACACCGAGGTCATGCAGTGAGGCGGCCTTGTCGTCAACCTGCTTCTCGAGATCGCGCTGGTAGGCGAGCATCTTTTCGTGCAGCTCGGGCTGGAAGGCGCCCAGACAGCGGATGGCCAGCAGGGCTGCGTTTGTCGAGTTGTTGATGCCGACGGTAGCAGTAGGAATACCACGCTGGGATGTGAGCGGGGGAAGGAGTAGCAGGAGAGAAGAAGAAGAGGAAAAAGAAGAAGAATAAAAGTAGAAGAAAAAAAGAAAGAGAGAAAAAAAAAACATACTGGCATCTGAACAATACTCAACAGCGAGTCCATCCCGTCGAGATGTGTCGCCTTGACAGGAACGCCGATGACGGGAAGGGCAGTGTAGGCCGACACCATGCCGGGCAGGTGAGCGGCGCCGCCGGCAGCAGCAATGATGACCTTGATGCCGCGGGCGGCGGCCTTGGCGGCAACGTCACCCATCTTCTGGGGGGTGCGGTGGGCGGACGTGATGTCGACCTCAAAGGGCACGCCGAATTCGGTGAGCACGTCGATGCCGGCCTTGAGGACGGGCAGGTCCGAGTCGGAGCCCATGGTGACAAGAACGAGGGGCTTGGCGGATGTGGAGGGGGTGATGGTTGCAGCAGCAGCAGCAGCAGCAGCAGCCTGAGCTGTGGTCGGTCCTCCTGGCCGCAGGGCCTTGCTGCTGGCCTGCAGACGGTCCAGGCGCAGCTGAGCAGCCATGTCGACGAGCGGCTGGGCAAAGGCCTCAAGCTCAGCCACGTCAGCCACGACGCCGGTGACGGTGATGTGGCCGATCTTGCGGCCGGGCTTGGACTGCTTGCCGTAGAGGTGGACGTAGGCGGCCTTTTGGTGACCAAAGAGGGCCTTGGCAGCGGCGACGAGCGGCAGGTGGGCGTGCTCAGTGACGCCGCCGAGGATGTTGATCATGATGGCCGAGGTCACGTGAGGTTCCAAAATTTGGGGGAGTGGCTCATCGAGGATGGCGGCGAGCTGAGCACGGAACTGGGACCTAATCTGTCAGGGGTGGAAGGGTATCGATAAAGGTCCGGAGAAGACGTACATGTATGGAACAGCCTCTGTGAAGAGATGTCCGGAGTTGTGGGGACGAGGAGCGATCTCGTTGACGAGGAGGTCGCCGTCCGGGCCGACGAACATCTCGACGGCAAAGACGCCCTTGCCCCAGAGGTGTTCGACGACGCGCACGGCGACGGCCTGGGCACGGGCACAGACGGCGGCGTCGGTCTGGCGTGGTGGCAAGTAGACGCGAGCGCACACGCTGTCCTCATGGGCCGTCTCGACGGCCGGATAGGCGACCAGACGGCGCGGGCTGCCAGCGGCGTCCTCGCTGCGGATGACGAGAACGGACAGCTCGCGCACAAAGGGCACGAACCGCTCGGCGTAGCAGCGCAGGCCGCCGAACTCGGCGAGGGCGCGCTCGAGGTCGGCCGGCCCGCTGATCCGCAGATTGCCCCGGCCATCGTACGAGTCGCGGCGGGCCTTGAGCATCCAGGGAAAGCCGAAGCGCGCCGTCGCCGTCTGCAGTGCCGCCATGGTCACGCCGCCGTCGCCCAGCGCTACCTGATCGGCCACCGGAATCCCTTGTGCCGCCAGATACGCCTTCTGCTCGTGCTTGTCCTGGATCAGCCGGAGCGTGCGCCATGACGGGTGCACCGCCACGCGGCCGCCCACCTCCAGCTCCTCCAGCACTGCCGTGTCAATGTGCTCCGTCTCCACGCTCAGCACCCGGCAGCGCGTCGCCAGCGCCCGGATCTTGGCCGCGTCCTTGTACGAGCCGTCGACGTGATGCGCGCTGTGGCCGACCTGCTTCGCCGGTGCGTCCGCCGCGTCCAGGATCGCTACCTCCACCTCTAGCGGTGCTGCTGCCTCGCACAGCATCCGCCCCAGCTGCCCGCCGCCCAAAAGGCCAATCACGGGTGCGGCACTCATCCTGCTCGTTCGTTGCGCGTGTGGGGTTGTCGACAGCAGAAGCGTCATCGGACTCGATTTTTTTGCCCTTTTATCTCGAGTTCTCTTATCCAGAGGATCTGATTGGTCACGAGCGAATTGCCTTTGTACCCCTCCAAAATTGTGGCTTACTAACGACTGTCATGAGTACATACTCAAGTCACATGATATCAACCGGCTTTTTCTTCATCGTCGCGCTCGTGCTTGCGATCTTTGTTGGCGCCCGATCAAACTCAAGTAAGAAAACCCTCCCGGAGCTGCAGCCAATAGCAACACTGTGACCAGATATGGCATATTCCATCGGTCTGTATCTCGCAGGCAACCAGAGAACGTTTTGCTCGTCTTGGGTGATCCATGACATGTCCGCACTTATTCCCAGTTTGAGACAGCTTTCTTGCTTCTTCGCCGTGTTGTCCTCTTGCTTCCCGTTGTGTGAGAAAACATCTGGCTTTACCCAACAGGTATAGTTCTCGGTAACCTTTTCGCATTCCCCCGTTGCTGTGTTCCAGATCTTGACGGTATTGTTCCTCAAGCCCAAGGCCAGTTTGCTTCCGTCCGCCGAAAAAACCATCGACGAGGCCCGCCTTTCATGGCCTGGAAGTGTCATCTTGCAGAACCCCAAGGCCGCGTCCCAGATCCTGACGATGCCGTCGTTGTCACCTGAAGCCAACAGCCGATTTCCGCCCGGTGAAAACACAACCGATCTGACTATAGAATTGTGGCCCTTCAATGTATTTCTGCACTCCCACGAGGCAGTGTTCCAAATCTTGACAGTGTGGTCGCCTGAGCCTGAGGCTAGCTGCCTGCCGTCCATCGAAAACACAATCGAAGTGACCCATTCTGTATGGCCCTTGAGCGTCCTCTCGCAATCTCCCGAGGCCGTGTTCCATATCTTGATGGTGCGGTCGAATGAACCCGAAACTAGCCGTTTTCCGTCTGGCGAAAACACAATCGACAAGACCCAGTTCTTATGGCCCTTGAGCGTCTTCCCATTTCGGGCGGCCGTATCCGAAATGATTACGGTGCTGTCGTATGAAGCGGAGGCTAGTAGCGTTCCGTTAGATGAAAAGACAATTTTGGTAATTGCTTTGCTATGGCCCGTAAGCGTATAGCTGCGCTTCCCGGAATCCGTGTCCCAGATTTTGACGCCTCCACTGTTGGATCCTGTGGCTAGTTGCTTAGCGGTGGGCGAGAAGACAACTACCGACACTAATTCGCTGTGTCCGTCAAGCGCGACCGTATCCTCAGTAAAGACCGTGTCCCAGATCTGAACAGTTCGGTCGAATGAACCTGAAGCCAGCTGCTTGCCGTTGGGTGAAAAGGCAAGCGACTCGACCTGCTGGCTATGTCCCCCGAGCGTGCGTGTGCATTTTCCCAAGGCTAGGTTCCAGAGCTTAACGGTGCCATCGTTTGAGCCCGAGGCTAGTCCTTTGCCGTCAGGAGAAAAAACAACCGAGCCGATTCGGTGGGTGTGACCCTCAAGCGTCTTCTCCTGCTTCAACGGGTTCGTGTTCCAGATGACAATAGTATTATCAACAAGACCAAGGGCTAGTAGTGTGCCGTCAGGCGACAAGTCCACCGATGAAGTTGACCGTAACTCCCTTAAGCTTTGCGTACACTCTTCTGATGTCCAGATTTTAATGGTCTTGTCGGTTGAGCATGACGCCAGTTGGTTGCCGTCTTGCGAGAAAGCAACCGAATCAATCGCATTTTTGTGGCCCTTGAGCGTGTGTGTGCACTTTCCAGAGGCTATGTCCCACAACTTTATACTCTTGTCCCGTGAACCCGAGGCTAGCTTTTCACTGCCGCTTGAGAAGGTAAGCGAACTAACCTTCTTGCTGTGGCCCCTAAGCGTCATGCACTCTCCCGAAGCTGTGTTCCATATATTCACAGTACTGTCTTTCGATCCCGAGGCTAGTCGACAGTCGGATAGAAAGACAATTGACGAAACGTAACCTTCGTGGCCATTCAGCGTTTTTGTGCATTTCCACGATGCCGTGTTCCAGATCTCGATCGCATTTCCATGCAAGCCTGCAGCTAGCTGACTACCATCCGGTGAAAATGCAACCGAGAAAACCGCACTTATGGTCTCAAGTGTCTGGATGCGTGAACTCCAGTCCAATTCCAAAGTTGGCGTTGCTTTGATCCACATGGGCGCTTCTTTCGCAAACAGATTCCGTATTTTACTGCGGCTTGGGCTAAACACGAGCGCTGCCGCGTAAGTTTGGAGTGGAGCAATCTCGATGGGATACTTGAATGCCAGAATGAACCGAAGTGCGTCGCCAATGAGGTCGGATAGTTCTCGCCCCTTGTGTTCCTATGTCGTCGTCAGTCGGCGGCTTCAGTATCAAGCGTATTAACACTCACCAGGCCGGCTAGCCTCTGCACTGCGATGACCCCTTCCGACATAAACTTCAGGAGGCTCAAAGCCTCCAGCCAGTAGAGGTACTTGTTTTCGAAAAAAGCTTGAAGTGCCCCGCCATCGTGCAAGTTGTCCATCCTACTTCCCTTGTTTGCAGAATCGCAAAGGTGGTCAACCCAGTAAACGCATGAATATCGAATCGGAGCTAAGAGAGCTGACGTTTTCGGGGTCACTTGACTACTGAGCATACCTGGGGCACCAAGGTCGTACATATCTTGCCGAAGGGTGTTGGACAAGGCACTCAATGACTGCAAGAAAAGAGTATTGTGTTGGGATGCCATGCTAAAAGGAAAGATGGAACCGGAAGCCTCTGTTATGAGGAAATCCTTGGCCGATTGGTGCACGAAATACAGCCGTCTTTCGCTGAGGGTTAGGAAAGAGCCGCATAGATTAGTAAGCTTTTCTAATTCGGCTGTATTCATTGATGTAGACTTGGTAGACAGAACGGATAGTTCCTCCAAGGCAATCGGCCGGTATACTGTTGAGGCGATAGCCAGAATCTCCTTGCACCGGTCTGCAGACCATGATTTTTCGACTTTCTTCAGCATTTGCCGGTAAAGGTCGAATAGTCCAGAAGGGATTGTCTCTATCAGCTCAGAAACGTTCCAGCTCTGAGTCTCAGGACGGCCAAGAACTTGACACGCCAAAGCGACCCATAAAAATGTACCGTTGGCGTTTGCGGTCAAGTGGTTTTGTACAAGCTTCTTTGTTATTTCGCTGTAGTCCTTTATGCGAGCCAGCTCATTCACCTTGCTGTGAATGCACTTTAGAACCGCATCCGAGATAGAGGCCTGGTTGAGTTCTAGACGCAGCTGTATGTGCTGCTCTGTATCACGAATTTTTTCCTCGATTTCTGACCAGTCACGGCTAGAGACAATCCACTTCACACGGGAAGGCTTCTTTATTAAGTCGAGCAGCTCAGATCGGTCCGTGTCCGCTGTGCATTCGTCGAGAGCATCCACAAGGAGAACCGCGCCTTCCAATACCTCGTCATCCAACATAGCCTCAAGAATTTCGGACAAAGTAAACCATGCTAGTAAGCCTTCAAACATTGCCTTGCCTTTATGATCGTAGCTCTTGCGAAGGTAAGAGATAAGCGCTGGGTGCTGCTCAACAAGCATGTAGATAAGTCCACGCAGCACGGCAACGCCGTTATTGAGCCGAACCTCGGTAGCTTGGCAGAAAAAATATGCCAGACCGCGAATGGGGTTTGTCTTTCGCACCTCACATGCTAGCTCTTCGATGAGGCCGCACATAAGCATCGTCTTACCCTTGCCGGGGGCGCCCCGGACCCAGAGCAGACGACTCTCTGGATCGGTGAGCCACTTTTGGAACACAGCGTTATCGAGGATCCACTCGTAGCATTCCTTCAAAAGGCCTCCTTTCCTCTTCTCCAACATTTTTTTATGTATGCGAGGGTCTATATCAAATAGGTCGGCCATGCATTTATCAGCGCTGCTTTTATCGTCAATTTGAGTATAGTTGTTCCCAATGTGAATTTTTCCTGGGCCTGTCGCAATCAGACCTTCGACTAGGTTTACATCGGGAGAGTCTCTGATCAATGGCGCCATTATGGTGTTCGTGTTGGTGATACTAGATTAACTCTCAGACTAGATCAGGCTTTGATTTGACAGACGAGAACTCAGCAGCCTTTTTCGGCACCAGCTCAAAAGGCGTATGGGTCTGGCTACAGACAGGTAAGGCGGCGGTGGTTGTTTGTTCTTATTGCGATAAACATGTTGAAGAATTGCGGCTCACGATATATTACGAGGGACTCCTCTTCGACCTTCCTAAACCGGTTCTTTGCCTAATTCAAGCATTCGTTACGTACGCGTAGCAAGCGGGAATCCTTCCATTTTCCATCTTCTATCCACTACATAGTATATTCTTGGCTTTATCGCTACTTCGGCACACCCTCCGCAACGCTTACCTTTGGGTGGTGACATTGGTCAACACAGGCGTTGCAAGCGGTGACAATGAAAACCCATAAGAGCAGCAATACGGCTGATTCACAGAGCTACGCGGCGCTGCTATTAGAAGAGGAACGACGCGTGATAAAAGTTGGGCATATGCTTTGCTTTCCCTGTGCCACATATGTAGTAAGATGCGGCACACCCAACGCTCAGTTTGTAGGCGAACGATTAAGAGGCAGCGCATAGAGCCACCAAAAACCTAATCTGCACGGCTGCCCAATTCGTCTTTTTAGCTCTGCGGTGGGTGTTGCATAAACGCAACGAAAGAAAGCAGAGGTCGGGTGAGGTCTTATATCAGCCTAATCAAACCATACAAACCTACCAACTATTATCCAGTCAGCTAACTGGGAAGAGAGGGCGTTGTAACGCACAGTTGCAGGCGGCTGACGTAAAGGAAAAGAGAAGAGAGATAACCATGGACAAAGTGTGTCTGTTGCCCTCTTTTCTATTGGAAAGGAGAAATGGAAGCATGTTGTAAAGTTGTAGTAGGGAGGACAGTGGCAAGAATTAATTTACGACGATTGGTCATAGCGGTGGGTCTTGAAAGGGTTCCGTTCGGGAGGTGGCCCTCGCCATCTCGTGCAGGGGACCTGGGCGCTCCTGTGGGGTTCTCGCCTTTACTATGTAGTATGGACCCTGTACTAACGCTGCAGTGCTGCAGCTTGGCTCCATCGATAGGGTGGGTATAATGCATTGCATGCAACAGTACTCCGTACCATCAGCTTTTCTTTCTTTCGTGGAGCTATGCATATAGATTACGGAGGAGTGCCGGTGTTTTAAGTTATTTTTCTTGTTGAAGGCCTCGGACTGACATGACTGAAGATGACCCTCAATAAGAATCTTTTTTGAGAGCGTTGAGTATGTCGGATAGAGTAGTAGGGGATTTCATGCCGTCGGCATAGTTGGGAAGTACTCCGTATTACGGGGCCTTTGCCCCTCCAAGCTGTGGCTTACTAACGAGTGTAGGAACGACTCAAGTCACATGATATCAACAACTCCACTACACAACCTTTCAGCTCCTCAACACTCGCATCGCCTCCTCCAGACTCTGCATCTCGTGTTCTACAATCGCCCGCTCCGCCCTCGACAGCGCGTCCTCGCCCGCGATCATGCCCAGCTGTTCCTCACTGAGATCCAGTACGCGGTCTGCGTCCAGCACCTTGAGCGGGCTACGTTTCCCGCCCAGCAGCAGGTTGTACACGACCTGCTGGTACAGCGTGTCGACGAAGCGCTCGCGCGCAATCGTGTAGTAGCTGCCGAGCGCATCCAGCACGTCCTCGCACACCTGCTCATTCATGTCCATGGGCCGGACTTGGCGCTCGACCTCATCCAGCGACACGTACCTGCGCTCGTCCTCCTCGGACTTCGTCGTCAGCCCCGACAGCTTGTCGGCCAGCCGCGCCTGCCGCTTGGCCTGCAGAAGCTCGCTATACCGGCGGCTAAACGTTGCCGGTGGCGTGTTGCGTTCGGCGTCCAGCAGTGCCTCCGCGTGGGCCTTTGCGCCTCGGTACCGCTCGCTCAGCTCGTCCCGCAGGATGCCGTCCCAGATCTGCTGTCGCACCTCCCGGTCTGGACACACCTCGCCTAGCAGGTCATGCAGGTACTGGTGCACCAGGATGATGACCCGGCTCGTGTGGGCTAGCGCGAGTTCTTCCCACTTCTGCGACAGGATCTCAAACACTGCCGCCAGGATCGTGCCGTTGTACTGCGATGTCAGCTTGGCCAGATGATGAAAAAGAGACAGACGTGGCAGGCTCACAGTTCCCAGCTCAGGCCCGCGGTTGCTTTCGTAGACCTTCTGGATCGTCGGCGTCATCGGTCCGTCCAGCGGCTTAGGGCAGCGGTAGCTCGTGTCTACAATGTCGATCAGGTCTTCGTGTACCTTGCCCGGAATGTCCAAAAAGTCTTGTCTGCTGTTATCCTCGTCAAAATCTTCCTCGTCCGCTTCTTCTGCTTGGCTGTTTCTTTCGCTGACAGGCGTCTTAGAGCCAGACGCCTCTTCGAACGTCTGATAGTGGCCCTCACGCCAGAACGTGTCGGCAAAGGCCTCGTTCAGCTTGATGACCTTTGTGATCAGCCGGAGCCCAGGCTTCTCCGTAAACAAGGCCTCGCCTGCATAGAATCCATTCAGCGCCCGGCTGGTGATGTTCTGCATGCGCGTCGCAATGTGCACCAGGTACTGGCGCTGGCTGCTCGCGTCGGCCCGCGGCTCACCCATGGTCTTGAGCTGTGCCCGTCTTGCCTGCAGCAGCTTCCGGATCTCCACCTTGACCTGCGGCAGCTCGCTGCGCGTGATCTCCATCAGCAGTTCGCGCAGCCGCGCCTTGAGCCGGGGGATGCCGCAGCGGTCGGCCACCAGAGACCATGGCGGCGCTGTGAAAAAAGCCTTTTCCGATGCCAGCCGTTCAGCCGTGTCTGAAGAGCCGTCATCGGCGCTGCGGTTCTTGACCACGTAGTAGCCCAGCTTCAACCGGTTGCGCTGGCCCTCGACCAGCTCGACCACCGCTTCCTGCGTGGCCCGCTCCGTTGCTAGATCCGGCTTAGTCAGCACACCCATGGTCCGCACGCCCTCTGGATCGGCCTCCTCGGCAAGCCGGAGGATCTCCTGCGTGGCGATATCGACGTTGCTCGGCACAACGGCGAGAATGCTACCGGAAATGGGTCAGAAGAGAGCTTTCTCGGGACAAGGACAAAGAAGGGACGAACATGGTACGGCTGTGCTCCATGTACCGCTTGACAATGTTTCGGACGAGTACGACGTCCGCCTCGGTCGTAAGGCCTGCATCGTCAGCAACAGAATCAAGGTGGAAGGAAGAAACGTACCTGGCGTAGGCAGACGGAAGATTCCCGGCACGTCAATCACGGTAAGATGGACTTGCTGTCTCTGTATCAGCACACGCAACAAAACAAAGGCATCGGCAGGCTGTCTTCTTACATCAGGACCACTTATCTCAATCTTGAGAATGTCCTCGCTAAAGGCCGTTTGAGAATCGTCACTCGCGCTCATACGGATCCCCATAGCAGCGTTCGCCTTGTCGCAATGTCAGTATACCAGACCCGGACGTCTACTATGTGAACGCATACCTCTTCAAACACCCTGGTGAGGTGATCGTTTTCCAGGCCGTCTAGAACCCGGCGGAAGTCCTGAAGACGTCGCTTGAGGGAATCTTCCGCATGAGGGCGAGGGATAATGGAGATCGACACTTTTTTGCGGGCCTCGCGCGAACAGGTGATCTGCGTCGCATAGCGGGTGCAGAGACCAGGTGCACGGGGGAACGAGAAGCCAGTCAGGCTTTCGAGGACCGAGCTCTTGCCGGACGACTGGTCTCCGACCACGATGAGCTGCAGGTCACATTAGCCCTCCAAGTAAGAGCCAGACCATTAGAGAGTCAAGTGGAAACTCACCTGAGGAAGAGGTATGAGCGTGCCCACATTGGCCGCTCGAAGACTGTCAATTTTCTTCAGAATACCCTCGTTCCCGAGACCTCTGACGTCTGAAGAGGTCATTTTCGGGGGAGCTTGTTTATCTTGGCTGAATTGATTTGCTTTCGCTTCTTCAATCTTTCGCGTCATGATGGAAAGAAGCAGAGTTCGGAGTAACAAACACACAGAGGCAAATGCGAGTATTTATACGCCAAAAAAGACGGCGTACGCGCAGCTGTTCGGCCTATCTATTCGACCTTTGTGGCTGGCGGTTGCATTAGCGGCAAACGAACTGAAACAATCGGAGTCCAAGGGGTGGTATCTTGCAATATTTGCGCAGCTAGGCTCCCAATCCCATAGGCTTCCCACACTTTGCATGAATCGGTACTTATACATTTGTTGGTGCGGCTATCTACATAAACGGAAACAACTACGGGTATATTGCGGATTTGATATGTGCAACCGGTGACCTACGTTTGGCCAATTGTCTCAAACACTTGCTGCGCAACACCCCATCTGAGATCCCAAATCCGATCGTGATCGGCACCCTTGATAACAGTGGAGCTATAGTCGACAACGTCGCCGCGATGTTCTGCGTCCCAGCACTGGTCAAACCACTGCTCGAGAGCGTCAGCAGAATGCCTTTCCTTGCTGACAAAATCCAGGCGCGGTCTGAAGAGGGAGGCATCTTACCAGCGGACCCTTGGTACCTCCATCCCCAATCATGTAGTCTGTCTCGGCGTAGAATACATCGACGACAAGACGTCTGCCTGCGCTGCGCAGAGCGGTGACCAGGCGTGGGACCAGCACGTCGTAGTCCCCCCAGTCACTCCAACCAGAAGCTGCACCGCCGTCGCTCTTACGCGTGAACAGCAGCGCCTCCGATGAGATGCCCTCAATGCCTTCAACGTAGATGCGCTTCAGCAGCGTCGGCCACACGTCGACTTCAAATCTGGCACCCTCACGTTCCATATCGCCAGCCGCATCGCTAGTGCTACCGCTCGAGGCTGCGGACGTCACCGTGGAC
Source organism: Grosmannia clavigera kw1407 (assembly GCF_000143105.1). NCBI lineage: Eukaryota > Fungi > Ascomycota > Sordariomycetes > Ophiostomatales > Ophiostomataceae > Leptographium > Leptographium clavigerum. The sequence continues at coordinate 721,508 of NW_014040810.1, read as the reverse complement.
ACGAAAGCCTGGCTGGCACCAACCGCAGCGCCCAGGACCGGACTGAGGTGCTGGTTAAAAAAACGGGCAAATTTGTTCAGCTTGCCGACGACGGCCCCAGGAAGGACCTGGACGACGGACATGAGCGTCGACGTCGTGTGGGCAGGTCTGATCCACGGCGCGCCGATCGCCAGATACGGCCTGTCCGGGCTCAGAATCTCTGGGTGGCGCAGCAGTAGATCTAGAGCAAAAAGTGTGCCGCCGCTGTGGCAGCTCAAGGCCACGTGCTTTATGCCAAGGTGCACTAGCAGAGCGGCCATCGTCTCTGTTCGGCACGATGAGTCAGTCTCCCCGCACGTTGGATGGCCGGATGACAAGACCGTTTCGAGACGAGACACTCACCCGACCACCGAGGAAGCATGTCGTCCACGGCAACAGCATCGGTGCCCCCTATGCCTGGCCTGTCCGGATTGATGACGCGGACCTTGTGCTTCTTGGCAACCTCGTCCTTGGGGATGTGTACCAGGCGGGACGCCAGCATAGATCCGAAGACGAGCAGGACAATCCCCTCTTCGGGATGGGCCTCATTGCGATAGCCGTAGTCAGCATACTTGACTGTGAATGGGTTGGGTCGACCGTTGGCTGGGTTCGGTGGCAGCACAAAGGTCCTGCTAAAGCGCGGGTCGTCACAGTAGTTGGGGGGGATTTCCATTGCGATTGTTGGGAATATAGAAAGTCAGAAATTATGTTGTGAAGAAAGGTCTGTCGCTTATTTTATAAAGATCTCATCTTGGAACCGACATATCTAGGCAACAAGAATATAAGCATCACGTGATGTGCACATGCTCGTAAGCTCCTCGGAATGGAAGTCACACGCGGCTGTGCTGTGGCTGGTGGTTTAGGCTACCACTTAGCGGAAATCGGGCTGCAGCCTCGCAGTTTCACGGGCACACCCGGTAGACAGGGCTGAGTGTCATTCGTGGAATCGTGCGTCTGAAGCATAACCGCATGTACATATGTTACTAAGCAGTTGGGAGAGAGCATTGTAAGTTGATAGAATGCCCACTAGCAACACGATGCTTCTCCTACGAATTATCGCTTACATGAGTTGATGATATAATGAGTTCGGACTGGAAAACTATTGTCCCTAGGCCTTGACGTGAGTGTTCACTGGCGTTTACATTTGTATATGTCCCACGTCCGTCTTGAATACTGTCTGTCTTTTATATCAGCTCATTCATTTACGTGCTCACTGCCGATCGTTCTCAAATCAATATGTCCATCGATATGGAATCCCTCGAGCGGGAAGAAACCCAGATCTCTGGCAAAGAGACCGTACTCATCTGTTCCGGCTGTGGTTGTATAGTTGAAGACACATCCGGCGAATTCCGGCTGTGGTTGTATAGTTGAAGACACATCCGGCGAAGGCGATAAGAACAGCCAGTTACACTTACTGTCATGTGGTTGCGTTGTGTGCTATCGGTGTGCCAAAAACAGCAAACATATCATCTGTCTTCCACGGCACAGACGCACTACATATTATACAATGCGCCTATATGGAGACAGCCTTAGCTGCTCTGTTTGCTACGACAAATTGCCCGATGTCGCCGTCGTTTTCAAGTGTGGTAAGTATAGGTAAATCCCGATTACTCCCCAAGTTTGACCGTGTTTATCTGACACAGATCACGCACTCATAGGCCACTTCTTTTGCACCGCTTGCTACAACGATGTTCTTGGGAATGGAATCTGCCCCATGTGCCGCAAACTGATGCGCGGCTACAAGTATCTGGCCCTCATCCACACAGAACGCAGCGCTGCCCCAAATTATGTGTCCGGGCATAAATTCTCTGGCGAGCTGGCCAGGATGAGTTACGACGAATCAGAAGGGGGGGAGAACATCGTTGCTGGTCCTCGCTCGGTTGGGTTTCTGTTCCTCGCCGTCTATTTTATCATGATTGCTGTTGAGCTGGTGGTAGCGATGGCCCCCAACATGAGGGTGCTCGGCCTTCAAGGTTAAGGAATCGTGGTAATGCGCGGGACGATGATGGGTTCAGAGAAATCTAAAGATGGGCTTCTCGGTTACGGTACATTCTCTGAAGTTGTGTATGTAAAGAGACAGTTCTGTATGGGTTTGATGATGCATGCGAGTTGGGGTTTTGACTGATGTCTCGTGATAGATAAGTAGATGTGGTTCAAAACATTGGTGTTAGATTTCTATATCGTTTTCTGGCTTCCCACCTGCCCTGGGTGTCCCCCGAAGGCTTACCTCTTCCCCAATCCATACTTTGGGCGTCGAACCTTGTTAACGCCAAGTATTGAAAATAGAATTCAGTTTATGGCGCTCGATCAACCCCGACTTCAATCCACTCGATCGTCATGTGGGCCATAGGCTATGGAGAAAGACATGGTTTACGGCACTTAGGCCCGCCGCTAGTGCGGGTGGGCCTAGACTAAAGAGGGCCAGCTGAACAAAGGTTAACGAGACGTGCTTTGTCTGGACCGTGGCTCAAATTGGTTCCGCAAGATTGCCCTGCAAGTTGTTTTTCACCAAATTATTCGCCAACTCGGAGCCAATGCGTCCCGCTATACCTTGGTACCAAAACCTGACCGAACCTGCCAAGCACCTTCGCGTCAACATCTCTGGTGCCGTCAAGAGACTGACTCTCGCTAGATCCTTTCCATGCCTTTCTGTCGGAGTTGACTGTATACAGAAGAGTAAGGGTCCCGACCAGCTGCTACGACATCCAGAAAATCCATGTCTGCACACATATCAGGCGCCAGAAGCGAATCGTGAACATCTATTTTGATGTCGTCGACACATGTTAGTCCTGTTGACTTGCGGATTTTCGAGATATCATCAGACAGCACCTGCACGAGCATCACCGTCACCGATTTGTCACACCGGCCAAATTGTACTATTGAAAAACGGACGTGGGTTATAGCCTATATCTTGCCCGTCGAAGTCGTTTGTATACGTCCACTCTTGCGCTTGAGAGGACTCGTTCGAATGACCGTCGAAAGAGTTTTATCTGGAAATGACCACAGGGCCAGCTGGGAAGGAGATGAGCAGAAATAGAAAATGGTTGGCAGGGGGCACCGACTGGACTTGTCTTCTTGACATTGTATGTCGTTTCAAGAATGAACAATACAAATTTCTTTGGGGCGGACAAAGTGATTTCTAGAAGTTCGGGTTTTGTTCAGTGACCTCAAAGAAAAGTGTCTGTCCAATTCCTAAGTCCGAATCGAAAGTAGAAGCAGAAAGAGCCAGAAACAATCGTGTATGTTCATAGAGAACACGAACCTCATATTTCATCCCATCCCAAAAGCGTCCTATTATTCTATCAATAAATCAAGGCAACAAAGTCAGAACTAGCCAGCAACTCATAGTGAGAAATAAGCACAGCCTCCTTTCTACTAGATTGCTGGAACGATTATCTTCTGGCCAAGATGAAGAAAATACACGTCAACAGATTAGGTGACACAAGATAGATGCGTTTGTTCCGTGGTGCAAAACAAATTAAGTCCCGCCACAAAACAAGAACAACAAACAGATAGAAAAACACGAAGGGGCAGCCGAAAACAAAAGGCACGAAGAGAGTGAACAAGGCGCGTAAACGCCGAAGATATGTCTGAAATAAAGCACAATGTTCAACAGAATGATGTTTGAAGCAGGATATATTTCCTGTCGTTTGAATTCTAGGCATGACAGAGATGCTTCAGGCAAAAACAAATACATTGATCCTGTTTATATCAAGCAACAAGGATCGAAGCCGGGCTTTCTCGTGGTATGAAAGTTTGATTCGATTTTCCTGCTTTGCGGACGTCACTACACGCCTACACTCCACGTCACTGTTGTTTTGACAAAGGTTCGGACGAGAAAGCGTGGCTGGGGACAAAGTATTCCACTTCACTTCACCTCTTCCTCTTCTCATTTGTCTCACCCCCCTTCTTCTCCCACCTTCCTCCCACTTCTCCTCACCCTTTTCTCCCTCTTTTGTTTTTCACCATCCATCTTCACTCAGACCAACAGAAGAAATATCCCTCTCTTCACCTTGAATCATATCTTCATCAAGCAAGACACTTCAAGCACAAGAGACAACGATGTCTGATACAGACTTGTCCTCCAACCATCTCGGCATTCAGCCGGCAGGCCCGTCGACTTTTCATCGATTCATAGGCCTGCCCCCTGAGCTGAGGGTCACGATCTGGCTCCTGGCCACACCTCGTCAGACCCGCTTCATCCTCTTGGACCCAGGTGTGTGTCAGCCTGCCGAAAAGGTGCCGGATGACAATACAGGCTCTGCAGAGCAGTTTCAGAAAACAACACGCGTGCATGGCCAGTTTCTTGGCCCCGTCACTTGCTTCGTCCCGCCATCTTTGGCATACGACATTGTCTCTGACGAGGAGGGAGCAGGCCGCGTCTTCAGCACTTGGTCAGTCTTCCCCAAGGACCAGCGGCTTCCAAGTACGCTTTATGTCTGCCACGAGTCTCTGGACTTCTTGACTACGTACTGTGGCAAGAACTGCTCGAGTCCTCGCTACACGCGGATGCCACGTTACCTGCGTACCCCCACATGGCCGCACTTCATTGTCGAGATGCGCTGCCCTTTCATTTCCTACGAAGACGACATCTTTGTGAAGGGCAGACACGAACCGAAGTTCTACCCATTCCAGAGGTATCATCTTCCTTCGTTCTGGCCTCCCATGATGATTGATGAAGCTGTTGTATCTGCGAGAAAGGCTCAAGAGATATCAAAAACGCGATCTGGTGTCTCGTATGAAGCAGTTGGGATTGATTTTTCATCTCGTCATCATTCAAGCTTCAATATCGATAACTACGGAAGGTCCTCTGGCTGCATCCATGTCCCAAAATGGTCTCTGAAAAAAAATGAGGCCTTCTCCGTCTTTGAAACCCATCTGATCCGGCGCATTGGAATTACAATGCGCAACTGGGTATACCGAAACATGAATGTCCACCGCAACGGCGGCAGATTTGACACTTTTCCTGGGCTGAAGGAGGTTGCAGTCTTTGGAGATCACCCTGTGCTCACCGATGTGAACCACAAGGTAACCTCAGAATTTGATGGCGAAAAGATCAGATGGGACGATGCCGAAGTTCGGGGAATGATTGAAGCGCACAAATCTCACCTGGCCGTGAATCACTTTGCGGAACAATTTTTGCAGTTCGACGACGAGCCCGAGGAGGAGCCTCATGAGCAGCCCCAAGAGGAGCCCGAAGATGACGATCTTGAGTCGGTCCACGAACCGACGGAAGACGAGCGACAAAACGTCCTCACTGACCGTCTGAATGGTGAGTTGTACGTTGGTCTTTCCACCAGCCCATACAAGGCATCCGGCTCTCGTCGGTACCTCGGCATGGAGCTGTGGTAAACGCCAAGCCCACAGACAACAAGGTAAGCTTCGTGAGAATCCGAAATCGCTGTCCATTGCTAACGATACCAGGATGCAAGGCAATGGAAGAATGTATGATTATTTTCTGCTTCAAACCCGATTTGCTTTATGTTGTAATTCAAGAGGGCCTGACCAGCCTCACCAACTTTGCTGCAGATGATTCTAGATAATTCCACAAGAGATCGCCGATACAACTTGTAACGCAGGCTTCTCTCACTTAGCTCTAGTTATTTTGCGAAGGATACAAAAACATCAATTTCCACGAGGATGCCATGTCACAGTGCAAGATACCGATTGTGCCTCAATATTTATTGAACCCAACATGAAAACCCTTCTGTGCCATGACTCTATCACCTCCGATCCGAACTGTGATGATGGGGGTAGCTGAACTTTGTCAGTGATTAAAAGGCTGAAAGCCTGGTGCTCCGAAGTTAAAAGAGAGCAACCATCAACAATTACTTGGTCACGAACAAAGGCTGTACAAAACATCAAATTATGATTCTACTATGCTTTTCTTCTCCTGATTTTCCCGACGCTTATGCCGATTACATGGCAATGATTGCAAGTAAGGCGCCTAAGAAAGCCGTCACAGAACCGATTTCAAGCCGGGCGTTTGCACCAGCTGTGACCACCGTAGATGAAGCGCTGCCACCAGAGGCAGATGTGGTACTTCCCGACTCCGAACCGAAATCAGAACCTTTCGCGGAACTGGAGCTCGTGCTTGAACCTTCAGTTCTACCACCGCTTTCACTGTCAAATTTGGCCTCAGAACCTGATGTCGACCCTGACCCTGACCCTGATTCCGACTTGGAGCTAGATGCTGAGCTAGGCTCGGAGCCGGAACTAGAAGATCCAACGTCTGTGCTACCACTGGCACTGCTGGTGGTGGTAGTATTGTCCTCAACTGGCTTCCAAGAGCCGCTGTTGCTGCCGCTACCGCCTGTTCTGTCTGTTCCACCCGTGTTGGGAACGCTTGCATCGCCAGGTGAACCAGGATATCCACTGGGGCTACTGTGATCACCGTGATCACCGGAGCTACCAGGGCTACCAGGGCTAGCAGGGCTTCCAGAGCTTTCGGGGCTCTTTGAATCGCCGGGACCTTCAGAGCTTCCTGCGCCGTCATATCCACTATATCCACTGTGTTCTCCAGAGTAACCATAGTGACCAGGGCTACCATTGTCGCCAGAGCCTTCAGAACCACCTCCATGTCCACTAGAGCCACCTACAGAACTGCTAGGGCTCCCACCTGATCCACTCCAGTCATGTCCACCACCATAGCCGCCACCAAAGCTGCCACCGTAGCCACCACCATTCCCGCTTCCAGATCCACCTCCAGAGCCACCCCAACCACCATATCCACCAGAACTTCCTCTAGTGGTGGTGGGAGAGGTCTTTGTAGCTGTGGATGTGGCGGAACTTGTGCTTTTAGAAGGAGAAGAGCCGGACTGAACAGAGCCAAGTGAAGACAGACACGTAGATGACAGAGTCTTTATTGGCTTGGAGGATGGAGGGATAGATCCGAATGAGTAAAAAGTGTGCGAGCGTGAAGATTCGGATTTGGTAGAAATGAACCAGGGCGTTGAAGACGACGACAGCAATGACGGCGATGACGAAAGAACCGACGACTGCACATACGAAGACGGGGACAAATACCAAGACGTTGACAGCTTTGATGTTGAAGTCGTTGGGGTCATTGTCCAAGACGTTGGCAGCTTTGTCGATATGAAAGACGAAGGGGTGGATTGGGATGAGCACGGCCTTCGTGACCTAGATGACGAGGTAGACAATGTGGTGAATGATGGTGTCGAAGTCGATGGCGGTGTAGACGTGGGCACGGACGAGGGCACCGATGAGGGACTGGTAGATGACGTCACGGGAGTTGAGGACGAGATCTGCCCACTGCATCCAGTTGTGGAGACACAGGAGCAAACTTTGGACACAGAGCTGATGACTTCCAGACCGGTAGCAATGCCGCATCCGCCAACGACACAGCCGACGACGGCATTTTGAATGGCGGCCGCCGATGCGCACTGGCAGACATAGTCACCGTCAGCGCAGCCAGCATTGGTTACGGCGGCAGACTCGATACAGCTGCTGGCACAGGACGGGACGGCACTGATTTGCGCTGCGCAAGGTGAGCACACCGGAGGTGGTGTTGTCACTGGTGAAGACGAGGAAGGCAGCGGCGTGGTAGTTGACGGAGTTGTCGAAGAGGGAGTGGTAATAACAGATGAGTGGGTAGCCGAGGGAGAAGAAGGGATGGAATGAGGGATAGAAGAGGGTGGAGATGAGCTGGAGGTCCATGTAGAATAGGGTGTAGCTGAAGAAGATACTGGAGGCTGAGAAGAGGATGCCGGAGGAGCGGTGGATGGAGTTGAAGTGGAAGCACCACAGCCGCTTGTCGTCACACAAGTACAGACATCTGAGACCGAGCTTAAGACGGCAAGGCCGGTGGCGATACCACAGTCACCTACGACGCAGTTCACAGCGGCGTTCTGGATGGCCGAAGCTGATGCGCACTGACACACATAATCGCCTTCAACACAACCGGCATTAGTGACAGCTGCGGATTCGATGCAGCTGCTGGCACATGCTGGTACCGCGGAGAATTGGGATGCACAGGGAGAGCAGACCGGAGGGGGAGTAGTTACAGGTGAAGAGATTGGGAGGGAGGACGAGGGTCCGTGTTGAGGACATGGATGAGAGGATGGATGATGGGACAGAAGAAGACGAAGAAGATGAAGATGAAGAGGACGAAGTAAGATAGGACGACGAGATAGAAGACGACGGTAGTATAGACGTCGGGGGCGGAGACGATGGATAAGTCAAGGTTGTGCTTGAGGACAATGACGAAGGCTGCGATGACGAGGCACCTCCGCATCCGCTGGTAGTCACGCATGTACACACGTTGGAGACAGAGTTGATGACGGCCATTCCGGTGGCGATGCCGCAGCCGCTAACCACACAGTTCAGAGCGGCGTTTTGGATGGCGGACGAAGAGACACACTGACAAGCATAGTCGCCATCAACACATCCAACATTGGTGACGGCGGCAGACGATATACAGCCGGTGGCACACGCAGGTACGGCAGAAATCTGTGGAGCACAAGGCGTACAGAAAGATGGTTGTGTGGTTGTGAGATATAGGGTTATCGACGACGAAGACGTAGAAGAGGGCGAGGAAGACGGCGTGGAATAAGGCGTGAGCGTAGATAAAGTGGATGAAGTGGACGATGAAGAAGTTGAAGAAGAGGAAGAAGAAGAGGAGGAGGAAGAAGAAGAGGAAGAAGAAGTCGAGGTCGAAGAAGATGTAGACGACGAAGATGTAGAGGGCGGGGACGTGGAGGAAGCCGGAGACGATGGCGTCGACGACGGGGATGCCGGTGTCGACGAAGAAGACGAGCTCGAGGAGGTGGTCAGAAGCACCGAGGAAGTCGAAGTCAAAGTCGTGACAGAGCTTCTGCTGCTGCTGCTGCTGCTACTAACAGAGCAGCCGTTCGACGAGACGCAGGTGCACACGTTTGACACGGAGCTGATAACGGCCAGACCGGTAGCGATGCCACAGCCACTGACGACACAGTTGAGCGCGGCGTTCTGGATGGCAGAGGAGGAGGCGCACTGGCAGGCGTAGTCCCCGTTGACGCAGCCGACGTTGGTGACGGCTGCAGATTCGATGCAGTCAGTGGCACACACAGGCACCAGGGCAATCTGGGCGGCGCACGGTGGACAGGCAGCGGCCTGAGCACGCACGGCAGTTGCTGTGAAGAGCACCAGCAGAGCGGCGTTCTTCATCGTGGTGGTCGTCCTGATGGCAATAACGAGCGGATTGTTTACTTTGTATAGCCGAGGTAGAGGCACTGGAGACGCAGGAGACTGCGTGAGATCTCTGTATGTCATGGTTGTCCCGGCCGAGATCTCATCACCGAAAGTCGTCGCTCTTTTGTAGCAGAGAATGGATTGTTCCCCTCATCAAACTTCACCTTTTTCTCACATGCTCGTCCACGAAAGCTGGCCCGCTCCGCCCGCTGCAGAGCTGGCCAAAAGACCAGTCTGGAGTCATCTCAGTCGACCCTTTCCCGGCCAGATCGGCGCCAACATGCTATCGACTTGTTCGAGCGGGGTGGTAACATTGGACTAAACAAACTATTGCCTTGACGTCAGTCACATTCCTCTGTTGGACATGCTTCCACGGTATAACAACGGGCATCCAGCGTACCGCCAAGCCGAGACAGGCTATCCGTGCATGCAAGGCGTCGTATTCAGAGTGCAGGAAGCGGGACCATGGCTCAATACAGTAATAGCCTGTGGCGATGGAAGATTGCCGGCAAAAAATGGAGCTGTGGTCTAAATAAACAACGAGACCCTGATTAGTGTGATCCATTCCCCCACAGGCAACGGGTTCTCTGCCCAGTGTGACGATCTAAAAGGCGGGGAAGACAGCAATAGCGTACTCACATGTTGATGCGAAAGTACTCCTTACTCTGTTCCCTTGTCTCATCCGAGACACGGTGTGAAATTGAGGAAATGGCGTGGATCGGCAGGACAGCAGGGGTCCGGCCAGGCGTGCACGCACCAACGATCGACAAATAACCGGTGGAAGTCCTGTCCAGGCTGGAATGTATGATCCGGCATGGCGATCTGGAGCAAAAGCGGAACAATTGTACATAGTAGATGGAATCGATGCCAGTCGTGGAAGTAAGATTGCAGTATGCCGGATGTGTCGAAGAAAGAAACGAGGACGAGCATGTTTAAGTAACAGCGTACCGGCGCCTGCAATCAGCTGTCAATCCCGATTCGATAGAATTGGTGATGGTTGTGAGCCTCGGTGACATCTGCAGGGGAAACGTGAACGAGCCACAAGAGGGTTAGCTGGCAACAGATAATGCGGAGAACCCTGCCAAAATTTAGTCTCCCTGCCCTCATGCACGCCAGACTCGGTACCGTCGTAGTTTATTTAGCCCAGAGAAAGGACGCAGCTGCAAAAGAGTTAAATTAGACTGTTTTGACGTTGAAAAGTTTCATGGCTCTTTTTTAAAGAACCGGTAAGATGCACAAGCTAGTGAGTTTGGAAGGAGCAACTGTTGTTCGCTGGGAGTGGGTCCACTTATGTTGTGCCCAGAGCTTTACTACGTAAGTTCTAGACACAAGTCTAGACTACCAATACTAGAGACCCCGCAGAGAAGCAGAAATACTTACGTATTTACCCAAGGTATCATCATTCTGGGTCTTGGCTTGTTCGACTTTCGGACGCAGGCATTGTGTGGGGTAATATGTCGTGTAAGAAGCTGTAATCTCTGGGATATGAATTCGGGTCAATGTGGATGTTCTAGGGTCTGTTTTCGGTGATGGCGTATGTAAAGGGTGTCGAACACTATGCAGGTGACAGTCAAAGGCTTGTACACAAATTTCATTATCCAGGCCTAGATTTGCCTATATACCAAGGGACTGCACGTTTACTTGATAAAGACGGAGCGTCTAGGCCAGATTTCTGTGTCATCATCCCAACTCCCCCGAGGGCCACGCGTTAATAGGATTATTCCGGCTTACTCAAAGCAGCATTTGGCCGAAACATGGTGTGTTCTTGCGCTGGGAACCGGCCGAATCGGGGATTAGAGGCCCGTCTGACATCGCCGTATATTACCCCACACATCAGGTGCCTTTCTTCTCTCCGGCGCCGTACGAAACAACATACAGCACCAGAAACAATGGCAGCCATGCTTCCAAGCACCATGAACAGGACCAGATCTCGTCCTCACTCCTCGTCTTATGCCTTTTTGAGCCTTCGACTACGCGGCAGGCTATCTCTTAGCGTCCGGCATTCTCGCTGTCCTCTACCATCGCTGTGCCGATGCCCGTGAGCACCAGCAACCACTCGCTGTTACCTATTGCATCGCCATCTCGTTGGCTGCCGTCACGAAGTACCTCCGCAGCCTCGGTCAGTTTCCTGGCCACAAGCTTCGACACCCCAGTTGCGATAACGCCTACACCTCGCCAGACCGCTCCGACCGCCCATCTGGAGGAGCACCCGTCTGACTTCGGTCTGCTGCGTGCTGTTCGCCACAGCACCAAGGTCGACGGCCGGGCTGCCAGCGGGGAGACCATGCCTAAGCCGCTAGGCAGCGACAAGCCGGAGTGGCTGTAAGAGAGCGTAATCTTTTCATGACAGCTATACGAGCATTTAAGGAATCTGAATCGGCTTGCTTCAGTATTATTTTAGTTGCTTTATTGGTATTCACCTGCAGTCCGTAGCTTCGAAGATGGTGCAACCTTGTAGACATTCGTACAAGAGGCTATGACATGTAGCAGGACTTGGCATGAAATCATTCATTTGACATAGGATTCCAGTCAGGCAATTTCGAACGTAAACTTGCAAGACAACGTTGTCTTGTTATAGCCGTATCTATAGTGTAGTGCGCCCTATGTTGGGAAGAGGACCGCTGAAAGTATGCTCTTCGCAAGAGAAAAAGGGGGAATTGGCAAGAAAATTCTTCGGCAGCATTGAGTGGCACTCGTACATAAGCTATGAAACGTGAGTATTAAGTACGGTATAAAGTAGAGACAAGAAGACAAGGAAGCACTAACTTACTCCCAGCAGAAACGGCATGGGCAAAATCACATTTCTGACCCCCAACACACCCCTATAGAAAAATGATTTCCTCTACCTGTTCGCCGCGACCGCCTACAGCGCGCTGTCGTCCAGCTTCCGTGAGTATTTCCAAAAGGAGCCATCATTGAATTCTTTTATCACCATAATATTGGGCACAGCCAGGATTAGCACATTCGTATCCACTAGGTCCCAAGGCCATTCTCGTATAATAAAATGCAGCAGTAGCTGCTGAATCCAATTGCATTGTCTTACTCTGAGGTGCATATAATTGACGCAATACTGCAGCACTGCATAGAGGGACTTGCCGCCAAATAGCACCAGGCATCACCAGCGGTGACTGCAAAAGCTGAAAGCAAGAGATAGTGCAGACAAACTAAGGATGTGGAGGCGCAGTTAGGGCGGGAAAGCTGTCTTGCTATTGGTCTATATACACAATCTCAAATGCTCTCCCGTTGATTGGCTCTGCACATGGTGGGCAGCTCTGTCCTCATTGGACAAGATAACAATACTCCAACTGCATGCCCTCATCAGGCAGGTGCAACTTCCACACCGGTTAAAGCTTCCACGTAGTTTTTTGGAGACTTGCAACAGTATGGACTCTTCAATGGCTCACCAATTGATGGATGTGGGTACAGGCACAGCCCCTGTGGATCTCTTGGATTTGCTCTTTTTCTCTCCATTCCTTGACCTGCCGATCTCTCAGTCGTCGATCACTTTCGATTTGCCTCAAATCTTGTATTTTGTTTCTGAGGAAAGCGATGAAGACCTCACAGGCACTCTCTCTAGCCGGGACCGCCCTGTTGGCGGCCACTGTCAATGGCGCCCCGACAGTCGATACCACCTATCCCTATACCGGGCCTGCTATTCCCGTTGCCGATTGGGTCGACCCGACGATCAGTGGCAATGGGAAGGGTTTTCCACGTCTGGTAGAGGCGCCAGGCGTGAAGCCATCGTCAGCCAACCCGACGAACAACGTCAATGTCATATCCTTGTCCTACGTGCCAAAGGGCATGAACATCCACTACCAGACGCCTTTCGGCCTAGGCGTCTTACCGTCGGTAAAATGGGGAACCAGCGAGGCGGCCTTGCTATACACGGTCACAGGCCAGACCCATGGGTAAGCAATCTCTTCTCCTTGTTACTGTCTGCTGTGTCTAACACCAAAAGCTATGACCGGACACCGCCTTGCTCCATGGTGGCGGTGACGCAGTGCAGCCAGTTCTTCCACGAGGTCCAGATCACGGATCTCCAGCCGGACACCACTTACTACTACCAGATCCTAGCAGCCAATGGGACGACGGAGTCGGACGTGCTCAGCTTCACTACAGCCCGTGCCGTTGGCGATCATAAGCCCTTCTCGGTGGCTGTGCTGAATGATATGGGCTATACCAATGCCCAGGGAACGTTCCGGCACCTAAACCTGGCCGCAGACGACGGCTTAGCTTTTGCCTGGCACGGCGGCGACCTCAGCTACGCCGACGATTGGTACTCTGGCATTCTTCCGTGCTCCGACGACTGGCCGGTGTGCTACAACGGCACATCCTCAAGCCTGCCGCCCGGTGACTACCCGAACAGCTACAACGAGCCATTGCCGGCGGGCGAAGTTCCCGGACAGGGCGGGCCGTATGGCGGTGACATGAGCGTTCTCTACGAATCTAACTGGGATTTGTGGCAGCAGTGGGTGCAGAACCTGACGATCCGGCTCCCCTATATGGTGATGCCAGGGAACCACGAGGCGGCGTGTGCCGAGTTTGACGGGCCGAACAACGAGCTGACGGCATACCTGGTCGACGACAAGGCCAATGGAACGGCGCCCAAGTCGGAGCTGACGTACTTTAGCTGTCCTCCATCGCAGCGGAACTACACCGCATTCCAGCACCGGTTTCGCATGCCGGGCAGCGAGACCGGCGGCGTCGGCAACATGTGGTACTCGTTCGACTACGGGCTGGCGCACTTTATCAGCCTCAACGGCGAGACAGACTACGCTTACAGCCCGGAGTGGCCGTTCATCCGTGACACTGACGGCGTGGCGACGGAGCCGAGAGAGAACCAGACGTATATCACGGACAGCGGCCCGTTTGGCTACATCAAAGACAATGCCTACACCAAGACGGAGGCATACGAGCAGTACCAGTGGCTGGTTCGCGATCTTGCCGCCATCGACCGCAGCAAGACGCCGTGGGTCTTTGTGATGAGCCACCGGCCAATGTACAGCACGGCCTACTCGTCAGACCAACTGCACATACGCAACGCATTCGAAGAGACCCTGCTGCAGTACGGCGTGGACGCCTATCTCGCCGGCCACATCCACTGGTACGAGCGCATGTTTCCCATGGGTCGCAACGGCACCATCGACATGGCCTCCGTGGCTGCCAACGACAACAACACCTACTACACCAACACTGGTGTGTCCATGGCACACATTGTCAACGGCATGGCCGGCAATATTGAGAGCCACAGCACGCTAGCTGACGGCAAAGTTGTCTTGAACCTGACTGCCGTTCTAGACCAGACGCACTATGGCTTCAGCAAGCTGACCGTGCACAACGCGTCAGTCGTCACTTGGGACTTTGTGCGTGGCGACGGCTGCGGCATCGGAGATTCCCTCACACTGATCAAGAGGAGCAACAGCACGAACAATAGCACAGCGACACCGTCCAGTCTTGGCTACAATGCAACCCATATCGCATCCAGCTCATCAACTAAAAGTGTTTCCACGCGCTTCCCCACCGGTGTCTCCACGACAAGTGTGTCCATAGGAAGTGCTACAATTGCTACAACGACCCCAGCTGGCACGGCTGATCGCGCGACCGCCAGCATATCTACCACGATCTCTGGTACGGTCGCGATTGTCACTAGCGGCAGCTTGCAGCAGAAGACGTCAATTGAGTTGGCGTCATTCGCAGTCTTGCTGTGTGGAGTGTGGTATTTTACGTAATAATCACGTGTACATTCTGAGCTTAGCCTCTAGACACTGAAAATTATGCAATTTGTTGAGCGTGCATTGCGTGGGTCGTCGGTCTTCTAATCCTCCGGCTTCTGGAAGGCACACGATCGCTTGCGTGCTCGGAACCGAGCTCGTATAGAACTCGTATAGAAATCGCGTAGAACTCGTGAAAATCTCGTGAAAATCTCGTGTAAAGCTCGTATACGCCCCTTAGCCACATACTCCGTAGTCGTAGTAGAACTTCGAGAGTCTGTTACAGAATCCCTCGATTGGAAAAGGACGGGCCGGTTCGGCGTGTTTCGAGATGTTTACTATGTACTCGTACCGGGGGACGGGGGTATTGGGACGGATGGTGGGCCGCTGACCCGCCCAAGACGGTGCCCGTGCCGCTGGAAACGGAGGAATCCCTACTCGCAAGGTCTCTTGCCGTCGCGGAAGAACGCAAGATCGGCAAAAGCTACGACTCCTCCGGGAGTGGATGTTCACTAGGATGGACATCGGGGAGCGTGCTCAAGATGGTCCGTGTGATGAACGAAACAATCAGATACGCGTCAGCACTCCAGTACGTGGGACTTTGTAAATCCTACTCTTTACGGTCCCCTGTAGCGGCCAATGTGTCGGCGCCAAGACAGCCCCTGAGCTAGTCCATGTCGTAGGGCCCGAACGAATAGACGAACGGTGCGTTTCGTGATATTAATAGGTACAATGTACCATGGCCCTAAAAAAGGAATGATCGCGTTTCGTTTTCTGTACGAGCACGACGTACGTCGTATGCTCGTGCTGTCCCGCAACAGCATCGCAACTGGAGCTCAATATCGGCCTATTCGGCGGCCAACACGACATTCTGGGGGAAATTGTGGCGGTTGGGCTGGGTCCGAGCGTTTAATTATCTTACGTGGCCTGTCACGTGGCCTTTCGAGATTCTGAAGTAGGGGGCTCCAGGACGGCCAATGCACAGAAGGTCACGTGTCGGTAGAAACATCAAAGACATGAGAGACTGCGAAAATCCATATTTGTGGCCTACTATGTATGTCGGAATTATTTGTCTCGGTGGTGTGCACGTATCTTTTGTTGTGGCGCCGGGGTGGCTGGCGATCCTCAAGTCATCAGTAGCAAGTGTAGATCACGGATCCACATCAGTACAAGGAACTGGCGCTCTCTGCCTCCAAAAATCGACTTCTACATAGATACACTTTCGTCCAGGTGATCGTCTCCTCCACAACGGAGCGGCCCTGGATCTACATGTCTGGCCTTTAGTACAGAGTAGTACGGTGTATGATGAAGATCAGTACGAGTATACAATTTATAGATTGTTCTACTTGCCTTACAGATCTGCACAACAATGCTAGATTCTTATTAGTCATAGAAACGGCATTGTGGCACGTCATGTGATTGTTGTTCGTCCCTCCGAATAGCATCGCCTTGCAGTGCACATTGAAAAAACAGTATGCCGGCTTGTCTAATCCTCCCGTACATAAGTATGCCATAAAAGCGGCTAGTACACTTTGTGCGGAGTATTCGGCAAATTGATGCCTGTTCCATTTTACAAGAGTTCTGCCACTACATCATCACTTTAGTATCCTAACTGCACATCAAATAGTCTGCACGATAACGCCGGAGTATTGTTTGTTTGACTAGCTAGAAATACTAAGTCAATCTTCCATATACTGTCAATCAGTAGTAACCCTTAAAAATGGAATTACTAATGTAGTTGCCGAACAATGCTCTTAAAACACCAAGTAATTGTATTTTTCAGAAACTTAGCATGGCACATAGTTAAACAAGTATCAAAAAGTAGATGTATTATGCCTTGCAAAGCAATACACAAATCATTCGTGATCCACCCTAGAAACTGCCTATATAACGCAAACCGAGTGGCAAATCAGTTTAAAGCTTAATTTACGGATGCCTTTAAACGGGAGCCCTTTTGTTCTCTATATTATAAGCATGTTCTTACCACAATCTGACCACCGCATTTTATTGAAGTATACATCTACCACATTGTTACAATTATAATAATCTAGCTGCCATCTTTACAAAGGGGGCGGCGCATTCAGGGCGTTCAGGGCATCTGAAATACTAGTTCCTGGTAGCTGTAGGCGTTTTGTTGTGCTAGACAAATAAAAGTCTAGGCCCTCAATCCGTGAAAAATTCAGTCAACCTACGAAGTCGTGGGCTTCATCCCTTCCTCTTTATAGTATGAATCCACAAATGTAGAATCTCCATTGCGCCAAGTAGAAGATTGTGTATTAGGACATCTCATCGCATTGAAAAGCACCTGGTATTAAAGCCAACCTAATGAATGTAGCGGTATCATAGCACAACAAATCTAAGAAACATTTTATGGAACACTCAAACGCCCAAAACCCAGTAATCAGAAAAACAAAAAAAAGTCGCATCACCCGTACTTTAAATCAAATTGAGATAATGACAGATATCCCAGCATGCATCTCTGAGGGATTTTTCGGCCTTCCAACCGAGCTCCTCTTGTGCACGACCGACAGCTGCAATGGACGACTCCACATCACCCGGCCGTCGGTCAACTAGTTGCCAGGGAATTTTGCGTCCTGAAACCGACTCCATGGCACGGATCACTTCCAGAATGGAACAGCCTTTGCCGACGCCCAGGTTGAAGGTGCGGTAGGAGCCCTTGAGGCGGCCCTCTCGACAGGCCGACAGAGCGGCCGTGTGACCCCGGGCCAGGTCGCTGACGTGGATAAAGTCGCGCATGGCTGTGCCATCGGGCGTGTTCCAGTCGCCGCCAAAGACCAGAAGCTCTTTACGAGCGCCGGTCATGGTCTGCGTGACCAGTGGCAACAGGTTGAGCGATTCGCCCTTGGGATTCTCCGCGAGCAGACCGGACGAATCGCAGCCGATGGGGTTGAAATAACGGAGTACAACAATGTTCCAAGACGGGTCGGAAACAACCAGGTCTGAGAGGATGGCCTCGGCAAAGAACTTTGAGCGGCCGTACGGGTTGGTGATCTCAACGCAGCCAGACTGCGGTTGACGCTCGCTATCTTCAGACTCCAGCGCTTGCTCGCAAGATTGCAGGCAGTTCGTCTCCAGAAGAGTGCGGCCGGCTTGACCTAGGTAGCCATAGACAACGGCAGAAGAAGAGAAGATGAATGTCTTGATGGAGAATTCCTCGAGCAGGGCGAGCAGATCGACAAAGCCGTTAACGTTGTTCTTGTAGTACTTCAACGGCTGGCATATGCTCTCATGGACCGTCTTGTAAGCGGCAAAGTGGATGACGCCGACTATGTCGGTGATCTTTGTCCCGTTGTGAGACGGTGCGATGGACGAGTGAAGCTCAAGGACATTTTGCATTGCTGGTAGGTCTCGGTAGTTGATGTTGTGATACTCGACTACCGGACATTGGCCGCACTCATGTGCAGCATAATGAAGACGGGCAACCTCGTGAATTCCGTCGAGCACATGGCGGTAGCTGTTGCTTAGATCGTCCACAATGATGACATTGTAGCCAGCCTTTAGCAACTCCACGGTTGTGTGGCTGCCGATGAAACCTAATCCACCAGTGACGAGCACGTACTCGTCTCTTGAAGGAATGGGAAGAATGTCACTGAGCGAGACATCCGAGACGGCAGCATCAAAGTCGCTGGTCTCTGTAGCGGGTGTAGGTGGACATGAGGTTGTGGAACGGGACTGATCGTTGCCCGAATATTCGGAAGCAGGATAGGAGCGGTTCATCTTCCGTAGGATATGTGTGTATGTGGGAGTGGGAGTGTGTGTGGACGAAAAGTGAAAGAGATGGAGCGATGGAAGTGTGTATTTGCTTGGTGTCCTAGGATAGAAAACAAGAGCCGGCCTTGATGTGAATAATAATAGTTGGCCAAGCTTGCGGCCACTAACACGAACTATATTGTCGGAAGATAAATACAAAACACGAACAGCCCAGTCGTAGTCTGAAAACTGGAGACGGGTGTGCTCGGCCGTGGCTGGAGCCGAGTTTGAGACAAGACGATGACGATCAAGCGGCAAAAACGAAGCAAGAAGAAAAAAAAACAGGAAGAGAGACAGGAGGTGGAGACTCCCAGCTGTCTAGTGTAGAGCAGGATTTCCCACTTGGTGAAAACGTGAGCGCAGCTCAATACATGTCGTGCTCATGTAGGAATGGTCAGTGCCTATCATCCGCCTAGTCTATTGCGTCTCTTTCAGCTGCACTGGGGCATCGTTGGCAACCATTGCCCAATTTCCGTGTCAGAGGCTGAGAACGGGGCAACTAGAAGCAGCAGGCTCATACGGAAGCGAAGTTTGGCTCTCGTCCAAGCTTTCTTTGGCGAATTCTGGCCGTGGCAATATTATAAGGGATCCCTTTATGAACAGAAATAAATCCGGCTGGACGTTGTGGCTGGAACCTATCAAATATGCCATACCGATATAAGACGTCAATGAGTGTGTTAGTGCTATATTACCGTTGAGTGGGTGAAAAGGGGGATATAGAGTGGGCGTTGGGGGCGTGAGCCTAGAAAAGCCCCCGGGCCCTACCGACAGGGAAAAATATTTTTAGCGCAGTATTGGGCGCTGGTGGACAGTTCTCGGATCGTAAGTTGTCGTAGTGGTGGTTGCCTAAACGGAGGGGCGCTAAGGAGAGGAGAAACGGCCTGGAGGTGGGGATTGTAGGCGTCCAAACGGAGGCCTAGCAGTTTCAGCCTTTGAGATTTGGTATAAATTTATTGAGGGCCCAACGGAGCGTCTCGCCACAGCTGCATCCTCATTTCCATCACACCGAATAAATTGCACCATTAGTTTTAGGCTCAGAATGGAAGAGACCAGCGCAAAGACGTGGCTTGTGATGCCGTTGTACATCTACCCACTCACCGAATCCACATGGGGCGCACTCTATGACGTGTATGTGTCACCTAGCCGTCGTTTTGTCCCTTTCTGACTATGACCTCTTGGCTTTTTTTATGCCTCTCCGTGTCTCTGCTTGCTTCCGTTGTCTCCGTCGTCTCGTCTGAAGCTGATCCTGCCCCCCCCACCTGTCTGCAGGATTATTGGGTATCCAGACCTGAATTTTCTGGTTATTGTGAACCCAAACAGTGGCCCAGGCGACGCCGATCTGCCTGGCCACGACTATGTTCGAGAGGTGCCGAAGCTGAACTCGTATCCAAACGTGTGCACTGTCGGTTATGTGCGCGTGGGCTGGTGCAGGCGGACCCTCGAGGAGACGTTTGAGGATATACGGACTTATGCCGACTGGAAGCGGGACGACATACCGGGTTTCTACGTGGAGGGCATCTACCTGGACGAAACGCCGAACCATGTCGCGCCGGAGCGGGCGCAGCACCTGCACGCTCTCAGACAGTACATCAAGAACGCCGAGGGACTAGTGGGCGACCGTCTGGTATGTGATCATCCCATCTTGTTGGAAGGAAGACGTGCATGGCCGCTCGAGCGTACGCCGTATTCGCAGTGGTTGGGAGCCAATCGATCCGCTGGCAACCGCCGTGGCGCTGTTTCTCCTCTTCCTTCTTCGTGTTTTCTCGGGGTTTTCCTTTTTCGGCTTTGGCGCCGTTCTAGTGCCGTGGTCTATTCCCGGTTTCGAAACTTATTAATAGCTAGTGAAGCGCTGATGCTGATGTTGTGTGAGCAGGTCGTGCACAATCCAGGAACACCCCCGGAGGGCCACCTGAAGCACTTTGGAAGTCCCGACATGGTGTGCTTGTGCGAGGAGCCCTATAAGATGTACGGTGACGACGGCGTGCAACGGCGGCTGAGAGACTACGCCCTGCCTTGGCACCAGACTATCTATCAGATTTCGGGCATCCCGGCCGAGCTCATGGACGACGTAGTGCAGGAGCTGTGTCAGCGTGCCAAGTATGTGTTTGCAACCGACCTGGTCGACGACTTTTACGAGAGTTTTAGTCCCAGCTGGGCAGGATTTGCGGCGGCGGTGAACCGGAGCAACCAGCTGCAGGCCAGAGCGGCGTGCAGCTGAAGGGTGCAGGATGCAGTGAGGCACAAATACGTCGTACGGCAGCTCGCTCAAGGCTTTCCGGAACATAATAATAGGTCGTAATAATAGATACCCCAGAACAGGTACAAAAATACTACGTCGTAGCCTGGGAGCTCCACTTTGACACGACTGTCCCTGTGAAAGTGCACAAGATACTTTTCTGACCCACATGTGGACCCGACATAGGACATACATAGTACGGAGTACGGAGTAGTATTGGCTAAAAGGGTGGAGATGCGATGGATGAAGGATGGGCACAGACAACACGTCAATAAGCACACAATGGGCGGCAGCAAAGACAGTATAGCGAAAGGACGGAATAGCTATGGCACCAGAGCACCAGAGACGCGTACAAAATGACGTCACTGGGCAGCGACCAACGGAACGATGATGCCGTGACGAAGGAAGCAAGAGGAACGGACTGCTGGCCCGGGCTCGCACCAAGTGACCGCCAGCGCATCCGTTGGCTGTGCAACTTGACAGAAGTACGGCATACATAGTAATACGAGCTTTTAGTAGTAAAATTCAACTTGGCAGGACGATGACCGCTGAAGAAAAACCAGTAAACTACGGAGTACGGAGTGCGACGAAAATGTCGAAGTGGACCCACCTAAAGCCGTTCCAATCAAATAGCACATCTTCTCGGTGATTAATGTGCTCGCATGACGAGTATTTGCATGGCGGTATACTCCATCCAGACTTGGGCTTGCTATGAACGATATTTCGGATGACCGGTCGCAAACAGCACTGAACCGGCGAGAGTGCGGCTGAAGTACGTCGGTGGAGACAAATAGCAGAGAAAACGATACGAGTGTAGGGACCCTGTCGTATGTATCTTACCCGGTTCTATGTATGTACGCCGAATCTAATCTCCGGCAGCGCGCTGACCATTTCAGGGAATACCGTACGACGTACGACGTAGTACGACGTAAACTGCTGTGGGAAAAACGGTAGCCCCTGTTTCGCCATGCGCTGAAGCGAATACTACATAGTAAGATACCAGCCACTACCAGTCCCTGACTA
This sequence comes from Grosmannia clavigera kw1407, assembly GCF_000143105.1. Taxonomy (NCBI): domain Eukaryota; kingdom Fungi; phylum Ascomycota; class Sordariomycetes; order Ophiostomatales; family Ophiostomataceae; genus Leptographium; species Leptographium clavigerum. Next base: position 699,560 of record NW_014040810.1, on the reverse strand, counting down.
GCGACTACGTGCCGTACTAACTGTATGCAGTAATACGCCACACGTATGGAGAAGCGTATGCTACGCTTGCGCCAAAACTGAATATTGATCCTACTAATTCGGCGATTGCCGCCGCTACTAACGTGAAACGGAAGCACGGCTATTGGCTTTGTCCGTTATCGCATAGTAAGCCTGCCACATGGCGAGACTCAATCCATTATAATACTAGTATCGTAGCTTATAATCCGTTCTCTGGCTCGTTTCTCAACAGAGTGCGCGAAAACATGTAACGACATATTAAATAAAGAAGACCATAGTTGGCCTGACCTAGTTGGTGCCAAGAGGCATCTGTTCGGTGAATTGGAGCCAGTCATCCGAGAAGGCCTCGTAGTAGTCGGCCGTTAGGTCGGTGACGAATAAATGCTCAGCAAACCGGGAGAGAGTGCTTAGAAGACCGCTGAGCGTGTTGTTACCCATAACGGGTAAACTATTGACCATGATGCTGTACGCCGACCGAGTGGAATATGTCTCATACAAGGCTTTGACCGTGGTTTCTTTCACGCTCCAAGCGCTGAAGTCGTCCTCGAAAATGACAGTAATGTCAGGGCTGGTAACATTGAATTCCGCATCGGGAACAGTGCCAGGGTTGTGGATGATCTATACAGGAAGGTGATCAGCAAGAGAGGAGCTAGACGAAGCGACAAGTATTACCGTCTTGGAGCCCCGCAGGCCGGTGGCGTTTTTGACCGCGGCGTCGGCCGTGACCATGAAGTCAACCGCGTCGGCGGTGTACTGGTGCGGCGCCTCGTCGAAGAAGATGCCGTGCATGGCGATGTCGCTGTTGTTGGTATACCAACCGGAGTAGATGTTGACCTCGTCGACGACGTCTGAGATGTTGCGGCTGGCATAGCCGGTGCGGACGTAGCCGACGGTGCGGACGTTGGCAAACGAGTTGAGACGCTTCACGCCGGCCACATAGTTGTCATCGGGAATGTTTCCAGAGCCGGGACCGCTCTTGGGGTTAATGACGATGGTGAAGTTGAGAACGGGATTATTAGTCAAGCTGTGGGGAAGGGAGGGGGAGTATGAGCGGCGTGTTTATAGCATAGGGCAATAGGGCAGAGAAAGGAGTCTTTGACCGAATACTCACGCTTCATATAGAGGAGACCACGTCGACGAGTTGGTCGGGTAGATGTAGAGCGGCAGCAGGACGGATGTGCTGAGGTGCTTGTGGTGGCGATTGTTCCGCGGAAGGAGGACGGCCAGAGGGACGACGATGACAATGATGATGATAATGGCAATGATGGCCAAAAGGATCCAGAGCCATTTGGAGTGACGCCACTTTTGTGGCAAGTGTTTCTCGAGATTCATGATGAGGGCAGGAGAAGATAGATACAGGAGGACACAGAGTGTGAGGCTGATAGAACACAGGACCACTGGACCACAGGACCAGAAGAGCACAAGTCAAGAAGGCGATCAGGACTGGCCGGAACAGGACAGGTTCACGGGACCACACCGTCCGGACAGGTTCACGGGACTATTGCAAAGGAGAGGCGGTGCAGAGGAGGTGCAAAAGAGACGCCGTGCTGCAGGAGGGCTGAAAGTGTTGTTGCAAAAGCAAAGTGGGGTGGGGGGGGGGAGAAACTTAAGATGGAAGAACTGTTGTCGAGCTGGGCTATACCAAAAGTAGGTGGGGTGGTCTGGGCACACAGCTGGGATGCCTTGCCATCAGACGAAACGGTGCGGTGGTGCCTGTGCGATCTAGAGCTTGAGGATGGCGGCGGATGCGAGAGAACGCGAGACGATGGCGGTGCCAGCTGTCACATCAATCTCGTATCTGCAAGATAATTCCTCTTTCGGATACAAGTGGAGTTTCAGCTTCGCACCAGCCGTTAATCTTTTGCTTATTTCGTTTAAATTTTTTTTCATCGGTGGCGTCGTCGATACGATAGTGCTCCATCTCAGCACATACTCTGTACGAGATATTACGGAGTATGGACTCGTATGTGCAGTTCTCGTGCATGGAGGGTCCATACGACCAAAACGGACATGGGTCTATGCGGCCCTGGCTAGTTCGGCAATACGTCCTAGGGCGACCCAGTACGAAGTACCAACCCTCTCTAGCTGTCGAGTTTTTTATTGCGCTAAAGTAGAGTGGCGCTTCAGCTGCAGAGAGGATGCCGCTTGATACGGCCACGGCCAGCCGCCGACCAGCACGCCCCATTTTCAAGCTCGGTAAAAAGGGGCCCAAACAGGGGCGCCGTTATGTTGCCTTTTTTTGCCCTGTTCTTGGGGGGATAGTAGGATTTTTGGTGCTATCGGCGGATTGGCTGGTCTATGTCAGCCGTTGGCCGCTCCTGGAGAATCGAGGGCAACAATATATAAGAAAGTGAACTAGGACCATTCCTCGAAATACCCACCTGTTCTTGCTCAGTTTGTGTTCTGTTCTCGGTAACGTACAAAAGACGAGGTCCAAGTAGGCAAGATGGGACCTACGTACCTTGGCATGTCAGCCGTTGGCTGGCACGTGATGACAAGGACGGTATGGGGCCAGGTAAGCACGCACACTACAATGCCACTGGAATGTGGCAGGAGCTACCCGTCAAGCACGTCAGAACTGCACAAGGGGCAGGACCCATTGGAATGCCAAAACTGACGTCCTGAAGATTATCGCCGCTGTTCTTCTCGCCAGCATTGTTTTTGCACTTTCATTCGCTCTTTACCAGGGCAGTCGATTCATGCTGCGTTACTTGCAGGTACGTCACCAACCACCAACAGCGCTACGGCGGATTTTTTATCTCCGTCAAATCGCGAGTCGAGGGAGAGCTAACGGGAAGAACAGCGACGACGCCCCAAGTACTCTATTTCTCGCCCAGTCGCTCGCTACATTGAAAACCTGCGCCGCTCGACCAAGCGACGGTCGAGCGTGACGCGCAGGGAGAAACGTGATGATGATACAGAGGTCAAGTCGTTTGGCGCCTTTCTCGGCAGCTTCGCCCAGCCGCCGACGGCCGCCCAGCAGCGCCTCCTCTCCCAATGGGACATTCTTGTGGTTGATCCCACGCAGATGGGCGTGGTGCCGGCCCTGGCGAGCTGCCAGCCGACATCGGCCCACGTTCTGGCCCGCCTCGACCTGGACGCCCTGATGGCGCTGCACAGCGGCGGCGAGACGGCCGCGGACGGTGACGACGGCCTGGCCTGTCTGACCGTCTTCACCTCTGCCATCGAGACGCACGTGCAGCACGCGGCTGTGCAGGGGGCCAGCTTCACGGGCGTGCTCCTGGCCGGCTTTGCGAGCCACCTGCACCCTGCCATTGTCAATGACCTGGCCCGCTACCTGAAGGATCTCGGCTTCGACCTCTGGCTGGAGCTTTCGTACCCGGACTACCTCGACGAGGACTACGCTCCCATGATCAACCTGCACCTGTTGAAGGGCCTCGTGTATCGCAATGGTACCATGCGCCCTGACGGCGACCGCCAAAACTACTTTCAGATGACGGCGATGCGTGCCGTCATGCGTGCCATGGCTGCCCAGCGAGTTTCTCACAACCCCGCCCTCGTGATGTGGGAAGTGGTGGATGATGGCATGGAGCTGCACCACGCCGTCATCACTCGCACGTTCAACTGGTGCCTCTACTACTGCGCTGTCAACTGGATTGGCCACAAGCGCTCGCTGACCGACGCTGAGTTCGCTGCAACCGATGCCATCCCTACCAAGCCGCTCGGTGCCCTCATGTGGCTGAAGAACGACAAGAACATGAGCGCCCACAACGTCTGGCGCGGGAACGATCAAATGCTCTCGCAGCAGGCTGACAACGCTGCCGTCTATGATTCGATCTCTTCCTTTCTTCCCAACATCGCTTCCCGCCTCCATCTGCAGCCAGCTCCTGCACAGGCCTCTCAACAGCTCCAGATTAACCCGACGACTACTATGACGCGCAGCAGCACGTCCAAGTCGCTCGCTCTGCTCGCACCGCCTGGAATGGCCAGCGGCGGCGAACATGCGCCTGTCGTCAACCCGCTCGGTGTCTCCTGCAAGGGCGATGACTTCACCGGCTTAGGCTGCTTCCAGCTCGGACACGAGACCTCGTTCCAAGACTTTGCCGCCATTCGTCGCTCGCAGCAAAACCTGCAGGACCTCAGCCTGCTCGCTGTCATCACGGGCGAAGAGCTGTACAAGGCCCGCACAACGATCGAGGTGCTTCGCGGTGCCAAAGAGCTCAGCCCTGCCGCATCGGACGCCGTCAAGGACTTGCTGGATCTGCTTTCAGAGGCTAGCACCAGCGATGCGGCCGATTCGCCAAACCCGCGCCTCAAGGTTTTCTCCGGTCTACAGTCTGGCTTCCACGTCGAGAGCGGCGCGGTCTATTACGGCATGTACGACTACGAGCGGGCAGACCAGTGCCTCATTCTGTATCTCTCCAACAAGGCAACAGACCGCGCTGGCGCGATCCTCCACACGTACCTCTCCAGCCGGCAGATCACGCGCACGGAATGCTTCATGGTGGAGCAGCTCATGGCAGACCGCAATGGCCAGCTGAAGATGCCATGGAAGCTGGCGCCACGGCTGGTCCAGGACCTCGAGACGTTGTCGCCCCAGGAGGCACTGCTGTTCATGAAGCGTTTGGCGTTGTCGCGCGAAAGCTCGGCCCTGCTAGCACTGATTCGTCCTTGTCTGGAGGCACAGCTGGTGGATGCGCCCTCGTTGACGCAGCTGCGTGTTCTCTGCTCGACCGGTTACCTCAGTGGCCACGTCACGGCTGAGGAGATGATCGCTGCTCGGCTGGCCTGGTTGGCTGACAAGGGCTGCGATATTCCCGATGCGTACGAGGCCAACAAGCTGTTCCACGACGTGTACGATCGACTCTATGACGTCCTGATGGGCATCGAATCCGAGGTGCTCGCCCAGCTCGGCGAGGGCATACAGAAGATTGTGCTGAGTGAATATCTCGACGCTGGCGCCGACATCTTCTTGCTGGCTGTTTTCTCGGCCTTCCGCAGGATGGCTCTGGACGAGGTCTACCTCGAGGTGCTGGACCGCAACGTGTACCCGAACCACTCGGCCGATCAGGCTGGCTGCTTCGCCGAGAACTTTGGCCTGGGCTCACGCTGTGACTCCTTCTTTGACACCACGCCGCGCAGCATTGGCCGCATTCTCTCGGATCGCTACCGTGCGTACTACACCGAGTTCCAGCCGCCCTTGCGCGAGGAGGGATTTACCGAGCTGCCGACGGCCTACTTTGCCATGCAGGTCGACTTCGACCCCGAAGACGGCAAGACCAAGATCCCATTCTACTACCGTATCACCTTCTTCGGCATCTTCGCCCTTCCGGCCCTGGTTGACGTCATGTTGTTGACGACAATCGGCCGAGGTCTGTACCTGACAACGTACATGAGCTCCGAGCAGAAGACCATGGCCACGACGGCCCTGATGCTGTCCCTACTGATGAGCGGTTCGTTTGGTGCCTGGATCTGCTCTGGCGGCAGCTACTATTTCTTCTCGAATGCCTTCCCGGCCATGAACTACTTCATCATGACTCGCTTCGTTGCCGGTATCGCCGTAACTTCGGTCACGGCCATTATCGGCTTCATTGTCGTCATCTTCGTCCACGGCATCTCGAACGCGCTCGTCTTCCTGTTCTATTTCGTCATGCTCTCGACCTACATGCTGGCCTTGAACGCGCTCTCCATCTACCAGCAGCCTGGATCCGAGTTTTTGTCCGGCCGGACGACCATCATCACCTGCATCCCGATCCTGTTCATCTCGCCCGTCGTCAGCATTTTCACACGCCACGACATTGCCGTCTATATCCCTGTCCTGACCGTTTTCTGCCTGTCGCTCCTCTATGGCGCCCGCAAGACCCTGGCCGAGTGGAGCTCGTGGTATCTGCATATCCCGCCGGTGACAGACTCCGAGGTCGTGGCCTGGTTCCGTGGCAACAGCAAGGGTTCGACCACGGTCGACCTGGAAAATATGCGCGACAACGATGTGATGCCGCTGGCCCGTGACGCGATTCACAAGGCCGTCGTCAAGGAGACCAAGCGCTGGTTCTTTGTCCGCTCGTCGGCCGACCCGCTGGTCAAGAAGCTGGCCGAGGGCTATGGCGCGACCATGTACCTGATGCAGTGGTACTCCAAGTACAAGCGCTCGCGTATGCCAATGCCCTACAGCACGACCTGGAACTTGACCCTCAAGGCTGGCCTGGAGAACATCACGAACATGCAGAAGGGTCTGAAAATGCACAGCGCCTTCCTGCACTGGCGCTCGACCGGCAAGGACATCCTCTCGGGCTTCATGTACTTTGTCATCGCGCTTCTGGACAAGTGGATCGCCCTGATGACACGCAGCCACCTGGTCGGTCTGTCGGCCGCCAGCAGCACGCTCTACCGCTTCGGTATTGGCTTCGGTCTCTGCTATTATCTCTTTGGTGCCGTGGCCCTCGACATTGTCTCGCAGCCGATGTGGATCGCAGCGAACGAGAAGTCGAAGCAGCCAATCACGTCGCTGGAGAGCCTCAGCGAGATCACCAAGAATGATATCAAGGCCCGCCATCGGCTGTACTGGCGCTCGCTCGTCAAGTTCTTCTTCTTCCACCTGTGGGGCACTGCCATCTTCTCCGCTCTCATCTGGGCTTACGATGACGACTCCGGCAACTGCATCATGTTCCTGAGCTACATCCTTGCCTACTCCGGCCTGCTTTGGTTCCAGTACAACAAGATCTTCTGCGGAACGAACGGTGCCAATGCTCTCATCTGCGGTTTCTTCGTCGGTCTGCCCGTCGGTCTGGCAGTTCGCCTGGCATCTCCCGGCTTCGGCTACAGTGGCGTCATCTGCCTGGGCAGTGCTACATGGGCCTCCTGCATCGCCTCCTTCTGGACGGCCGACATTGGCATGCCAACCATTGACAGCATTTTCGGCTCCAAGGCCAAGTCCTATGCTGCCATCAAGTTCAGCGGCGACGGCGAGAACGTGCCGGTCTACACCCTCTGCACGATCGAGCCGATTCCGGAGCTGTCCCAGTCGACGATTGGAAAGATGTTCGAGGACGTCAAGGAGCGCTTCCCGCTGGAATCATCCCAGCACCCTGGCCAGCGCGTCCTGGAGCTGCTCGTGCCACAGGACAGCGCCCGACTGCCGACCGCCCTCAACGCGGCCTTCCCGTCAGCCTACGAGCTGATGCACCTGGCCTCACAGAGCTGGAAGAATGGCCGCATTATGGTTGAGCTGATCTCTGGCAGCCAGTTGCCGCTTTCGGAGGCGAAGACGCTGCATCTGGCCCGTCGCACTAGCGACAAGGTTATCCACCTCTTTGTTGTCACCGGCACTGACGTCTTCAACGAGCAGACGCTCAACGTGCACGAGCAGTGGGGCGCCATCGCCGAGGCCATCGTCCAGACGGCCGCCGAGCACATCATGGGCCTTTCGCACCGCGACGCCACGCTGGCCAGCTTGCTGGCAGTCAACCACTTTAGCGATGCCGAGATCAGCGTGCCCGAGGGAATGAAGCTGCAGCTCAAGGCGTCCTCGACCGAGCGGCTTCGTGTGATACGTGCCGCCGACCAGGTCCAGCTGACATATGCTCTTCTCGGCGTCGACTGCGAGCGGGAGTGGGACGGCCTTCCGAAATCGGTGCGCAGCTTCCTGACGAAGCGCTCGGTGGGCGCCCAGGTCGAGCTGACCGAGGCCGACACCATCTGGCTCCAGGAGCGGATTGGTTCGAGTGCTCCTGTCGCTGTCGACGAGCACCTGGCTCGCTGCCGTGTCGGTGCGGCCATGACCAAGGCCCTTGTCGCATGTGCTGCCGAGCTTGAGCGGACAGACTGCGGTGGAAGCGACAACGAGCACGAGGGTCTTGTCTTCTCTGCTTCGACGGCGGCGGTAGCGGCTGAGCGCCTCAATGCCATCCTGCCCATGACCACGTCTCTGGTGCAGAAGTTTAACCTGAGCTTCAAGTTCCTGATCCTGTCTCTCACGGCCGACCCCGAGTACCAGCGCGAGCTGAACTACGTTACGCAGGGCCTGCCCGCATTTATCCGTGGCCCCGTGACGTTCTTCCTTAACGGCATCTGGGTGTACTGCAAAATGCTCCAGGCGCTCATCATTCCGTTTGTCCTCTTCCATGGGCGCGACCATATCGACAAGATCAAGCGGCTTATCAGCGGCATGACAACAGTTTTGGAGAAGAACCGGATTGTGACGGAGAACTTCAGCGGCCCGTCGACCTGGTTCTGGACCTCATCTGAGGAAGACGGGGCCAGCGTGCTGCGGCTGTCGCAGTACAGCGGCCTGCACAACGAGGAGCCGCAAAGCACCAAGGACCTCAAGGCCATCAACACGTACACGGACAAGCTGGTTCTACAGCAGCGGCAGCTGTATGCCAAGGGCAAGGTGGTGGACTCGTTCCGCTACGAGTACGAGCAGTCGTCTTCGCGGCTGCCGATGCAGCGGACCTGTGTCGAGGGCAAGAAGGAAGGCGAGATTGTGAACTACGACCGTCGCGGCTACATTACTACCGGCTCGGAGATGCGCGGCGTGAACAGGGTGACGTGGAAGCTGTGGTACCGCAAGAGCGCCAAGCACGAAGACGAGCTGCTGTGGGCCGAGTACACGTTTCCGCACATCACGATCAAGGTTCTCTGGAGCATGCCGCCACGCAACCCGAACAAGCGGCTGGAGGAGTGGATTCCATTCTCGACCGTGACGGAGGCCACCTTCATCCAGGGCGAGCAGGTGTACCACGCGTCCTGGGACTACGAGCACAAGTTCCACCCCGAGGTGGCGGTGATGCTGAACGGCAAGCCGGTGGAGACGCCGCTGATGATCAAGGAGGATTGGTTCCACGTGTTTGACAAGCCGGACAGCTGCAGCTTCCTGAGCGAAAACCCGCTGCTGTCGTTCTCGTCGATCAAGTCGAACCCGATCGCGCGCTTCTTCCGGTTCAACGTGAAGCGGTACCAGATCCCGACATCGGTAGCCCGCACACAGCTGTGGAAGGTCTGGAAGAACAGCCGGGACGTGGATGCGATCAGCGTGCGGTGGCTGGACGAGAAGCTGCTGCGATCGGACCGGATCATGCGGCGGTACTGGCGGCTGCGCGACTTTGGCCGGCTCGACGCGGCCACGGCCTACGTGGACGCACAGGTGGACACGATCATGGCGCGGGTCGACATTGACCCACAGACGAGCGCGTGGACGAACCTGGCCTTTAAGCTGAGCGACTTCTATGCATTCGGTCAGGCCGGTGATGCCCGGATCAACACGCGCAAGGCCGACTCGCAGCTCTGGGGCAGCGAGCATGAGCTGCATGTGCTGGCAATGGACACGTCGACGTGGCCGAACGATCCCGGCGGTGTGTCGGCTTGTCGTCGCGACATGGTCAACGATCTGCGGACGATCAAGTGGCACGTGGTGGCCGAGTCGGCAAACGACTTTGGCGTGCCGCGTTTCCAGATTGAGCGCAACGTGCAGTCGCTGACGATTCTGCCACTCTGGGGCCTCGACTTCCTCAACCCGACGCACGGCATCATCGAGACCTGTCTGGACTCGTCGGTGGTGCAGCGCTCTTTCAACACGCGGGCGGCCGACATTGTGGACAACTTCCTGCCGATCTTGACAAGCCTGGTCACGTGCTCTCGGGCGATCGACCTGAACCGGCAGCACATTGAGGAGGCGACGGCGGCGCTGGTGGCGCTGAATGCGTACTTTGAGCGGTCGCGCAACTGGAACGACGTGTGGTACCACCCAGTGGTCAAGCAGCGGTGGCGGGAGCTCTGGCTAACGGAGATGCCGAACACGCTGAGCATCTCGCAGTGGTGGGACTTTGAGAGGCCGAGCATCAAGCAGCTGGACGAGGCACTGAACCTGTGGTGTCGCTACCTGTTCATCTTCTCGCTGCCGGTGCCAGAACAGATTCCGGACGTGTTCCAGGCGTCGCATCACTTCACGGGCGCGACGTACGGTATCGTGTGCAAGGTCAAGCGCAACTGCTCGCTGCACATCTGGGATCACTGCATCAGCTTCCGCGAGTTCACCAGCTTTATGAGCTCGGCCGTGTCGTTCGACTCGCCGTTTGTCAACAGCTCGCTCATCTCGCTGACACACCTGAGCTGCGTGCTGCTGGAGCACCACGCCGACGTCGTCCTGCCGTGCTGCGACTACTTCAACCCGGGTTGGGAGGTGGAGCTGGGCACGGCCGAGGGTGCGCTGGAGCACCGCAACACGTTTGCGCGCAAGATCGACCCAGTCGTCAACGGCATCTGCAACATGGAGAAGTTTGAGCCGATCAAGACAATCCGGACAGAGACCCCGACGGTGGTGATGCTGTCGCATCTCCAGTACGCCAAGGACATCAAGAACGCGATCATGGCGACAGACATTATCGTCAACCGCTGGGGCTTCAAGGACTACAAGGTGCACGTGTACGGCGACATGGAGCGTGCGGCCGCCATTGCGACCGAATGCCAAGAGCTGATCGCGTCCAAGAATCTGCAAGACGTGTGCGTCCTCAAGGGCCTGGGCAATCCGTCGCTGGTGCTGCAGGACGCCTGGCTGTTCCTGAACTCGTCCATCTCCGAGGGCCTGCCGCTGGCCATGGGCGAGGCCGCGCTGACGGGCGTGCCGGTCGTCTGTACGGACGTGGGTGCGTCCTACTGCGTGGTGACAGACCGGACAACGGGTGACCGGTTCAGTGAGGTGGTGCCACCCAACGACTCCGAGTCGCTGGCCCGCGCGCAGATCAGCGTCATGGCCCTGCTGGGTCCATGGGCCTCGTACGGCGAGGACGAGCCGGGCGTCGAAGTCCCGGTGCTGGGCTACCCCCTCCCGACGGCCGAGCAGGTGCAGCAGATCTCTGACCGGATGTACGCCAAGCAGGACCAGCGCCGTGCTCTCGGCATGCTGGGCCGCCAGAACGTGCTCAAGAACTTTTCGTCCGACCGGTACCTGCGTGAGCACGAGCAGATGCTGTGGATCGGCAAGCAGACCAGTCCGTCCAACATTGCGCGCACCGCCACGGCCGGCACTCCGGCGTCGGTGCGTTCGAGCTTCATGAGGTCGCAGAACGGTGGCACCCGATCCCGGCCCGTCTCGCGTCTGACACCCGAGTCGTGGATCTCCTTGTCGAGCGAGGAGACGGCCAAGGGCTGGCGCTCGCTCGGACCCAGTTCCGTGAGCGTGCGCGACTTTTTTAAGGAGAAGTAAGAGAGACGAAGTTCTGGTCTTGCCTTTTTGTTTTCCTTTTTACGCATGACATCGCATCCGGTCTCTTCATCTCTGCTTTCCTTTGTCCTCTTCACTTCAGTATTTATATTTACCATACTTATTTTACCATTTTCCTATCCTTTCTGTCTTTTCGGTTCTTTTTGTCCTTTTATTCCATATCCATTGTGTTAGTTTAGGATTTTCTGCCTCCTGCGCCTTTATTAGTACCCGGCCAGCAGCAAAACAGCATAGTTAGACAGATAACGAGACACCAGATATCTTTGCTCAAGCGCATCGGGCCGTTGGCTCGTACGGATAGGATGTGTGCATGACCAGAATAGTTTAGACGAGATACTGTAACAACGTGTCATTTTGGCAGAGCCTTCGTGTGTGTATTATGTTGTTAGGGACATCACGTGATGTGACGTCACCATGTACGCTGCAGCATGCTCTAAATATGGCTACTGCACTCATATGAAGCACTTCGAGTGGTTTAAAAGCATCGGCGCATAGTGTGGCTTCTACTCCGTGCACCACTAGTCTGTCACGCACGTTCTGCGTGATCACCAGTGTAAGACCCGTACGGTAATCCTTGTGGGATATTCGTCCGGACCAGTTGCACGTATCGTAGTAAGCTCTAAGGCCTTCAGAAAATCTAGTGATGATATTTCGTTCGGTGGTTGACTGATTGAAGACCAGACCGTGCGCAGTATGCGCGCAGATCAGGGCTTCGTCTTATCTAGTAATTTCGGCGGCCGAGGTCAAGTCAGGTGACCTCGGGGAAATCCACAATAGTATCGCAAAGAAGCTATTGTACTCTGTAATCCGTACCTATTATCACAGCCCCATCCAAACCAGGCTAGCGCACTGACGACTCGTCTGTGAGCACATCTGACTTAATCAACTTTCGAAAATGTCGTACAATCTCTGTCTCGCATGCCTCGACCAATTTGCAAGATAACTAGGAAATCCTTTTGAGAGTGCGGCGTACTCGCCAAGCTTTGTCTTGTTATCATGGGAACCGTACGATTGAACGGCCGGTCCCGGTAGCAACTGCGCAGCGGGTCCGGGTTACGTTGCAATCGTCAGGACAGTCATCGGGAGAGGTGCTGTGATTGGCAAGAAAATGCTTTTCTCGTTGTCCCCCCCCACGTTCCCATCTCCTTCCTAGATAGGGATTATATTACGTCAACCGACTGTTCGTCATCATATCTATCAATGTCGCAATAGCGATGTTCAGCGGCTTTCAAAAGCAGGCCTCGTATCTTGTCCATTTGCCGTCCTGCCAATGATCATTGCGGCTTTGCAACCACCAGAATAGCTTGGGAAACATGGCCATCCTATCGAGTGTCGAGCCCATTGCGCTGGACGCCATAGATGGCAAAGCCCTGCACGAGAAGACCACGTCCGCGTCGACGCCCTCGGACGGGTCGGAGAAGATACGGGCCTTTGACGACGACGAAGAAGAGGTGCACGTGACCAATCCGGAACAGCGCCGGATCTTGCAGGAGCTGGCCGACAAGGAGGAGCTGATCCCGACGGAAGCGTTCAAGGCCAATGTCGACGGCGACCAGTCCCCGTGTAGGTGAAGAAAGAAAGACGCAGCCGGTTAGCTCTATTGCGCATCACTGCTGACTCGTTGTATCTTGTCCTCTTGCAGTCCCCGAGGTCGCGGCATGTGTGCCGAATACAGACGACCCAACAATTCCCTGCAATAGTGAGCTCTGTTTTCTTGATCTCATTGTACCAGACAGCTTGGGGTACTGACCGTGCTGCCCGCAAGCTTTTCGAGCTTGGGTTCTGACCACATTTTGGGTGCTTATCTTGGCCGGTGTCAACCAGTTCTTCAGCATGCGCTATGTACGAAGAATGTCCTTGTATCTTATTCGTCTCTATTTTTTTCTGCCGTGACGACGCTGATAATATTGTACAGCCGTCTCTCGCGATCAGCTATGTTGTCGCCCAGATTCTAGTCTTCCCCATGGGCCGTTTGTGGGAACGCATGCCGCGCTGGCGTGTGCCTCTCGGCAAATATTCCTTTGACGTCAACCCCGGGCGCTTTTCGATCAAAGAGCACGCTCTGATTGCTATTGTCCGTGGAGATGTCCCGTCCTCCTGTCAGGGAAGTGGACAACGAGCTAACTTAGAAGTGTTGTAACATTAGCGTTTCGACGGCCTACGCCTCGGGCTCACTCGTGGCTATCATCAGCGATGAGTATTGGGGCTTAGACTACGGGGCTGGCTTTTCCTTCTTGTATCTTCTCACTTCTCAGTCACTTGGGTATGCTCTTTCCTTTTTCTTTCTTGTCTTCTCCACGGCGTACGTCACGTTTCTATCCCAGCTCACCGCTGACTGTCAAAATAGGTTCGGACTTGCAGGACTTGCACGCCGCTGGCTCGTTTATCCGGCTGCCCTTATCTGGCCGGCGTCCCTACCATCAGCCGTTCTCTTTCGCGCTCTGCACGAGCCGCAGGACAGGTCGGCTGTCAATGGATGGACCGTAGGGCGGTACCGGTTTTTCAGCTACTTCTCCGCTTTCAGCTTCGTTCTGTACTGGATTCCAGATTATATATGGACAAGCACAAGCGCCTTTGACTTTATCACCTGGATTGCGCCGCACAACCAGAAAGTCAATACCATATTTGGGGTAAGATCTCCACGTCTAAATGGAAACGCATTGCAACAGGAGGATTAGCTGACAAAACTAGATGAATTCTGGTCTTGGCCTCTTGCCCTTGAGTATAGACTGGACCCAAATCACGTACGCGGGACAGCCGCTTCAAACACCCTTTTACATCACGTGCAATGCATTTGCTGTTGTCGTACTTTTTTATCTTTTCTTGTCACCTATTCTTTACTACACAAACGTGTGGAACAGCGCATAGTAAGATATCTCGCATCGTTCTATATACACGAGTTCGCCACTGACGTATCCTGCCATCTAGTCTGCCGCTACTCTCCTCTTCGACTTTTGATAACACGGGAAAAGCATACAATATTACGCGTGTTATTAATTCCGACCTTACATTGAACGTTACCAAATACGAAGCGTACTCGCCCATGTACATCACCATGTCCTATTCGCTCTCATACGCACTTTCATTTGCCGCCGTGACGGCCATTGTCGTCCATACGTACCTCTACAATGGCTCGGAAATCTGGGAGAAATGGAAGAACGCCAAGAGTGGCGGAGAAGATGTTCACAGACGCCTTATGTACGCTTACAAGGAGGTTCCGGACTGGTGGTATGGCGTTCTCACGATCGTTGTTTTCGGGCTCGGCATCATGACTATTCGTTACTGGGACACGGGCCTTCCGGTATGGGGCTTCATTGTCGTTTGTGGAGGCTTTGGTTTCTTCCTTATCGTGCCAGAAGGAATTTTGGAGGGGACAACGAACCAACGGATGTAAGCATTTCCCCCAAAGCAATCACAGGTAACCGCTACTCACAACAATCACAGCTTCCTAAACATCATCACCGAGCTTGTCGCTGGATATGCGTGGCCAGGAAAGCCGATTGCCAATATGATGGTCAAGTGCTTTGGGTACAACTCGGTCAAACACGGCATGGATTTTGCCCAGGATCTCAAGCTTGGACAATACATGGTATGTCTCCTACCTGTGATGCCTCAGAAAATTCCTTTTTGTGCTGACGGCACTTAGAAAATCCCTCCTCGACCTCTTTTCTTCGGCCAGATCTACGCCACTATCTTAGCTACGATGGCACAGACAGGTGGTAGGTTTCTTTCTGCATCCATGATGTCAAATTTACAAACCATCGTTTAACAGAAATTTATAGTTCTGCGCTGGATGATCGGCCACATCCCTAATCTTTGCTCTCCAAAGAACACAGACCGGTTCACCTGTGCCGGTGCCAAAGTTGTGTACAGTGCATCTATGATCTGGGGCAGCATTGGTCCACAACGCATGTTCCAACATGGGCAGGTGTATTCGTCCATCATGTACTTCTTTATCATTGGTGTAAGTTCGAAATAAGAACTAGCAGAAAATTTGAGGCTAACAGAGTGCTTCTCTCTACAGCCAGCTGTTACCGTGATCGTGTACATTGCGTACAAGCGCCATCCACACAGCTGGATCAGATACATCAACGTGCCCATTTTCTTCAATGCGGCGGGAAATATTCCGCCTGCGAATACGAGTGAGTAACCCCCTTTCTGAGATAAACTGCTGTTGTGCTCGTAGTGACACTGAATGACAGCACAATACTCGCTGTGGTTCATCTTCGGCTTCATTTTCAACTACCTCATCCGAAAGCGGGCCTTCAACTGGTGGCAGCGCTATAACTGTAAGAAACTGTTATTTTTTATTCTACTTCTGTCTTTGTCGTGATGAATGCTAAGCCATCCCCGGTAGATCTTCTTCAAGCCGCAATGGACACAGGTACGGCCATCGCAACGATAATTATCTACTTTGCACTAGACTACCACCGCACCACGTTCAATTGGTGGGGAAACACGGTGGGTTCCAACACAGATGACGCAAATTCAGTGCCGTGGTTGAAGGTTGCGAAAGGCGGCCATTTCGGCAAGGGCCCTGGTCAGTTCTGAGCACATGCGAGCGGAATATATTCTGATACGAATGTGACTTCTTGTATACTACTTTAGTGGAAACGTTTCTATGAGTTATATAGGCTATTCAGAGACATTCAGTCCCCGTGTCTCTGAATCAAGTTCTGTAGTCACTCCGGGTTCTCTGTCCAAGGCGTGTCGCAGTGACGTAGTGAGCTGCACGGAAAGTCACGTGTACGATGTAAGCGTCGGCGACGAAAATCAGGTTCTTCGGCCCGTGAACGGGCAAAACGGGTAGGGCCAGGGTAGATCCAGTTGCCGTTCTCCGTACTCCGCAGTGGCCGAATAAGGCGAGCATCGGGCACAGGTGTTAACACGATGAATAGAGGCTAACGGTCTGTTCGTGACGGATCGGGGACTCTTTTCCATGACTGGCACTGCAGTCGTTTTAGGCTACTCGACAACAATATAATAAGAACCTAGCTAAGATAATATTGCAACAGAATTCCGCGTGCATCGGAAATGAAGACTTTACTTTGACGGATATTCTGTTATAATCCTTTTGCTGAAGTAGATTAATAGGATAAGATGGGAAGAGGAATCTATATACAAGTTACATATAAACCCAACCTAGACTTGAGTATGATAAATAGAAGCTTATCCGGTATTGTCCAGATATAGGCTTGTCGGAAGGGCTATGAAGAGACAACATTGATTTGAAAAGTCACTCTGCAAAGTCAAAGAAGTCGTGCATGCAAACTACTCGTGCGGTGATGGGCATTTGACGACAATAAAGATTAGTGAGCATAATGCCTCAATATTTCAAGTTCATGAGTCAGCAGAGGCAAGATGGCGGAGTGGTTAACGCGCTGGCCTGCTAAGCCAGTTCCTTCGGGAGCGAGAGTTCGAATCTCTCTCTTGTCGTTTTCTTTTTGCTTTTGCTCCCGATTGACCGTTGCTTCCTACGATCGCGGTTATCATGGAGTTGATACAGCAGTACGGAGTAGCAGTGCCAGCATTTTATTTTCGGAGCTGGAGGCAATATGGAGGTATAGGGGGCATCCCGTCTAAACTGGTCCGGGTGTACTAGACTGCGTCATCGGCTTACCGTTACTTTAAATGGGTTCAAAGTTAGGTCTTCTAACTGTCTCCCATCACTGAGATATATTATTGTATAAACGTCACTACCGAAGTTGTGATGAAATATGTATTCTATTTCGACTTTTCATAAACCACAATCCATAACAACTCGTAAAAGACAGACGGAACTCCTCTCTAGCGTCCACCCGCGGGTCGATCGCCACGACTTTGCAAGTGGGTAAAGCTCCACAGCAGCAGCAGATCGTAGGTGGCCTTCAGCGCGCCGGCGCCGCTCAGCAGGAGGATCCAATGGTGCTTACCGGCCAAGACGCCAGAAACACCGACGCCAGCAGCCTGCATCAGTGTCTTGACCATGTTTACAGCACCCATAACGGCAGTGCGCTCGGCTGGCAGCACTGCAGCGGCGAGAAAGGCTTGGCGCGGGGCTTGGTCCATGCTTTGAGTGCAGGAGCGCAACGCGAGAAATGCCATTGCCAGAGTGGTGCCGCCTCGCTGGGATGGTGACGGGAGTGGCACCATGGCGAGCAGGATGGTGGACGGAAGGTGAGTGAAGACCATTGTGCGCAGAGGGCCCAGACGACGGGCCAGCGGAAGAGCGAGGAGGTTCGAGACGGCGGCGAGAATGCTGGTAACGAGGAAGAGCGTGCCCAACACAGCCGGAGCCAGCGAGTGCACTGTAATGAAGAAATAGGTGATCCAAGAAGCCGAGGCCATACCGGACCCGAAGGAGTCGAGGGCGAAAAGAAGGATGAGGCGACTGAGGATACGGCGAGACTCAGCTGAGATGACAGGGAAGAGCAAGCGGAGTCTCTTGAGAATGGATGGCTTCGGGGGGGAGGAGGCTGCAAGAGCAGGAGAAGACGAAGCTGAAGAAGCAGAAGAGGCAGATACAGCAGCAAAATCGCCCCCTCCTGCACGAGAATCGGCCTCTTCGTTGTCAACTTTTGGCAGAAGGCTAGTGCGCTCTCCAGGTTCCGAGAGAGAATCCACACCCTGGCTTTGGACAGCGTTATTGGCGGAAGGGGAAACTACCGCCTCTTCCTCTTGCTCCTCCAGCTCCACGGCCGGCGACAGGCCCAGCGTCAGCAACAGTTTCAAGACACCGACAGCAGCATACACAAAAAACACAGCGCGGTAAGCGAGCTGAGAACTGCTGCTGCTACCGTCGCCGCGATCCTCCAGCAGTTGCACGAGGCAGCCGCCAGTCAGCGAACCGAGGGCGGCGCCAGCAGTACCAGACAGCGTGTACCAGGCGAAGACATCGCTGCGAAGGGCTGGCTCGGTCAGGTGGGCCAGCACGGACTCCTCGATGGCGCGGAAGGGCCCAATCTCGTTGCCGCTCGGGCTGATGACGCCGACGATGCTTGCCAGCAATAGCACCCAGAACGAGCTGCTGATCGCAAAGACGGCGCCACTGGCAGCCATCAGCATAGCCCCGACGGCCAGGATGCGTCGCCGGCCGACGCGGTCCGTCACCGCTGCCAACAGCACGCTGATGGCCGTGTCGCCCAGCAGCGTCAGCGTCATGAAGAGGCCGATGCGCGCGTCCGCGATGCCGAGGCCAGCCAGCAGCGGCACTAGCACCAGGAAGGAGGCGCCGTACGCAAACAGCCGCACGAAACGCAGCACGATGAGCAGCCACACATCGCTGCTGCAGTGCACCACCGAGGTCAAGCCGCTCTCCGTAGCCAGGCGCGTCAGCCAGGCCGGGGCCATTTTTAAAGGGCGGTGAAGGGCGTAGCACTCCCAGGAGCTGCTTGTCCGTGAGGCGAGCTTTGCAAAAGAAGGAAGAACTGGATGAAAGAGCGTATATTCACTGGCAGATGCACTTGTATGCTGAGGCAGGACCAAGAGGCACTGGCAGCCGTCTTTATACTTGTTTATGGAGCTCGGACATCTCGGCGCTAAGGAGCCAGAATTCCTACAGGGCACATCCACAACTGCAATTGCGCGTAATGTGGAAGGCGCGTGGGTGACGTAATGTCGGCCTTGGCACAGTATTACAGCGACCGGACAGACGGTGTTGAAAAACTACGGCGTTGAGACCCCTACCAGAATCTCGACGACGTCAGACCGCGACAACGTGGTTCGAGAAATATGCGGGGAGTCAGTTGGGTTCCTTTCACCTACGGAGTACATGCAATTTTTGGCATCTCTGAGCCTTTTTTAGCGATTGGATGATCGGAGCTAAAGTCGTGGGCCTCGGGTTTTGCAGAGCATAGTATGACGGCGACATTCCAGAGCCCAATATTCCCTAGGCAGCCTACAATACTCCTTATAATAGGTCCAACTAGCAAAATTTCCCTGGAAGGTAGCATGCCAGAGTGGTTAATGGGTAGGACTTGAAGATCCATATCCTATGGGTTCGCCCGCGCAGGTTCGAACCCTGCTGCTATCGTTTTTTTGCCCCTCTTTTTTTGGTGAGGGGGGACGGGGCGTCTGTTCTCCGGAGTAGATCGCCCATGTTGGGTGCAGCAGATGCAGGAGGTAGCTAGAAGCTGAGTGACGGGGGAGCTTACATTGCTTCGCCTATCGATCCGTACTCTTCTATTTCCCCAGCGTTTTGCGACTGTGCACTTTATCACCAAGTTCGATTCCAATGTCAACTGCGATCAACCTTCTAGATACACCCGATTTGAGATTGTGTCCGGAAAAGACACCAAATTATTGCCAAAAGTGAGCGTCTATCCGGGACCTGGATACTGGATTTTCGGGGTCGGCCCCGTCGTCAGTATCTTACTCTTCGTCGCTGTCTCACATTTTTCATTGATGCCATTCCCGTTGTAGACACCGTCTTCGTTTGAGCTGGCGCTGTGTTCCTAATGTTCTCCTCTCTAAGAAACTTGCGGCTATAGTAGGCGCTGCGTTTTAGTCCACAGTTTCGATTCACCATTGCCGCTATCTTCGTCGTATATAGTCGTAATGGCCCTGTACCTAATCACTCCTATCCGGAGTCGCAGTCTGGTGTCGATTTTTTCGGCTTGGCTGCGAGATGGTTCAGGGTTGTGTCTCTTGCCCAGAAACTCAATTAGTATTTCATTTGTCTTCTCAAATTAGAGTCCTTTGCAGCTCACCATATTGTCACTTGTAGAAAAAAACGCCCTGGACGTGTGATGTTCCTCAATGCAAGCAAAAAAAATACCATGAAAATGATACGATTAATTGAAAGATACTCGTACTAATAAGCAAAAGTTAGATCAAAGGAAAAAACTTATTCATGCACGCATGGCAATTAAGTGTCTAGCCAGGCGTCGCTGCTTCAATAGAGGGCTTAAGATCTCCGTTGCGTGGTTCATGAGAAGCAAGGAGATAATCCACATTTTCGGTAAACATCTGGCCTTGTACCTCGTACAGGCAAGAGGCAATCGCTTGTTTGCAGACTCATTGATACACAGTAGGCTGAAATGGTCCTAACTTCCCGTTTTTATGAAAGGACTGCTGAAACAACAGACAAGATAATAGTTCTGAACAAGAAAATTACAGAAAGAAGAGATAGAAAGTATAACGTTACATGAACAGTTTTATACGCTTCTGGGTTTGCAAATATTATCGAGATAGCATTTGCGGAGAAGTGAACCAAATTACTTTACCTAACACATCATTGATTGAAGAATATCATGGGACCCGGAGAATCCAGCGTCCTGCAGCGTCTCTCCCCCCAGACAATTTCAGTCAAGTGCTTGTCTTTGTAGTGCCGGCCAGTCTCTATGAGTCAGTATCTGTTTAGCGGGTCGGAAGGAGAAGAATAACGTGAAGGAAGTTATGGGGCCAACTCATGGAACAGAGTCCCGCGGCTGTAATCTCTGAACCATGTCCCAGCACAGCATCCACGTAGATCGCTGTTCCGCCGTCGACGGGGCACCCGACAGCAGACGAGAAAGCCGCGGTCACGACAGCGGCGATACCAGGTATGTCCCGAAACAAGCCAGTACCTTTTGTGAGACCATGATCAACTTTGTTAATCATGGGCGTGCCGCCAACAGGAGAGACATGGTCGGCCAGGCGGACAAAAAACATCCGAGACCAGAGCTTTGAAACACTATAGCGCCCAGTCGGGTCAAACGGAGCCAAAACGGGGTTATCAAAGGAGGCCAACAGGCGCCATTGGCTGCGGTTGGGCAGTTTGCACAGATGGCCCATGACGGAACTGACGACGGTCAGCCGGTGGGAAATTTTGAAAGAGCGGATGCAGATGCAGATGTTGAAGTCTGCTGCAGGGTCTTCTTCTTTCAACAACCAGAAGCAAGAGGACGATCAGCAGGCCCGTGAGATTGTGGTTAATTGTATGATCGACTCGTGGCCCGTCGTCGCAGCGGTAGAAACAGGTTATACGGCTGACAAGGTCAATTCAACCGTGGATCTCGTCTTGGCAGCGAAGTGCAAACGCACGGATGGAGTCAGTGAATTTCATGGCGAGGCCTCGGGGTTCTATGACGGCATTTGGGTAATCGCCTTGCAGGCGCTTGGCCGCGACACGGCTGCTGTCGTCAGGCGGGCACACGGTCATGATGAAGTGGGACAGCCAATGTGAGAGCAACTGCCGCGCGGCCTCAAAGCCCAAGCCACTGTTGGCACCCGTATTGACGGCGTACTGGCCGGCCACATTGGGGCAGCTGGCCCCTGTGGGCTCTTCAATCTTGCAGAACTAGTTGCGGAAGACAACGGCGGTAAAGCTGTCTGGCAACGTTGGCTTGTCCTTGGAGGACACATCCTTGGTTGTGCCGCTTTGGTTGCGTGGACGGCGTCCCTTCAACTTTATTAGCTGATCAGGAGATGAAGCAAACGTGGCGACCAAACAGTAACAAACGGCAGGAGCACCGTATACCGGAAAAATAGTATATGCAGGAAGGAGCTGCGTGTCAGGAGCGGCATATCCCAAACACTTGGAATATGAACTGAAATGGAAGAATCGGTATCATCCATCACTGCTCTCTCGTCTCTCTCGTACGTTGTAAAGGAAAGCCTGCAGCCACTGCGCCAAGGTAACGCCAAAATAGTCGGGAAAGGTAGATCACTCTGCCCCATCAAAAGTCCATAACAATATACACGCAAATGGTCCCTGACGATCGCATATGCTTGCGGCTCAATACGGACTGCATTCCATTAACGAATGACCGTCGTAAACCAGTCGTCGGCCGGCCTCGCCCAAGGCAGAATGGCTGGAAGAACGGCCTAATGGGTCTATAACCATGTTTAGGGCCGTCCCAGGCATTGAACGCGACGACCTTGACAAGGTTTCATGCACTGAGATGGAAAGCCTGACAAAGAACCATAGCGATCGAAACTTCGCCCGCTTGGGACTTATCCCCAAGACTTTAGCGTTTACAGGACTTTAGCCATTCCGCTGGTCAATCTGCCAGACGGTTCATCTCGGCCATTCAGTGTAAATGGCGGAAATCAAACGCAAGTCGTCCCTTTGCTTCTCTGCTTCCTGGGCCCTGCTTTCTATCTTCTTGAGCTGCCGTTTTTTGGGCAATCAGAATCGGCTATCAGGTGACTCTACTGTCGTACTCGATTTTTTTCTTTCTCGTCTCCTACTTCTGTGCCCTCCTCCATATTCTCGGCTGTTGTTCTATAGCAGGCCGTTCGCTGCAAAAGATTATGCTGGCTTTTAGGGGAGAACTGGCATAATCCAGCGAGTCGAGGACAAGCCCTTTAGCGTGTAGTAATCTGCCAGTATACACCGCTTACCTAGTGGGGCTGAAGCTCAACCAGCCACACTTCGCCACAGATACTCCCAGCATCACGTGGATAAATCCCCGAGGGGAAGATGAAGAATGCAGAAAGCCAAAGATTGGCAATCACTGTTTACACAGAAATGCCATTCTCACCTTTGTCCTGCCGACTGTCCTCGACCTGCACCGTCCCACAAAAGTGACACAGAGTAGAGCCACATCACACCGCCGCGCGTACTCACTCTATCACGCTGCTCACAACGAAGTATCAAGACGGAATCGTGGTTGCTGCTTTTTGCTGCCCCGCCATTTAGTACGGTCATAGCAGGCCGCGACCGAGTTAGCGCCACTGTTTATTTTTCTGTATTTTTTCTTACAGTAATTTTTTCCAGGCACGGAAAGCAGGCCATGCTCTGAAATCGAGAAACACAAGCGGGCCAGCCAAGAAAAGAAAAGAAAAAGAAAAAAATACAAGCCATCTCGAGCGTCGAGCCAAAACAAGCGTCCAGCGTCCAGCACTCACCGCACAACACCCCCCAACCCACGACCGGCACGACCACGTGGGCAAGCGGAAACGAGGACGCACAGTCGTCAACGAGCGCCAAAAGGTGCAGCGAATCGGTAGGAAACGCCACCCAAGATACAAAATACCGAAAAGGGGGGGTAAATAATAACCAAGCCTGACAAGGTTGAGTGAGGGTTGAGGGACACCGAAACTGGATATAGGAACACCATACAATCTAAGCAAACGTCCCGACGAGTGCCGTGCCATTGCCCGGGCTCACGTCTGCCGCCCATATCATCTACCTGAGTGGTGCATCTGTACATTTCCGAAGCCCTCGTGCGTTTTTCATTCGCCGCTTCGCGGACACAACACTGCGTCTTTGGAATTCCGGGACGGCGTCACGAAACTCCCCGCCATCCAAACTGAAGTCGCCGAGCTCTGCTTCAGCTGTTTCGTCGTCCGCGCGACACATGCATCGACATGGCCCTCGACTTTAATAACATCAAGAGTTGCATCGTTGCAACTCTTGATCCGGATGGCGCTGTCCGGCAGACGGCCGAGGCCCAACTGAAAAGCGTGCGTGCCTCACTATTCCTCTGCCTCTCTGCTCCTCTTGTGCTGTCTGCAGGCCGCTGACCGTGCCTCCTCATCTAGGCCGAGACCCTCAATGGATTTACCGATGTCCTCCTCACCATTCTCGAGACCGAGCACAGCCAAAATATCAAGCTTTCTGGTACGCCCACTTTGCCTCTCTTTGTCCTCCAAGTCCTCGGTTGCCCTCTTTCTTTTCGTCTTCCTCTGCTATCCTCTTTATCTCTTTCTTCGTCCTACAACTCTGTTTACTAATGCAATTCCTCGTCTCTACAGCCGCCATCTACGTAAAGAACCGAGTGAACCGGGCATGGACGTTTGTGGATGTCTACCCCGACGAGCGGCTACTTACCGACGAGGAAAAGGCTCAGGTGCGAGACCGGCTGCTACCCATTCTGGGCGCATCACCAGGCCTTGTCCGACAGCAACTGGTGCCCCTGCTACAACGCATCCTGCATTGGGACTACCCGGCACAATGGCCGACCTACATGGAATACACCATGCGGCTGCTTAGCACGAATGACATCCAAGGCGTCGTGTCCGGCATCCAGTGTCTGCTCGCCGTCTGTCGCACATACCGCTTCAAGGCATCTTCCGGCGTCAGCCGTGACGAGCTTAACAATATTGTCGAGGCATCCTTCCCCCATCTTCTGCTCCTCTGTCAGCAGCTGCTGGACCTCGACAGTGAAGACGCTGGCGAGATGCTGCACCTGGCCTTGAAAATCTACAAGCAGGCTGCCTGGCTGGACCTGCCGGCGCGTCTGAGAGCAGACAACATCGAGTGGTGCACCGTCTTCCTGCGCACCGTTTCGAAGGAACCGCCGGCCTGCTCTATGGCCGAGGACACGGCCGATCGCGAGAAGCACCACTGGTGGAAGGCGAAGAAATGGGCGTACTTCAATCTCAACCGGTTGTTCATGCGGTGAGTTCTGGAGCTTTCTTTTCTCTTTCTCGTTCCTCGTACCTCGTACTGACCCATCTGCAGTCACGGCAACACATACACTGTCACGACGGACAATCGCGACCAGATTGCGTTTGCCAACAACTTCACGGCAACGATTGCACCCGAGATCCTCAAGGTCTACCTGCAGCAGATCGAGCGTTGGGTGGCGAAGCAGATCTGGCTCAGCCGCACATGTCTGTCCTACACCGTCGTCTTCCTCGAGGAGTGCATTCGGCCCAAGGAGATGTGGCCACACCTGCAGCCACACCTGCCGAACCTGCTCACGCACCTGCTGTTCCCCCTGCTCTGCCTGTCGCAGGAGGACGTAACGAGCTTCAGCGACGAGCCGGACGAGTACCTGCACCGCAAGCTGAACTTTTATGAGGAGATCTCATCACCGGATGTTGCCGCCACCAACTTCCTCGTCTGCCTGACTAAGGCTCGGCGCCGACAGGTGTACGAGATCCTCCAGTTCGTCAACAATATCGTGACTGCGTACGAGCAGACGCCGCCGGCCGAGCGGGACTATATCGCCAAGGACGGCGCCCTGCGTCTCATCGGCACGCTGGCGCCGATCCTGCTGGGCAAGAAGAGCCCGATTGCAGAGCAGGTGGAGATGTTCCTGGTTCGCTACGTCCTGCCGGACTTTTCGAGCGACAAGGGCATTCTGCGGGCGCGGGCCTGCGACACGATCGAGAAGTTCGAATCGCTGGACTGGCGCGAGCCGGCGAACCTGTTTACGGTGTACCAGAGCATCATTGACTGCATGAACGACACGGAACTGCCGGTACGGATAACAGCAGCCCTGGCGCTGCAGCCGCTGATCCGACACGACGCCATCCGGGAGCACATGCGGGCCAACATCCCCAGCATCATGAGCCAGTTGCTCAAGCTGGCCAACGAGGCGGACGTGGACGCGCTGGCGAACGTGATGGAAGACTTTGTCGAGGTGTTCTCCAAGGAGCTGACGCCGTTTGCGGTGGCGCTGAGCGAGCAACTGCGCGACACGTACTTGCGCATCATCCGCGAGCTGCTGGACCGGGCCAGCCGACTGGACGACGACGCCGAGGCCAACGACGTGGTGGACGACAAGAGCATCACGGCGCTGGGCGTGCTGCAGACGATCGGCACGCTGATCGTCACGCTGGAGAACATGCCGGACGTGCTGCACCACATTGAGAGCGTGATCATGCCGATCATTCGGGTCACGCTGGAGAACCGGCTGTACGACCTGTTCAATGAGGTCTTTGAGATTGTCGACAGCTGCACCTTCTCGGCCAAGCAGATCTCACCGGTCATGTGGGAGGCCTTTGACCTCTTCCACGCCACCTTCAAGGCCGGTGCCGAGCTGTATCTCGAGGACATGCTGCCGGCCCTCGACAACTTTGTGCAGTTTGGCGCCGAGCACCTGCGCCAGAACCGGGCCCGCGTCGACGCGCTCTACTCCATGGTCAACGGCCTTTTTGCCGACCCGAAGGTTGGGGGCGCCGACCGGGTGTGCTCGTGCCGTCTGGCTGAGGCTATGATGGTCAGCCTGCCGGGCGCCATCGACGACATCGTCTCGCGCTTCATCCGGCTTGCCCTGGCCGCGCTGTCGAGCGGGGTGATCAACGCCGACGGCACCGTCACGCCCAGCAGCGAGTTCCTCTCGACCGGTGCCGCCTCGGCCGTGCACCAGGTCCAGCCGCGCAGCTATCGCGTCCACCTGATGGAGATGATCATCAGCGCCATCTTCTACAACCCGCAGCTGACGCTGGCCGAGCTCGAGGCCACCGGCTGGACGAACCGCTTCTTTACCATGTGGTTCGGCAACATGGACATTTTCACGCGCGTCCACGACAAGAAGCTGTGCATCTCGGCCATCATCACGCTGCTGTGCCTGCCGCCCAGCAATATCCCCCCCAGCGTCTCGGTCGGCTGGCCGCGTCTGCTCAAGGTAAGCCGAAGAGGCCGTCCGTCGTGTCTGTTTGTTCTTGGCTGACGTGCATCCCAGGGTATCACCACCCTCTTCCGCACCCTTCCGGCGGCGATACAAAGTAAGAGTGTATCCCAGACTTGCCCCTACAGCGTGCACATGCACAATACGTGATACTGACCGCACAAAAGACCGTGAGGATGCCCTGAAGGACGACTTCCAGTTCGGCTCCGGAGGCGACGACGAGTGGGACGATCAAGACGAAGGCTGGGTCGAGGAGGAGGCCCCCTTGGAAGAGACCGACCCTAGCATCAAGGACGAGAACACGGCCTACATTGACTTCCTCAGCGAGGAGGCTCAGAAGATCGAGCGTCTGCGCCTGCAGACAGAGCCGGCCGACGAGCTTGGCGAAGAGAGCCTGTTGTTGGAGTCTGCGCTTGACAAGATTGAGCCCTATATGTTGTTCAAGACCACAATTACCCGTACGTTTTTGTTTCTGCTTCTCGCCCTGTTGTCCACGTTCTGACGATTGCAGGTCTGCAACAAGCCGAGCCGCAATACTACCAATCGCTGCTGTCGCATCTGTCGCAGGACGAGCGAGACACGATCGAGACTGTCTTCCAGCAGGCCGACCAGGAGGTCGTGAATGCTCAGTCCCATATGAAGCAAGTAGCAGCCGCGGCCGCGGCTGCGATCACAGCTCAGAACGGCACACAGGGGTCACAGTCGATGAACTCCCCCAGCTAATCCGTCGAGCTATCACGACGTGAACAAGCCGGCGATGCGCGTTCGCCGTGCCCGGCTGACGTCTGGACCATGGGGATGTTCACTTGAATCTTCCTCCACTCTGTCCATCCGTCTTCGGTTGGATATCGAGACACATTTTTTCCATAATCATTTGGGGTACCGCCTGCCGGACACTGATACCAATAGAAATAACTGCACCTACTACTTCTCTGTCGTCGTTACCCGCATGCCAGATGTCACGCAGATGCACGAGGGGGTAGCGGCATACGAAACGTCTACGGTCCTTAGTCGTGGTTCAGAGACTGCTCTGCTTCTCTCTTGGCGCTGCATGCACACACACTCACTGACACCCCCCCTTCCCCGTCTTTCTGCTCCCATCATACACTTTGCACCCTTCCCCCCACATGTCAATCCCCACGCGATAAGATTTTGCATGCATACACCCGAGCGGGAGAGCCGGACGAACTGTTCAGAAACAAAAACTACAAAAATTCTTAAAAAAACACAGAAAATCAACCACCCAACGTCGTCTTTCCAAGGCGGGACGAAGATCAAGACTTGGCGTGCGAAAGCAGGCCCGACCACGTCATGAACGGCGAAGGAGGAAAGCCTTTTAGAGCGAGGAAAACCGGGAACGAGAAGACAAAAAAATATCATACTGCGTTTTAGTACATAGCCAAAAATAATCAAGCCATGACATGCTTACTGGATAGCATAAACGGCGCCAGATATTCCGTAGACGTACTCCGTAGCAGGGCTAAGGGACATGCGCGATAACCTTCTTTCTCCGTTGTCTACATTTTTGCAACCAGCTCGTCTATTTACAACACCGAGGGGGGAAGAGATCTTTGTGCCTCGCCACTGCTGTCTTGGGCCCTTCCATGTACACTTTTGCCCAACACTTTGAATCTTGCCCGCAATCAACCACGACAGTATTGCTCGAAATGTACCCGCTGCTCCGACAGCCATCCAAGTCGACAGAGAGAAGGATGAGTCGGAGAAAGCAGATGGTGGAGAAAGTGAGTAAAAGGGAACAGGTCGTGAAGATGCGTAACGGTCGGTTGCTCAAGGGGTATCGGAGGCCATGTATGGATGGATGACAGGGCGCGGCAATCAGTCGAACTAGAAACCGTAAAGTCAGTATGTGGGTCAAGGATAGGGCGTCCAGACGGAGCTGGCGGTGAGCACGTACCGGCGTGAGGAAGGACTCGGCCACGAAACGGGCGCGTGCGTTAAGCTATCGGTCAGTCGTGGTCCAGCAGTCGGGGACGGCGGGACATGCCGAAAGAGGGGGAGAGGGCAGAGGACGTACAAACAGTTTCATCTCGGAGATTTCCTTGTCGACCTCCTCCATGAACTCGATGACAAAGTCGACCAGCTTGTGCTTCAACAGCTCCTCGGTGTGGAAATTGGTGACGAGGAAGGAGATGTCGTAGCCGTCGACGGGCTTGCGCCGCAGGATGAAGAAGGACTCGGCACGCTGCGTCAGGAAGCGGGTGAACTTGTGCACCAGGATGTGCTCGATCTCGTCCGACTGCTTGATCTTCAGGCTGACCCGCACGCTGTTGACGCTGGCCTCGATCAGCACCCGCTCGTGCTCGTTGCGTGCCACCGTCAGCGGCGCCAGCAGCAGCTCCGGTGACGACCGCGCCTCTATCTCAGGTACGTTGTGCCGCTCCGCCACCTGCGACGCAAAGTTGACCAGGCACATGGCCACCGTCAGGGTGCTGCGCACCGCCTGCAGGTACGGCCGCAGGGATTGTGACTGCGGGGGAGGCGGAAGTGTCAGCAGCGGCAGCAGGCACAACAATAGCAACAGAAGGAAGGCACGCGTGTCCAGCCACCATCTGCTTGGCCGTCTCGTCATCCATCTCCCAGGAGCAACGTACCATGATCTCGTTGGTAGGTAGGAAACAGGCGAGAATAATAAAGCTCAGGGGGCACCCTCTTTCGAGCTGGCAGCGTCCAAGGGTCCTAGCCGGGAATCGCCTGTCGTCGCTCGCTCGGCCAAATCGGGGGAGTTGTGTCGCGGGTGAGGATGCTCGTTGCTCAATGGCCGGTTCGCCTTGCTCTCCTTGATGTCTGTCCGTCTACCTAACAGATCTGGATTACGTTGGCTCGTAACCAGAGGGCTTGGCTGGTCACCAGCCACTGCCCCGCATCCCGTGGGCGTCCACGTGACTTTCCCGATTGGCAGAACTGGCGAGCTACGGAGTACTGTGGGCTTTTTTGTGTGCTAGCAAGAGCCGTTTGTATCTTACTAATAAGAGCTTCGTATGGAGCTTTAGGGCTATTCGACGACATAATGATACTGCAATGAATCTTGAAGCCGTACGAAGTTTTCCTGTATCATATGACACTCTGAAAGCATCGCCCATTAGTCTACCCTGTTCGTTTCTACCACTTTCCTACTACGTCATCCAACACAACAAGTCTGCGGGCAGTGAGACTGTTACGGCGGAGCCTTCATCAACTATTGGCAGCGAAGCATGGCTGGGCACTGGTGAGTATGAGCCCAGCGACGATTTGCATACCCAAGCCACTACATTCTTCTCCGAGACAGCTCAGTAGCTAGCCATCCGTAAAACTTGTAAGCAGAGACTGTGTGGCCTGTACTCCGTAGATTCAGCGACAATCTCTCCATCGGTCAATTCAATCTTTGTCAGGCAAGTCGATTTTGCGGATGGCGTGCAGTGTGTTGGACTGCGTCTTGTAGACGACGGCATATTTGCCTGCTGTGAGCTTTTGTCAAGCAGCTGAATCCGTAGAGATTGAAGTGGATAGCATGGAGAATTTTACGGAAGTTCCCGATATGTAGATGGCTGCAACTATAATCAGCTTGTTTCTCTCATAATATAACCTTCATTCACCAAATGCATAAGGTGAAAACCTCGATGCCCGTTCTAGGCGTCTGTTCTTACGACAATGCCACCACAAAACGCTGGTGGTATGCCCTACATGTCAGAGTACGTTCACGGAAGTGTCGCGTCGGAATGCGATCTGCCAAGTCGTGGAACAAAATCGTTCGGCACCTTAGTCTCTACTACGACGAAACACAGCCGATTTCTACGGCGGGCCGGAGCCACAGACAGGAAAAGGTACCCGAATACGTCTACCAAATAGTACTATGACCTTACCGGCCACCTCTTAAGCTCGGCTCTTAAAAAGCCAGAACTTATGAAAGACCCATCGTTTCCTCTTCCTGCCATCCCGAGCTACCTGGCACGTGTCAATAAAGAGAAGAAGGCCGGCCCATTTGAGCTGACTAATCGGGATCTTAACGCTCGCAACATTCTTGTTCATGACAGTTTTCCCACTGTCGGAGTCATAGATCTTGACGGCGTTACAGCGACGCCTTTTCGAAGTAGTTGTGCGATAGCAATCTCTCATATCTCTTGCTGTCGATCCTACCTGTGTCTAGAATAAGCGGGATATGAAGGCATATGCCGTGTATGTGCTATGCGGCGCAGGGCGCTATTTAGTAGGGAATTTCATGTAGCTTTAAAGTACTAAAACAGCGTACTTACTGAGCACCTATAAACATCAGTTCCATAGCTAACAGAATAATATTTTTTACGTTATAAATTTGCGAATTATTAGTTATATATATAACATGTGCATTGAAAACAAATTCTGTTTTCTTTCTAGTGTAAGGGGTGACTGTCGTTTGCCATAGTGCCTGTTTGCTTGCTTCTTCGCAACATCTTCGGAGAATAACGTATTTTGAGTTTCTTACATAACTGAAGAGACAATTCAATATGTTAACTTTTACAATATTTAAAACTTCGCTACTTATAATACCGATCGAAGATGCCGCTCACTGCAGGATACGGTAAAAAGCAGAGGGAAGGACTTTATACCATGCATCTAGGATGGATGGTCTATCAACTTATGGTGGCTATCGTACGACGTTGCCCAATTATTTACTTATTGTTGCACGTGACCTTATGGGTCACTGTGCAGACTTTTCACTGCCGCAGTGCATCCACTAGCTTTAGCTTTCTTTCAGAAAATCCCATGCTTTTCTTCCATAAGGTTATGAGCCCTCTTAATCCGCATTTCCATCAAAAGCTGTCAAGGTTAAAGGAGGCTATACGTAGCGGTCATATAACGTGATGCACTGTAAGGAGCAGGAGGCTGAATAGGGTCTAGTGTGGGCGAAAGAGTGTTGTGTACTAAGGAAGAAATAGATACATCGCGACCCTTCTGGGGATCCGTATTAATACTAGTGTCAGGCCCCGCTTTTGTGCCTTCTGACCAATTACAGGCCCGTACGGCCAAGTGGGGCGGAAGGGCCACAGTGTGGCGGATTCTAATGCTTGACACTCCCCCTGAATACGCCACGTAGGCGCACCGCGATGCACTGAAATCATCCTCGGCAGCCCTTTTCACGGCTGCCAGCCCATCAAGCGAGGCAACAGCCTCTTGAACGCTGCCTTAGGCAGCGCCTTCGTTATGATATTAGCGATCTGATCCTCAGACTTTACGTACCGTACCGTTAACAAGCCGCCTAGTACGCTTTCACGAAAGTAGTGCTACTTAACGTCGAAGTGCTTTGAACGCTCTTTGAATTCAGGCTTCTTCGTGATGCTGATCGCGGAGGTGTTGTCCACGAACATCTGGATGTCGGCTTGGAGGCCTATTTCGAGCATGAATTGCTTGATCTAGCGGGCCTGCGTTGTTGCGTAGTAGGCGGCGCCGTATTCAGCTTCACAGGTGGAGGTGCTGACGGTCGGGAGCTTCTTGGCTCTCTAAGAGACCGGCCCTCCTGAAATCCTGAAGACGAAGCCGTACGTGGAGTGACGATTAACTGGATCGTCGGCCTAGGACGCATTAACCCACTCTTTAACGCAAATGTGCCCCTTTGGAGGGGGCTTCTGACGGCGGTAGACTATCGCGTAGTCCTCCTTGCCTCGCAGGTAGCGAAGCGATTGCTTGGCTGACTTAGCATGCGTTTCCCTGGGTGATTTTATCACCTTTAAGTGCTGGTGTACAGTGAAGGAGATGTTTAGTCTCGTCATTACACTAGCGTAGATTAGCTTGCCGTTTACGTGCTAATATCGAAAGCTGTCTGCCAAGGGCTTATGCTTGTTAGGAGTCACTAGACTGGTAATCAGGGTTGCAATAGGGTGCGATTCGTTTATGCCCTTGTATTTAAAAAGGTTGCGAATGTACGCCGACTAGGAGAGGCTGATCTAAGTACCCCTCTTTGTGGTAGTAATCTTAATCTTAACGCCTAGTAACCATTTAGGCGTTAGTGTTATTTTTGTCTTTAGTAATTAACGCATACTAAGTTTAAATAAAGCGACGTTAGTTTTAGCTTCTTTATAAAGAGCATTGTTAACGTGCATTACTATAGTTACGCTTTTGCTATAATACGTAGTAAGGTTTGTTATAAAAGGCTTAAGCCTTGCTAATACTATAGTTTTACGCAGCTTTTTTTGCTAGACGTAGCTAGCTTACTTTAAGCTGTATAACGCTTATTATAGCTAAATAATGCAATTTAGCGCCTAGTTAAGCTAGTATGCTATTTTAAGTTTTTGTTTAAAGTACTACTAAAACAGCTTTTTTTATTCTATAAAGATATCTTTATCTAGCAGTCTATATAAGTAGGTAGCGATTATATTAAATTAATATAAGGTTTAGTTAAACTAGATAGCTAGTGCTATAAGCATACGCTAAGAGTTTAATTAAAAAGTTAATGCAAAGGTTTTATTATAGTTAAGGCCTTGCCTTTGCTAAAAGCTTTTAGTTACTAGCTTTACCTTTTTCTTTATCTTTTCTTAATTTAGTCTTTGCTTTTGCTATAGTACTTACCTACTAGTAATCGTCTTCTTACTTTTTAATTAGTCTATAAACTTAAAGATGCCTTTTACAATTAAGCTATTTATCTTTTTAAATATAGCCTTACGCTATTAATCTAACTTGCTTTTTAATAGCGCCTCTTTTATAGTTAGCTTATCTTTTTTTATATTATATATACTTAGTGCGCGCTATATAAAGTTTACGCTGCCTACTTTTATTAGATTATACGCAGCCTAAGGCAGTACTATACATTTATAAATAAAAGTTAGATCTAAGATTATAACAATCTCTTAAGGTTAATTTAAAATGTTAGCTTAGTCTTGTAAAGGCTTCTTAAAGTCTTCTAGATTAAAGATATTATCTAAATCTTTGTTTAAATTAAGCTCCTCCTTAACGTTAAAGTTAGGTTCTAAGATAAAAACATTATAGTCTTACGTTTTCTAATCGATTGTTACCTTCTTAATGCAGCGCTAGACTCTCTTAGGCTAGGATTTAATTAAATCTACGTCTTCTACAATTTCTTTAAATATATACACGTCTTTTATAACAACAAGCTTACTATAGAGAATAGCTTAACACCTATATAGGTAAGTCTCTTTAAAGCCTATAAGCATAGCCTCTTTGCCTTATAGTTTAAGCTTTAAATCGCCTGCCTTTTAGATAACTTATTTAGGTTTTTAAATTATAGCTTTAAAGCTAATTGTACACAAGTAAAAGACGTTTAGTATAAAGTTTTCGTCCTTTTTTCGACTATTGTTATGTTGCTACTAGACAATTAGCACCTCTCTTTTAAAGTTAGCTATATAGTTTTAAATATAGGTTACTAACTTGCAAACTTCTAGCTAGAGCATAGGGGGAATATAACCTTAGAGATAAAGTAGTCTAGTATAAATAATAACTTTCTTAACTACCCTTTTAGCTTTTTTGTTCTTAGTTAAGTTATATAAAGGGCTAGGGATTACCTTAATGCCTTTTAGCATATAGTAGCGCTTAATAGCTGTAATAGCGATGTTTATGCTATTGTTAAGGTAAATTTAAATAAGCTTATAGCCTAGTTTATTTGCGTTTCTTTTAAGCTGTAAGGGTATTCCACACACGCGTCCCTACGCACCGGTTCGGCAACCAGTCGCTTACCAAGCGGCGGACTTAACGAACTATCTTGACACGTTGCACGGGACTAGCACAGCCACTTAGCTGCGCCACGCCCCACTGGGTTTGCGCTACACCGCATCTTCCAGCCACGTATATATTAGCTGGCAGGCCTTTGCCTACTAATCTCCTATAGTTCGTTAAGTTGAAGTCTTAATACAACAGTACAAACCAGTTAAGCCTTCGTGACCACGCATTGCACACCAGCCCCTTACACCATTGTAGTACGCACGCTAACACAACGTGTTTTACGTCTCTTGCCTTAAGCCGTAGACTGCTATAGTAAAAGATAAAGAAGAGCTTTTGTTCCTAGAAATAGTAAAAGACTAAGAGAAGTATAAGGTTAAAGACATTATTACTTACCTTAGCAAAGGTTTGTAAACTTAGTTCCTAGTAAAATAGAAAGGCTAGCCAGCTAAGTATAATACCTAGAAACTTAAAGAGCACCTAGCGCATACTAGCCGCAAGTTGTAGTCTTATTAAAAGACTGCAAAACACACTTATAAGAAATAAGAAGACTATAAGGCAACGGCTAGCTGCATGCTAACTAATTGTTAGTTAACCACTCTAGCTATTTCTTACGCAATTGCGCACTATAAACTACTCGTTCTAGCTCTAAAGGCGCCCCCTAAAGCTACAAACCTAAAACACACTATTAGCGGGCTATCGCTTAGCTACCGGCTACTTGTTACTATCCTTCTTTGCAAACGTCCCCTTTACCCCCTTATCCCTCTTCTTAACACTATCCTCCTTGTCCTTCTTCTTGCTACTAGGCAAGCCTT
Source organism: Grosmannia clavigera kw1407 (assembly GCF_000143105.1). Taxonomy (NCBI): domain Eukaryota; kingdom Fungi; phylum Ascomycota; class Sordariomycetes; order Ophiostomatales; family Ophiostomataceae; genus Leptographium; species Leptographium clavigerum. Next base: position 664,638 of record NW_014040810.1, on the reverse strand, counting down.
TGCTAGCTAGCATATAGCTACTACCGGCCGCTAACTAGCCGCCCGCTAGCGCACTCCTACTAGGAATAGTCTTAGCGCTACGCTAGCGCTTAGCTAAGGCCGGCAACTTAGCATAAGACTGTCGCTTGCTAAGCGCCGCTAAAGGCAGCGGCTAAGAAAAGACTACTACCTAGTTAATCTAAGCTAGCTCGACCAAGGCCGCTATAGTCTGCAGGATCCGCTTAGGCAGCCCCTCCGCTCCTACGGTATAGTAAAGCGTGCTACCACAGCCAGCTTAAACAGCCGCAGCGCGCTAGGCCAGGCTAAGCACAATAGAACAAGGATTAGCCTAGGTAACAAGTTAACAATAACTTAACGATAAGGATTAAGGGACTTGCCATTACTTTAAGGGCAGTGGCAACTCGAGTCTATGCCTACAATAGTATGCCCACGTCTAAGGACGTTAGCAGCAAGAGCCAGGCCACCTCTACCAACCGCTACGCAAGCGTTAGGGTAAGCTCTAGCTCTCGCTAGTACTAGTAAAGGACACTAAGGCGCAATGCAGCCCATTGTGCCGTCTTAAAACGTTCGCGCCAGGAGCGCTAGTCGGTCGCTAGAGGCTCTAACTTGTCTTCCTACAAGGCGCGGCCAAGTTCCTTAGTTACCGCTATTAGGGCTATCAACCTTTAGGCGATTGCCGCGCAATCGCTCAGCGCTGCGACGATATTATTAACCGTTATCCGCTAAAGCAGCAACTCGTTCGTGCCGGCCAGAAATTCCTAAATAAATCGGGCCAAGCCCTCGATCTCTTTAGAGAGCTGTCGGTTAGCAATCGGCTACTAGCGCACACAAGTTAACGCACTTACTAGCAAGCACAACGTGTTGTTAGCTATACAACCGACGCAGCGCGCCGGGTTCTTTAGCGTAGCTACACATAAGAATTCGTAGTAAACGTCTAAATAAGCTTTAAGGATATAGTTTAGACATAAAGCCTACTATAAGGTTAGCTATTGCTTAGTAGACGCTGTGCTAGCAAAGACCTACGCTCTTAGAAGACGGTGCGTATGCCTAGGAAGGGCGTTTTATAAGGTCTATATCTATAAAAAAGTCTATTAGAACTTAAGAGTAGCTTTAGTTAAATATTATCTATAAGCAATCGTTAGCTAGCTGCTGAGTAAAGGCGCAAACCGTTGCATTAACCTACTACGTAAGTAGAATTAAAGAAAAAAGGCTAAAAAGGCAAGAGTAGTCCTATAAGTATAAACGAATTTGTCTTAAATTATAAAATGCACCCGCTCTTTTATACCTTAAGGCAACAAAGAAGCTGCGTTTTTAAACGTTTAAATACATCTTAAGAACTTGCCTAACTTTGCTTTAATAGTAAGGTAAGAAACGTTTAAAATTAAACAAAGAGACGTCCTAGTAGCAAACCGCCTCTACTATCTAATAAGCGATAGTTCTACAATTAGCGGGCAATAAACGGCCGCTATTGCCTTTGTCCTGCCCTGCTAGTAGTTAGAAGTTGTAAGCCTTACGCCGCTATTTTTAGTTAGCGTACACTACACTCTTATGCACCTAGTGTTTAAGGCTAGCCCTCTTACAACACCTATCGGCAGCAACCTAAGCGTTCCCCAACTAGGATCTAAGCTGCACGCCTTTTAGGGAGCTCTAACAAACAGGACGACCTATGCATTAAGCAGAATCCGGCGTTTACTGCCGCTATAGACCAAGCAGTATGTATGCGCTTCTACGTTACCCAAATGCAGTCGCACAAGCAAGCGGTCCGCGACCGCTCGGCGACAGCCAATAACCTAGAGCGCTTAACTCTTTTTCCTAACTCTATAAGGAGAGGTTTTTTAACAAGCAAGTGGCTGCCGCGTGTGCACCTCTAGGCTGACGGGGGCGTTACCTAAGGAAGGAGGGGATAGTGTAAGGGTATTCTACACACGCGTCCCTACGCACTGGTTCGGCAACCAGTCGCTTACCAAGCGGCAGACTTAACGAACTATCTTAACACGTTGCACGGGACTAGCACAGCCACTTAGCTGCGCTACGCCCTACTAGGTTTGCGCTACACCGCATCTTCTAGCCACGTATATATTAGCTAGCAGGCCTTTGCCTACTAATCTCCTATAGTTCGTTAAGTTAAAGTCTTAATATAATAGTACAAACTAGGTAAGCCTTTGTAACCACGCATTGCACACTAGCCCCTTACATAAGCACTACTTTAATTATAGGCAGTGCTTTTGTTTTCTTTTTATATACTAGCACTTTAATTAAACCTATAAATTTATCTTTAATAATAGTAATATACCTTAACTTATTATAGCTAACTTGCTTAAATTAGCTTAAGTTAACATAATATACCTTTTTTAATCTTTATATATAAATTTTATATTTATTTTTTAGCTTAAAGTGCTTAGCCTTTACTAGTTTATAAAGAGTATAAACTAGCTTAATGTTTTCTATAATGTTTTCTAGCTTTATAAGCCCTTCTTCTACTTACTTTAACGTCTTTTTAAGCGCTCTTTAAGATAAATAACCTATCTTTTAATAAATAAGGCATAGTTTCTAGCGCTTGCTTAAAGACTATGCATAGCTTTTAAGTTAAATTCGTTAAATTTAAGATTAGTCTTAGCATTCTAAATAAAGTCTTAATAAAATTCTTAAGCTGTGTAATTTATCTTCTTTTAACTCTTCTTTTATATAAAAGAAGGCTTATTTTAAATTAGTATAAAGAAGCTAGTCTTTTTAATGTTAAATTAGTAAAAGACTACTCTATCTATAGCTACTAGCTATTAAGTATTAGAATTCGCTATACTATGGCCCTTTTGCCCTACTTGGCTATACAGGCCTATAATTAGTTAGAAGGCACAAAAGCAAGGCCTAATACTAGTATTAATATAGATTCTTAAAAGGGTTGTAATATATTTATTTCTTCCTTAGTACACAACACTCTTTCGCCTACACTAGACCTTATTTAGCCTTCTACTCCTTATAGTGTATTACGTTATATAACCGCTATGTATAGCCTTCTTTAACCTTTATAGGTTATAAGCCTAGCTTAAGAGGACTAGAAAAAGCTAAACAAATAAACTAAAAAGCCTTTATAATACGCTTTGTAAAGCACCTAGTGCTTTAAGCACTAATTTAACGGACGAAAAGAACCTTGTTAAGATTACTAAGGTTATATTTATAACCTTGCCTAGCTAGAACAGAACTCTTAGTAGCAGACTAAGCAGTAGACCTCTAATTGTTAAATTAAAATCAAACGCTAAGTTTAAATTAAGCATTAGAAGTAGCATTTACGTAGCTAACAAAAATAGTATTTATAAGGCTAAGCTTAACAAAGACACTCTAAACAACAAAAACGACGCTAGTGGTAAAGAACCTAATTAGTAGTCACAAACCTTTAAATCTTTTTACAATCTAAAACTAAAACCTAAATCTCCTACTATGTTATAAGCTAGTGCAGCAGCGCCTAATATAATTTAAGTTAACCTAATATGCATTAAGCTGTTTGTAAGCTACTACTTAAAGCAAGTGCTAACGCTTACTAGCAGCGTAGACTAGAATAAATAAAAGAAGAACGTATTTAAAGGCCTTAGCCTGCTAGGCATTAACGATTTTACTACTGTTAGGCAGATAGCTACTAACAACTGTTAATTAATTAAATACACCGTAACCCTATAGGTTAACGACGGCTTGCTTAAGTAGACTAAAGGAAATAATATTAAGATTATTTATAAAACGCTTAAATAACTCTTAAAACTATAGGAAGCTAATCTGGCTATTAATTATAGCACTAAATTTCAGATAACAATACGCTAGTATAATAGCGAAAAGATAGAGGACTTTTTTACTAAAATTAAAGAAATTATTCGCGGCTACAATACCTATGTCAAGCCGCTTACAGGCAAGCAAAAGGCCGTAAATCTAATTAACTGCATCTGTAGAAAGTTCCTTGCCTTAAACGCAAAAGTGCTTAACCTTTAGCAAAGTAGATAGACTACTATAGCTAACAACAAAGTCTATGTAGCAGTAAAGCTTTTTGTTACTAACCGCTATAAGGAGCAGACGTTTGCTACACTAAACGCTAAAAGCAGCAATAGCAGCAGCACTAGCACTAATAAGATTAAAACCGAAAACAAGACAACTAGGGAAAAAGACAGCAGTTGTAGCACTAAAAACCTAAAAACTAAGGCTTCTAGCAAACGCTAAGAGGGCGCGAAATGCACGCACTACAATCGCACTAGGCATACAATCACTAAATGCTAGAAGAAGAACCTAGAGCTTCGCCCTAAGTAGGCCTCTAAAGGCAAAACTAGCAATATAGTAGAAAAAGAACCCTTTAGCAAAGTAGTTAGCTTTATAACTACTATCCAGTTTAAACCTATAAACAAGGTGCTTGCGTTTATGCTAGCACCCGATTTTAGTATAGTTACGGTTACTAATAACCTATAGAAAGCAGTAAACGTAGACCCTTACTATAGGTTACACAATAGCATTGTTACTACAAATAATAATAGCTGCGCGCTAGATGCGCAAACAAATTGCAAAGGCCTAGATTTGTGCCCCTAACTAACAAAGGGTTATGCCTACTATGCCCCTTTCTATAACTTCTATAGTAGTTATATAGACAACTAGCTATTTAATATAAAAGGTAATATTTATATTACTAGCAACCTTAGTTAATTTAAATTTAGTATAGAGTATACTGCTATAATTATAATTTACACTAATAGTAGCCTTATTATTACTAAGTCTATAGGCTAAGTAGTACTCTAAATAATAAGACTAGATAGCATAGTATATAAAGCAACCTTAAACTATGTTTTTTTAGTACTAGGCTTTCTCTTAAACATTATGTTTAGCCTACGCTTCTATAAGGCAGGCAATTATATTAACGGCACTAAGCTAGTAGCTATAAATAAGGTAGCCTTTTGCTAATTTAATATTAAAAAGACTAGCTTCTTTATGCTAATTTAGAACAAGCCTTCTTCTATATAAGGGAAGAGTTAAAAGGAGATAAATTGCGTAGCTTAGGAATTTTACTAAGACTTTGTTTAAGATGCTAAGACTAATCCTAAATTTAATAAATTTAACTTAAAAGCTATGTATAGTCTTTAAGCGAGCGCTAAAAACTACGCCTTATTTATTAAAGGATAGGTTACTTATCTTAGAGAGCGCTTAAAAAGACGTTAAAGTAAGTAGAAGAAGGGCTTATAAAGCTAGAAAACATTATAGAAAACACTAAGCTAGTTTGCACTCTTTATAAACTAGTAAAGGCTAAGCACTTTAAGCTAAAAGATAAACGTAAAATTTATGCATAGAGACTAAGAGAGGTATATTACGTTAACCTAGGCTAATTTAAGCAAGTTAGCTATAACGAGTTAAGGTATATTACTATTATTAAGAATAAATTTATAGGTTTAATTAAAGTGCTAGTGTATAAAAAGAAAACAAAAGCACCGCCTACAATTAAAGTAGTGCTTAAAAGAAATATAAATAAACTAGGCTATAAGCCTGTTTAAATTCACCTTAACAACGGTATAGACATTGCTATTATAGCTATTAAGCGCTATTGCGTGCTAAGAGGCATTAGAGTAATCCTTAGCCCTTTATACAACTTAGCTAAGAATAAAGAAGCTAAGAGGGCAGTTAAGAAGGTTATTATTTGCACTAGACTACTTTATCTTTAAGGTTATATCCCTCTTATGCTTTAGCTAGAAGTTTGCAAGTTAGCAACCTATATTTAAAACTATATAGCTAACTTTAAAAAGAAGGTGCTAATTGTCTAGTAGTAATGTAACAACGGTTAAAAGAAGGACGAAAACTTTATACTAGACGTCTCTTACTTATGCATAATTAGCTTTAAAGCTATAAATTTAAAAAACTTAAACAAGTTATCTAAAAGGCAGGCGATTTAAAGCTTAAACTATAAGGCGAAGAGGCTATGCTTATAAGCTTTAAAAAGACTTACTTATATAAGTATTAGGCTATCTTTTATAATAAGCTTGTTGTTATAAAAGATATGCATATATTTAAAGAAATTATAAAAGACGTAGATTTAATTAAATCCTAGCCTAAAAGAGTCTAGCACTATACTAAGAAGGTAACGATTAATTAGAAAACGTAGGACTACAACGTTTTTATCTTAAAACCTAACTTTAACGTCGAAAGAGAGCTTAATTTAGACAAAGATCTAGATAATATCTTTAATCTAGAAAACTTTAAAGAGCCCTTGTAAGACTAAGCTAGCATCTTAAATTAACCTTAGAAGATTGTTATAATCTTAGATCTAACTTTTATTTATAAACGCGTAGTGCTGCCTTAAGCCGCGCATAATTTAATAGAAGTAAGCAGCGCAAACCTTACATAGCGCGCATTAAGTGCGTATAATATAGAAAAAGATAAGCTAACTATAAAGAAGGCGCTATTAAGAAGCAAGTTAAATTAATAGCGTAAGGCTATGTTTAAGAAGATAGATAGCTTAATTATAAAAGGCGTCTTTAAGTTTGTAGACTAACTAAAAAGCAGGAAGACGATTACTAGTAGGTAGGTGCTATAGCAAAAGCAAAGACTAAATTAAGAAGAGATAAAGAAGAAGGTAAGGCTAGTAGCTAAAGGCTTTTAGCAAAGGTAAGGCCTTAACTATAATAAAACCTTTGCATTAACTTCTTAATTAGACTCTTAGCGTATACTTATAGCACTAGCTATTTAGTTTAACTAAACCTTATATTAATTTAATATAATCGCTACCTACTTATATAGACTACTAAATAAAGATATCTTTATAGAATAAAAAGAGCTGTTTTAGTAGTACTTTAAACAAAAACCTAAAGTAGCACGCTAGCTTAACTAAGCGCTAAATCGCATTATTTAGCTATAACAAGCGTTGTATAGCTTAAAGCAAGCCGGCTATATTTAGTAGAAAAAGCTGCGTAAAACTATAGCATTAGCAAGGCTTAAGCCTTTTATAATAAACCTTACTATGTATTATAGCAAAGGCGTAACCGTAGTAATGTACGTTAACAATGCTCTTTATAAAGGAGCTAAAACTACCGTTGCTTTATTTAAACTTAGTATACGTTAGTTGCTAAAGATAGAAATAACACTAACGCCTAAATAGTTACTAGGCGTTAAGATTAAGATTACTACTATAGAGGAGGGTACTTAGATTAGCCTCTCTTAGTTGGCGTACATTCGCAACCTTCTTAAATATAAAGGCATAAACGAATCGCACCTTATTGCAACCCTTATTACTAGTCTAGTAACTCCTAACGAGTATAAGCCCTTAGCATACAGCTTTCGATATTAGTATATAAACGGCAAGCTAATCTACGCTAGTGTAATAATAAGACTAGACATCTCTTTTACTATACACTAGCACTTAAAGGTAATAAAATTACTTAGGGAAACGTATGCTAAGTTAGCTAAGCAATCGCTTTGCTACCTATAAGGCAAGGAGGACTACGTAATAGTCTACCGCTGTTAAAAGCCCCCTCTAAAAGGGCACATTTGCGTTAAAGAGTAGGTTAATGCATCCTAAGCTAACGATCTAGTTAATCGTTACTTTATATATAGCTTTGTCTTTAGGATTTTAGAAGGGCCGGTCTCTTAGAGAGCTAAGAAGCTTTTAACCGTTAGCACCTTTACCTATAAAGCTAAATATAGCGCCGCCTACTACGCAATAACGCAGGCCCGCTAGATTAAGCAATTTATGCTTAAAATAGGCCTCTAAGCTAACATCTAGATGTTTATGGATAACACCTCTACGATTAGCATTACAAAGAAGCCTAAATTTAAAGAGCGTTTAAAGCACTTTGACGTTAAATGGCACTACTTTTATAAAAGCGTACTAGGCGGCTTGTTAACAGTATAGTATGTAAAGTCTAAAGATTAGATTGCTAATATTATAACAAAGGCGCTGCCTAAGGCAGCGTTTAAGAGGCTGTTGCCTTGCTTAATAGGCTAGCAGCCGTAAAAAGGGCTGCCAAGGATGATTTTAGTGCATTGCGATGCGCCTACGTAGCGTATTTAGGGGGAGTGTTAAGCATTAGAATCCGCTACACTGTGGCCCTTCCGCCCTACTTGGCTGTACAGGCCTGTAATTGGTTAGAAGGCATAAAAGCAGGGCCTAACACTAGTATTAATACGGATCCCTAGAAGAGTTGCGATGTATTTATTTCTTCCTTAGTATACAACACTCTTTCGCCTACACTAGACCTTATTTAGCCTCTTACTCCTTATAGTGCATTACGTTATATAAACGCTACGTATAGCCTTCTTTAACCTTAACACCTTGCATTCTTTTATTAGAGCCTTTTTTAAGCTTTATTTATTACCTATTAGTCTTTCTTATTGCTAACCTTCTTTAATTAGCGTTTTTCTGCTGTATAGGATTATTTCCTTTAACTATTTTAATTAAAAACGTTTAGATTTTAGTTTAAGGTAAAGATTGTTTTCTTTTACCTGTTTTTATTACCTTTTATTAGTAAGGCTATTTTTTTTAGTGATTATTATAAAGTATACTACTTCTTTAGGGTTTGTAATATACCTTCTTATACTAAATAATACTAATTTTAGCTTTTAAAACAACTTTCTTTTATTAATTTTAAATTAACTTAATATAAAAGACTTTATTAAGATATAGTAAAGAACTATATTACTATTACTATAAAGTATATAAAGTATACGCTGCGTATATTTAGCTACTAGCTAAAGGCTTTTTCTTATATTAATTACTTAGCTGTTTATGCTTATTTTTATAAGATAAGTAAAGTTATTCTTACTAACCTTAATATTAAATTTATAAAGTTAAAAATGTTGTTTTTTAATACTTTTACGTCTTACCTTAATAGATTTATAGATCTAGCGTAGTAGTTATTAGCTACGCTATATGCAGTTATAAAGGCTTATAAGTATAGTATTCTATATAGCTAATTTAAGTCTACCTTTTTAATTTGCGTAGCCTAATAGAAGCTAAACCTTTAGAATTAGCGTTTTAAGTATGCTACTTTGCTTTATAAATTGTTTGTGCTTTGTTACTAAATAAAACTTATAAAGGCCTTCTTAATATTAATAGTAAGCGTTAATTAATAATATAAAAGATAAAATAAAAATAATAATAGTAGCTTTAGCTATTATTATAATAATAATAATAAATAAAAAGGAAAAAGCTAAACTTTAATAAAAGCTTTTTATATAATATTAGTCTTGTTTTTAAATATGTTTTTTAACGCACCTTATATATAACTACTATTATTTTTAGTACTCTTCTTAATAAAGTTTTTATTATATATATTTTTATTATTATTTAAATAGTAAAGCTAGCTGTTTTTAGCTTTACTTAAAGCTTTATAAAAACTTTAGTTAAAACTAAACATTGTCTTTAATAGTAGTAGTTAAAGCTAGTATAAATATATTTAATAATAATACTAGCACTAGCACTAACCTTTTTAGCGCTTTATTTAGTAAGCTTATTAAAGAGCTTTTGTACTTTAGTTTTAATAGCATCTCTTTTTCTACTACTACTTTTACGCCTAAAACGTTAGTTATAAATAAAATTATACTTAACTCTAGAGCTTTATACTATACCGTTAATCCAGCTTACTAGTTTACTTAGATTTATAAGCTTAATAACTTAATTTATAGCTTTACTATAGCTAAAGTCTTTATTACTACTAAATAAGGCAGTCTTATTACCTTTTAATGCTTTTAAAGAGATAGTTTAGTTTTATATATTACGCTTAAATTTGCACTTTTTACTTCTTTTATACTATGCAACCTTTTCTTTACTAACGTTTTACTAAAAAATAGTATTTATTATAATATATTTAATAGCGTTAATGTGCTAGTTAGCAATAATTACTTAGTTACGTATGCTATACTAACTAATAAATATAACATAAATTAGTTAGCTCTTATACTTAGTATAATAACGCTTTTTATAGCCTACTTTATAGCTACTATTAACTATTGTATTATATATAAAAAACTTCTTTATACCTTTTATAACGTTATTAAGTTAGCTTGTTAATAAGCTAGCATTCCTCTCTTTAATTGCTATAATACGCATTATAAAACCTATTATTTAGCTAAGTTTACTAAGATTATCAATTACTACCCTTTTATAAAGCTAACTACACCTAGTTAGCTAGTCTAAATAAATATAATTAAAGTTAAACTTAGTTATATAAGTTTTTACTATCTTCTTTATTTTATTAATATCTTCTTAAGCTATTACTAGGTTAGCTTTATAACCTTTAAGGCTAACATTTATAACGCTTTTTATTACTTTTGTAAGGGGCTAGTGTGCAATGCGTGGTTACAAAGGCTTAACTAGTTTATACTATTATATTAAGACTTCAACTTAACAAACTATAGAAGATTAGTAGGCAAAGGCTTGCCAGCTAATATATACGTGGCTAGAAGATGCGGTGTAGCGCAAACCTAGTAGGGCGTGGCGCAGCTAAGTAGCTGTGCTAGTCCCGTGCAACGTGTTAAGATAGTTCGTTAAGTCCGCCGCTTAGTAAGCGACTAGTTGCCGAACCGGTGCGTAGGGACGCGTGTGTAGAATACCCTTACACTATCCCCCCCCTCCCTAGGTAACGCCCCTGTTAACCTAGAGGTGCACACGCGGCAGCTACTTGCTCGTTAAAAAACCTCCCCTTATAGAGTTAGGAAAAAGAGTTAAGCGCTCTAGGTTATTAGCTGTCGCCGAGCAGTCGCAGACCGCTTGCTTATGCGACTACATTCGAGTAACGTAGAAGCGCACACGTACTGCTTGGTCTATGGCGGCAGTAAACGCCGGATCTTGCCTAATGCATAGGTTGTCCTATTTGTTAAAGCTCCTTAGAAGGCGTGCAACTTGGATCTTAGTTAGGGAACGCTTAGGTTGTTGCTAATAGGTGTTGCGAGAGGGCTAGCCTTAGACACTAGGTGCATAAGGGTGCAGTGTACGCTAACCGAAAACGGCGGCGCAAGGCTTGCAACTTCTAACTACTAGCAGGGCAGGACAAAGGCAACAGCGGCCGTTTGTCGCCCGCCGATTGTAGAACTGTCGCCTACTAGACAGCAAAGGCGGTCTGCCGCTAAGACATCTTTTTGTTTAATTTTAGACGTTTCTTACTTTGCTATTAAAGCAAGGTTAGGCAAGTTCTTAAGACGCATTTAAACGTCTAAGAACGCGGCTTTTTTGTTGCCTTAAGGTATAAAAGAGTAAGTGCATTCTATAATTTAAGACAAATTCGTCCGCACTTATAGGACTACTTTTACCTCTTTAGCCTTTTTTTCTTTAATCCTACTTGCGTAGTAGGTCGATACAACGGTTTGCGCCTTTGCGTAGCGGCTAGCTAACAATCGCTTATAGACAATATCTAACTAAAGCCGCTTCTAAGTCTTAATAGACTTTTTTGTAGATACAAACCCTATAAAACGCCCTTCCTAGGCACACGCACCGTCTCCTAAGAGCATAGGTCTTCGCTAGCACGGCGTCCGCTAAGCGATAGCTAACCCTATAGTAGGCTCTATGTCTAAACTACGTCTTTAAAGCCTATCTAAACGTCTACTACAAATTCTTGTATATAGCCACGCTAAAGAACCTAGCGCGCTGCGTCGGTTGTATAGCCAACAATACGTTGTGCTTGCTAGTAAGTGCGTTAACTTGTGTACGCCGGTAGCCGATTGCTAACCAACAGCTCCTTAAAGAGATTAAGGGCTTAGCCTAATACATTTAGAAATTTCTAGCCGGCACAAACAAGTTGCTGCTTTAGCGGATAACGGTCAACAATATCGTCGCAGCGCTAGGCGATTACGCGGCAATCGCCTAAAGGTTAATAGCCCTAACAGCGGTAACCAAGGAACTTAGCCGCGCCTTACAAGAAGACAAGTTAGAGCCCCTGGCAACTAACTAGCGCTCTCGGCGCGAACGTTTTAAGACGGCACAATGGGCTGCATTGCGCCTTAGTGTCCTCCACCAGTACTAGCGGGAGCTAGGCTACCTCTGCCAACCGCTGCGCAGGCGTTAAGGTAAGCTCCAGCTTTTGCCGCTAACGTCCCTAGATGTAGGCACACCGTCGCAGGCGTAGACCCGAGTTGCCACTGCCCTTAAAGCAATAGCAAGTCCCTTAATCCCTATTGTCGAGTTATCGCTAACTCGTCACCTAGGCCAATCCTTGTTCCATTATGCTTAGCCTGGCCTAGCGCGCTGCGGCTGTCTAAGCCGGCCGTGGCAGCACGCTTCACTATACTGTAGGAGCAGAGGGGCCGCCTAAGCGAATCCCGTAGACCACAGCGGCCCTAGTTAAGCTAGCCTAGATTAACTAGGCAGTAGTCTTTCCCTAGCCGCTACCTTTAGCGGCGCCCGGCAAGCGACGGTCTTGCGCTAAGTTGCCGGCCTTAGCTAAGCGCTAGTGTAGCGCTAAGACCGTTCCTAGTAAGAGTGCGCTAGCAGGCGGCTAGTTAGCAGCCGGTAGTAGCTATATACTAGCTAGCAAAGGCTTGCCTAGCGGCAAGAAGAGGGACAAGGAGAATAGTGTTAAGGAGAGGGACAAGAGGGTAAAGGGAACGTCTACAAAGAAGGACAGTGACAAGTAGCCGGTAGCTAAGCGACAGCCCGCCGACGGTGTGTTTTAAGTTTGTAGCTCTAGAGGGCGCTCCTAGAGCTAGAACGAGTAGTTTATAGTGCGCAATTGCGCAAGAAATAGCTAAAGTGGTTAACTAACGATTGGTTAGTATGCGGCTAGCCGTTGCCTTATAGTCTTCTTATTTCTTATAAGTGCGTTTTGTAGTCTTTTAATAAGACTACAACTTGCGGCTAGCGTGCGCTAGGTGCTCTTTAGGTTTCTAGGTATTATACTCGGCCGGCTAGCCTTTCTATTTTACTAGGAACTAGGTTTACAAACTTTTGCTAAGGTAAGTAATAATGTCTTTAACCTTATACTCCTTTTAGTCTTTTACTATTTCTAGGAACAAAAGCTCTTCCCTGTCTTTTACTATAGCAGTCTACGGCTTAAGGCAAAAGACGTAAAACACATTATGTTAGCGTGCGTACTATAATAGCAAGGCGACCCAATACATAACTAGGCCTAGCTTTTTTACAATGCAAACGCGTAGAAAGGTTAGGTTTAGCTTCTTTAAGCCGGCTAGGTTTAGGTGCTTTGTTAATAAACCTACAAATTCGCTTTTAACAAAGTTCTTATATAGGCGTCGCTTATTATAGCCCTTCTTTTATTAGTAAATTGCTTTTTCCTACAATACTTCTAGCTTTTGCTAGACAGCCTATAGCCAACCAACACGCTCTTGCACGCTCTCTACCGCAGCCTTAGTAAAAAGGAAGTTGTCTATAAAACAAGGGTGGTATGCGTACAACGTATAGAATAAAGAGGTCCTTGTTATAGTGTAGCAGGCGTTATTGTACGCGAACTCTGCCGTACTTAACACCCGCGTCTACTAGTATTGCAAACAACCGCAGAACGTTCGTAGGAAGCGCTCTAAGGTTTAGTTAAGGATTTTAGTGCTACCGTCTGTCTATAGGTAGTACGCCGTTAACATTATTAGCTAGACCTTTTAAAGTTGCATTAGTTCCTGCTAAAATTAGCTAGTAAATAAGCTGTCCCTATTACTAACAATTACTTCTAGGATACCAAACTTAGTCTTTACACAGTTATAGATAAGTCGGGCGACCTTAGCAGCTGTAACTGTCTTTTAGGTAGGGATAAATATACTATGCTTTGTATAGCGATCAACTACTACTAAGATAGCGTTATATAGACGGCCGTCTAAGCCTAGGCTTAACCTAAGACCGGTTATAAAATCTACACTAATGTGCTAGAATAGCTAAACAGGCATAGGTAAGAACTAAAGGTATCCGTACAGCTTATGCTGTAGGACCTTGTTGCTTATGCATAACAAATAGTTTACAACAAACGCACAAACGTTAGTAGCTATGTTTAGCTAGTAGTACTTCCTAGTAAGGAGTTTTATAGTCTTATAGACTCCTATATAGCTTGCTATAAAAGAGTTGTAGTATAGACTAATTAGCCTTGCCCGCAGCTTGTCTATTAATAGGACAATAATGCAATCCTTATAGAACAAGGTGTTTCTTTTTTACAAATAATAGGTGTTATTCCCCTAGCTTTGTCTAGCCTTTATAAACAAGTTGTTTAGTAATTAGTCTTAGCCTTAAGCGTCGCAAATAGTATTGTATAGTTTAAAAGAGCACTAAGGTTGCAACGGCCGTTCTTAGCTAGTAGCAACTCGCGCCTTTTATACTAATAACAATAAAGCTTTTAGCATAAAGAGCCTTAACAACTAGTTTATAATCTATAGCTTGCTAAGAAGTAAGGGGAGTACGTTATTATATATAATGTTACCTTTTATATAGTCTAGTCGGCGGGATAGACCGTTTGCTAGGTTAGTAAACCCTAGGTAGTGCTTAATCTTAAAGTTAAACGCTAAAAGGTAAAACACTTATTAAGCAATTTAGTTTTAAAGATTCTTTGCTAATACTTTAACGACGCCTTTTAGCGCCTAGTAGTTAGTTAAAACTATAAATAAGTCCTTTAGACTTTCTAAATAGTAACGCTAGTACTTTAAGCTCTTAATAATAGCTAAGAGCTTTTACTATCTTACTCTCTACTGCATCTTATAGGCCGTTAGCTTACACAAGTAGTAAGCAACTAGTTGCTACTTACTATCTACAAGCTAAGAGATAATGCTAAAGATAGCGTAGCTTAACGCATCTATTTCTACCCGCGTAGGCTTTATGTTATTATAGTAGCAAAGAATTGTTACTATTATAAATGCTATCTTTAGCAATTTAAAAGCAACCTCTACCTCTTTAGTTAACACAAACAGTTGCGTAGCAACGGCTTTACACTTATGCAGCAAGCTAGGGCCTGTCTTTATTAACTCTATTAAGGCTTATATAATATAAGAGTAGTAAGAAATAAAGCGTCTATAGAAGTTCGCAAACCTTAGGAAGGATTATATATCCTATACGCACTTAAAGGCCTTCTAATTAGCGATAGCTTTAACCCGCTTAGAGTCTATAGCCAGCCTCTTTATAGTAACAACAAACCTTAAGAAATTAATTTCCTCTTTAAAGAATTCGTACTTCTTAGGATTTGCATATAGCTACACAGCCTCTAGCCGCTTAAAAACTAATTAGAGGTGCTTCTTATGCTCCTCCTTAGTCTAGAAGTAGATTAAGATGTTATCTAAGTACACCTTGCAAATTGTGCCTACTAGCCCTGCTAGTGCGCGGTAGATATATGCTTAAAATATAGCTAGCGCGTTAGTTAGTCTAAAGAGTATAACATAAAACTTAAAAAGCTTATATTTTATTTAGAAAGCAGTCTTTTACTAATTAAAGGCCTTAACCTAGATCCTATAGTACACTTCCTTTATATTTACCTTAGAGAATACCTTCGCGCCGTCTAAACAATCTAACAGCTTACTAATTAACAAGAGAGGGTAGCAGTCCTTCTTAGTTACCTAATTTAAACCCTAGTAGTTAACGCACATACAAAGAGTACCGTCCTTCTTTAAGACAAAGATTACTAAGGCTCTAGCTAGACTATTGCTATAGGCAATCCGCTTATTCGCTAACAACTTGTTAATAAAGCAGCAAAGCTTCTTTTACTAGGTAAGAGATAGTAAGTATAAAGGGCTATACAGCACCTTTGCGCCGTCTTCTAGCTTAATTAAGTACTCTATGTTTGCTAACAAGGGCAGTTCCTTCGCCTTATTAGTATTAAACACTTTAGCAAACAGTTATATATAAAACAGCAGTCGCCAGCCAAGGTTTAGTAAAGCTAGATCATCGTCTATAGTAGGGATGTTTAGTTTATAAGGACTTAAATCTAACTACGTTAAGCAAATAGCAAACGACTCCTTACTATTATGTAAGCGTTAGCTTATTTGCTTAAAGGTCTTAAAAACTATAATAGCAAATAACTAGGCCTATTAAACAGTATTAATAACAACGCCTAAAAACCTTAGTCTCTTATAACTTAAGATAATATCTCTATAGTTAGCGCCTACTTAGCGAATAGCTATAAAGACTTATATTAACGTGCAAGAGACCCTATCTTTTGTTAGTACAATAGTTAGCTTATATAGGCTATAAGCCTATAATGTTTTCTTATTAATAAAGACTAGGTTTAGGTTTAAGTGCTACTAAAGCGGCTTTAAACTAAGCCATTAAACAACCTCTAGGTTAACTACGTTTAGGTTAGCACAAGAATCTAGGTTTGCAACAACGGCAGCCTAGCAATTGCCAGGCGTCCATGCCTTAGCTAGGGTATAGTAGCAAGGAATTACATCCCTAGTTAGCCACGCTAGTAGGGTTAATAGAGAGCAAGGCTCCTCCGTTAACCCTGCTAGTTTTCCTAGTTAAAGTAAGTCGCCTCTTAGTCGTTAAGCTCTTAAAGACTATCTTTTAGTTTTACTTAAAGCTTCTTAACCTATGCGCAGGTTTTAGGCTTAGAGCACTCCTAGGAGGTGTGCTCGCTCTTACTACAATTCTAGCACTTTAACGCAACATTAATGTTGTTTAAACTACTAAGGTTAGTAGGTTAGGAAGTAAACTAACCTTAGCCGGCGACCGGTTGCAGGCTTAAGTTGCTCTTTATAAGACTACGGTTCCCTATCTTATTATTATTGCGGCGCTATTTCTTTGTTAGCCTGCTAGCTAGCACGCTATTAACCGTAACCGCCCGCTTCTAGTCGTCTTATCTCTTCCTTCGTTCCTAGCCCTAAGACCAATACTCTTTGCAAGCATTAGCGATCTCTATTGTTGTACTAAAAGACTTGCCGATAGTCTTGTTCTAATACCACTTCGCTAAGTAGTCGTCAAGCCCTCGCTAATACCTCTAGGCGATCTCGCCTGCCTAGTTAAAGGTGTTGCTAATCTTTCGTTGCAAGTGGTCCTATTTCCGCCAGTACGCCATCGGCGACTCGCCGCCCTGCCAAAGCGTCCAGCTTTCCTTGTAGATGCGGTGCATCTAGAATTCAAGGTTTAAGTGTTCCCGACGGATAAACGCAACGAAGTGCGTCCATATGCAGCGTGTAACTAGGGGTTCACTAGCGCGGAGTCGGTCGCGGTGCTTTCGCCAATCAGCCGCTAGTGCAGTAGTTAGCCGACTACCTGCCTAAATAATCTTTATGTCTTCCAACGCGTCGCTGCGTGCATTAGTGTTATAGGCGTCCTCTATCGTCGCCAACCACTCTTCCATCTCCGTAGCAGAGGCACCAATTTCCAGCCTCCTAATACCGTATTGCAGTAGCTTGTCGTCACGGTGGCGACTGCTAGGCGGTGGCCCCGTAACCTTGCGGCCATAATGTTGGTCAGTGCCTCTAGCGTCTGCATAATGCGAGTGTATTCATCGCTTTGCAGCTGTCGTTTTTGGCCGGCGAGGTGTCGTTAAGCGGCAAGGTGTCGTTAAGCGGCACGTGTACCGGTCTTGTTTCTAATTCGACGGACAGGGTCGGGGTGCCTACAGATGCTGCGCGCAAGGTGTGGCTGCCGTGCATTGGCGTAGGGGGTGGCATTGGCACGTCCTCGGCTTCTAACAGTTCGCGTGCTGATCGCGGAGTGGCCGCCCCATGATCGGACATTGCTCCTCGTGGAAAAGAAGTTGAAGAATGTAAGGGGCTGGTGTGCAATGCGTGGTCACGAAGGCTTAACTAGTTTGTACTGTTGTATTAAGACTTTAACTTAACGAACTATAGGAGATTAGTAGGCAAAGGCCTGCCAGCTAATATATACGTGGCTAGAAGATGCGGTGTAGCGCAAACCTAGTGGGGCATGGCGCAGCTAAGTGGCTGTGCTAGTCCCGTGCAACGTGTTAAGATAGTTCGTTAAGTCCGCCGCTTAGTAAGCGACTAGTTGCCGAACCGGTGCGTAGGGACGCGTGTGTGGAATACCCTTACAACTTTATAGTTTACTTTAAGACGTAGGCTAGCTTAAAAATGTAAGTAATTAGCTATAATAAAGGTATAAAGTTTTAGCTTATAGCTTAGCTTTTTTAAACTTTTAAACTTTAACGCTAAGTAGTAGCTTATAGCACTACTTTAATTATTATTATACGCAAGTCTCCTTAGTAGAACGGTACTAATAAACACGCTAGACGCACGCTTTTTAAATAAAGTATGCGTAAGCCTTATTTTGTTAAGACTTTCTTTATTTTTTTAGCCTTTTGCTATTAAATTTATAGCTATAGTAGTTAACCTACTTTTCTTATAATTAAACCTTAACTACTAAACTATTTACTATTGCTTATTTAAGGCTCTTAGGCTAGATAATGCTACTATGCTATATATTTAGCACCTTTATACCTTTAGCTATTACGCTTATATATATATAAAAACAACTAATTATAAGTTATTTTCTAAATTTGCTAAGTAAGCGTAAGTTAGTTGCTTAATTAGCTATATTAGTTGCTATAGTTAAATCTTTTAGGTTTATTTCCTTAATATATATAAGATTATATATATATCCTTTATTTGTTTTTAAAATAAGTTAAACCCTTTTTTAGCTTATGAAGAATAGCTTATTAATAGCATTATTAACTTTAAACTAGACTACTTGCCTTTTAATAGTAATAAGTTGCTAAAAGCTAATAAAGCCTTATTATTAAATTTTGCCTTAACTTCTCTTACTTTTTTAAATATAAACTAGTAACCTAATACTTCTTTAATTAATTTTAAGACCTTTAATAAGTTACCTTCTTATAATAATTATTATTCTTAAACGCCTATAAACTAGCGTTTGCTACTATTAAATACACTCTTAGCTTATTATTTTATAGTTTTAGAATAGTAATTAACGCTTAGCCTAAACCTTATGCTATAATCTTTTTAATAGGCTTTTATACTAATTTAAATACTAACTATAAGCTCTTCTTTTTTTTACTTATATAGTCTTAAGTTGTTTATAGTTAGATTAACTACTATATCTTTATCTTAGTCCTCTCTTAAGCTTTTTATATATAATAAGCATAATTTAAAGGCTGCTAAACCTAATCTTAGTAATTAGATTTATTAGCTATAGTTAACGCTTAAGAATTTATATATTCTAAAGGCTACTTTTATTAACCTTACTACTACTCTTACTAATATAGTCCTTACTCTAGTAAAGCTAGACGCGCTAAAAACGTTAGTATAAAAGCATAAAAGCGTTACTTTTAAACTTATTACTATAGAACTATATTGCTATAATCTTATAGATTATTATATACTAGCTAGTTTTAAAACTTATACTTATATAAGCCTTACTAATCTACCTACTATTAGCATAGTTAATATAAACGTTTTAATGCTTTATTTAGTAGCCTTTAAGGCCTTACTTAAACTTAATCTAATTTAAGCTTTTTACTTTAGCGCTATTAATATAAAAGCTTTAATTACTACCTTAAATATTAAGTCTTTAAAGTTATTAGCAACGTATAAATAAGCTTGCCTTTAATATAACTATAATACTTACTAAAAGCTAGCTATAAAGCTTAACTTCTTAATTATTAAAAAAGCTTAGCAGCTTATTAATCTAATTTTAGTATAAAATCTATCTTTAGTAAGTAAGTATATACCTATAAAGAAGATAGCTATAATAAGGCTTACTAAGTTATTTATAGCAATTTTAAAGACTATAGCTAGTAAAGTCTAAAGGATACCTTTACTACTATTACCTCTTTACTTAGCCTTTATATATTTCTAGCTTACTATATAGCCTAGAACTTAAAGCTTAAGTAATATAACATTACTATAGCGTTCTTAAACGCTTTAATCTTTAATAAAGTTAACGTTTATATCTAATAGCCTTATAGTTTTAATAATAGTATAAAGTGCGTCTACCTTTTTTTTATTATACTCTTTATAGGCTAATACGCAGCCTACGCTAATAGTTTAATACCTTAACTCTTACTATAGTTAAGCTTAGCTGTATTATTTTTAACTTTTAACTTTACCTTTTTTACAACCTTAACTTTAATATTTAAATACTAGTTTATGTTAATAATTTACTAATTGCTAGCTTTTTACTTACTAAAACATACGCTATAAGTATATAATTAAGTAATATTTATTTACTTTAGTATCTAAGCGCTATAACATCTTTTTTAAGGCTAAATATCTTTTATAACTACCTTAGCTGCTATATCTTTATTAATTAAGCTATTTATATTAATAAAATCCTTAATATTAAAGGTGTACTTAGGTAGGCTAAGTAAGTTAGGCAGGCAAAGAGGTATCTTCTTAACAAGAGAAAGCAGCCGTATATTTAATAGCTAATTCTTGCCTCCTATACTCTAAGGGAGTGCAAAAGGCGCTCTTTATCGTAGGCGCACCTCTAGCGCACCAAGTGCGCAGGGCAGGCGCGACCCCGTTTTTACTTAGCCTGTACGCTAGCACGTGCTATGGCCTATGCGCAGACTGCGCTACGCAGCCTGCGCTATAAGCACCGCTTCTAGTCTATAATGTGCATTTAATACGCTGTGCGCATACTGCGTACAGCTTGCGCGTAGCCTACATTAGTCCTCTTCCTAGGGCAGCGTTATAATTGCTCTCTTTTTATGCTTAACTCCCTTAAGGCAGGTTTTAATAAAAGGCTTGTAGCCTTTATTCTTAGTAGTAGTAGTGCATATTTGTTTGCGGCGGCCTTTTTGTGCTTGCTAAGATTGCTGTTAAAGGCGACTTAAGGCGCTTTTAGTTTACTTTATTTAAAAGGTTAGTCTTATAGTTATATTAGATTATTGTAGGGTCTAGCATCTAGTTACTTTTTTTAGAAATAACAAATTCGTCTTTTAGCAGCAATATAGCTACTCTTAATTCTAACGCTTTTATGATTATAGTAAGCGCCTTTAGCGCTTTAGTACTTATTATAGCCCTAGCCTTTACTCCTTAACACTCTTTGCCCTTTAGCTAAGGTGCTAGTTTTAGCCGTGCGTAACGTACGCGTAAGGCTTATGCTAGCCTAGTTTGTTGTTTTACACAGACTACAGCGCGTACTATGCCTTTAGTTAAGCCTTTAGTAGCCTATAAAGGTGTAGGAGCTACCCTTGCTAGTCTAGCGCTCTTAAGGTTAGTAGCAGCTATGCTACTAGCTTACCTTTAGGTTGCCTTAGATGGCTTATTATACGTATAGTGCCTACACTGCTTTTTAATAACTTTCTTTATAGAGTTGCTTAAGTTTATAGCTATGCTATGTATTTATAGCGTTGCTAGCGCTAGGCGCTGCGATAGCTACTATGCTAGTAAGCATAAGTGTTATAGGGTAAGTCTTTTTTAATAGCTATAGGCAGCTTTAGTAGCTAATAAGATGTAGGTTTTCCTGCTAATAGTTAGTAACTAGGCTAACTTTAAGATAGTGCTACGTAGCCTTAATAAAAAGCTTACGGCTAAGGTTTGCTTATAGTGTGCGCGGTACTTGCGTATACTATAAGTGCTTTTATTACTACCTTATTATAGGTAGATAAGTAGTAGCGGCTTACGTTGCTAAGAGTATTGTTAGTTGCTAACGTTATATAAGTAAAGCTTAATCTTTGCTAAGGCATTAAGGCATAAAAGAAGGCTTAAGAGGTAGCTTGCTAAGTAAAGGCCTAGTAAGCTTTATTAGCTTAAATGTACCTACTATTATTATATACGCCTTCTTTGTTTTTGCCGCCTAAGCTTACTACTCTAACCTTTTAGCAGCTTTCTTAACTACTACACTTAATACCTAGTAATACTAGTTATACTACTTTTACTATAGCCTTTAATACTTTTCTTAAGGTAGTAATAAAGGTATATATTATAAATAAGGATTATGCTAAGGTAGTAGCTAGTATAGCGTTGCTTTAAAGGCTTTTTAAATAGTTTTGCATGGTTTTTTATAAGGCCTTTTAGCTAGTTAAAGTAATTTAAGCTTTTACTTATATAGTTTTGTCTTTATGCGCTTACTACGCGTATACTACTTAATTACTATGTGCGTATTTTTTATATCTTCTTTTAGTACTTACTAGTTATATTTAGTTAGCTAGCCTATGTAATATATTAGGTATTTAGTCTAGCTAGCCTTATGTCTTTTATTTAAGACTACTTTTACTTTTTATTTATTATCTAAGTCTTTTAGCGCTAGTATTATTAAAGACGCTTATTATATGCTTACCTTACTCTCTTAGTGCTTTAATAGCAAGATTAAGAAAACGTTATATAGTTAGCTATATTGTTTTAATAGTGCTAGTTAATATGCTTATCTACCTATAGTCTTACAGATTCTAAAGGGCTTAATACGTCTTAGTGCTAACTTTTTATTTTTAAGTAAAGGTTTTTATAAAGAGGCTTACTAGCTCTTTTACTATAAAGCTTATAAGCTAGTAGCGTGTATTATAGTAACGCTTTTAGCGCTTTATTATATGCTTTTAGTTTGCTGTTAACCTTTTTTATATAGCTTCTAGTTTTTCTAAGCGGTTGTATACCGCTAGGACTATGTTATATGTATTCTACTTCTTTTTTATAGTTGCGCTACCCTTAAGGCAAGTTTATAAGTCTAGTTTTTAACTATATAGCGCTTTAAATAAGCTAATTTTAGTTGTTATATTAATAGCGTTATTATAGGCGTACTACGCTAAAGATAATAAAAAGGTTACTCTTTTATTATAAAGTAGTATAAGTACTACTTTAACGTTTAGTTAGATCTTTTTATCTGCTTATTTATTTTATTTAAGGGTAAAATATAGTTAATAGCTGCTTATAGATTTTAGTTTAATAGTAATATTTTACTTTAGAATTTACTAGTAAATATACTTCCTTAGTTAAAGATTATACTCTTTAGTGTTACGCTATATACTAGTTTTATATATTAGTATATAAGGTATATAAAGCCTTTAGCCGTTAAGGTAGTTTATATAGTAAAAAAAGGTTTATCTTTATAAAGTAGTTAACGATTACTAGAATTATATTTACTTTGCCGCCTATACTTACTTTAACTACTAGTAGCCTAGTAATTAAGTCTATAAAGATTTCTTACTAAGAACCTTATAGTAGTAGTAGTATGTTTAGTTTACTATATTACGCGTACTATTTAATCGTTTATCTTTAGCAGACTAGGTATAAAGTAATATAAGCCTTTACGTTCTTCTTTATTTCTTCTTAGTAGAAGTATATAAGGGTATTCTACACACGCGTCTCTACGCACCGGTTCGGCAACTAGTCGCTTACTAAGCGACAGACTTAACGAACTATCTTAACACGTTGCACAAGATTAGCACAGCCACTTAGCTGTACCACGCCCCACTAGGGTTGCGCTACACCGCATCTTCTAGCCACGTATATATTAGCTAGCAGGCCTTCGCCTACTAGTCTTCTATAGTTTGTTAAGTTAAAGTCTTAATATAATAGTACAAGCAATTAAGCCTTTGTAACTACGCATTACACACTAACCCTTACATTCTTTAACTTCTATTTTATAAAGAGTAATGTCTAATTATAGGGCGGCTACTCTGCGATTAGCACGCGAACTGTTAAAAGCTAAGGACGTGCCGATGCTACTCTTTACGCTAATGCACGGCAGCTACACCTTGCGCGCAGCATCTATAGGCACTCTAACCCTGCCTATTAAGTTGGAAATAAGACTGGTATACGTGCTGCTTAATAATACCTTGCCGGCTAAAAAGCAGCTATAAAGCGATGAATACACTTGTATTATGCAAACGCTAGAGGCATTAACTAACATTATAGCTATAAGGGTTATAGGGCTACTGCCTAGCAGTTGCTACTATAACGATAAGCTACTACAATATAGCATTAAAAGGCTAGAAATTAGTGCTTTTACTACGGAGATAGAAGAGTGGTTAGCGACGATAAAAGACGCTTATAATACTAATATATATAGTAACGCGTTAAAAGATATAAAGATTATTTAGGTAGGTAGTTAGCTAACTACTATACTAGCAGCTAATTAGTAAAAGTACTATAACTAACTTTACGCTAATAAACCTTTAGTTATACGCCTTATATAAACGCACTTTATTACGTTTATTTATTAAGAATACTTAAACCTTAAATTCTAGATGCATTATATATATAAGAAAATCTAGACGCTTTAGTAAGGTAGTAAGTTACTAATAGTATATTAGTAGAAATAAGACTACTTATAATAAAAGATTAGTAATACTTTTAACTAAGTAAGTAAGATTGCTTAAAGGTATTAGTAAGGGCTTAACAACTACTTAGCAAAGTAGTATTAGAATAAGACTATTAGTAAGTCTTTTAGTATAGTAATAAAGATTACTAATACTTATAAAAAGTATTAGTCTTAAGGCTAGGAATAGAAGAAGAGATAAGATAATTAGAAGTAGGCGGTTATAGTTAATAGCGTGCTAGCTAGTAGGCTAATAAAGAAATAGCGCTATAATAATAATAAGATAGAGAACTATAGTTTTATAAAGAGTAACCTAAGCTTATAACTAGTTACTAGCTAAGGGTAGTTTACTTCTTAACTTACTAACCTTAGTAGTTTAAATAATATTAACATTATATTAAAGTGCTAAAATTATAGTAAGAGCGAGCATACCTTCTAAGAGTGCTTTAAGCTTAAAACCTATATATAAGTTAAAAAGCTTTAAGTAAAACTAGAAGATAGTCTTTAAGAGCTTAATAACTAAAAGGCAACCTACTTTAACTAAGAAAACTAGTAAGGTTAATAAAAAAGCCTTATTCTTTATTAACTTTACTAGTATAGCTAACTAAAGATATAATTCCTTACTACTATACTTTAGCTAAGGCATAAACGCCTAGTAATTATTAGGCTGCTATTATTATAAACCTAGATTTCTATGCTAACCTAAATGTAGTTAACTTAAAGGTTGTTTAACAGCTTAGTCTAAAGCTGCTTTAGTAGTACTTCAACTTAGTCTTTATTAATAAGAAAGCACTATAGGCTTATAGTCTATATAAGCTAACTCTTATACTAATAAAGAATAGGGTCTTTTACGCGTTAATATAGGTCTTTATAGCTGTTTGCTAAGTAAGTGCTAACTATAAAGATATTATTCTAAGTTATAAAAAACTAGGGTTTTTAGGCGTTGTTTTTAATACTATTTAATAAGCTATAAGGGTTAGTATACAATGCATAGTTACAAAGGCTTAACTAGTTTATACTATTATATTAAGACTTTAACTTAACAAACTATAGAAGACTAGTAGGCAAAGGCTTACTAGCTAATATATACGTAGCTAGAAGATGCGGTGTAGCGCAACCCTAGTAAGGCATAGCACAGCTAAGTGGCTGTGCTAGTCTTGTGCAACGTATTAAGATAGTTTGTTAAGTCTATCGCTTAGTAAGCGACTAGTTGCCGAACCGGTGCGTAGAGACGCGTATGTAGAATACCCTTATAGTTATACGCATACTACCTTTGTTTTATAAACAACTTCCTCTTTACTAAAGCTACGGTAAAAGGCGTATAAAAGCGTGTTAGTTAGCTATAAGCTGTCTAGTAGAAGCTAGAAGTATTATAGGAAAAGGCAATTTACTAACAAAAGAAGGGCTATAATAAGCGACGCCTATATAAAGACTTTATTAAAGGCAAGTTTATAGGTTTATTAATAAAGCACTTAAACCTAGTTAGCTTAAAGAAGCTAAACATAACCTTCTTACACGTTTATATTATAAAGAAGCTAGGCCTAGTTATATACTAAGTTACCTTACTATTATAGTATGCACGCTAATATAACGTGTTTTATATCTTTTGCCTTAAGCTATAGACTACTATAGTAAAAAATAAAGAAGAGCTTTTATTCTTAGAAATAGTAAAAGACTAAGAGAAGTATAAGGTTAAAGATATTATTACTTACCTTAGCAAAGGGTTATAAACCTAGTTCCTAGTAAAATAAAAAGGCTAGCTAGCTAAGTATAATACCTAAAAACTAGAAAAGCACCTAGTGCACGCTAGCTATAAGTTATAGTCTTACTAAAAGACTATAAAACGTACTTATAGGAAATAAGAAGACTATAAGGTAATAGCTAGCTGTATATAAGCTAATTATTAGTTAACTACTCTTACTATGTTTATATAATTACGCACTATAAACTACTTATTCTAGCTTTAAATGCGCTCTTTGAAGCTATAAACTTAAAATATACTATTAGTAAGCTATTACTTAGCTACTAGCTACTTATTACTATCCTTCTCTATAAATATTCTCTTTACCCTTTTATCTCTTTTTATAATACTATCCTTTTTATTCTTCTTCTTACTACTAAGCAAGCCTTTGCTAGCTAGTATATAGCTATTACTAGCTGCTAACTAGCCGCCTACTAGCATACTCTTATTAAATACTGCTATACTACTACTACTAGCTGCCGCAACCGCCTTATTGCCGCTAGCTATAACACTAGGAATAGTCTTAGTGCTATACTAGCGCTTAGCTAAGGTTAGTAACTTAGCGTAAAACTATTGCGTACTAGGCGCCGCTAAAGGCAGCGGCTAGGGAAAGACTACTACTTAGTTAATCTAAGCTAGCTTAACTAAAGCTACTATAGTTTGCAAGATCTACTTAAGTAGCCTTATTGCTCTTATAGTATAGTAAAGCATACTACTATGCCTAGCTTAAATAACTATAGCGCGCTAGGCTAGGCTAAGTATAATAAAACAAAGATTAGCTTAGATAATAAGTTAGTAATAACTTAACAATAAGGATTAAAGGACTTGCTATTACTTTAAAAGTAGTAGCAACTTAAGTCTACACCTATAATAGTATGCCTATATCTAAGAACGTTAGCAGTAAAAGCTAAGCTACTTTTACTAACTACTACGCAAGCGTTAAGGTAAGCTTTAACTCTTGCTAATACTAGTAAAGAATACTAAGGCGTAATATAGCCTATTATACCGTCTTAAAACGTTTGCGCTAAGAGCGCTAGTTAGTTGCTAAGGGCTTTAACTTGTCTTCTTATAAAGCGCGGCTAAGTTCCTTAGTTACTACTATTAAGGCTATTAACCTTTAGGCGATTGCTGCGTAATCGCCTAGCGTTATAATAATATTATTAACTATTATCCGCTATAGTAGCAACTTATTTATACTAGTTAAAAATTCTTAAATATATTAGGCTAAGCCTTTAATCTCTTTAAGAAGCTATTAGTTAGTAATTAACTACTAGCGTATATAAGTTAACATACTTATAGGTAAGCATAATATATTGTTAGCTATATAACTAATATAGCATGCTAGGTTTTTTAGTGTAGCTATATATAAGAATTTATAGTAAACGTTTAAATAGGCCTTAAAGATATAGTTTAAATATAAAGCTTATTATAAGGTTAGCTATTACTTAGTAAACGTTATACTAATAAAGACTTACGCTTTTAAAAGACAGTATATATACTTAAGAAAGGCGTTTTACAAAGTTTATATTTATAAAAAAGGTTATTAAGACTTAAGAGTAGCTTTAGTTAAATATTATTTATAAGCAATTATTAGCTAGCTATTATACAAAGTTATAAACTATTATATTAACCTACTATATAAGTAAGATTAAAAAAAAAAGGCTAAAAAGGCAAGAGTAGTTTTATAAGTATAAACAAATTCGTCTTAAATTCTAAAATATACTTACTCTTTTATACCTTAAGGCAACAAAGAAGCTACGTTATTAAACGTTTAAATGCATCTTAAGAAGTCGCCTAACCTTACTTTAATAGTAAGGTAAGAAACGTTTAAAATTAAATAAAGAAACGTCTTAGCAGTAGACTGCCTTTACTATCTAGTAAGCAATAGTTTTATAATTAGCAAGCAACAAACAGCCGCTATTACCTTTATCTTACCCTACTAGTAGTTAAAAGTCGCAAGCCTTGCGCCGCCGTTTTTAGTTTGCATACACTACACCTTTATACACCTAGTGTCTAAGGCTAGCCCTCTTACAACACCTATTAGCGGCAACCTAAGCGTTCCCTAACTAGGATCTAAGCTGCACGCCTTCTAAAGAGCTTTAACAAATAAGACGACCTGTGCATTAGGCAGGATCTATCGTTTACTACTACTATAGACTAAGCAGTACGTGTACGCTTCTACGTTACCTAAATGTAGTCGTATAAGCAAGCGGTCTACAACTACTCGGCAATAGCTAATAACCTAAAGCGCTTAACTTTTTTTCCTAACTTTATAAGAGAAGGTTTTTTAACAAGTAGCTGCCGCGTATATACTTCTAGGCTAATAAGGGCGTTACTTAAGGAGGGGGGGGATAGTGTAAGGGTATTCTATATACGCGTCCCTATGCACTGGTTTAGTAACTAGTTGCTTACTAAGCGACAGACTTAACGAACTATCTTAACACGTTATACAGGACTAGTATAGCTACTTAGCTGTGCTACGCCCTACTAGGGTTACGCTATACTACATCTTCTAGCTATGTATAAATTAGCTAGTAAGCCTTTGCCTACTAGTCTTCTATAGTTTATTAAGTTAAAGTCTTAATATAATAGTATAAACTAGTTAAGCCTTTGTAACTATGCATTGCACACTAACCCTTATATCTTTATAGTTTTCTTAACTAAAAGGTAATTAAGTGTTAAGCTTTCTTTTTATCTTATTAAAAGATAATCCTACTAATAGCTACCTTTAAGGCATTAGTTTTTACGCCTATTGCTTATTTTAAGTTAAAATAGCGTAGTAAAGGTGCGTTTATAAATATCTTCCTTAGTATTATAAAGGCTACGCAATCTTTACTTCTTAGCTATATGTTAAAGGTGTACTTGGGTAGGCTAGGTAAGTCAGGCAAGCAAAGAGGTATCTTCTTAACAGGAGGAAGCAGCCGTATATTCAATAGCTAATTCTTGCCTTCTACACTCTAAGGGAGTGCGGGAGGCACTCTTTATCGTAGGCGCACCTCTGGCGCACCAAGTGCGCAGGACAGGCGCGACCTCGTTTCTACTTGGCCTGTGCGCTAGCACGTGCTGTGGCCTGTGCGCAGACTGCGCCACGCAGCCTGCGCCACCAGCACCGCTTCTAGTTTACGATGTGCATCTAATACGCTGTGCGCATACTGCGTACGGCTTGCGCGTAGCCTGCGTCGGTCCCCTTCCTAGGGCGGCGTTACACTAGCCTAGTAAAAGAGGTGTACGTTATTAAGCTATATAATAACAAGTTCTTAATAGGTTATAAAAGCTTATAAAGGTGCGTAAACTACTTAAAGTAGTTAAACATATAATACATAGCTTTATTATTAAGCATAATATTGTTAGTAGTATTAGTTACTATAAACAACGCAGCTAAATTTATAGTATAGTAGTTAAACGAATTAAATAGCATGCTAAAGCTAGTATTTAAAAGATTTGTGCTAATGCTAGTATTATTGTTAGTAATATTTAGGTTAGCTTTAACTAAAGCATTTAAAGAGGACTATTATTAATAATGCTAGCCTTAGCCTTTATAATAAAAAGTCTTCTTTAATGCTAATTTAAAATAAAGCTAAAAGCAGCTTACTTTACTATTTAGGTAGTAGATAAAGCAGGTTTTATAGTAGCTTTATATTACTAAGTGCTAGCACTTATATATATTGCATATTAGCTAATCTAGGTAACGTTCTTTAAATCTTTGCTAATGTTATTTAATAGTTAACTTTAATAGCCTTTTTTTATTATGCTTCTAAGGAATACTAGACGTTATTATAGTCTAGCTCTTAGTTTATTAAAGGTAACTATAAAGCTTAAAGACTTCTTAAAGTATAGCGCTATAGTTAAAAGCTTAATTCTAAATATTTATCCTTTATTATACTACTTATACTAAAAGAAGTAATTTAAGTTTATAGCATAAAATTATGCCTTTAAATAGGTCTAAAAGCGCAAAGAAAGCAAGAGCTAGTTGTTAAGCTACATATTAAAAACAATTAAGAAAAGCAGACGGCCAATTAAAGAAAGACAGTTTTATGCTAATAAACTTAAAAGCAACATCTCCTAAAACCACTAGGCTAACGCCTTAAAAACAAGCGCAGGCTGCTAGGTAATTAACGTGCGGCAGCCTGCTAGGCTTATACCTATATCCTGCCAAACAATCTTTAACATTTTAAGTTGTTATAGTAATATATGTAAGGGGCTGGTGTGCAATGCGTAGTCACGAAGGCTTAACTGGTTTGTACTGTTGTATTAAGACTTCAACTTAACGAACTATAGGAGATTAGTAGGCAAAGGCCTGCCAGCTAATATATACGTGGCTGGAAGATGCGGTGTAGCGCAAACCCAGTGGGGCGTGGCGCAGCTAAGTGGCTGTGCTAGTCCCGTGCAACGTGTTAAGATAGTTCGTTAAGTCTGTCGCTTAGTAAGCGACTAGTTGCCGAACCGGTGCGTAGAGACGCGTGTGTAGAATACCCTTACAATATAATTCTAAGTAGCATTACGATTTGCTTCCTAGAGCTCGTAGGCTTCCAACGACTCCCTTAAGTCTCTTCTCCATTATTATTAACAATTCAAGCTAGGGCCTCTACTAGGCCTGTTAGAAAATGCTTTGTTTTTATTCAGCGTGTTCAACCGCACGTAGAGCAACGTCCCATTCGACGAAGCCATTTTCTTCTAAGTTAAGCACGTGGATCACAGATCCAAATTTGTTGGTGTACTCCATCGCGGTAATTCAAACGAGACGAATTAGCAAGGGTATTGTCAGAATAGAAGCCGTCTATTAGCTAGATTAAAAGAAAGAAGCAGGGGTAAACCCGCTGCTTGCACCCGTTGGGTATAGGGTTGTAAATGTATTTAGCGCACGCGAAACGAGCGCTTGGTCGAAAACGACTGAATCAACGCCCCAAAGGACGGATTTGATGATATATGATCGAAAATGAAGGTATTTTGATAGATTTGATGCACTTTTTTGATGAACTTGCGGATCAAGAGGGCTCATGACCTGTGGAAAGGTGCATGTATTTCCCTGCACTAGAAGCTAGTGCAGGCTGTACTGCGGGAGTGAAAACTCTGCACACTGACCCACAGGGTCACGTGCAACACTAGCTTTAGCTTCCTTTCAGAAAATCCCATGCTTTTCTTCCATGACTTATCTAATATTAGATGCTTACTTAAATTCTGCCTGGAGATCGACCAACCCCGCAACCAGCCGTGTCCATAAATAAGAACAACGCGAAGCTTGGACGATTTGCCAAGCTGTCTTCGGCCTTGAACGCCGCAAAATCCATCAATATGGGCAATACGGTTTCTCCCCCGACCTGGGAAGAGCACGATCGGCCGTTCGAGGACAGACATGGACACATCCTCGGAGAGTTTGAGGATGACTATGAACTGGCCCTTGGAGAATACGAGATTTTTAACAGAGAACGCGTCCATCAACATATACGGCCAACCCCAGTCAGACCTCAATGCACATACTATAACCGCGGCAACTGCCTGCGCGGCATGACCTGTAGATTTTCCCATGAGGGAACTCCCCAGCAGCTACCGGCTATACGTGCCCAAAACCCCTGCCACTTCTTTGCCCGAGGGAGGTGCAGGAACGGAGCCACGTGCCGTTTCTCGCACAACCAGGCTGAAGACGGCGAGGATCGAAAGGTGCGCCTATACGTTCCGAATGCTTTTATACATTACCCAAGATGCTTACCGTCGTCCGAGACAGGAGCATGACTCTATTGAGACCTGGACCCGAGAACTCGGAGGTGCATGGGTCCAATTTGGCGACGGCGCGACCGTCAAGGATATTTCCCTCCCCTCGGATTTCTCAGCCGTTCGTATAACCAACCTCCCAAACGGCAGTTCCAAGCGGTCGGTTGTGGCTATACTGGCAGAGGTCGGCCTGAACGTGCCGACCAACGCGGTGCGGATCATCACGCACTTGGGCCAGGAAGAATGCACAGCCATCATCAAGGTCAGAGATGCAAAGTTTTCCGAGTCAGCGTGCTGCAAACTCAAGACATACATCAAGCTTTCCCTGGACGTCGTTTCCATTCCGGTTCCGGTGCCTACAGGATCGACATTCCATCAGATTGACTGCAGGCAGGTGTACTGTTCTTGGCATCGTCCAACTCGCGATGCCTTCCTCGACTTCGAACAGGCGGACATTGCAGCGAGGATGCACACTGAATTTCGAGACGGCAGGTACACGATTCTGGGTTCTTTAGTTGGAGCCGAGGCACCGATGGTCAAGGCGACCGAGCAGGGCAGCGAGATGTGGACTGTCAAGTTGACAGGCTTGCTGGCCACCGTCACGGAACAGGACATTACCCAGGGATTCTCTGCTACTGACCAGCCGTCGCATGTCGACTTCAGCCAGCCAAGCTATGTTGCCGATACAGACATGGATTCTGTCATGATCTTGTCTATGCTGTACGAACACGGTCCTCTGAAACGATGGACGCTCCAGAAACAAAACGATGGAAAAGACAAAAGGTTCAAAGGTCGAGCAACTTTTGTCGACGAGGCACATGCCCGGAAAGCGGTTGAGGTACTGGATGGTAAGACGCTGCCGTTCCACGATTCCGGAAAACTCTCCGTGCAGCTTGTCACCTCGGCCAAATTTAAAGTGTCAACCCCAGTTTACGATGTTGTAAAGGGACAGATCGACGAGCGCGAAAAGACTTGGAAGCATAGCTTCATTCGATTTTCTGTAACTGCGCCTCACAGTTTTCACCGGATTCTGAAGCTCGAAGGCGAGGACCGCGGGCTGATCGCTGAAGCTCAAAGAGACCTGGAACGTATTGTGCATGGACAGGTGATGGAGAAGGACGGAAAGAAAGTCTGGTTTGCGGACTTCACCTTTGACAAAAACACATACAAGAGGCTGAAGATGATCGAACACGATCTAGCTATTGTTATCATCAGAGACGTTCGTTCTACCCAGTTTCGAATTTTTGGGCCAGAAGCGAGGTTTGCAGAGGCGACAGATGCGCTCCTTTCGATCATCGCAGAGACGACGTCAACTGTGCTCCGAATCGAGCTCACACACGACTATGAGCGCCGGTGGGCTATCTGCGGAGGCGTCGAGGCGCTCAAATCCGAGTTGGGAAACGCCAAAGTCACTTTTGACGTGGAATCGGGGATTCTCTCCGTTCCTGGATCCGCCGAGGACGTCGACCTAGCTAAAACCATTATCGCAAGCTGCCAAGAAGGGCCTATGAGACGAGCACCAAACTCCATGCCGGATTGTTCGGTCTGCTTTTGCGAAGCCGAGAACCCGGTCCGCATTTCGTGCAACCACTTCTACTGCGGCCTCTGCTTCACGAATATGTGCCAGGCACAGTCCTCTGGAA
Source organism: Grosmannia clavigera kw1407 (assembly GCF_000143105.1). Classification (NCBI taxonomy): domain Eukaryota; kingdom Fungi; phylum Ascomycota; class Sordariomycetes; order Ophiostomatales; family Ophiostomataceae; genus Leptographium; species Leptographium clavigerum. Next base: position 631,442 of record NW_014040810.1, on the reverse strand, counting down.
CAACAGCCTTTTGCATCGCCTGCATAGGCGACTCCGGCAATTGCCGAAAGGTCGTGACTCTGCTTGAGATTCAGGATTCCGTGCTCTCGGAAACATTTGAGGATATCCTTGTAGCTTCCCATGATTCCTACGTCCGCCGACATCCTGATCAATTCCGGCCTTGCCCGACACCAGACTGCACTCAATTTTACCGCATCACACCCGAGTCGGCTGAGAGTCCAGCGATGTTCACCTGTACAAAATGTTTCGTATCCACCTGCACAGGCTGCCATTCTGCCCACCCCGGAGTAACGTGTGCCGAGCACAAGGGTGATGCATCTGGTGGCTTGGCAGCACTAGTGAAAGTAAAAAAAGAGCTGGGTGTCAAGGATTGCCCGAAATGCACTACGAGCATCGAAAGAACCCAGGGTTGCAATCACATGACTTGCAAAGGCTGTGGATTCCATATTTGCTGGGTGTGTCTGAGAACATTCGTGGTATCGGGCGACTGTTATACTCATTTGCAGAACGTGCACGGCGGATATGAAGTTTGACTTTCGTAAACCTGTGCAGTGTTGGCGAAAGCGGAAGACAAGCGGCTCACATTGTTTTTGAATGATGGCATCACTGGCGAGAGAGTAGGTAGCAGTGGCTGGTCCTTGCATGGTTCAACACTCTAAATCCATATCTATGCATATTTTGCTGTTTGCATTTGGTCATGATCATCGGCATTGTGCGTTCGTCAAAGCATGACCGTTGTCCAAATCGAAAGTCCAACAGCGCTTGCCCTCCTCATTAGGGTTCCCATCTGTCTATGATTGCGAGAATTTTTCTGTCACGCGGTTCTCCGGCAGCAGCAGCGGCACGGATGCATAGAGCAGCATAAAAGCAGAATGGGACGGCCCGCCGCCAGCTAGGCTCTCGATGCGGTCAGCAGCCACCTCTGTGACGGTCTCGTCGTTGAACCAGAGCCAGTTGCCGTCCTCCTCGGACATGCGGCCAGAGACAGGGTTCAGGATGGTGCCCTTCTTGACGAAGGCCGTGTAGTGGCCGCTGTCAGAGCGGGCGCCCTGGTGGGTGAGGACGGCCCGCAACTGGTAGAGGCCGCTGTGGTTGGCATACCGGTCTTGCTCTAGGTGCGGCTTGACCAGCTGGTAGAGCTCCTCCTTGGCCTTCTCAACCACGGCCTGCTTCTCTGCCTCGATCTCGGCGTCGGTCTTGAAATTCTCGACGGGCTCTTCTTTCTTGCCGCTTGTTTTGCTGCTGGTGTTGCCACTGCTGTTGCCGGCGGCACTGCTGCTGCTCGATGATGCGGGCTCACCCGACTGCTTGCTCTCCGAAATGCGGCGCTTGCGCTTCTTCTTGCTGCGCTCGATCTCCTCGACGTCCTTGGCCACCTCGCGGACCTTGTCGCGAATGGGGGCCAGCCGGAGGCGCAACTCGTCAGTGCAGAACTCGGTGATGTCGAGGTCCAGCGGGAAAGTGACCTTGCGCAAAATTTTGGTGCTGAGCTGGGCAGTCCGCTTCCACGAGAAGCGCAGCACGTGCACACCGAGGTACTTGGGCAGTTGTGAGATGCGGTCGGTCGATGTGAAGCCGGCGGTCCGGCCCAGCACGTCAGACGACTTCTCCATCTTGTGCACTAGGCCGGCCAGCAGACCATCGCGCAGATGATTGACCGACTCGTTGATGTGGCAGTCCAGGACACGAAAAGCCTTGCTCTCCGGCTTGACGTTGTCCTCTGTGTTTCCTTCGGCCTCGTCGCAGACGGTCACGCTCTCCAGCTGGCCAGTCATGTAACGGTCGATGACGCTTGATTTTCCTTTGCTTTTGCTGGCACTGGAACCGTTCTCATTGGTGCTGCTTCCAGCACTACCCTCTGCAGCCGCGGGCGTCTCATCCTCGAGGGGCAGCGTCGTCTTGAGGTTGTTGATGAGATAGGTCCAGGCCTCCTCGGCATCCTGCTGTGCATATGCACCCGTGCGGGTTCGCTCAGCAAATCGCTCGTTGCACTTGCGCAGCATGCTGAGGAGGCCCTCAGGTCGGACGGTATCGCCTGTCGTGGACATGTCCAAGAAGACGTCGCGGAGCGTGCTGGTCAGGTTTGAGACGGACCGGTCCTCACTGGGCTTGAAGTGGTTGACCAGGTTGTCCTGCAGTTCTGGGATGGACCGCATGACCTGCAAAGACGAGTTCAAGTAGCACGTGTTTCCAAGGTTCTCGAGGCCGACAGGGACGGCGAGTCCGCCCTTCTGTGCTAGCTCTCGGGCGCTCATGTCCTCGACGAAGCGGGTCTTCTCCTTGGGCGCCTCGAACCGCGCTGGTGCTTCACCCGGTTGTCCCAGCACCATGATGACCTGGCCTGCCTTCAGGCGCAGCTTCGACATGTCCGTGTCATCCTTGATCTGGCTGGCTTTGCAGAGGATCTTCTGGTTCTCTGGCTGCACGCTGGTCAGGCTGTAGACCTGGTATTTAAAGACAGAGCCCGGCTCGGAGGTGTCGACGTCGATGTTGTATGATTTGCCCTGGTGCTTGATGACGACTGGCATCGGTCAGCAAACAAGCTAAACCCGAAAGACAGGGACGGAGTCCTGGTATAATAGAAGTGTTACCTGGGACTGTGTTGTCCACATCCATGTCGGCCATATTGGACGCAGGTGTTCGCAGGTGTCTGCTCGTGCAACTGGTGTAGAAGCTTCAAAAGTGCAGACCGCAAGGCCGTATGTGCTGGGTATGCCGTGGTAGGGAGAGGAAGAAAACTGTCCGTGGAAATATTGTAATATGGTACAGCTTAGAATGCAACAGAAGGCAACAGTTGGGATGGCGCAAAGGACCCACAGCAGTTCCGTGGCGACAATAGCCATGGCGGGGAAACGGCAAGGCGTGGCGGGTGTTCGGATAAGGAACAAGGAAAATCCGACAAGCCACTAAGTGTGCAGATCGCGGAACAGAGACGCATGGCCATTGGCAAAGAAATACTCCTTACGAGCACACACACAATACACCCACATGCAGACACTACAGCCCGACTGGCTATCATGCACGTCAGATTTGTTGATGCACAGCAGTCGAATGTGATTCGACAGTTCTGAGACCCATTTAGAGCATGCCATTCTGAGCCAGTAAGCTACCGTGCAAACCTTCCGAAGCGAATTCCAAGCGAGACCCAACAAATTTTATCCAACAATACGCGTGCTCGGATTGTTCTTTCAAACGGTGCTACCGCAATACCCGGTCACTGTCCTACACCTATAGAAAGAAGCGAGGCCAGGCGGGAATAGAAGTGAAAAAGGGGAAAGGGGGGGAAATAAGAGAACAAGGAAAGATATCATAAATGAAAAATAAACCGGGGCAACAAAAAAGCAAAGCCGTGTGAAAAGAACGAGTACTGCCAGCTCGCTCAAGTATGGCGGCCATTTGACGGGGCGCTGTTGTCCTTTTCTCGGGCATCTCGCAGCAGTTGTCTGTTTCGCTGCTCGAGGATCATAAGGCGCAGCTGGTAGTCGTCGATGCTGCGGATGACGTCGTTGTCGATCTTGCGCGTGTCCCAGTTGCCGTCTTCCGTTTTGGGCAGAATTTCTTCCCACGACTTCTTGCCGTGTCGATTTGGGTGCAGTGATGCCGGTTGTGGTCCCAAAGTTGATCGCGGCGGCCTGGTGATGATTTGGTCTGATGGCAACGACTGCTCTGGCGGCGACACCTTTTTCTCCTGCACAAATATCACTTCTGGCTGTGTTTGCGTCTGCGGCTGCGTCTGTATCTGCATCTGCGGAGGTGGCTGTTGCCGCAGCGGTTGAGCCTTTGTGGCCTGTTCTTGCAGCTGTTGCTGTAAGTTTGGCGGCTGCTCTTCGTCTACCGGTGCCTTGCGCTTCTGTCCTTGTTGAGGCCGTGGTGGCATGGCGCTTTGCCCGAATTAGCCACGGCTGTCTGGTAAGGGACGATACGACGAGGGACCAGAAAATACAAACATACCTTGGCGGAGGCGGTGCTGGCATTCCCTCACCCTCAGTACGGATGCGGTCGGCAGTCTTTGGGACATGTCAGAAATAGATGACGGCAGGCGGACGGGAGCAGACAGAAAGGAAATAAAAGAACTTGTACCTGTACCAGCTTCTCCTGCAGCGTGGTGTCTGTACCCTTGAGTCGAGATAGCTCACGATAGATGGTGAACCACTGGACAAGGAATTGGCCCGACGGCTCTTCAGGGATACCCATTTCGGCAAGCTGCTCGGAGGTGAGCATCTGTACCGTTCTCTCCATCTCGGCGGCACAGTTGTGCATGCCGGAGAAGACACAGTGTCTGTGGATGAGCGTGTGGAGCAGCTTCTGGACATCATTTGGCTCCCAGCTTTCCAGATCGCTGGTCGAAAGAGGGGTAGACGGCGAAGACATGTTGTGGTGCTGTCTAGGAACAGGGGGGTAATAGGAGGGTAAGCAGAGGCAGTCAGGTAAGATTCGGAGGCGCAAAGGACGACGAGTCTGAGTGGGCAATTGAGAAGATGGGTCGTTTGAAAGTAAGGGAGAAAGAAGACGATAGAGAGGGGAGGAGATACACAGAAGTCGAGGAACGTCAGTGGACCGGGATGCTCACAACTTATAAGAGCAACAGATAACATGAGAAAAAGAAAAGAAATGACAAAGGCCAGTGTCTGGGGCCCAGAAACACTGCCGGGCCACGGTATGACATTGGCATGCTTGTGGTAAGAGTAGGTGAAGGGAGACGTGGGGGAAGAGCAAGACTACAGTCGTAATAGTCAAGCATACCACAGACTCCAAGGCTGAGGAGTGAATCTTGAGGATCGGCTGACACCCCCTCCTCCAGCCCTTGCATGGCCGACCAGGAGAACAGCATTGTTCCTCAGACAGTGCCCGGGGAAGGGGGGTGCGGCTGTGTCCTAGTGCGGTTACCCGTTCTGGGCAGCTGAGAAGAGTGTTCGTCGTGGTTCTGGTGGGAGGCATAAACTAAGATAAGATACATGGAAGCTGTCGAATGCTGGCCAGTATAACAGCACCCCACCCACCCAGCGAGTTGGTCACCGAGAAAGTGGGATTGCCATGCCAGAGCAAAAGAGACTGATCATTTTCTGGCTATGCCTCCTGTCGTTTTGTGTTCTCCTATCCCATTTTGCCTGCAGCTCTGGTCACCTTCCCCCCTTATCTTCCGCCACCGCAGCGGACTGCACATTGCTCTCGTACATCGTACGGACCACGCACGAGCCCGTCACATGCGAGTAGTACGAGCAGGTAGGAGTATTTTGGATGGCTTGCGTGATTCGTGCGGTGCTGTGGAGCCGTTTCTGGTCTGTGTCCCCCAAGTTTCCTTGTCAGATTTCAATTTCCCTGTTCGTTCGCACGCAGCTGGGACCCGAAACAAAAACGGAAATCCCGTGCGTTCCTTCTGCCCTCCCTGGATATGCCATGCTATGTATCTTCGGACTGTGCAGCTGCGTTTCCCCCCATTCCCCCATCTTTGATTCATCTTGTTTCCGAGATCTGGAAGATTGAGATTGGCCTGTTATTCTCGCTAGCTCACTGTGTAAAAGCCCCGGCGCCTGCCGCGATGCTACCCAGCATTACACTATTTGCACATCGACGTCCAATGAGACGTCCGAATGGCGATCCCGGCGGGAATGCGAGGACGACGGGGTGCGACCGACATCCAACACCTGCGCTCTGCAGCTGCGGCTTTCCTCCCCTTGCCTCTGGCTCGCTTGGCGTCGCCGAAACCACTTTTATTTTCATCCTCTTTCTTTTTCCAGAATGGCCAAATTGGAGCTGCCCCACCCACACCGACAGCCCCTTCTACGACGTACTATGTGCGTCGTATGCTCTTCTGGCGGGCTTGCCCATCCAGGTTTGCCATTTCGCAGTTGTAAGGATGGCTGTTGTGAGACCATGCTGCATCCCTGTCGGGCGCCTGTGGCCAAGCCAAGGAGCTGTGATGGCGATCAACAAAAGCCGCACTATTCGCTCGCATGCTTATCAAGTATCCTACTTCCGGTTTCCGTATTTTTCGTGCCCTCCTGTTCGTTACCCCTGTCGATGTGAACGCCATCTTTTCGGATGTGGCGCGGCTGAAAATACAGCTTTGACGTTTTTTTTTCGCCTGAGAAACCACAAATTTCAGGAGGGGGCCGGGAAGGACTCTCGCCTCGCAGCCATGCCCTCCCTGTGCAAGAGATGACGAAACTCTGTCGTGTTCTGCCAAAAACGAGTTCCACCCTCTGTATGGAGTATCTTGCAATCCTCTGACTGTCACACTCCGGTGACCCTGCAGCACACACGAGGCGAATTAACCGAGATGTAGGACCGTCGACGCGCCGTTGCTCGCACGGTATATGCACGGTGGCGCACGGTGGCGCACACTAGGCACGTGTTTTCCGCTGACAGCGCGGCCGCTCGAGTGGGATCGTGAAGTCGAGTCATGATAAAGGTCTCATGTATGGCGCGATCTGCGTGCACGGTGCTGTCCCCGGTTGCTGCCCTTCCCGGGCGATTTTCCCGCATTCTCCGCTTTGCGGTCCATTCTGTCGGTTATGGCGCCTGGGTCTACTAAGTGGGCCAGATGTGTCACGTGGGCATGCCCCATGCCCCACCTAGTCACCTAGTCATAGCATAGCCAGCCTGCATCGTTAGATAGCTGCAGGTAGCATATTCATCCAGATTCACTACACCATCACAAACTGCTTTATCTTTAGAGCCCGCTAGGCCGAAGAACGGGAACGAAGAGAGGGTTGACTGCTGATAGCTTCCAGAGCGAAGAAGCAAAGGTGGATTTTCGGTGTTGAATAGACAGAGTAACGGGGACGTTTGAACATCTGGACACCCAGGCAGACTGCGTTGGCAGGCTGTTAATATGAGGACAGTATCTCGGTTACAATGCAGCCCTGTTGGCGGAGCTGGGCAACGTGGATACCGGTGTAACCCCATGCTGCAGTGGGTCGGCAGCTCAGGTTGTGATGGCTTCCTGGTCTTGTCATCGAACGTGTATGATTCATAGTAGCGAAGGAGAGTTCGAGGCGACGAAATCCGGTCCTTTTGAAGGAAGGTAGTAACTAGGTCCTGTCATGACGATGGTTTTGATGAGGTCAGTAAAAGCCTCACTGTCAAAGTCGTGGCTCCACGATGAGTATAAATACATCGTTCGCGGCATCCAGGATTGTGCTCTTTTCCTGGAGAGGAGCAAGCAGAAAATCACTCTTGCTAGGCCGTAGCCAGAATTATCGGAAAACGAACGCAATGCATCCGAGGGACAGACAGATACATCCACGGGGCCAGGGGCCAAGCAGGCCCTCCTCCGGGTATGATCTCTGCGAGACATTTCGCGAGCTGGTGATTGAAAACCGGGATACTATCACTACACGCACTGACAGGAAACGTAGCTTATTCTCACTGTCGGGAGAGTCAACACTGGAACGGACACAGACGTTCGAGCAGAGTCCCAACAACCGGCGAGGCAGAGGCCACTGGTGGCATCGCGACGGCGAAGTATCAAGGCGGCCGCTCGAGAACTGTCTGCACGGCCGCAGCGATCATGGCTATCGACACACCATGGAAGAAGATAGGCGCCGGGAAGAAGGAGAAAGCTGGGAAGAAGCGAGGTGCCGAGAACAGCAGAGGCGTGAGGACGAGCAGAGGCGTGAAGACCTACGGAGGCGTCGGGACCAGCAACTGCAAGAAGAGCAGGAAGTGCATCGGGAATACCGAAGGCAACATCGCCAGGAAAATGAATGGCATAGGGAACAAGGCTCGACTCAAGCATACTTTGAAAATCAGAGGCAAGGGTACCAGGGGCAGTCCCGACATCATGGCCATCGAGGCCCTCACGAGCACCACGGCCATTCCAACCAGCATCCCCACGAACCACCCAACCGGGAGACTCAGCTGGTATCGTACGTAGTCCCTAGTCCTGAGGAAGTAGAACGGGTGTCGAGGGATTTTAGGGGGTGGGATGGGCGGAACTGAGTTTGCACTGAATAGGAAGCAACGGGGCGTGATTAAGAAACACGTGAGGGTGGATATGTGTGCTGAGGGAAACGAGAATGACGTTGAGGTCGACTAAATGGGTTAGTGGTAGTAGATGGACATTCAGGAGACAAAGAAAATGAACACACTCTTGGATCCATCCTCGATGCGGCCACGAACCCGTGACTATGCAGAGGCGTACACACTCGCCGATATCTGGAGCCTGCCCTCGCAAATATACGACAGCCCGACGTTGTCGCCACCTTTCTGCTGGTAGGCAAGCAACGTGGTCTCGCCCATATTGGTCCACGCTGCGCCCGTGCTTGAGGTCAGCGGAGGATCCCGTCCTGTCACCAGAGCTGAGGTCACGTGAAAAGGCCACCATCGAATCAGTGCTCCGTCTGGCAACAATACGGCAACAGCCTGGCGTACGACCAGTGGACATGGTTGCCTGCTGCCGCCGACCAGGCTGCATAGTCTGCACTGTCGCGGGTGTACGATCCGGCCTTCGGCACAGCACGTGGGCCGTAGGCATATGCTCCTTTAGGCCCGTGGCCACCACACAACCCACTAGGCCGCCGCCGGCGATTATGCTCATTATGTAATCGTAGCCAGTCACCAGTAGAGATCAGGGCGGCCACCACTTGTACGGGTCGTACATATTGTGGCCGCCAGAGATCAGGTGTATCTAGTATTTGGCTTTTCCCGGTGTGGCAATATGCCTTACTTGACAGAAGATATATCTCTGCAGTACTAGTATTCGCTCTCTTGTTACGTCCACTTTCTGTCTAAAAATGTTCTTTAACCAGTGGACGGAAGTTTGAATGCGAGAGCGCTGATTTACAGCTTACCTTCCCTTGCTGCTCGGACAGGGACCTCGACCGGATGGGTGAAGAGGCTTATGCCAGTCTTGAGTGGTGTACGGAGTACATATTACACCTTTGAATGCAACCTCTACCTTGACCGCTTGTATATATTCACGGCATCGGTTGTCTGCATAAAGAAATTGTTCTTATGTCCAGGTCCTAGCTGCATGGTGGCGAATGGCTTACCAAAGCCAGAGTGCTCGTCACTTCCGTAAGCTATGTACATCTTCCTAATCTCTCCCGGCTACTTTCTCCTGGATACAATCTGTCCGGACCGATACGACCTCAGTTATTCCCTGCTCCATGGCACACACCAACGGAAATCGAACGCGCAAGCCCTCGGGAGCAACGACGTTAGAGCAGTCAATTGGGTCAACTGCGAACCCTCTATGAGTGGACCTACTATTATATTTACTACCATATGGAGTCCTGCGCTCTGAAATACGCATCCACGCCCACGCTTGTGCATTGCTACCATCTCCTTTTGCTGCTCACACGTAATGGTTGTGGTATCAATCTGCAAGATGCCCTTCTGGCTGTTCCCATCTCTGCTACGGAGTAGATCTGCGATCTTCCACAACTGCCACGCTTTACTGGTTGTACTCAGTAAGTGCATAGCGACTGTCCACGGTTGCGTTGCTCTGTGCGTTACATTGACCTGTCACATGTAACATGAACAAGGAACATACGGAACTGAAGCAGTAGCTGCCATTTATCGAACGCGACCAGTCTTGCATGCGGGCCGTACATGCCGGCATAATCTCCCTAGTCTCTCAAAGCAATGTGCCAAGTCACAGTCGTCGTGGGTCAGGACCCCCGACTGCGATGTGCCACGTGTTCCAGCACACAATTAGCCAAACTTTTTGCGTCTCTTGCAGCGGAGTATTCGCCTACTCGCACTGGGCCGTGTCCTCGTACAAGAGGATGCTACATATAAAGCCGGGTTTCTTTGTCCATAAAAGCACGTCCAAACGCACCTTTGTATTGAAAACATACGCCACCCACACATATATTTTTAACTTCTATACTCTTGCTCTCATTTATACTTCTCTCGCTCCATACCGGCCACAGAATGTCTGTTAATACTGCTGCAGTTTTGACGACTCTCGAAGCCTTTGACAAGGCAGGCCTGAGCGATCTGGTGACTGCCTCCGATACGAAACTGTACAAGGCGCGCATCGAATCTTTCTGGTCCCTCACGGCGCAGAAGAAGCCGCACAGTATCGTGCATCCCAAGACCACCGAGGATGTGGTCAAGATCGTGAAGGCACTCGCGGCAGAGCCACATTGCCTATTTGCAGTTCGCGCCGGAGGCCACTCCACTTGGGGCGCGAGCAACACGGATGGCGGGATCCTAATAGATCTGGGTCTTCACATGCATGGAGCCACAGTGCACAATGACAAGGGCATTGTCTCATTGCTTCCGGGAACAAAATGGAGCGAGGCCTACCAGGATATCGCTGCAGAGAATATCTCCATTGCTGGAGGCCGCACAGCCTCTGTTGGCGTGTCGGGACTGCTCACCGGCGGTGGCATCTGGTGGTATATTCCACGCGTCGGGTTTGGCTGTGACCAGATTGTCAATGCAGAAATTGTGCTGTCCGATGGGCGAGTCGTCAGCGCCAACAGGGACGAGAACAGTGACCTGTGGCGGGCACTGAAAGGAGCTAGTGCGGGCAACTTTGGTATCGTCACCCGTTTTGACGCGAAGACTATCGGCTGGGAAGGCTTGTGGGGTGGTATGCTTCTTTCAGAGCCGACGGAGGCAAACATGCGGCGGCACATCCAGTCCATGAAAAACTTTACAAACGGAAGCGAGTCCAGGCCAAACAGCTCCTATATTGTGCTGTGGAACTATGAGCCAACGACGTTCAAGGACATCATTATCACCAGCTTCGCTGCCAATACAAAGGGCGAAGAAAACCCACCGGAGCTCGAGGAGCTGCTGGCGATCCCGGCCACTGTGAAGGATTTCAAGCACACAACCCTTGCCGATTTTGCCAAGACTATGGAGCAGCCGGAAAGCTACTAGTAGGTCTTGCTGTCTCCCAGACGATGGATGTCTCTTACTACTTTTCTCTGAAATGCTGACTCTGTCTAGCAACTTCTGGTTCACGACCACCTTCCTCAACGACGATCGCATCATGGCAAAGGCAGTCGAAGCACACATGTCGGCGGTGGCAAAGAACAAAAAAGTCAGCAAGACGGGCAAGTTCAGCTCCTTGTGCCTGTTCCAGCCTCTGCCTGGCTACTACAGCCGTCTGAGCGACGAGCGTGGCGGCAACTCAATGGGACTGGAGAAGCATCTGCAGGGCCGAAATGCTGTCGATGTTGCTCTCGGTCAACGTCAGCGAGGAAGAGATCTGCGACTACGGCTACGAGGTGGCAAAAGAGTACCTGAAAGAGGTCGACGATTACGCCAAGTCGGTGGATGGGTATATACCGTGGACATACTTCAACTATGCGGACAAGGCGCAGAACCCAATGGCCAAACTTCTGGATCCAGAGAATCTAAAAGCTGTTGCAGCCAAATATGACCCTGAGGGCATCTTTCAGACCCGGACACCTGGGTTCAAGGTTTCCCAGAGCTGATAGTCTGCGATATGGGTCGGTACGAGCAGTTAGCAGAAACGGAAAATGTCACTTGTCTATGTTTAAGGGTAGGCCTTGTCGTACTTGTCGCGACGAGCTAAAGAGCTAGACGAACCGAAGGCAGAGAAAGTTCTGGGTAGCATACTCGGCAGACCGTCACAAACTATCGGGTGATCAGCATGACTCAAATCCAATCGTCCTACTCAGTACAAGCCAGCCTTTCTCTCTTCGGCAAAGAATCTTGATGCACTATGCCTAATGTGACACTACTGTCCGTATTTGGAGAAAAAATTGCTTATCAGTATTAAACAGGGGACAAAATGCGAACCCGAGTGCTTATATGCAAATACGAGTAGATAGATGACAGAGGGCCTGGATTTCCTCTGTTTAGTTTTTATAGATCGTCGGAGAGATAATACTATGTAGTCAAACTAGGGGCTCTACGGCCACATGTGGGGTTTCTCAGCCGCAAAACAGGTTGGGTTAGTGGCTTTGTATTGTTTGCTCGATATGACTGACAAGATCATCGCAGCGGCGAACCCTTTGTGAGGGTCCCTGATAATATGCTTTTAATATGTGCGCGTGCAGGGAATTGAAAGATATTGGAAAAGTAGGTGCTCGCGGGAGTACCCCAAGAGGTGGGTTGCCGGCGGTCGATATCGTAGTGGATCGGTAGTGGACGGAGATGCCGACCCCACGTCAAAAGTTTTTTGTTTTGCCCCATTCATCGCATCATGTGATTTGGCAGCACCCTAGACAAGGCTGTCTCTTCTCTGTCAATCCACTCTCGAATTAAGTGGCCAGGTCTACAAAAAGGCCTATGCCACAAAAACATGTCAGGATACAAATTGCAATGCTGTGCCTTTTGTAGAGGGCCAGCAGACGAAAGATTCGCCCCACGGCCAACTGCTGTTCAAAATTCGAAGGTTTCAGCCTTCCGTTTAGAGTTACGTAAAATGCGCCAAATAACAAAGAGTACCCAAATAGCGTTACTTCTGCCACCTAATTCGGCCCCGTTCACCTGCTAAATTTTCGAAAACAAATAGAATTGGAAAACAGTTGCGTAATTTTTGATGCCAAAAAAGTGGTTCTAGTATGGTGAATTTGCAAGGTAGAATTGTGCAATCGATGTCTTTAAATATGTATATGCGAAAAGTCCAGTGATTGTGCCTTTCCAACGGGATAGTTCCACCATACGTCAATATGGCTGCTGCAGACATCAAACAGCCTGGGGCCATCAGGCCTTCCGGAAACGGAAGCCAAGATGCCATCGAGGAAATCCGCCATAACCCCACACCCCTTTACGACACCTCTAAACTTGAACTAGAACTCAATGTTGGTGGCCAAGGCTCTACACAGCGCCGCCTGCGGGATTATCAAGTGACCATGATTGGCTTTTGCAGCGGAATTGGTACCGGCCTCTTTGTTGGTACTGGAGCTGCATATGCCAAAGCTGGCCCCGCAGGTCTCCTTTTGGCATTTTGCGTCGTCGGTGCAGTTCTTTGGTGTGTCATGCAGAGTATCTCAGAGCTAGCAACTGTGGTATGCCTCTTTTCATTCCCTTCAGTCATGTTTCTATTCTTTTCCTGAGCTGGACTGATTTCGCCAGATTCCCACAGCTGGCTCGTTCCCCCATTGGACCACACGCTTCATTGACCCTGCCGTCGGGTTTTCGCTAGCAATATCATACGGCTATTGCTACACCATCGGGATAGCGTCAGAAATTTCAGCCGCAGCCGTGCTCGTCAGCTACTGGAGCGATATCACACCTGCAGTCGTCATTACCGTCAGTCTTGTCCTCATTTTGGCCATCAATCTCTGCAACGTCCGTTTATACGGTGAGACAGAAGTTATCAGCGGTGCAATCAAGGTCCTCTGCTTTCTCGGACTCGTCATTGTTTCCATCGTCATAACTTCAGGTGGTGGCCCCAACCACAAGTCTATCGGATTCAAATATTGGCACCACCCTGGAGCCTGGGTTGATTATGATGGCATCACCGGCTCTACTGGCCACTTTCTGGGCTTTCTGTCGGCCTTGGTCAACGCATCATATTCATTTGTGGGGGTTGAGACCGTCGTCATCAGTGCGGCCGAGTCAGTGAATCCACACAGGTCCATCCCCAAGGCCGCCAACCGGGTAACCTACCGCATCGGCTTCTTCTACATTCTCGGCGCCCTTCTTATAGGCATCATTGTCGACCCACGAAATTCAGACCTGATTTCGGGCTCAGGAAATGCCAACAGCTCTCCCTGGGTGATTGCTATCAAGCAGGCAGGCATATCCGTTTTGCCTTCGATCGTCAATGCTTGTATCTTGATATCTGCATGGTCAGCCGGAAGCTCATACTGCTGGGTGGGATCTCGAATGATCGTGGCCATGACCACCGATAGGCAGCTTCCGCAGATCTTCGGCCGCACTTGGAGCAACGGTGTGCCTTGGTTGGCTGTCATTGTGGCTTGGCTGTTTGGGCCACTGGCATATTTGAGTGTGTTTATGAATTCCATTTCTTGACTCATTTTATGCTTACTAACGCATAAAGGCCTTGGTACTGGTGGAGCTGCTCAGGCGTTCAGTTGGTTACTCAATCTGAGCACCGTTGCTGGTTTAATAGCCTGGGCCACATTGTGCTTCTGTTATATCCGCTTTTATCAAGCAATGAAAGCCCAAGGTATCAGTCGTGATACCCTCCCATGGAAATCACCCTGGCAGCCATATACAGCGTGGTTTGGGTTTATCGGTGCAACTATTATCACACTCGTGGCAGGTTTCTCCGTCTTCCTCAAGGGAAACTGGTCTGCTACAGATTTTGTATCGACATATATCGGCATTCCGATATTTATCATCCCAATCTTTGTATGGAAATTATGGAAAAAGACAAAGGTAAGATTCACACAATATTGTCTTACCACAGTATGCCAAATTACTCACATATGGTTACAGTTTGTACGATCCACGGAGACTGATCTCTGGTCGGGTCGGTATCTCCCTGAACATGAAGACGAGGAGAAAGCGACTAGCAGGATTGGAAGGGTGTTCAATACCATTATTTAGAATAGATTGTTTTGTCGCGAGAAGCGGGCGATCTTTGTTTACTTCTTGTGAATGACGAACAGCTCCAAGCCTTTATATCATTTTAATTTTACTGGCCATATTTGTCAAAATTTGTCGGCGACCTTGCTCGGATTTGGATCAGCGTTTCGCAACACTGTCCTAGGCCAGGCTTCTCTCGGGGGCCGATTTTCGACTAATTATGATATCCATGATTGGACTGTCGTTTAGCACGACTATCGTTCCCTGTTGCGAATCCAGCTTCTCTTCAGACGGTGCTGCTTGTTGATTGTCTCTTGTATGCTTCTGTCATCAACGTATGCAGATAATAACTCGATCGCAAGATAATCACACTGGAAAAGATTAGCTAAAGTAAATATAAATCGCTTGTGCAACCTTGTGTTGATTGTGCACGGTGCCTCTATTTGCTTCTGTTGTCGTGCCCTGTGTTCTTGCAGATAAGCGCGTAAAAAACCCAGTGGGAATGTGCCAACTGGTATACATACGGTGTACTCCGTACTGCAAATAAGACGGTAATGATTGATCGTATGGCCAATTATTCCTGAAGTAATCTAGCAGTATGCAGCAATACGACAGTTTTGTGCGGATTGACTAGTACAGCAGACCTTCGGAGATCCTATGCGTAGTTACGACTAGAGATTTTTTTTCGGTTTGTATTCAAGTATTCGCAGCGAAAGGTCCTAGGTTTAAAAAGGGTGCTGGATTCAACTCGTCGAAGTATGACATGTTGCTGACCATATGCCGCCTAAAAAGCCACAAATTAGAGATCATCAATAAATTATCGGGCACTTACCAAGTTTCTCAAATAAAAAAGACACTTCGCAGTGTATCACGGATAGGTCTGGATTATAGTTGTGAAACGACTGTCCGCCGTGCTCGCCAGCTGACTGGAGGTTTCAGGTACGGGAGATTATGATCGTCAAGTGTATATGGTAGAGTGAAGAGTATATGATAGCTCAGTCGAGCAGAAATGTGATTTCGAAGACGATTGGAAGAACCAAAATCATTCAAACAAGTAGTGAAATAAATCGGTTGTCCTATTGGTCGCCCTTTTCGTGTTTGCATTGTTCCTTGGACGTGGTGTAGAGAGAGGAGGAGTGCTTTTATGGTCATATCGAGCAACTAAATGTAGAAAACCGTTAGCCAAAGCTATAAGCAACTGTATCCCTCTACCCTGTACAAATACTTAGAGGCATTGTTCAGAGTCTGTCTATTTTTCAAAGGCGATGTCATGAGCGGTGAAGCGTCAAAGACGCGTTTGTTCGTCCACAAAAAAGCACGGTTATAATCCCCTTTGTGACTAATTTTGTCCACCACAAGAGATCTCCTTTCTTCTAGGCACTTCATGTTCACAAAGTGATGTTCAAAGTTCGCTTAGTACTGAAACAAGTTTTGTGCCTTCTACTGCCTTGGAAGCTGAGTACAAAAAGCACAACAAAAAAACATCCCAATTCTACACTGCAGTTTTTGTCCGTCCTTTTCAACTACGACTTCTTTGGGCCTTTCGAGATTGTAACAAAGAAAAAGTCATGCCTTTCGAAATTTTTGGGGCCATCAACAAAATAACGGAGCAGAAACTACATCAGAGGAAACTGAGCACATACGTCTGGTCGCCAGTTACTGGCCGGGCATTTTCCGGAATGTGGCCAGCTTCCCAGCTATCGAGCAGAGCATGATCAAAGTCGAATGCTGTGTATGCCTTTGCGACCTTCGATTGCAGGCATCAACTTTGACTACCTTACCTCAGCTGAACTGAGCAGGTTTCAGATATCCCCATCGTGCTTCTCTGCGATGACATTATTGGTAGGACATGATGGACGTACCCAAATGATATTCCGCGAAAAGGATCCGAAAATTATGTCCGATGACAACAGTACGACAGAAATACCGGCTTTTTGTGCCGCCCATTTTTACGAGATCCCCTCAAGTACAATGTTTGTGGCCATTAGATCCTAGGAATCTCGGCCCCAATATTTAATTTCAAAAACCTTGACGTGCTTCCACCACTTCTCCAGCACCCAGGTCTAGCCAGTCGTTTCGTTCGTCTTGTAATGACATCTCTAGTCCCTAGCTAACCACGGCACCACCCAGTATGAAATATGGGCTATACAGCTTCGGCGTAGCTCTGTCCTGGGACGCTGTGGACAGCTACGTCCCGCGTGATCGTAGCAACGGTTTCCCGGTCCAAGACCCAAAGGGGCTGCCACAGGAGGGGGGCAGGAAGAACTAGAAAGAGTGGGCAGCTTTGTCTGTGGATTGAATAAAGTTGAGCCTGTCCGAAGTAATTTATGCTTCTACTACCTATAGTAGACGAGAAGCCCACAGCAGGGGTGAAGTAAAGCCTTGCTATGTTCAAATCACATCTCGTCTGAAGGTTGAACCACACACACGTTGTTTGACGAAAAACGGAAGTTATCTTTCCAGAAGAAAATGCATTAATAGTTGTGACGTGTGGGTTTGGCTTGGCCATTGCTCACCGTGGAACTACCGGCCTTAGAAAGCTTGCTTTTCTGGCCGTAAGTCCCCCCTCCCTCTAATCATTTCACTGCAAACCTTTTTGTCACACAAGAAGACCTCTTTGTTACAGTTTCGAGTATTATGTTCATTTTGCTTCAGGAACTTGATTCTTTCAACCTCCCATAACCGCAAAATTACCCAGAGGAAACAAAGCAGACAAGCAAGCAAGAATCATCGCAGAAAATACAAGCCTTTGATCGCATATCATCCAAATCCAAATAAGTCACCGCAAAGAGGTTGTAGCGAAGAAAGAAGTCGAGCTGACCAACAAGGTTTTCAAATACAAAAAGCAGGAACGTTCAGGTCCTGAGACCACTATCTACAATGCCTACCCACACTGTCTCCCGATCCGTGGACATGATCCTCGCCGAGGGAATGCTGACGAATATCGGTACCTTTACGCGTCTACGAAAGTCTGGCTGACCTCTCTTCTGAGGACTGGCTGGATTCTCGAAAACCATCCCGCGGTCATTCAGTGCCAGACTCGTCACGACTTTGGAGAGAATTAGACTAACAATCTCCTGTCTGCAAACGGCAATGATCCGGTACGAGCGGGCAGCGGAGGGGGGCGAGTTTCTCGAAAAGTTGGGTGGGTGGGAAACGCTGCAGGATACATGGACTGCCGACTACTTTCGAGCAGCACACCAACGTCCTCCCACATCGGACGTCCCTTTGGAGATGCTTGAGAGGGATCAGCATCTCTACCACCTCTTGGCTTTTGCAAGAAATAGAGAGATGGCTCGTATTAATAGCCAGTGGGCGCCTCTGGAGGAAGACTTGAATATGGCTGACGTGACTGTCGACTGGGACGCAAGTGTCGCCTTGGTGCGTGTGGAATACATCATGTCGACCCTCGACTGTGTTGGAAATCTGTATAATTAGGCTGTTCGTGGGGACAAAGGTAGCCCTTGTAGTGCGTGACCCAGAAAGGGAAGTTTACCTTGTGTGTCGTGTAGCAAAAGACGGGGGAGTTGAAGAGGCTGTCAGATATCTTGCTACGCATAGGAACTTATCAATGAAGCAAGAAACCATTGCTTAGCAGTTAAACAAACAAAGTGCAATGATCTCGGATTCTCTTTACTGTATCATGGCCAAGAGAATAAGCGAGACTGCCCCCTCCGAATCGGCTGGACTTCGGAGAGAAGACAAAAAACCTGCCAAGTGAATAAATTCAGTCTCCCACAAATAGATTTTTTTGTTTTTTTCAAAACAAAACAAACGCCTTCAATTTAATTTCAGGGCTCTCATCAATCTCCACTTCCCGCCATCCCTTCTCGTCTTCACTTTCGATCTCATCCAATCTACAATCCCAAGCTTCTCTGTCACTAGCAAAATGAGCGAAGAGATCCCCAGACACATCCAGCGTGCCATGGATTCGATTGGGACTGTGGGGAACATCCCCAGAATTCAAAAGTGGCTTCAGATTGCTCACGGATGCCGCGAATGGGCATCCATTATGCGGACGTACATGGTGGTGTGTGCCACGATGCGGCCCATCTCAAACACCCTCGAGCTTAACACTATCAACTTTGCTCGCATCATGCAGCGTGCAGATCGTGCTGGCACTGGCATCTTACGCCTCGCCCTCAAGTACGAAGAAAAAGCGGCCGAATCGGCCAATGCGTACCTGTCCACGGCAAGCATCTTTCAAGACTGGGGCATGCACTGCCTTTTCGGACAGTCCATTGGCCCCAATGGTCAGGGCAGCCGAGCGCGTTGTGTATACCGGCCTCACCTCCAAAGGCAGATCGCCCTCTTGCGTCAAACTGTGGTCTTGAGCAACAGGCCGATGTCTCAGAACTCGGATGCGCGCCCCAGTTCGATTGAGTGCGCCACGAGGCTGAATCGAGCGGCTATCGAATTGGGGTATGTCCTTGAAGACCTGCGGATTCAGATCCGCGCGCTGTGCTTTTCCAATGTCACACCGACAGTGAGCTTACACTGAGATGGGGGATGCGGTGGAAAGAATACGACTCGTGCAAATGACGCGTGACTTGTTTTGGGCGACTCACTGAGGGCAGTGACGCGGTAAAGCGACAGCAAGGCGACAGAGCCTGTCAGAGATGGAAAAAAGTCTTGTGTATTTACGGAGGACAAGTAGACAAGGGATACGAACAAAAAAGCCCTACTTTAATTTTAAGTTCCCTCAAAACGAGCAGTTGTCACCGCTGCTAAAGACAGGTTTTTTTCTGATACGGAAAAAACGCTTACGATTATAAAGAAGCAATGCTACTGAAGCCCAAATTCCTACGCTATGGACTTGAAAGACTACTTTGGTCGTTTTTACAAGGCTGTGAGACTTGGAGGCTTCTGCTCGAGGGTGGTATAGAATCCTGTGAAGCTCTCTTCATTGCAACTGACGATATTAATGAAGTAGCCTCCCAGCACCATAACATTGTGCCTATACAGATAGGCGGCAGCCACGCTGAAGCGGCTTGAATATCTATTTTGATCTCGGCATGCCAGGAGAGCCCTAGTATTACCATTTAGGCTCATTCAGGAGACATAATTGTACTATTTTCTTTGCTTAACAACGGGAACGATAGCGGGATACGTTTGGGGACCCCGATAAACCTACAGAGGCACGTCCAGATGGTATAGGAAACTTTACGATTGACACAAAATCAATCGTCTCGTCTATATCTGCTTTGAGCGGTCCCGGTGACTTTGGAAAGTGTTGCAATTGAGGCATGCGTCGAGATACTGCCATTAGAGATCATCACCGTTGCCTGAAATTTTTGGCTGATGGAGTAAAGTTAATGGTCAGAGAGCAGGTTGAAATAATGTAGCAGAACGCGGGAAGTATTTGATATTGTGTGAAAACAGCAAGTTCAAGCACGTGACCTGAACATCCTGTTCAAAACAGCATGCTCTTTCTAGCAAAAACAAAAAGCAAAACAAGCCAATTCACTTGAAATATTGGTACGAAAAGCCGCACGTAAGACGTAAGTACAATAGAACATGAATATTTTTTTTGTTCAACTAGACGGCGCTCATTTCTTGAACATAGCCCTCGTTCACGTCTCCCGTCATGGAACACCTTGTTCACTCTACTCGGTCTTCCTTGCCTCAAGAATCTTTGTTCATCTCATCAATGCTGTCATGACATAAAGGTACGATGTATCTATAAAAACACAGAGAATCACCACACGCTCTGATTCCGTCATGCAATATCCAACGATCCCAATCAGCGAAGTACAACACGAATCGACCGCTCCCATCATCAACATCAACGACAACAATAGCATCGAATTAGACAAAATCATCGACAAAATGGCCTACGGAAATGGGCAGCCCTCTGAGAGTATACTCAGCACTCCCTCTTCAGCGAATCGATCGGTCATCCCCGGTTGGCTGGGGCTTCCAGTCCCTTTGACACCATACAACTGCGACGTCATGGACAGAACTCTGGCAGACTGGTCTAGACTGTTGAACTCGGCATGTGCAATAATTAGTACCTTGAACATGGGTCTGTATCAGAGGGGTTCGATGGCCGAAGTTGGCAGTGTCCTTCACCACACCCGTCACCTTGCCAATCGCCTAGAGATCCTCGCTAGCCACTATCATTCACTCGCCCTCCGGCCAAACCCCAATCTCCCCCCTCGCCTCGTCCTCCGCGACTGGCACGTCTTTTGGAACTGTATTGGCGTGTCTAACGTTTTTCAGGGACTCCTCCAACTTACATATATGCCCGCCCTGTTCATCGTATGTGACCATATACAGCAGATGTCTGCACGCAACTGGACTACTACCGAGGCTCTATCCATAATTCTTGAGGTCTTGCAGCTACTGACAGACATTATGGATCAGTTTGGCACCTTCTTTAATTACGTGTAAGCTTAACAAGAAGTGGCGTTATAAACAGTCAGTACAAAATCGTAAATGCTATTATGCATTTCTCCTCCCTTTTCACGCTGTCGTAATATCCGGGGTAATATCCGGATGTTGCGGGTTGAGTTAGATATTACGGAAGTACTTGCGAGTAGACTTGAATCGAAGCAACCTTGTAAACCACAGACAAAGAGAGAAATATGGGCTGTCTTTCTAACAAGTACTTTTGGCATTCTCTTCTTAATGTACGCAACATCCTCGCTGCAGTATATGCGGTGCATTACCCAGTATTCGGCGTGTTTTGTGTAAGTTTACTGATTTAGAGGGTTCCTTGGACTTTCCAAGGGCTCTCTACGTCACTTTGTCTTCCCCTAAATACGCTGCAGCCCCCTAAAATGCACATGACCTAGTTATCTGAAGAACCTGGGGAATTAAAACGCGCATCGATTTTCCAGCACCGTTATCGGCCACGGCCCTGGAGTGCACGAGGTCCTTTGTGCTACGTTGGTTTTCATGGAGAATGATTTACTCGGGGGGGGGGGGGGGGGAGCTTTAAAACACTTTTATTATTTCCAGTCTTTCAGGTAATCATCTCCATATCACCTAGCAGCATTTGTCAACCTGCCGGCCCCTTTTTTATATCGTTTAATCGCCGCGTGCCAACCAAGAAGGCCTTTCATCACCAACAAATTTACAATATTATGGCCTGTCTCGACACTCTCCCTCTTGAGCTTGTTTTTCTCATCACCTCATATCTGCACGTATCTGATATTGGGTCTCTTCGCGCTGTATGTCGCGACCTAGCCTACAAAGCAACCGAAGAACGGTTAGAGGCTTGCTTCAAAGGAGACAAAACGGTCCGGCTGACGCTAGCGGACTCGAGAACTTTGTTTGCATCACCGGCAGCAGCACGTTAGCTTGCCAGCTGCAGGGCTGTATCATCACGGGCACGCTGGACGAGTGGGTAGCCAACCACATACCCGAGAGTCCGGCTCTGGCCACGCCGAGTGCCCGGATCTTTGAATACGTGCCAGACGACAATCCTGCCTCAGAACTGCTCGCATCCGACCTACCACTGGCCGGCCCAGACCCAGAGCAGAAGGCAATGTACACACAGCTCCTACAGCAGGCTTTTGGTCACATCAAGGTGCGGTCGCCACATGGGTATCTAGGCTCGCTCTGTCTGCGCGTCACCACACCCGGACCACCGTTTCAGGAGAAAATCCCCAGCGAAAGCGACCCGGGGGGCAATAAGCCGGCAAAGTGGCATCTGGTGTGGATGGGCATATGGGACATGGCACAGTGCACGTTTGACATGACCATGGAGGCGCTAGAAGCGTCTCAGCTCCCTGTGGTCATGTCCCTAGACATCTTCGGCGATCAAATGTTCCGCAGCCTGACCAGCGATCGGCTGGCCTGGTTGTTCTGGAAGCGTTGAACAACGTCTGTCTTCTATGGCCTCAAAAGTCTCAGGATTAGCCTGCCGGTACCCCATCGAACGGCCGATGCAAACACGCTGGGACTTAGACGCGAAATTGACGAGTCAGAAACACTCAGCAACACCGGCGAGTTTGGAGCAGATAAGACCAGTTTTTATGAACTCCAGAAGCAGGGTTGTGCAAAGGCGATATCCGATATCCGGAAGCTACTTCGGACCATGCCAAGTCTCGTGTCTCTCGATGTGCACTGGTACAACCTGTACTGGGACGCAGGCATTCCAACATGCCAGGCAGCTGTCCATGAAAACAGCCCGTCTGATGGCAGTCGAGGGGGCTCCGGTCTCGGCAGTATCAGCAATTTGGCTAACGGAAACACGAATATAACAGCCGCCGACTACCTTTTTATACGAAATCTGGAAGTATGCCGCCTGAGCGGTTTGTTCGTGAGCGAGAAGGATCTCGTCCTGCTCTTGGAAGCAATAAGGCCCTCGTCACTCTTCTTGACGCACGTTGATCTCGTTGAAGGCTCGTGGGGCAACGTGTTTTCCAGACTGTTCACAGTCCCAGACAGCCACGTCACATCTTACACCCTTGATGACCTAAGAGAGCATCGCCGATTCCCGAGTTACCGGGTGATCCACTTTAACGGCGTCCGTAGCTAGCCCAAATTTCGATACGATAGCCCGATCAACACACCCAGCACCTTGACGCGTAATGGAACCGAGACCAAGCGGCATATTGGGTACCACGCTGCCCGAGAGCGTCCGGTAAGGTCAAACGATCTCGAGCGGTGGAAAATCTATTCCAGATTGCGGTATGGCCCTCCTTGATGCGGGAGCCTTGTCATAGAGGAACATGGCTTTTTTTAGAAGATGGAGCATTTTGTAGTCTTTACCGTTAAATCCTGACACAGTCAATGGTGATTTTCTGTACTCAGTACAGCATTGAAGACAAGAACAACGTCTACAGGCAATGTTAACAGCAGGGTTTCCCTGTGAGGAGACATGGCTGAAAAAGTATCTCGTCAGGACCGAGAAAAAAGTCTCTCGTTTAGCTTCGAAGTGAGATACCATGCGTGTTTGTGATAATTACGGATGGCTGGCAAAGTGAGCTCGCATGCATTTAGATCATCAATGTGGGAAACTGTGTACCAAATAGGATTAATAGTCAGACCCGAGTCAATTGTTCCTGATCGGTAGCGGAAACGTTTGCTATTGCAAAGTGCAAACCGACGATCTCAAACTCCCTCTCTAATACCCCGGTGCCAATCCTGCTGTCAAACATGCTGGTATAATAAGGGCAAACAGTCACTGATTGCAATTTTTCGGAATCCTTTAAGGAGCACAGCGACTGCTCCCAACAAAGGATGATTTCCTTCCTGCTAGGTAATGGGAGACGTTCCGAGAACATCTACTTTGGTTCTGGTGGTCACAATTCAATTAAGAGCACCAGCATCAGATTTTGCTCGTCAGTAATTGATGGTTTTATGCAAACTAAACCGAAAGCACGAATGAGAGGCTGAACCATGATAAGCACTTTTTTTCTTTAACTTTCCCGCTGTAAAGTATTCTGATTTCCTTGCATCCAAGCTAACAGCAACAGGCTAAAAAAACACGTCAAGTAGACGCCTCGAGTATGTTTCGTTTTTTTTTTTTTTTTTTTTGAAAAAGCCTTCGCATACCTAATATTTGTATGAAGGACGACCTTTTCGATCCGTTTGGAAGCACATCTTAGTTGTACCATACGTTAATACAATGTTATCTACCTTTCGAATCCATCAGCTCATCTTCCTGTGCCCACGGTTGCACTACTTCAGCCAATCGTATCTTTATGATTCGTGGTAGACACGTATCTCCTAAAACCGATGGGTAGGGGCCATCGTGGGATAGATGAATTCTCAGGTTGGGGAGCAGAATTTTATGGTATGTCGTTATTAATAAATATTGGCAACAGCACTAATCATAAGAAGTACAACATGTTTTTTACAATAAAACATGACAACCGAGAAATAACCAAATGTGTGGTGCATTAGTTCCATCACACATGGCTAAACCAACAGGCCAATGACTTGGCCAGCACTGGCCATTGGCATTGCCCACTTGAAGTTTTTGGCAGCTCGGGAACGTGTGTCAAGAGCTCCGACAACGTTTTTTTAACGAATACCGATCCTCCCGTGTTGAGATACCAAGAGCGTCATAGCAAGGTGCACTGACAAGAAATAATTCTTTCCTATGCCTCACAGCATCTCCGAAACGCTGTGACTCGAGCAATAAATGACGATGATTTTCCACAATGGACAAATAGTACACGGGGCTGTATAAGTTACAACTGTTTTGCAAGAACTCTGTGCAGCAGCAATAACAAACCGGAACCATGCTAATTTTTCAGACCTGTTTCCCTGATAGATTAGGTATACGCCGAAGCGACATGTTATTGAACTGTCAATACCACTGCGCCAGTGTTAGAAGTAGTGACACCTACCTTCCATCCTGGTAGACAGCTTCTGTAGCTTCTCTCGGGTTTGCAAGGCGTCGATATCAGATGTGATAGTCCTATTGAGTGCAAATCTTTGACGTCAAAAGCTATGAATACGTCTCGAAATACCTAGGAGGAGGAACGCAAAAGTGCCTCTCATTTAGTCCATTTCTTTTAGTATTTAACGGACACACCACGAACATACACTCTGTCAATATTTCTGTCGTCGCCAGTCATGATAAACTTCTCAAAGATGGTTTCCAGCCCGTCCTCAGGCCAGATCATCGTCATGACGCCCCTGCTGGGGTCGCCGGTCTTGATCCAGGAAGCGTCAAACTCCTTGCCTATAGCAAAGCTGCCGACCTTGTGGGCGAGACCGCAGACGGCAGCACCGCCGAGCGTGGCGAGATGGAAGCCCTCGGCGAGCGAGAGGGCCTTGTCATTGCCGCCGCTGGCGACCTCGCGGGCATTGGCAGCGACAAAAGCCTGGCGAACTGTGTCGAGCATGCTGCTAGAGAAGCCACCACCACTGTCGGTGCCAAGACCAACGGGGATGCCACGGCGCAGGAGGTCTCGCACAGGTGCGGCCATGAAGCCACCGCCGACGGTCATGTTGGCGATGGGGCAGTGGGCGACGCCGCAACCACGCAGCCGGAGAAGGTCCTTATCGACGTCCGTGATAACGGTGCAGTGGGCCAGTATGGTGCGAGGTCCCAGAAGGCCGAAGTGGTCGTAGAGGCCGGCCTCGCTGCTGGCGAAGTCGGGGAAGAGCGTCTGCGTAGCGGCGACCTGCTGTTCGGCTTCGGCAAAGTGCGTCTGGACCGGCAACGGTGGCTGCTCAGCGGCAGCGAGGTCGCCGAGTCCTCGTAACAACGTGGCCGAGCAGCTGACGGCAAAACGCGGCGTCAGCACCGGCTGCACGAGTGCGCCAGCCGGGTCGATATGGCGGATGTGCGCGATGCAGGCCCGGGTCTCGTGTAGCGACGTGACCGCGCTCTCGTCGCGGTAGTAGTCGGGCGCGCTGCGGTCCATGTTGCACTTGCCGACGAGTGCACGCTGGCCACGGCGAACACAGGTGTCGGCCAGGATGCATGTGGCCTCGCCGTGCAGCGAGCCATAGTAGGATGCAGTCGTTATGCCCTGGCGCAAGAAGCCAGCCACGCAGTCTTCGTAGACGGCCCGCGCGTGATCGGCGTCGGCAAAGCGCGCCTCGCTCGGAAACGTCACCTGGTCGAGCCAGTCGAGGATGTGCAGCCCTTGGCCGAGTCCGCGCATCGCCCACTGGGGCGCGTGGTTGTGGGTGTCGACGAAGCCGGGGATCAGAAACTCGCCGCGGGACAGCAGGTGTGCCTCGGGGCGGCCGAGCTTCAGCAGAATGCGGTAGATGCGGGCGACGATATCTGTGTCGTCATTGTCGTTTGCCGCTTCGCCAAAGCGCCCCAGGATCGTCTCGACTGTCTGTCGCGATATCTTCTTGTCAAAGGTGACGATTTGTCCGCTAGTATCGACGACAATAAGGGCGTCCGTAAGGATCTCTAGTTCCCGCAGAGAGACCGAATGGATGACTGCCCCGTGGAAGAGAAGCGGAGCCATGGCAGCGTAGGGAGCCTTCGTTTGCGTGTTGTGTTCGCGATTAGGCCGCAGAAATGGCTAAGGTCGAGATGACACGTGACGTGATAAGCTGGTATCAAATTTATCTTTTTGCACAGCTGGCAATGTTCTCTTTTAAATTCTCATCTCATTTGAACATACTCAAATACGATGAATTACCACCAGTCTTTCACAAGTAGTCGTCCACTTTGCAGCGGCCGAAATTTCGTAAAACAAACGCCTTTGTGGAATGCGGGAGGCAATCACAATCACTTTCGGTTTCGACCATATGCCAGACACCCAAAACAAGACCACAAAAAGCATCCAAGGACTGAAGCCCGTCCAGGCCACCAGATGGTTGCATCCCTAGTTAATACTGAGAAGCAGCCGTTTCAGTCCAAGTAAGGATATCAAAATAAGCACTTGTTGTTGCCGGGAAGACTGTCATCACTTTTGATACACATACATTAATAATGATGTTCAAATAACCATCGGCACATTAGATGTTACTTTATTACGTTGCAACGATTTCCTAGAGGCATATAAGAACTCGCTCGACACCATTCAAGCAAAGGGAATAAAGCCTTGTTTTCAAGGTCCCAATATCCATTAACACGGCATCGCACTTCGGACTTTTCAAAAACAGCATAGGCTTCTGAAACACACTGCACCATGCGGTGGGGATCGAGAGGAAAAGAGGACAGACCCCAGATACTGGAAGTTCAAACAAAAATATAAATTGTTCCTTGTGGCCACTACTGCAACATGCCGCTGCCCCAAACTGACGATCCTCCACCATACAGTGTACAAGCTCAGGCTAGCCATGGCAACTGCAGTCTTCAGTGCCAAGTGTCCTTGCCCAGCGGAGACGGCGACATCGCCAAAATGCTAGCCGACCGGTCAGGAGCACCAATAGCGGCCATCACCACTGCCATCTATGCCGCTGCCTATGCTGTGCCGAAAGACAAGATCCCGAAGACGGTCACCTACATAGCAGACTGCATATCTATAGCTATACGAACCACAATAGCTGTCCTTCAAGAAGATAGGGAAATTGCAGGCAGAGCTTTCATAACAGCCATTACAAGTGCCTGTAATATAGCTGCCTCTGTGCTTCCGAAACACATAATCGGTGGCCTCACGGATGAAGAACAGGCTGCGGCAGTCAGAGTCGCCGCGTCATTTGAGACGTTAAATTCTACGTCCAAAAAAATGGCTGAAAAATGGCTGAGATGCTGTATATCCGTTTTCGTTTATGGTGTTAAATACTTTCCAGCCAATAAGATCGCGGCCGTCACGGCTGCTTTGATCTCTGCCACCGCTGAATCCATCAGGACTGTCATTGAAGCGCCTGCTGTGGTTCAGATGTCCCTAGCACGAAGCTTCATTTCCTTCGGCGATGAATTAACCGATCACAAAAACAAAGGATCCGCATTTAAATTGCCAACTACATCGCAATAGACATATTATCGCAAGTCTGGGTAGATACATCAACTCCATCATCTGGATTCCAACTTGGATTGCATTACTTTTTCGTCCTTGATATTTTTTTTTCTATAGCTAGAAAATTCAAGCCCATAAGATAACATGTTGATGCATGTCTTTATTTTTATATTGCGCAACTACAATATGCAAAAGTTGTTGATTGTTTTACCTTCCATTTGCGGCAATCGGCGAATCGAACATGTACCACAGTGCATTTCCTCGCCTACGACCCGACCTAAACATGGCTGCGACAAAAAAACAAAATTGAGGGAGCATTGTCAATCACAGTGCTATACCACCTTCAAGAACCCTGCGCCTCAGCTATACGCTTTCTCATTTGTCTATCAAGCCGGATAGCATTAATAGCTGCTTGCCCCGCTCCCGGGGCTTTTTCTGGCTTGTCCCCGCTGAAATGACCACAATATGCACTCTTCGAATACTGATTTTGTTCAGACAATGGGATATTTCACTCGAAGCTTTCACTAAGACGTCTTATCTACGGGGTATTGTGGCTTCTACTCCGTGCACCACTAGTCTGTACGCGCAGTCTCTCTAAGGCCTTCAGAAGATCTAGCGATGACATTTCGTAGGTAGGTTGACTGGAGTGCGCGGTGTGCGCGCAGATCAGGGCTCCGTCTTATCTAATGATTCGGGCGGCGGAGGTCAGGTGACCTCCGGAAATCCACAATGTCCAAAACTCTCCCCAATGGCCAATCCTATCTCGGTCGAGTTCGGGTCAGTCTTCAATACTGGAACCCCTTCTGGTCTTTCATCAATCCCGTCCCACATCCATAGTGCGCATACAGGCGATTGCAGCCTCGATGTCGACTAATCTGGAAGATGCTACCACCCAGTCTCTGAGAACAACCCAGCGCGCGCCTCGAAGCTGTCGGCCATGTTCTAGTCGCAAGGTCCGATGCGATAAGGCGGTGCCATGTTCGACCTGCATCCGACGGGGTGAGGCAGAGCTTTGCGTCCGCGAGACGGTCATCGTCAGAGGCAACGTGACCGTGTAAGTTGATTCTGTATGTTGGGAAAGAAGCCAACTTCGGTCTGACGGTGAGACAGAGCCCAGGACTCCGATCAACAGCCGACATACGAGCAGCTGCTTGTCGAGATTGCACTGCTGAGGCAGCAACAGGTGCCACCGCAACCACAGCCGCACATTCTTCCGGTGCCGTCACAACAGTTGGATTACAACGCAGTCCATCTGACCGTTGAGAGGTCACGTGCACTCGACGAGACCCTGTTCCAATCTGCGGCACCACACCTCCCCACTTCTAACCGCATCGGCTGGGACTCGATCATCCTTCCCAGTACGCAGTGCAGCATCGGCCTGGTCGAGTACGACAAGATATGGAACTCGTGGGTGCACTACGCGATCGAGTATCCGCAGTTTGAGCACGAGCACAACCGCTTTCTACTCGCACTGCAATCCGGCACACCGCTACACGAGTACGATGCATCATGGCTGGCTATCTACTTCAGTGTCATCACAGTAGGTCATACTAGATGCGCGTGGCCGTGTTACTGGAAATCTGAGCAGGAAACTAACGCCATCACCAGGCTGCATTGCTGACCATGGATGATGAGGAGGCGAATCAATTAGGTCTCTTAGCCCGTGAGTGAAGGTTTCTGGCCGTGAGACCATATAGAGACCTGTCCGATACTAACAGATTTAGTAAACTACGACTACACCACTCTGTTGCGCAACTGGTATGATGCTTCACTTTTCTGCTTACACCAGGCAGACTTTATGCGCCGGCTGGATATGCGGACAGTGCAAGCTGTTGCCATCCTGGGCATCTGCTTTGTCAACTTTGGCGACAAGCACCTGTACGAATCCATATGGGCCTGCGCCTTTAGTATTGCACAGCGTCTAGGACTTGACCAGCCGGGCGTTTCTGCTGCTGATGGGATGAGTCAGGAGGCCCGCCGGCGGCTGTGGTGGACGTTGGTTATTTGTGACTGGTAAGGACGAGGACAGCTTTCTGGTCCGTCGAGGCTTTCTGATCAGCTGACAGTCTCCAGGCTCCAAGTGCCGTACCGCATCCCGATAGTGAGAGACGGCGACTTTGACGTCGACCTGCCATCGGTGGAGGGCAATCCAAGGCCGATTGGGTCCGATGGCCGTTCCATTCACCCGGTCCACTACCACACCTTCATGGCGCGGTGCTCGAGAGTCTGGCACCGCTTCCAGGCCGCCCTACGTACGACGGCTGGTGCGGCCACCCTGGATGATACGGTGCGGCGGGCGGACTGTGAGCTGGCCGAGATTATCGATACGTTGCCGCACTACCTGCAGCCGGACCGACAATATGAGGCAGACGAGCTGGAGGCGACATATCCGTGGATTGTGTGGCAGCGCTTCGACATCACGCTCGTGCTGCTACACCTGCGACTGCGGGCCAATCAGGTGCTACGGGACACGTGGTCAGCGAAGACGACAACGAGGACGACGCCGATGCACCATCCGTACAGCTGGGCGCGGAGCCTCTGCATCGCCACAGCCCGGGAGCTCATTTGGATCTGCCATCACTGGCACCAGCCGGTGACGAAACGGCGGCAGTGGGCACTGTCGTTCTACGTCTTCAATGCTGCTAGGCACCTCGTCGAAGAGTGCCTTGAATGGTCAACTACGGATATGGAGAAGCTCGCGTGGCGCTCTGATGTTGCCGTAGGAATGGCCTACCTCGAAGCCATCCAGTCGCACAACGTCATCGCGCAGGAGGGCGTACAGATCCTGAAAGGGTTGTTGCAGTAGACGACCTTCTTGTGAAACTTGCAGAAACCGCTCCGCGTTAGGCTTAACAGTCACCTATGCCTATTGCTGCTCATGTTCTACTTGAAGATATACGTACCATTATAATGACTTTGGAACCACGATGGGGGCTATTGTCCTATCTGAAAGACAGATCACTGTATTACTACATAAGATTGCAGTATATGATCACCTGCTTTCGGGGATTATTTTGAAAATTCTCCCAAGTTGGTTTGCTTACAATTCCATCTCTTGCAAAGCATGTGGCCAAGGAAATACCACTTTAGAAGGCCGACAATGCTGGAAGAAGCACATCCCATTTCTCCAACACCGAACGCGAAGGTGCGGCGTGGTTTTTTTGCCATTAGGCTGTTCAATGTTTACCTCAAGATAAACAAACTTATCTAGATCGTTGGCATCGTGCTTCTCATCGCCGATACTAGCCTCCCACGCTGACGTGAAGACGAAGGCCGTGTCTTTTGAAGAGGCTTGATTGTTGTCGTTGTCAGGAAACACGAATATGGCACGACACGGGCTACGTCCCTCGTTTTGGGGGTCCCAGAGAGTACCTAGCCTCAGCTTTTCACCCGCGTCGATTGCTCTCGCTATCTCTTCAGCCATACGGTCCATATGATCTTCTGAAAAAGAAGAGTCTTCTCTTCTGGATCCCTTTTTTTCAAGATAACCATCCAACATATTGAGTAGCTCGTTATAACAGCGTCGTTCGGAACGCAGATAGTCCAGAAGCAACAGAAGCTTTTTTTGGACCCAGCTCAGATTCTTCTGACTGCGCTGTTTTATGCGAATCTCCGACGTATCGATCACATGGTACAGCTTCCAGATGTAGCCATGAGTTAAGATGCCATCTGCTGTTATCTGTACATCGACCAACCGGCAATTTTTGTTAGATGCCAATTTGTAGTTGCGGCAGGGCGCCATGAAATCTTTAAACATCGAATTGTCCAGGAAGCTTGACATGGTGAGTCTATCAGCCCTCGGAATATTCGAACTGTTATTGAGGATCTCGCCGTTTAACAGACACATAGTGAGCACAGATAAGCTGAGGCTGTGCCCGTTTCTCTCGAGTTTGGCCTCGTCCATGCGTATTGTGTACTGACAGCAGTTGGCGATGATAGCGAGCCGGTCCCAGAGCTGAACACTGCCACGTTTTTCAATGTCGGCAACCACGCTTGGAGTCATAGAGCTTGACTCTGATAAAACCAATTTATATCTTTTCGCAGCATTGAGTACATTGTCGATCTTGTCCTGATCGGCATGTGGCGTCCCTTCTAGCTTCAAACACAGCTTAGTCGCCTCTTTGAAGAACTCGACAGATGAGACGATCAGCTCGCCTTCCATGTCGCAAAATATTTCCTTTCTCTTTAGCGATCTTAGATTGTAAGCATGAGGAATGAGTAGCTTCATATTGAGACCGCCACGGTAATTCTCCTGGAACGTCCATGCACGTTTCCACCATAGATCATCGGTGATCTCTGAAAGAAGGCATAGTGCATCTTTAGCTTCGTCCATATTGGTTCCAACGTTGGAGACGATTTCCTCTGAAAGAAGGCGCGAAAGAAGATGCAGCTCTGTTTCGGTTTCAACACAGCGGCCAAGCAATGCTACAGGATACTTGCTGCATTGATAAACAAGGTCCATGGCTTTCATAGCATCGCCCTTCAGTACGCATTCGGAATGACTAGGACATTTGTCACGACCAGAGGAATCCTCACAGATGCAATGGGCATCAATCCAAAGGTGATCGACGTTGACGTATCTCATATAGCCGAGAGCGCGATCCAAAACACAGTCTCTGACCTTCGAGAGTGTGTAGTCTCGCCCTTCCCATAGCTCCACCAGATATTTTCCTGTCTTTGCGTCCTCGTACTTTGACGGTTCACAGGTGTAGGATAGGGCGACGTATTTCCTTTCCCGGGCGGTAATTGACTTTCGACGTAGCTTCGTGCCTACCGGTTGGAGGCACTGAAGGTTTTCGATAAAACGACGAGGCTTGAAATTATTCTGTTGATTCTCCTCAGTTCCAATGTCAATGAGCTGTGAGATGATGGACGAGTCATGGAGCTGACTCAGCTCGCCCATCTGCATGTTCTTGTCGTCTGTTGACATCGTTGGGGTGCTGGTAATAGAGAATGACGATTGTGACGATGTTTTGATTGTCTCGTTATATCCTATCCTTCAAATGCCGAGCGTAGCAGCGGAGTACGAAGTATAAATGCAGTTTCCATCCTAAGTCACATTTATGAGATAGTGGGCTGTTATTTGGAATTGTACATCGTACGAAGTACTCCGTACTGGTCAGCAATTACGCATAGCCTCGGTAATACCTAAAGGGGGCAGTGCAGCAATGATTCCCGCTCAGTGTTGCAATTACGCTAATGCATACGGTTCAGCCTGCGGCTTTGCAAGTGAAGGGTTGGACCAATAATAAGACACGAGTGCAGATTCCGTATACTGCAATGGAACCTGTACACTCCGTACTCCGTACTTTATACAAGTATCGTATTTGTACTCGTGAGATACTCGCACGGAGTAGCAATGGGCTCTGTTCCCTTTTTTGGTGATTGGGCGCGACTACGGAGTAAGATACGTACGCGTTAGAGATGAGCCCTAGAACCATGCCGACCAGCTGCCTCAGTAAGATATCTTACATGCAAATCCTAAGAGCTCCATAGAAATAGAGACTGGTGATAAGAGAAGGATTCTCTTGCACTTGATCAATTGAACAATGGACGGAATATTAGAAAGGATCTCTCAGCTAATAGGCGAAAAGGAACTTGATTCACAGAGTTTGTATGCAGAAAGTAACCGAAGTTGGCCTCTGAAGGCCATAAAGTAACGCGAGAGGTTGCGACAACGCAGATGCTTGGGCGCGCAGATGCGTGGTTATGAAACCCCTTACTAATATGTAGGGTCTGGGAGCTGTGCGCTTGAATCTATCAAATTATGGGTGCCTAGTGAGCGTGTGTGTATTGTTGTGGTTAGGTAAGTGGGACCATGGGGATTTAGGCCACCCCCCCATTTGGGCCACCCAAAAATCGTGATAATTTAATAGCATCAAAAAAAAATACAAAAACAAAAACAATTATAGCAATTGAAATACCTAACCAAATCATGCAAATTATATATCATCTAAAAGCTCTCCTTCAAAGCTATCGCCTACTTTAATTACTTCTCTTCCTGCGGCAGCCTGGCTATTCTGTATGTCCTTAATTGTAGCGAATTTTAAATTTAAGCTTATAACTACGGCCTTTCTTTTCTAAGGCTGTAGGCTTTTAATCGTTGCCTCTAATACTTTTATTTTTCGCTTAGATAGAGTGCTTTTAACTACCTTTTCGTTAAATGCTTTAAGGCAGCTTTTAGATTAAAAGCTGCCTTAAAGATAATATAGAATATAATTGTTAATATTTAGCTAGTTAGCTAGGTAAATTGTTTCTCTTTCTAAGAGTAGTTTATACAATTATAGCAGCTTAAAAAGTAGTATCTTTTAAAGCTATAGTTTTACTAATTCTAGTAATATTAGAATTGTTTAGTATATATAGCTAGTTATTAAGATCTAGTAAGATAAAGAGGCTTATTAATAAGTAAAGCTTATTAATTAGCTATAAACTAGTAGTATACTATTTGCTTTAAATGTTTTTTATAAAAAGTACTTTATTTTAAGCTAGTCTATAAGCTTATAAAAAGGCTTGCTTTTTAATAATTGTTTTTATATTACTATCTTTTACTAAGCTAGCTTATTTTTAGTACTTGTTTTTTAATAAAGAAAAGATTAATAAATTAAGTAGATAAAAAACGTAAGATATATGAAAAGGTAGATAAATTAAGTAAATATTATACTAGAAGTATAGATTTATAGATTTATATATTTGTAAGGGTATTCTACACACGCGTCCCTGCGCACCGGTTTAGCAACCAGTCGCTTACTAAGCGACGGACTTAACGAACTATCTTAATACGTTGTATAGGACTAGCATAGCTACTTAGCTATACTACGCCCTACTAGGGTTGCGCTACACTGCATCTTCTAGCTACGTATATATTAGCTAGCAGGCCTTTGCCTACTAGTCTTTTATAGTTTGTTAAGTTAAAGTCTTAATATAATAGTACAAACCGGTTAAGCCTTTGTAACTATGCATTGTATACTACCCCTTTATATTTAAGTGCTTTATATACTTCTTCTTATTATATAAGAATATAAGGATATTATCTAAGTAGATAATATAGATTATATTTACTAGACTATATAGCGCTTAGCTAATATAGTACTAAAAGGTTATTAAAGCGTTAGTTAACTTAAAAGGTAAGACTAGGTATTTAAAGAGACTATATCTAGTTTAAAAAGCTATCTTTTATTTGTCTTCTTCTTTAATCTTTAGGCAATAATATGCCTTTTTAATATTAATTTTTAATATTACCTTTATTCTTACTACGCAGTTTATAATCTTAAAGATTAAAGGTAGTAAGTATTAGTTTTTTATTATAACTTTATTTAACTCTTTATAGTTAACGTATAAGCGTAAGTGTAAGGGTATTCCACACACGCGTCCCTACGCACCGGTTCGGCAACCAGTCGCTTACCAAGCGGCGGACTTAACGAACTATCTTGACACGTTGCACGGGACTAGCACAGCCACTTAGCTGCGCCACGCCCCACTGGGTTTGCGCTACACCGCATCTTCCAGCCACGTATATATTAGCTGGCAGGCCTTTGCCTACTAATCTCCTATAGTTCGTTAAGTTGAAGTCTTAACACAACAGTACAAACCAGTGAAGCCTTCGTGACCACGCATTGCACACCAGCCCCTTACAGTAAGCTTTTATCCTTCTTAGGTATAAAAAGGATAAATGCGCTTATAGAGCTTTTTAATAGGCAAATTTGTTTTATTACTAGGTTATTGTCTAAGTACTAGCGTAGCTCTTTTAATTCTCTTTATAATAAAGAATATATTGTCTTATATAGTAGTTAACTGCTAGGTAAAAGATTAATTATATAGTTAATAGTTTTATATAGTAGTAAGACTTTAGCGTTAGATAAATTTAGTACGTTGCTATACTTATACGCTAAATGCATAGGTAGTACGCCTATGCCTTTTAAATAACCCTTTACTTTTAGGTTGCTTAGTAAGATTATATATACTTATGCGCGCTTTTTATGCGTTATAGTAAGAAAGATTCTTTATAGTATAAGTTATATAGTCTTTATACGTACTTTAAATTACTAGCGGTAGTTTACTAGCTTTAAGTAAACTTTCTTACTTTAAAGGGTTAATATTAATAGTAGTATTATTAAGCAAGAGTCTTTTATATATAAGAGCACTTTTTACGCTTTTATTACGCTTATAATGCTTTTATTATACGCTTTAAAGGTTAGTACTAACATTTTTATAGATTTTAGTCTTTATATTTTTATAAATTTATAGTTAATAGTATTAAGACTTATATAAGTATCTTATATAGTGAATACTTTTATAGTTATTAGTTTAAAAAAAGAAGCTTAGATAAAAAAAATTTACTAATCTTAATTGTTTTTAATAATGCCTAAAAGTCTTAGTTTATTTTAAGCATCTTTAGTTTTTTACCTTTTTTAGCATTCTTTTTAGGTTAGCTAAAACTAAATTTATTAATATAGTCTTTTACCTTTTTAAGTAGTTTTAAGCAAAGTAGCCTTTACTTTTATAAATAAAGCACTTTATATACTTACTATTTATATAGGTAGGTTCTTTTAGTAGCCCTTAGTAGCTATAGTAGCTAGTTTACCTTTCTTTTTACCTTAGCCTTTGCCTTTAATACTATTATAGTAGTAGTTACTATAATTGTTTTCTTAATTAATATTATTTTTATAGCTACCTTTATAGCCTTTTTAACTTTTATATACCTTTTTACTATATATACTATTATTATCTTATTTTAACTA
Source organism: Grosmannia clavigera kw1407 (assembly GCF_000143105.1). Classification (NCBI taxonomy): domain Eukaryota; kingdom Fungi; phylum Ascomycota; class Sordariomycetes; order Ophiostomatales; family Ophiostomataceae; genus Leptographium; species Leptographium clavigerum. The sequence continues at coordinate 594,937 of NW_014040810.1, read as the reverse complement.
AGCTTTTAGCTTCTTTAAGCTTTAAAACGTTATTACTTTAGCTACTACTTTTGCTTTGGTTTATAGTATCTTATTTAATTTTAAAAGATCTTTCTTTATTTTTAAGAATAGCTTAAAGAATAGTAATTATGCTTATTTCTTTCTTAATTTAATAAGTAGTTAGTTTTTAAAAAAGGTAAGGTAGTTATTAAAGTTTTAAAAGGTTTACTTTAGTCTTTAGTAAGCCTTACTAATTTTATTAGTAATAATAAAAGCTATATTATAAGGATTAGCTATAAAGGTTAAGGTTTAAGCCTTAAATATATCTTAGTTACTTTAAGCCTTTACTACTACTACGTTTATTATACTTTATAAGCGCGTTTTCTATATAGTATAGTATAACTACTTTATATATTTAAGCATATAATAAATCTAGTAACTAGCGCTTTTTAACTTATTAAAGGCTAAATAAAAGTAATACTTCTTAGCTTATAGCTAAGTAACGCGCTCTTAAAAGCTACTAGGTATCTTAAAGAGTAGTTTAATGCTGCTTTTTAAGATAATATCTTAACTATAAAGGCTATCTTTATTAACGTTTTTACTTTAAATACGCTTACCTTTTACTTAAGTTGCTTTTATATCTAAAAGCTATTACTATAAGTTTACTATTTGCTGCTTTAAACGCTTTACTTTATATAGTTAATTATTTTTAGCAATAAAGTCTACTACTATCTAATCTATAATTAGCTTGATAGTCTGCCCTAAAGAGCCTTTGCCTATATTATTATTATCTAGTTGCTTATAGTCCTTTTTTAAAAAGATTAAAGTCTTTGTTCTTTACTTCTTTAATAATAAGGTTAAAAGAGTTATTAATTATTACCTTAAAGCTACTCTCTTCCTACGTACTATATACGTGCAACGTTTGCTTTATAGTCTTTTAAAGTACTATTACTTCTTTTACCTTTTAACTTAGGTAGCCTAATAGTAAAAGAATTAAGAATTGTTAAAGGTATACTTAGGTAAGCTAGGTAAGTTAGGCAGGCAAAAAGGTATCTTCTTAATAAAAAGAAGTAGCAGTATATTTAATAGCTAATTATTACCTCTTACACTATAAAGGAGTGCAGAAGGCGCTCTTTATTATAGGCGCACCTCTAGCGCATTAAGTGCGCAGGGCAGGCGCGACCCTGCTTTTACTTAGCCTATGCGCTAGCACGTGCTGTGGCCTATGCGCAGACTGCGCCACGCAGCCTGCGCTACAAGCACCGCTTCTAGTCTATAATGTACATCTAATACGCTATGCGCATACTGCGTACAGCTTGCGCGTGGCCTACGTTGGTCCCCTTCTTAGCGCAGCGTTATAATATACTAATTATATTAGTTATAGCTTTATTTAAACGCTTAGAATTAAAAGATTTACTTCTTTAAACTTAAATTATAGAATTTTGCTTTAAAAAAGTATATAGCTAGTATTGCCTAAGCAGTCTTATGTCTTTATTACTAAGCATGATAGCTTAAGCTATAGCTTTAACTTAAGAGTAGGTAAAAGGCACTCTAATAAAGCCTTAAACGTAAAACTAATATATTAGGTGCTCTTCCTAAACTTTAAAAAGCCTTTACTAATCTTAATAATCATTATAGTAATTTTAGTAGCTAAGTAATCGATTCTAAAGCGTTAATCGCAGTATGCCGTATTTAATAGCTGCTTTTTAAAGAGATACGCCATTATTAAGCGATTTAAGCGCGTTAGCAATTTCTTTTTCGGTATACTAGCGTATAACAGTCTAATGAATACTGTTAGCAAAAAAGGAGGTAATTGGAGTGATTTTGGTAGACGTACGACGTGTTGAAGTTTGTAAATAGTATTGTGTATTGGGATAAATTGGGTGGCCCAAATGGGGGGGTGGCCCAAATCCCCATGGTCCCACTTACTCCGTACTTCCGAGGTATGCCGACGTGCATGAAAACACGTACTTAATAGCCCCCTACGCCACACAGTACATGTATTTTCCCTTTACGGAGTACCCCCTCCCATTTTGGTCTGGTTTTCGACAGAATTATTCATCACACACTACACAACCTCACATCCGGCTCTTTTGGCTTGGTCGTTTGTTACCTTCTGTCTTGACAGCAGCTTCAGATACGGTCGAGAAGTCGTTGCATTGTAAGATACGTTATTACTTTTATATACAAATTGGCTTAAAATACAAAAACAATCCACTTGTTGCCTACAGGTAGTAACCAAATGCTGCCTTGGCCTCCTCACTAAGGCCACCGTGACCAACGTAGCCTTTCAACTTTGTCTCGTCGAGGTCGTTGCCACGCATATAATCGGGAGGGACTTGACCGTTTGTTGTAGCTGCCAGCTGCCGCTTGACGTACGCTTTATTGATGGCCGTGGTCGGGCAGGCGGGCACGTACACGACGGAGGCGTTGGTGGGTCCAATGTGCTCAGGCTCAACAGCGTGGCAAACCTGTGAGAAAAAGTTGTTAGCAAAGGATTGTGAGGAGGACAGATGAGGTGCGGAAGGGCAGAACAGACATCCGTGTGCCACCAAACTGTATCGCCGGGTTGGAGGGCCGGCACGTGGACGAGACAGTCCTCGAGACGGAGATGGGGATGGCTGGAACGGCTGAGCATCTGGCTGTTGTTCTTGTTAGTGCCAGGGAACCAACCATCCTGGTCGGTGGGGTCGACGATGGTCCACTTGGACGCGTCCATGATCTGGCTGGGATCGGCTGGAGGGCGGAAGAAGGGCCGCAGCAGGACATAGGCGATAGCAGACTGGACGTCGGGGTAGAGCAGCATCGTTCCTGCGCGCGGGCCTGTGGGCGTAAGAGCAGTCCATCCCTGGAAGGAGCGGAAGACGGTGGAGTGGGCAGTGGCGGGAAACAGGGCCTGTTGGGCCTGCTTGCGGACGCCTAGGTCATAGCAGTCGTGGCGCTCAGGCGAGCCGTTGAAGACGTTGGCGTAGGAGTGGCGGTAGGCCGGGTCAGCCCAGCGGCTGAGGCTGCCGGCGTCGATATGGGGGCCGAGACCGATAAACTCCTGGCGCGATGGCCGGTCGCGGACGCCGTCAAAGAAGATGAGCGGCTCAGACGACGTGGGGTCGGCTTCGGTGTTGTTGTCGTCGTGCCAGAAGCCGTTGAGCTGGCGCTGGACTTGCAGCTGGTTCGGGTGGCCACGGATGGCGTTTTGGGTCGGCGAGTCGTAGAGGATCAGCATCGAGGGCGAGTCAGCCGGCCAGCCACGGATGACGTCCCGGTTATCGGCCACGTATGTCTGCAGGTCGGCGTAGAGCTGCTCGGCCTCAGAACGCGGCAGAACCTGGCGGATCACCACGCAGCCGCGCTTCTTAATCTCGGCCTGTGCAGCCGCCGAGAGACCGTCAGGACCGACGACGTCGGCAGCCTCGTGCACGGGAATTGCTGACGAGCCGCGGACGGCAATGTCCGCGGTTACGGCCTCGAGCTGTGCGCACACGGCCAGCCAGCTCTTCTGAAGCGCCTCGGCGCCGTACTCTGCCAAAACGGCCCGCTTGGCCGACAGGTACACCGGATCCTGTGCATGCTTCGGATCGGCCTTGGTGTGCTCGATCCAGGCAGGCCACTCTGTGATGGCACTCGGCATGATGTTTGCGTGGTGTGAGGGATGTCTGAGAGATGAGAAACGGCTGTTGAAGGAGGGCGTGGCGGGTTGGAGGGGAAGAAAAGCGAGAAAGAGAGTGCGAAAGGGGGAAAGAAAGAAAGAAAAGAAAAAAAAAAAACAACAAGGGGGAAAACAGGCGGTGCGGGCCTGGCCTGCTATACCTGCCATCCGCGCCGACTTGCCCTTAAATAGAGTGAGTGAGCCTTTTACTCGAAGAAGGTCCATTATCCGGCACCATCTCTCAGAGAGCCGCTAAATCAACAGGCCAATCAAGCGATGGCATATTTGGTCGATCTGTAATCTCACCCGAAGTTGTCCAGTATTTGCGTAACTCGGCCGAGGTCGACCGAGTCAAATCTGGGGTAGTCGAGACCACGGACAGCCAATAGAGAATGGGCAATTTAACTCTCTTATCGCGAATTGATGAGCTTTGCAACCATGGTATTCGTATAAGTGCCAAGGCAGGGGGCCCAGAAAGCGATCGTGTCTGGATGGAGAATTGTATCTTGGGAAGCAAGGCTGACTTTCTTCTTGCCGATACACCTTGTCCTCGCCAGAGCTTCCGTTTACTCCCACGATGTCGCGCTACGAGCGCAAGTACGTCTCGGACCTAGTCCCTGGCAACATCAACCTTCTCACTACCCTTCTTGTCGCAGTGGCCGTGGTTAATTCTGCAGTACGTGTCTGGACCCCGTGAAAGCCCGACAATGCAAGATAAGGCGTGACCAATTTGCTGATCCTCCAGACCCTCGGCTACGATTCTTCCGTCATGAATGGGCTTTTGATCCTGCCCTCGTACACGGAGTACTTCCACCTCAACACAGCTACCACCGGCCTTAATAATGCGGCCTCCTGGATGGGCGGTATTATGGGCACGTTTCTCATGCAGCCGCTGCCAGACCGCCTCGGCCGCAAAAATGCCATCGTCGTTGCCGTCATCGTCACCACCATCGGCATCATCCTGCAGGCGGCCGCCCAGAACATTGCCATGTTTGTCGTCGCCCGCATCATTGTTGGCATTGGTTCGGCTATCTCCAACGCCTCGGCCCCCATCCTGCTCGGCGAGCTGCTGCCTCCGCGATCGCGTGGACGTGTCCTCGGCATCTTCTTCTCCTGCTACTACGTCGGCTCGCTTCTCAGCGCCATCATCAACTACGGCAGTCAGAATATCCAGTCCACCTGGTCTTGGCGCTTGCCGTCTTTGTTACAGTGCATCCCCAGCTTTCTGGCCGCTGTGCTTCTGCCGTTTGTGCCCGAGTCACCGCGCTGGCTCATCTCTCGGAACCGCCACGACGAGGCCCTCGAGGTGCTCCTCGTCATGCAGGGTCGCGCTGCCGAGAACATTGACACGGCCAGAGCCTCACTGGTCGACATCCGCACCACCATGGCTCGCGAGTCCGCCATGTTTCCCCGCAACCCGTGGCGTGAGGTGTTTTCGACAAAAGGCAACAGGAAGCGGCTGGTCATCCTGGCTGCGTTTGGCTGTATGATCAACTCGTGGGGCAACTTTATCATCTCGTAAGTCAGCCTGTGAAGTTGGCTCTCAAGAGGCGTTCATTCGGCTTACCTTGCAGTTTCTACCTCACCAAGATCCTCGACCAGGCCGGCATTAGGGATACCGTCACCCAGACCCAGATCAATGTCATCCTCAACTGCTGGTCCTTTGTCGTTGCTATTTTTGGCAGTTTCATGCTCGACGTGCTTGGACGACGCAAGCAAACCATGACTGGTGCCGTCGGTATGATCATCACTCTTTTCGTCACCGGTGGCCTGATCAAAGTGTATGGCGAAAGCAGCAACAAGTCTGCAATTTACGGAACGATCGCCGTCATATTCCTCTTCCAGGGTTTCTACGCGTTCTCCATCACGCCTATGACCAGTCTGTATGCTACCGAGGTATCACAGTTCAAACTGCGGTCCGTGGGAATTGCTGTGTTCCGCTTTTTCGATAGCAGCATTGGGTACGTTCGTGTTCCTTTCCAACTGTTGTCGGGTAGCCTCCCTAACGTGTGCACAGACTCACCTTCTCCTTTGCAATGTCGTACGCCATGGCAAATCTAGGCTGGAAGTTCTACCTCATCAATGCTGCGTGGAACATCATATACCTCGTCATCATCTACTCCACCTTCGTTGAGACCAAGGGACTGAAGCTCGAGGAGATCGCCGCCAAATTCGACGGCCCTCTAGCTCTTGAGGCAACTGAAGGGGACAGCGAGACCGAACCAGGTTTCGGTGACAAGAATGTACGAGTAAAGACGACCCTCTCAGAAGAGGCTTAGACGACAGGAATTGTAATTGCAATAGACCTATAATGCGGACCAGAGACTAGCTAGCTTGAATATTGGTCCTCCCTTTTTTTATCTTCCTTTTTTTTCCTGTGTTACGCGTACACCGTTTCAAAAGAGATCCGATATGAATAGCCCATAATAATCAAGGACGCCACCATGCATCCAAACGAGGTCTTGGCACTACAACAGGGGGCTGCTCGGCTAAGCTTACGTCGTACCTACAGCCAGGCCCTGGCTGCAGCGGCCAACTTCCTGTACAGCCGTTGGTCAGCCCGTGTACCCCAGCTGCTGTCTTCTCTTGGTGTGGAGTACTACATTGTATGTAGGCGGACAAATCCCCGCTGTGCTGCAAGGATGGTTTGTAAGATACCACAAAAAAATGTTCTTCCATCACTTGCAGTGAGCGTGGCGTAAAACCGTGACCGCCCGTGTTTCGCTCCCCAGTCAAGCCTCTAGCCGACGGCAGATAGTCTTGATCTGCGGCGCCAGGAGCAGTCCAGAAGAGCGGTTTTTTGCCGCTAGACGTGTTCTGTTCATTAGTCCGTAGATGGTCCCTGGTGAATTGTTAGCCACCAAGCCGGCAGGGGTTGGTGTCCACTTTGCCAATACATAGCAAATGATCAGACGAAATCCCGTCTCTACGACGTACGACCACACGTGTCTGCTCCGTCGCAGCGACCCCTGCTTGGCTCGACTCTCGTTAGGCGCCCTCGCCGTGCAATTCGTGCAATCCGTGCAATCCGTGGTTTTCGTGCCGTTGAAGGCGGGCTGTACTGCAAGTAACACCACCCGTCGGACGAGTGTTCGGCTGGTGCGACTGGCCAAACGGCCTAGTCCGTTTCAACGGATCGCTTGAAACGATTGGGACCGTGTACTAGCAAAGGGGATCTGCGCAAGGGAACCGGGCGATCCATCCGGTGATCCCCTTCTTGGTGGATGGCCGTGCCCCTTGATTTATTCGAGATCCACTCCGCTCTGCTCGGAACGGTCATCTGAACTGTCGGGCGACAAGACACGAGAACATAAAAGCCGGAATCTCCTGCCTTTTTTCTGTTCTCATCGGTTCATCTCAGCATCATACATTCAGTCGTTCATTCGTTCATTTTCATCTACACCGGAAGATTTCCATTCGTTTCCTGCAAGCTAGCTTCTTGCCCACTTTCATTCTTTCCATTCAAAGAACAGTTTTTGGTTGATCCAAAAAATACCTTCTACACCTGCACACCACATCGCAAATCAACCTGCTCAGACTCAACATGTTCTCCCAACTCATCACCGTCGCCGCCATCTTCGCCGCAGGCGCCTCTGCCCATGGCCGCGTCACCTCGCCAACACCTCGTCCTCTGGGCCTCAACATGGAGGATGCCTGCGGCCAGCAGCTCTATATCCAGATGGAGTCCGACCCCAATGGCAACGTCCAGAACATGGCCAACAACGGCAAGAGCCAGAGCGACTTCAACGCTACCGCCTGCCATCTGTGGCAGTGCCGCGGCTTCCAGTTCAGCGACGCCACGTCGGCCAGCATCCAGAGCTTCACGGCCGGCGAGGTCGTCCCCTTCACCGTCGACATATCGGCGCCGCACACCGGTGTCGCCAACGTGTCGGTCATCAACCTGGCCGAGAACAGCGTCATCGGCAGCCCGCTGGCGTCGTGGTCTGTCTACGCCTCCACGGCAACGGGCGTCACCGCCAACGAGACCTCCTTCAGCGTCACCATCCCGTCGGACCTGCCCAGCGTCTGCTCCACGTCTGGCGGCTGTGCTCTGCAGTGGTGGTGGGATGCCCGGTCGGTCGACCAGACGTACATGAACTGCGTTGATTTCACCATCGGCAGCTCTGGCTCCACCAGCAACGTCGCCCAGTCCAGCTCCAAGGCGTCCGTGAGCACCAGCGCTGCTGTTGCCGCTACCGCTGCGACCACACCTGCCTCCACGTCTGTGTCCACCACGGCCGCAGTGACCGTTGCTGCCAACGCTGTGAGCTCGGCAACCACGTCTTGCCCGACCGATGTGACCACGACTCTGACCATGACCCGATCGTCGTCTGTCTGCACGCCCGTGACCACCACGGTCACCGTGACCGTCCAGGCCTAAGCTTGTCGCAGTCATGTCTGCCAAACGTTGAAGCCACATGGCCGGTCGCTGCGTCTGTCGGCGCAATCCTCTGTCCTGCATTACTGCAACATTTCCTGTGCATATTTTATTGTGGCCTTTCAGGCTACGCCCTTTCCCAACATTATCTTTCGTGTACATAGCTGCTAGCAAAACTTGAAGTATATTCTAACAACTCCTGTCCCAACAACTGCACTGTTTTGACCAGTCTGACTGACCTGGCGGTGAAGAGTCCCAAATATGCCAGACATTAACATATTTTACGCGAATGCTGACTGATTGTAGTGGAGACCCCCCACGACGGAAAGCCGTTGTTGTGTTTTGATTACACCCCTGAAACCAAAGTCGCATTGTGGCTGCTCTGAAGAATTGGTGCCCCTGGATTGGCAATTCGAGATTCCAGTCCACTATTGTACAAGGGGTGCCCCATGGGAAGAATGGTGGCAGTATGACGAATGCAATCTCACCCAAGGACCAATTGCACTATTCCTAGGCACAAACGCCTCTTCAAGATCTGATGACGGGCATTCTGCATATCTGCTGCGCTCTTTTCCAGGGCTGCCGGTGGGTGCAGGGCTTTTATGTTGCGTTGAGGTTGAGCTTGGATGCCTGATCAGCGAGGAATCCACCAGCCCACAAGGTGGAAACATCGGGGGACCCACGATGTTGCAGGCCCCCTTTTTTGTGTGAGACTTCTGGACTGCTGCGCATTGGCGAATACAAAGTAGTGGCCGAGGCCCTGAATTTAGAACTACTGCTCCATACCACTTTCCTGTTAGCGTGCCGGCCTCGGATACATAACGACTGTACTCCGTATGTCTCTTTCTTTCTTTCTGTTTTCTTTTTCTCACAGCACGGCTGGCTGTATCGGTTCTCGTCTGACACCGTGAGAAGCGCAATCATGACTGCGCGATGCGGATGGCGAAGCCGGAACGAATTGACCCACGAGGCCTACCGTACCGAGGATCCGGACCTCGACAATAGCGGCAATGGTCCCCTACGCGTTCCCGGATTCGGCTACGACGTGCTGATGCAGTGTAAAGTCAACGACCGCTTCTCGCATGGCTTTCTTGACTGGGCTCAAACCCAGCTGACGGCTCGCGAGATTGCGATGCTGCACCAGATGAACAAGATCACCGATGAGCCGTGCTGGGAGGTCAACATCAACAACCCCGTTATCGTTGCCCGATGGGCTGCGGACGCGTTGACCGCGCCGCTAATCAGCCCGCGGACATGGGACTGGTGCATGGCCGAGCTGCGTGACAAGGCAGCTGTGTTTGCTTCTACCGGCCTCGTTCATGTCCTGAATGCCGCTTCGCGAGTCTGCAAGTCGGACGCCCTGATCTCGCCCGAGCTGCTGAGCAGCTTGGAAGTGGAGGTCGATGATCTAGCGCGTCAACAAGATGCCGCATCAGCATACAACTTCGGAAACAAGAATGCAGCACGACCATCAACAGCACAGCGGCCCGGCCTTGTCGATCCGGACTTGCATCCACTCGTGTATGGAACATCGCGTGTCTTATCTCATGGCGGCCGCGTTGGGATGGAAGATGTCGCTCTGGCTAGCGGCCAAGGCATAGTGGAAGATCCGCATTGGCAGTCCTTTCGAAATGGATCCGGGTCCCATACAGCGCAACCTGCCCGGGAGCCTAGGGCCTTTCGGTTCTCGCCCAACTTCCAGTGGCTACCTTGTGAAGTATCCTTTCTTCCCGAAGCACCTCCTGGCAACACAAAAGTTGTTGTTTCATCTTACATCAACAATCTACATCCAGTATGGCACCAGTCGCTATACAAAATCATTGAGCAGTACATCTCTGCGTCTATCGAGCCGTGGAACGCGGTCCTGGTTCGGCGGGATCAGGGGAGAGACCCACAGCGCATAATCACCTATGGAGTACAATGGAAGTCGGATTTTCCAGAAAGAGCAGCAGCCTTGGCCTCTCGACAGAGAAAAATAATCCAGCCGCACAAAGACGCTTGTGCCGAGGCCAGGGCAGTCAGGGATATAACGAGCATCCCACTAGCACCTCTGCTGAAGCCCAGGTCGTCTATGGCGTGCAATTGTCTCAGCCGGGACGACCGGATTGGTTCAAACAGAGTCGTTCGCATGAAGTCGGCGAGAGCTAGACCCTGGCTGCACCCAGAGCCTGGAGAGTCGTTTACCTACGAGGACTGGAAGGCGGGCAAGAACAACTTCCCAGTCGTCAATGGTATGCAACTGGTGGGGAACGAGTACCACAGCCTTCCGCCCAAGGAGAACCATAACTTTTACGGCATCTCATTGCAGGATATGTTTGGGGACAAAGGCCTGCAGGTCATAGTTGAAATTGGCGGCATAGAACTTACGCCTGAAGAGCCTACTCGGTATGTTAAACTACAGCGGCCTGTATTTATTGTGGCGTTTCAGACTAACGCTTTTAGCGATGCGGCCGACTGGCAGTTAAGTGGTCTGCTCAACGAGCACATTGTGGCTACGACAATGGTGTACTTTTCCAGCTCCAACGTCACGCCCGAATCCGGGGCATTGTCGTTTCGGGTGGAAGCAGACCTTGACGCTATGGCGCATGTGCACGGAAGCAGCTTGTCCATGCCGTTTCGTCGTATGTATGAGCCCCTGGCCGACATCTATGGCGTTGTGCCCATCGAGGACCTGCAGGAGGGCTCCTTCAGACTGATCAGCGGTCGGTCCGTGCAGGAACTGGGAACGGTTTCCACACCCGACGGCCGCTCGGTCACCTTTCCCAATGTGATGCAGCACCGCATCGGGGCTTGTTCTCTGGCTGACCCGTCAAAGCCGGGGCACCGCCGATTCCTGCGGCTGCACCTCGTTGACCCGCACTACCGCATTTGCTCAACGCGCAATGTACCACCCCAGCAGAATTCTTGGTGGGCTGATGCGGGCTGGTGGCAGATTGACTGGAAGGCACGAGGCTTGCCGGCAGAGTTGCTCGACATGATTGCCGATCACATTGGTGATGAGTGTCCGATGGGACAGACAGAGGCCGAGCGGCTGCGGCTGCTGCTGCTGGAGGAGCGTGCAGTCCGCCAACAACGGACAATGGAGGATATTGAGCGATATGTGTTTGGGCAGTGGTAAAATAGGTTTGGGCGGTGGTCGAATGTGCTGGGACAGCGACATACATTAGAATAGACTTGGGATAGACCGGATTTGCAAAGGGGGGATTGTGTTTATACTTTCTGACCTATTAAGCAATAATGCCATAAAATAAAAACTGACATTAATGCGAAGCCAAGGAGTTTGGCGTTGAATTACCCGATTTTACAGCTAATACTGCTAAGCACTTGTAATGTCGACCCTAGTGCCTTTCAGTTCACGTTGATACGATAAATTGTCAGTTCATTTTCATGTCCGCAACTATTTTAAAGTAGAAGTACGGCCTACGGTTTTACGTAGCATACTCCTTGTATGTAATTCGTACTCCGTATCTTTCTACCATATAACGTACCGTCAATGTCTCCTCAAATACTGTGTAGCTCATTCGACACAATTCACATGATAATCCATTGAAGAGTGTGCACTTCTGCCCATAAGCATAACGTTTGTATCATACTAATAAGACATCTTAGCGTAAGATAATGCTGTAAATTATTTGGACCTAGTACGGAGTAAGCGTGTACTGAATAAGTGGGACTGGGCGCCGTGCGCCACAAAACGCATGTTTCTGTCAAGCATTGGAATCCGCCACACTGTGGCCCTTCCGCCCCACTTGGACTTACGGGCCTGTGATTGGTACAAAAGCGGGGCCTGGCACTAGTATTAATACGGACCCCCAGAAGGGTTGCGATGTAATATCTATTTCTTCCTTAGTACGGAGGTCCCTACCAAAAGTTCGTTCTCACCGCTTTTCTATAACTGCGGCAATACATAGTGCAGAGTGTAAATCATACGGAGAAAGCTGTTAGCGATGATACGCTAGAGCTTAGTGGATATTATCGCTAATATAACTCAATTACTAATATTTTTACAGGGCGCTTAGCACATAGAAATACGCTAACACTGCTGTAGTAAATACAGTAGCAATACATTACTAGCACTATACCCACCTTCTTATTTTGCCAAAGCGGTGAGAAAGAACTTTTGGTAGGGATCTCCGTACACAACACTTCTTTCGCCTACACTAGACCCTATTCAGCCTCCTGCTCCTCACAGTGCATCACGTTATATGACCGCCACGTACTCCGTATAGCCTCCTTTGACCTTCACAGGATCTTTTGTTTATGAGCCGGAGGCAGACTCGAGTAGAAATTGACTGGCAGACAGACTGCGTACTGGCTAACAGCTGACTAACCTATCCTTAAGCGTAGCCAATCACACACCGTATAGCACTTAGTAATCAACGTAATAAAATCCCTCCGCAAGCATCTTGCCTTACTTATTAACGTAAATCTTCGCTCGCGAATGCGCGCGGGCAACCTGCTTGTAATCACGACAAGGAGTTTTTTGTGCGCGACTGTAACCGACCTCTTTGCCAAAGCTTTCACATCACGGGCTACTGTCGAGCGGGCGGCCGCTGCGAGTTCGACCATTATTGCGCGTCGCCCGTCAAGTTGACTAAGCAGGAGGCGCCATGCCAGGTGCCTGCCGCCTGATCCGGTGCACTAAGCGGCACATCTGTCAGTCGCTTGACGATTGCCGTCGCGGCGGCCACAACATATGTGGCATTCCCGTGAGTGTACATATTCAGGATGTCAATGTCGACTATTTCGTCGATGGCCTCTGAGATGGAGAACGCGGCTCTCAGCATACAAACGATACGTCGTTGAAAACAGTGAACGTCAAAATAGCAACTTCCTGACAACGCTTAATAATCCTACGCATGTCGAAGGGCTCCCTGCAATGGACATTAGCTATCAAGAGAAATCTTTGGTCGCAGTTTATTTGCTCTTGGGTTTGTTTGCTATTTGTACATACGGCCGTGATGCATGTAGTTATCGCATTTAGATGTAATGTGGGAATAGTATCATGGATTCAATTTTGATGATAAGCGCCCGTTCTCGTGCCCCCTTTCCCCACTCCAGCCTTCAGGACTACGGCAATTTATACTTCCTTAAAAACTCTATACCTTGGCCTGCTTTTCCAGCTGCTGGTCCATAACACTGCTAACCAGGTCGCTCACAGCGTGCCACTTAATGCCAAGGTCACGTTCAGCCCGAGTTGTGTCTGACAGAATCGCCTCTGGGAACGGCGCCACCAGTTTAATCTCTACCGATGGGTACTTGCTCTTAAGGAAGCCGAGAATCTCTTCCCATGTCGTGTGATGCCCATCAGCGATGAACTCCGTGACCGCTCCGGGTGTCAGCGCTTTCATCTTCAGAGCACGCACGTGAATAGCTGCAACATCGCGCACATCTACCACCATGGGTAGAATTAGCAGCTTCTCCAGCCCGAGCGAGGTCCAGAAGTATCCGTTCACTCCTTGCAAAGTCAGTCCCTTTTGCGTCAGATCAGTTCCGATGACGAAGCTAGGCAGCACCGAAGCAACCTCAAGGCTGCTGCTCTTGTGAGCCTCAGCCCAGTCCAATGTTGCGCGGTGCGCAAGAAGCTTTGAGATGTAGTACTTGTCAAAACCGGAAGGGTCTGCGTTGGCAGTGTCTTCATCGAGCTTCCAGTTGCGGTTCGTTCCCTCCTCTGCCACAACTCCTGGCTTGGCGAGACCACCCTGCGGAATAACCGACAGAGCCGATGCGGTGATCACTACACGCTTCACAGTAGGCGTCACAGCCGCGGCGTCTAAAACATTCGTCGTGTTTTTGACAGCCGGGTCGACGTAGTCCTTCTTCAGGTCGGTCGCCGTCTGACTGGGCATCGGCGACGCCACGTGGATGATGTACTCGACACCCTTCAATGCATCTTTGAGCGCGGAAAGGTCGGTGAGATCAGGGATGACAACAAACTCGAGCTTGCTGGCGTGGTCTGGGTACCGCGAACGAATGTCGGCAATTTGGGCCTCACGCCGCACACTTAGGCGCGCACGATAGCCCTCCTCCAGAGCAAGCGCCAGAACCTGTGCACCAATGAAGCCAGAGGTGCCAGTGATGAAGGCCAGAGAATCGGACATTGTGAAACGTGCGGATTTTGCTTGATGTTGAATAGTAAAGTAAAGGATAAAATTCGGATTTATAACGTGTGTTAATAGACTGTTACTGGTGAGAAGACGATTGAAAGCTGTCGATGAACTCAAACTTAAATCTGAAAACGAGAGCATTTATATATCGTTTCCGATCTCTGCTTTCTCCAGTCCTGAAACCGGGGTTTTTATTTTTCATATTAGTGATAAAGTATCTCAAGCTCTGTTCCGCCACCAAGATATGCATTAGCAACTCACAATAGATTGCGATCTAGATCGTATTATAAATCGGTCCTTCACCACCCATTTATTTTCAAAGATTATGCATTGGAATCATTATCAAAACCGCTACCCGATGGGGGTAGAACGAAGACTTTACCAAGCAAACTCTGCGTTCATCGGTTGATGCAGCCTGTCCTGTTTTGTTTCCCTTCATTTATTCGCGCACATACATCATTGAGCTAAGCAAAGCAACTGGATGGTCTAGTCGTTACGGTATCACAAAGCTCGAGCATTACTTGGTGCGTTGAAACGTATGATGGAAACGTGATGACTGTTGCAGCTATCCTTTCGCCTACAGCCCCACCAATATAGAGAAGTGCAGCCATTAAGAATTGAATACATCCATAGGATCTCAAGTTTTCGCATTTTAACAGTTTTGCGCAGTTGGTGATGACGTCTTTTCCTAGAGCTGAGGGTAGACACGTCCCAATCAACACTAATCCCGGATAACTAATCAGAATCGATTTGTAAGCCGCAAGCCGTCGTCGCAACGGGGAGAAGTCTAGCAACGAATACGTTTGCGAATACTCCGTAAGGCACGATCAGTCTTGCTGTCAATTATTTTTTAGAAAGGACTAAAAATGAACAAAGACGAGATAAATAAACGAACAAGTGACCTTTGGAAATAGGACAAGAGGAAAATTTAGGAGGAGCATGCATGCCACGATTTACATAAAGGTAGTCTAGCCAATTCGAACGTGCAATCACCGTGCAATTCTGCTGGTAATTCACAATCGGGGTCAATCTGAGACTCCTCTGGCGGTCGAGAACCTTCTAGTGGTTGAGACACGATGTTCTTGGGGCCATAACGCTCTTCGGAACCTGAAACCCACGAGCATGCTCTTCTCAAGCCTCTGTCCCGCGACCTGACTGACACAGGATTTTCGGCCGCATCTGGAGTGTCTTCGGAAGCGTCCGAACCACACAAATAGTCTTGGCGTCTCTGCCCCAGCCTCTCTCCCCAGGCCGGGTATCGTTCCTCTAGCGTGTCTGGCCAATTGTCGACCAGCAACTCTATATCGTTCAACCAGTCCGGCCTTCTTGTATCCATGGCGTACAGGTAGTCCATATGTCTTAAGACTAATGCCATCAAGCTTGCCCTGTCACTTCTTGGGACATATTGGTCGCCACAGTCTGTGCCATAACCCGAATCGTAGCCGGAGTCATCAATGGAATTTAAGACGCCATAAAGAGGGCCATTGCTCGGAGTGCTTGTTGCAGATTTTGCCGAGATTGAAGCGGCTATCTTTGCTTTCATTCTCTGAGCCCTAGATCGTCGTGATTTGGCTCTCCGAGATTTCGGTTTCTGTTTTTCTGCACCCGTTCCTGGTGGTTCGGTAAATGGCCTGAAGACGTCATCATGTTCAGACGCACTTTCCGCACTGTCTACAGAGTCTGAAAAATCTTCACCAGGCTGCTCAGGCATGGAAGAAAACGAGGTCTTCCATCTGATATGCCTGTCAGTTCTTCCCTGACGTTCGTTTGACTCGCGGTGAACGGCATGATGTTGGCTAGCTGTCTTCTCTTGCCAGTCTAAATCGTCCTCCCACACAGGTGTCGATGCACCATAGGTTGTATCGTCTTCGTCTGAGTTCGACTCTGAGGAAAGGCTTGCAAAGCAGGCGGAATCCTCCCAGTTCACCATGTTGCCTCCAACGCGTTTCCGAAAAAGTGTTTTCGATTTTCGAAATAGACGGCTACGCTTGCTGAGCCATCGTGTCAAGTCCGTCGTAGACGTGTTGGACTGGCTACTTCTGTGTGCGTCGTTCTTCACCCGAATGCGAATCATTTCTATCTCTTCACCCGCATCTTGCGCTTTTCGATACCGAAAGATCTTGGACAGTTTTCGATGCAGGGATGACATGCGCTGTGGACTCAATGCTGTCAGATCACCTACAACGTCGACACCATCGAGGACCATGGGTGAGCTTGGCCTTTGGAAATAAACTTCCTTGCTTGTGTCAATCTCTAGCTTCTCCCACTGGCCTTGTTTGAGTCTCAGGTGGGAGCTGTCTTTTTGAACAAGGCCTTCAGGCCTATGATCATAACCGAATTGGTGCATGTCTTTAACCATGGCAGCATGTTCTCCAACAGGCAGATGGTACGTTCCTTCGTCAACCATTTCGGGATGCCCAGTACCGAAATTACTTCGGTTGTTGCTCTTTGGAAAGAAGCGAGGCAAGTCAATACCTAACAGCTCTTCGTACTCCAGCAAATAGTCGATCTGGCTGGCTGGGTGGTGATATACGAAGTCCGGCTGTTTCCCCCTAAGGATACCGGCACGACGGTAGTCACCCTTCATCTCGTAGATCATTGCGAATAGCCCCAAAGCGTTATCGTAGTGGTATTTATCCCGAAGATGGCCAGTCTGCCGCAGGATCCTCTTTCTGATTTTCCATACTCGCCGACAACGCTTCTCTGCGTCATCAAAGGAAAATTCACAAAGGTGCCCCAGTGTAACAGCATGGAGCAGTCTTCCGGCTGCTTCGAGATACTCGTATTCTGAAGATTTTTCAAGTTCTACCACCAACGGCTCAACCAATTTCCAGTCGCCCTGCATGATGTCGCAGAAGGACAAAAGAACGTGAAGCCGTCGCAGCTTCAAGTGGCTTACAACGTCGAAATTTTGCTGTAGTGCTTCATGTAAACACTCTTTGGCACTTGCGAATTTGCCGTCGCGAATGTGGTTCTCGGCAAGCTCCATCAAGTTGTCGACGAACAGTTTTTCCAACTCACTATCGTCGTCTCCGTCAATCATGTTATATCCATGTTCCTGTTGGTCACAATTATACACGCTGGTATATCTTTCGTAGTCTCCGGCTTCGAATTCGCTCTCGGGGAGCACAGGGATCAATGTGGAATAGGCCTCTTCCTCCAGGCAGTGCTGCATCTGTCCGTCAATGTACCCCTCGATACGCTCACGCTGGAAAGGCGAGAGGTCTCCCGCAATGCTCATGACTGTTGCACCAAGAGGACTGTCCCATAGGTCAACACGGGCACTTCCGCCGTGGATGGTAGATGCCGTGGCGCTTGCCGTCGTGTGAAACGTCTGGGCAGCCTTGGCCAATTTGTGCAGGTTCTGGGCCATCTGCACATCAAATCGATCGCGGGTCCGCGTTCGCGCTGAAACGTCAGTCTGTCGTGTACCATGGAAAGCGTCATCGACTGATCTCTTCAGCTTGTTGAGGGCCATGAGGATCGATTCCTGTGAAGCGCTATTTCGGAGAGACACAGAACTGGAGGAGGTCAGCAATGTCGTGCGGCTGGGACCCAAGCAAACAAACAGGCATACGTACACTGCGATGGTGTTTAGAATCGTCTGGAGCGCCCAATTTGACTTCAGTATCCTATCACGGAACGACAACAATGCTGTCCCATGGGCTTTCAGGTCGATGGCAATATGTGCGCGTCGTTTCAGAGACATTCCATAAGGCCGACCATCCGTATTATTCTCCTTTATTTGGTTTACCAGAAGTTCCATCTCGCGCAGTGTCGTGCCAATGTCCTTAAGCGTTAGCTCGCTCTGTCGCCAGAGGTCTTCTCCCACTGTCGCCATGCCCATGGATCCACATTCTGTGAGCGCCTTGTTGATCGCGTTAAGAAACCCGGCAAGGTTCTGTACTTCGTCGCAGAATGATGCAATGCGCTCGTCGGCGGTGCGCAGCGCTTCAAAAGCCGTGTAAAGCGACGATGCAATCTGTCGTCGTTAATACGAGATGTATACAAGAGTGGCTCAAATTAGGATTGGGGCATATCGACATACAGAGCTGGCAGCTTGTGTCAGCGCTACTACTGAGCAAGTCAGGCTTAGCGGATCCATTTCGTTGATCTCGGTGGTCAGACAGTAAAAAAATTCTCTGAGGTATCTATTTCGATGGTTGTTTGTTGCAGCTGGTTTTGATCTCGTTCGGGGTTTTCTTTTGAGGATTGAAACAGATGGATCTCATGCAGGAGGCTCTCCCCCTCGAACACACTTCGACTAAGCTGTAAGATATCTGAAAAACAATAAGCCAGAGGCGAAGCACATGGCTTCGCCTCAGCACGCCTCAGTCTCAGAGGGGTCTGTGTCGGATTTTCTTTGAGGACGGCCGAAACACCCCTGCTGCTTACTGCTGTGGAGGCCTCATGGCAAGGCAATACTCCGTGCATTTCCCCAGATTTGTGAGTGTTAGCACGCGCCTACTATTCGTATGGTCTAGAAAGTAGACGCAAACTGCATCAACAGCGCAGCGGCTAATTTCTACAGCATTAAGTCTTAGTATATTGCCAACATTATAAATCGTGTGGTCGGCCGAAACCATCCCCCGTTTAGTGCTTCGCTTTATTAAATTGGCAAACAGACAACCGTGTGGCCAGTCGTACTTGTGCAAATAGATCTTTCGCCCTGCATTTAGCACGTCGCGGCTCCCCGTGGTTTATTCTCGGGTACACGAAGATATGCTGTTGCCATCCTCTCCTTCGTTTCGTCCCTTTCATTCCAGCACGTCCCTACTCTTGATTGCCCGCTTCACTCTACCTAACACTTTTTATGTTGCACATAAAACCCGCGCTGTCTCAATAACGGCGACCATTGACCCGTAAATTCGAGCAACCATAACCGCCCCTAGGCCACCTGAACCTGGGACTGTTTCACCCATGCGCCTAGGACAACCCCGGATGAAGTAAGGTTCAGTGTTCTCCACTGGTCTGGCGAACTCCTAACTGAAGCAGGTGAAGCCTCTGTTGTCCAGCCTGGGCAAAGCTGGCAATCTGACTTGGAAGAAGCCTACCTTAATTCAAGACGGTATTGCGGTCGAACGGACAAGGCCAAAATGGGAGTTGGTGCACAATTGTGCCGTGTGATGGAAGAATGCATGTACTGTGTGGCGCAGGGCGCTATTTACTAAGATACTATGTAAGGGATTTCATGCACGTCGGCATAGCTAAAAGTACCTAACCACAACAATACACAGATGCTCACTGGGCACCCATAATTTGACAAATGCAGCCAACTCCATGGCCTCCACCATGTCGGCCATCCCGCTTTACTAGGCTGTGAGCGGCCGTATATAGTATAGTGGTGTCGTTGAAGCTAGGCGATTGGAAGCCGTTCAAGTGCAACGGCTGCTCCGAAGCGACGACGGCAACATGACCAACAGTCCGCCTCCGCCCGGTGGGGCAACCTTTCGCGAAGGTGTCAAATTGCAGGGATCAAACGTCTTATCTACTGTGGTTCGCGCCTAGGCGTAACAGCTATGCAGCCAAGGCCGGCTTGCCACTTCTGGAAGAGCCTTTGCTCAAATTCTGTTCTCTTCTAAAGATATGTCGTCTCGCTTGACAGAAAGGAGGCAGATTCCATGTTTCAGATGGCCATTGGACCCAAAACGAAAGGTGGTCGCCAATTCTCTCACGCTATCTTTGAGATTGACCCCAGGGCATTCGGCTACATAACCAATTTGACCGGCTGGTCAGAGAATGGCATCAAGCGGTACTATACGAAGTACAAACTTCGAAAAGAACCGTGAGGCCAGAAGCTGCATGCATTTATCGACGCAATAGCTACCTGCTAAGAAGCCTTTTCGCGCCTGGCGGATATGCAAATCATTTCATAAGTACAAATCCATGGAGAGCGCTGCTTGGGTGGCACTCACACTATATATAGCAACCTACGGCTAAGCAACATAAAAAAGCAAGAGGGAATTGTAGATGTAGATTCGACCCCCCGCGCTACAATAAGCCTAGTAAATACTATATTGGATTACTTTCTCGCACTTTGTTTCTTGTGTAGGAAACTGTTGCCCCTTTTGTGTTCTATTACAAGGCGCTCGTTTACGCAGGACACAATGACTTCTAAGCGATATGTAACTGTCGCCAACAACCTCTGGTATCGCTTTAAGGGGAGCAATCGCTTTTTTTTATATTCCAAGTCTGGCGCCGTGGTGGTTGGGCGATCCGCAAAGGCACTAGTACTCCTTATGCTTGCATAATCTAGCTATATTTACTCTAAAGACGGATGTTAACGTGTCTGTTTAACTGCCGGCTTCGATCTTCTTGACCCCTCCTCCTGATTGTTCTGTTTCGCTCGTCTTCTCCCCTTACTACCTTTACCTGTAGTTAGTATCTTATGCTCGTCAAGAGACGTTTTTGCCCTAATGTTTCCACTTTGCTCATATCAGACCGTTGTAGCCAGGTGGCTGTCTGTGTTTATGTGTAGATAATTTGGAAAGTGCGGAATAAATTTGTATTAATGCGTACTGACCTGACTACGATGCCATTGAGTTGGTAGGCCCCCCAATCAGCCGTTAAGACGTTTAGGATTCCCGTGCTATGTTCTGGGCAACGCATAGCGCACCTGTAAGGTGTCCCTCTTTGGTGAATCCAGCTTTGCTAACAGGATACCTAGCTTGGGCAGAATTACATTCTTGCCCTTTCACATTGTATCAGTTACTCCTGGCCGCATGCGTGCCGTTGGCGCTGCTACGACCTGACCTACGAAACCCCCATATTTTCACCCTTCAACAAGCTCGAACTTCGTGATGACGTCCTCCCATACTCGGGACATAGACGATAGCTCTGGCACTATGCTTTTGTCTGATGCGGACTGTTGGTACAATATTTCTTTCGTAGGCGGCAGTGAACTTGGCCTAGGAAAGTTGGAGCACCCAGCCAACGGCAGAACCCCCATCATTGTCGTCCCCCCCGGACATAATTAGTCCACAATGAATAGACACTCGCTCAATTTGTGTACTTACGATGCTATCAACTGTTCGTCGCACTCGCTCCGGCTCTACCAGGTAAACCAAATGGTCATGTTAACAATATATGCATCCTCTCCTGATGATCACCACACTTTGATCGTGTGATTTCCGCCCAAGACGCCATCTGTGGCTACCAGGTCGACCACCCCATCCACACCCTGCCGGTACCAGGCCAGCGATGCGTTCTGGCCGTCAATCTGAATAGTTGGAATGGTACCATTCTGTACGACTGGCAACAGAAGCTGGCCCGTGGTGCCGTCAGGCGTATGGACGGTCGCCTGGTACGGGCCTGGATTCTCCTTGTCCTGCCACCACCACCGGGCCTGAAACGAGCCTAGTCCAGTGACAAAGCCGCCCTGGACGTCATGCAGACGCCCACTGTGGCCAGCCGCCATCTGGGGCGCGAATATCCAGGAACGGCCCTGGCGAGCGGTTACCTGCAGGCCAAGCACGCCTTCAGTAAGAGCGGTAGCCGGTCCAGTGCTCCAGCCGTGGCTGTGGGAGGGATAGCTGTGGTCGCCACGGTAGCCATCGTTGGTGCGGTAGCCAAAGGAGCCGTCCAGGAGGTAGCCCTCGATGGCGGTGGACTGGGTGCCGTTGGGATGCTGCAGATACCAGCCCCAACTGATGCGGATGAGGTCAACGGCCCGATCCGGATGGCCGGCAGCAATATGGGCGAGGATCTCAAGCGACGAGATAAACGGGCTGACGTTTCCGGGCAGCTCTGGAGACGGAGCTCCGATGGAAGTCCAACGGCCAGCAAGGAGCGCAGAGATGTTCTGGGCCTCGGCCGATTGGGCGGTCACAACTCCAAAGAGCACGGCGAGGGCGTTTGCGTCCTGTGGATAGATTGATGCATCGGTGATACTGTCCATGAATGCGCCCTGGCCTGGGTTGTACAAATGGGTTATGGTAGCCTGTCGGAGCTGTTTCGCCCGCACAGTCCAGGTTTCTGCCAGTCCCGTGTCATCACCGGCCCAGCCGGCCAGCCTGCAGCCGGTCTGCAGGGCGTGATACAGCAGCATCTGGGCCTCGCTGATCTCGCCGGCGCTGTTCTGACGCGCCCAGTCACTGGAGCCGGTGACGAGGAGCAGGCCATGGGCCGGCGTGACCTTGGCCCAGATGTAGTCGACAGCACGCATGTAGAGCGGCCAGTTCTGGTCAAGGAAGGTGGCGTCGCCTGTGTAAAGGATGTAGTTGTACGTGCCGATGAGGGTCCAGAGGTGGTAGGCGTCGCTGCCCTGGATGAGCAGCGGGGGTCCGGCCTGTGGAAAGGCCCCGTCGCCGTTCTGGTGGTCGTAGATGGTCTGCAGGGCGTTGCGCGTACCCTCCAGGTCGCCGAGGCTGACGAAAGCTGCCGGAACAGCGACACCTAGATCGCCCGTCCACACGGCGCGGTCTCGCTTCGCCCCGTCGACGAGAATGTCATTTCCGGTGCTGCCGAGGTTACCGTCATTGGACCAGCCGGCACCGCCCTGAGGAGGGGGCCACGTGCGTCCGGTATTGGGCGGAATCAGGTTCGTCTGCAGCGTGTAGGCACAGCTGTACCAAATCCGGTTGAGCAGCGCATCGTCGCTATGGAAGTAGCCCTGGTAGGCTCGCAGGTCCGTCCACGTCGGCTGGAAGGCGATCTCAACCTGCACACAGTCCACCTGCACCGAGGCCGTAGCAGAAGATGTAGCGGTCATGAGGAAGACGGACAGGTAGCGGAAACCGCCACGCAGCTTTGCGTCTGGCATCGTGTAGCGAACGCTGCCTGGACCTGAGAAGTTGGCGTACAGCGCGCCGTCGCGGCCGTTCTGGCCGTCGCTCGACGAGTCCGACCACTCGCCAATCCAGTTGCGGGCTTCGCTAAAGGCAAGGCCTACGGCTCCAGAGCCGTTGCCAAGGACGACGAAATCTAGATGCACGATCCCGCCAACCTCCTTGCCAAAGTCGAAGACCAGCATCGACCCGTTGTGCGCCAAGGACGTGCCAGCAACGAAAGGGCGCTCGCCATCGCCGTCATCACCGTCTGTCGATAGAATGACGGCCACTGGCTCGACCGTCCGCGACGCAGGCGCATACATATTGGCCTCCCATTCACCGCGAAAGGCCGCCTCGGTGATGGTGTTGCTGCAAGTCGTGTTTCTCCAGCACACGCTGCTACTCGATCGACGTTTTTCTGGCCAGACAGTCGTTGCCGCGTGGACGATCGCCCAGACCAGCATGGACGCCGCCATCGCCGCAAACGTTCTGTTCCTGGCCACTGTTTGCCATAGCACAAACGCCCGAGGCGGCCAATATGCGCCAGAGTTAGGCGGTCCCGCTGTTCGCACGTCTTCATTCCATTTCTGTTTCACGCCGCTCTTCTCGCCTGCGAAAGCTTTGGGGTCAAAGTCCCGTCCAGAATCCATGCTCCCGATTTTCTGCCCGAATGGACCGTCATGGCGACGTAAACATTGATGACATCCCTGACAAGGGGCAGTCGCATATGTTCGTAATCTGTGGCTGCTGTGGCTGTGCCTATTACTGCGTATTACCCCGCGTTTTATCGCTAATATCTTCCGGCTGAATGCAAAACTTACAGCGCCTCCAGTGCCGTCGTATTCTTTGCATAGATTTAATGATGCATGCAATTCCTGTCATATAGTCTGTAAGCTGCAGTATTGCACTGATCATTCTAAGCTGGACCGAATGCTTTGCAGTCGCAGAATCGTAGGCTTGTGGAGCTGATGACGATATATGATGTGCTCTCCATGCTTTGTAGTAGCCGAAAGGTTGTAAGAGACTGTTCCGTGTTGCAACCAAGATGCACGAACACATAGGCATTTGTATTACGTTCAGATCCAGAGTTGTGGTCCTCTCCCACATGCACACCGTCCTGCTTCCAATGAAAACTCGCTTGTTTGCAACACTAACAAGGTAGCCTGTTGGGCCACGCCTTTCCTACGCAACAATGGGCTATTTCAACATCGTAAACCATTCTCACGCCATCCCCGCAAAATAGGCGAGGTCCAATAACAGACATCTAAAGCCACGTTATCCAGGCCTGCGATCACGACTGCAGGCATGTCTGGCCAAGTCCGGCTGCCAGCCGTCTTCTTAAACTCTGGCATTGCAACCCGTCGCAGCATGTCTCCTCCTAGAACTATCGTCTCTCGCAAACGGCCACCTCTCATCAGCCCATCATGGCCCATTCCGTGCGCGAAGACGGGCTGCTGCTCAAGGGCTTGTTTGACTTTCCGGACAGCCCGCTCAGCAAGGCAGCACGCCAGCCGCTGCTGCTTGGCGTCTTTCTGGACTTGCAGGACCTGCAGACGTCCACACTGCCGACGTCGACCACTTGGACCTTTGACTACAACGTCGAGATTGTCAAGCGTGCCGAGGAGCTTGGCTTCGATCTGGCCTTTAGCCGCACCCAGTGGTTGCCAAAGGGTAGCTACGACGGCGAGGCCTCACTGGACGCCTTTGTCGCCCTCGGTGCCATGGCCGCTGTGACGAGCCGGATCTTGCTCATCTCCACCATGCACGTCCTCTACGGTCCGCTGCACCCGCTGCACATTGCCAAGTACGGCGCCACGCTCGACCACATCGCCAAGGGCCGCTGGGGCATCAACATCGTCACCGGCCACCGCGCCGTCGAGCACGAAATGTTCGGCAGGCAGCGTATCGAGCACGATCAGCGCTACGCCATGGCTGCCGAGCTCTTTGACGTCGTCAGCAGCCTCTGGGGCGAGTCCGAAAACATATCTTACGACGGCCGTGTATCGCCCTGGCGCCTCAGCAACGCTTGGATCACCCCCAAGCCGCACTTCGGTCGCCCCGTCCTCGTCAATGCCACCGGCTCGCCGGCCGGCATCGAATTTGCTGCCCAATACTCCGACCTCATCTTCATCACCTCGCCTGGCGGCGCCCACATCGACAGCGCCCTCGCTACCCTCCCGCCGCACATTGCCGCCATACGCGAGGCTGCCGCCAAGCACGGCCGCACCATCAAGATCATCATCAACCCCTTCATCGTCTCCCGTGACACCCCCATCCAGGCCGAAGCCTATGCCGAGGCCATCGACGACGGTCGCAAGAACCGCGCCTTTGGCCGCCAGTTCAGCGGCAAGCCCTTTGACAGCGATGCCCATGCCTGGAAGGGTCGTCTCGATCCCAAGCACAAGCAGGGCTATCATTTTGGCAATATCGACATCATCGGATCGCCTCAACAGGTGCGTGACCAGCTGCTGGCCCTACATCGCATTGGTATCGATGGCGTGCAGCTTGGCTTTTATGACTGGAAACTCGACTTGGAACACTTTGGCGAGAAGGTCCTACCCCTACTCAAGGAGGCCGGCTTGCGAATCGATTGAAAGATGTCGAGTTGCTATTTGTGTATTTACTTTGATACTGATGTCGTATAAATGTATTGCCTATTATCGTCTACTGAGAAATTCGTGGTGCGAGATTGAGAACCATCTATGTGCCGCAATGCCTGAGAAGACGCGGGGCTACATCAATGCTGTGGGGTATATGGGCTTCCAGTCCGGAGGTTGAACCATACAAGACAAAACAAGTCACCATGGCGCAGTTGGCTAGCGCGTAGGTCTCATAATCCTGAGGTCGAGAGTTCGAGCCTCTCTGGTGACAATGTTTATTTTTGTCGCTTTTTCAGGCCTCCACGTCACGTGGGTCTCGCCACAAAAATGTCACTGTCTCAATTATTGTGTCAGCACATCGAGGCGCTGTCGCTATTACAAAGCTAATGAATGCATAATCAAGGAACACTAAAACAACGCGTCGGCGTATGTCGGGTGAGCGCGTATCGCAGGAGAATAAAGGAGATAAAGGGGATTGGCCGCATCCGATGTCCGAAAGGTCGTCTCGGCATCTCTGTCTTTAAAGCAAATGCCTCTTGTCAACAAAGGCGCGACCGACCCTTGTAGCCGAGGCCCGCAGCATCCGTAACAGCCCACGTCATACGTGGTACAAACGAGTAATCAGTCTAGGCTGACCTGGAGGGAGTCGCGTTCTTTCATAGTAAGATACTATTATGCATGTCAGCGCCATAGGACGCCATAGGATTCGTTGACCTCATATTAATCAAGCCTTGACCGCCACTTTTGTTAGTGACACAGTAAGATACATAATAATTTGCATATTATTGGAACTGCAATCTCCACCAGAGTTATTTCAGAATGGTTTCCAGCCAGCCAAAGCACCCAGGATCCCGAGACCGACGCCGCCTAAATGCCACTGACGACCTAAGGTTCCGGGTATCCAATTGGGTCCTGGACGTGCCAACAGTGGCTTTGCAATTGTACGACGATAACAAGAATGTTGACGGCCTCACTTCCGCCATAATAAACAACGCTTTTATTCACATCCGAAGTCCCGCAATGCCGGCTGTCATCTTCCTAGTCGCTTTCGCCTTCACCTGTCTCGCGGCCCTGATCGTCTCCATCGCACAGACGCTTGCGTGCGCTGCGTTGGTCTACTGTATTGCCAGCATGCTACTGCGGCCTGCAACAAAGCGTAGCCACACAACCCGACGCCACCGAGGAAATTCAGGCTGCTTTCAGCCATTGCAATCTTCCAATAGAAATCAGAGAGGTTAGAAAACACGGCCATCCACGGAATGAACAGGCACAAATTATAAAAGCAATAGCTCATTGCTGCAGTGTTTGTCCTATTTGCCCTGCTGGGTACGCTAAAATGCGATGACCTCCTACTGTTGGACTGTTGGAAAATCAGCTAGTAACGCCCCCATATGCTCAGAGGAGTGATCGCAATCCCCAGTAAGCATGCCTCATGCTAAGATAACACAAATCGCTGTCGTAACCAAACATCCAGAGTGACTCGACCGTAACTGGTCATCTATATGAACTCAATATTACAAAAGTATACACTCCCCGGAAGAGTCGCTTCAGAATGCATTGCCTTTGTAACCCGTAGTGGGAATAGGCTTTTCCAACTTGACGCACCAGAGGAAGATATCCTCCAATGGCAGAAACATCAGGAAGACGCGATTGCACAGCCAAGACATAGCTACAACACCCGTCGCCGCCATTGCATCGAGCCAGTAGTGATTAGCTGTGGCTATGATGATGAGCAGGACGAAGCCGGGATACACCACGCTCAGGAGGGCGAGGAGAATCTGGCGTGGCCTGAACTGGCGTTTCTCCCGTGGGGCCAGGCAGTTGCGGAGGATGCCTGAATGGTATAGCAAAACCGTGCCAATGCAGAAGGAGTAACCGAAATGCAGCGATGGAAACGCGGCAAGCTGGTTAAAAAATTTGCCCGTGGCCCAGATGGACTCGGCATCCTCACGACGAACCGTGTCGAAAAATCCATACTTCTCTGGCAGCAGACGGGGCGGCATACATGGGTACGTCATGAAAGTTACGAAGCTGAAAAAATTCGTGAGGCTCATCATGCGGCGAACAGATGCGAATTGGGCGTGAGACGGCGCGGCGTAGTAGTACCAACCAAGGAAACTGTGCACGACCGATTCGCATTAGCCATGTGATCACAGGCAAGTGAATATGAAGCCAGAGGAAGGATCAAGAAAAGCAATTCAACGTACCTAACCGTAACCGGGATATGAATCAGAGAGTATGCTCGGTTTAGAACGGTCAAAGCACCTTGGTGACCGGCCCTGAAGAAGTGTTGGACGTCGATCTCGCGCATGGGAATCAGGAAGCGGAAAATGCCCCTCTGCTCTAGATCGAGTACAGCGATGCCGTGGTTTTCCGCAGTTTTCCAGACACCATCCGTGGCGAAGATGTACTCGCTGCCGGATTTTATAGAGACGTAGAGGAGGAGGTTGACGGCCCAATAGAACATCTCGACCAAGAACGGGTACTTTTGAATGAATCGACTGTGCCAGTAGTTGGCGTACCGTGACGAGTTCGGCGTCTGCACGACAACCCCACAGAGATTTCGCTTCTTCGGGCCATACTTTGTCGATGCCGTGGTGACGGGGGAGAGCTCGAGCTGGTCTTCATCCTCGTCTTTGTCGCGCTCGTCTCGTAAATCGACCACATCTGTCCGACCTAGCAGGCCCTGGCTCTGTTTGTTGGGGAAAACGGAATAGTCTCGACGACGGTTAAAGTAGCATGATGCTATCATGATACACACGATGCCCTATGTCACAAAAATAAAGTTAATACTCCATAGTCCAATGTACTTTCACGTGTCAGAAGGAGCATGCGAAGGGACGAGGTAAGGACGAAGGGGAACGGCGCAAAAAAGCAGCTTGAGCAGACACGTACGACGGGCTCTGCTGATGCGTGGGAGGCAAACTGAGGCTCTCCCAGGCCGGGTTGCTCCGTGGTCGCCATTGCGAGATTGTCCAGTCTTGCTGCACGGCCGTTGTGAAGTAGATGCTCGACGGGCGCGACGAAATGAATGATCGGTCGAAGAGAGAGATAGCCCAAAAAAAGGAGAGGAGAACGTGGACGAGATTTACAGGCGCTGGTAAGAAATACTCGTTCGCCGAGATCCACGAATAACAGTACTCCGTACGAGTACAGACGCAAAGTATCTTATCTTAGCTTCTCGCTGGGACGGAGTACGGGAACGGAGTAAGGTCTCGGGGTTTCCTGTAGAAAACTATCCGTCAACCACACAGGGTCCTTGGAGAGAGCCCACCCGAGTGAGAGGCACGCGACTTAATGCAAAATCGCGGTTGTTCGGTTGCGCTATTACCAAGTTGTGGGCCCCCAATTCATACGTCGTAAGCTAAACGCTCAAGCAGGCCTGGTTGCTGCTGTTGGTACAGAGTACATAGTAAGAATACCAACTTCGGCCGACGGTACGAGCGCATTCGTACGAGTGAGAAGAGCGATACCTGGGCGGTGGCGTTTTCGTGCGGGAGTAAGAGAGAATGGTCAGTACACATCCCTCTCTTCAAAGTACCTTTATGGACCTCTGCCAAGACTGCCAAGACATTAGTTGCCACCGCGTTCCCACCTTGTCGCAATGTTTGCGACAATTGTTCCGGCACTGTGTACCAGTGCGGCAGACAAGATAGGCTGGGAAAAGGGGGTGGGCGGTCGGTACTCGTAAACACTCCGAGAATTGGTACGATTCTATGTATCTGCAGATCGAGCTGGTTGTGGATTGTCAAATAAAATATGGGCCCACGTCACATTTAAGACAGTGTCGACTCCTTCCTTCGGCACGTCCAAAAACTCCCGGGCGCGTTCAAGAGCCTTACGACATAACATGGCGGATCCTTACTCGTTCATCCATTGATCCCGTACGGGTACGATAAGATGCACACAGTGTAGACGTGGCCAGTTTCGAGTTGTGGCAGTTTAGTCATCAAGAGCTTCGTCATTTCTACATTGCGAAACTTCCAACTCCGTACTCGTACGGAGTACTTAAGCAATATTCACGATTTCTCCGTACTGAGAGACGACAACAACTCGAAGATAGCCCTTGGATATGGTCTGCAGTCCACGTCACCATGTTTCCATTGTCGGCATGTCGGTTCCGAACCACTGGTGAGGAGGATTTCCAAACGTCCGCTCGTCGTAATCTAAAAGGCCCATGTATCACCATGTTCGTAAGATGGATATAACAGAGACGGCCCAGAGCTTTGAGCGGTCAATGAAGTACAGAGTAAGGAGTCTGGACTACGAGTGCGAAGTATCGTACCTGATATTGCAAAGTAGATATTCTAACCCGACAAAGTGTACTCGTACAGTGTGATCCATACTCGCTACGAGTACTCCGTACTCTTGAATTTAACACTATTTGTGGTCCGCTCGCTGCTTTGCTATGCCTCCTCTGGTTAGAATGTGATACTGCGAGGAGTGCGTTTGTGCGCATAATTTCAAGGGGGTACGGTCAAAATTGTCCAAAATAGGGGAAAGAACACAGACTACGCAGACTCATGCAAAATCCGACAGCCAGTCACGCACACAATCTTGAGCACCTCTTTGCGATTAATACGAATACTCGTATATATCGCACTCCGTATGGAGTACATATCCCTACGACTACGAGTATTTGTACGATATCTTACAGCCCCCCGCACGGGTGGCCGCCTACCATTGCTGGCAACAGGAGCTTCTGTTCTCTTTTGCGTAATTCCTAAGCTTACAGTGTTTCTTTTACATACACACGGAGTAGCTAGCAGGGGTAGATGGAAGAAAGGGGTAGTGGGCAGGGAAAAGTCAAATTACTGCTTTCATTTGGTAGCTGACAAAATAATGGGTTTGTACTTGGAAATACTCCGTACGAAGTATGCAGGAGAACCCTGTCTGGTTTGGTAGGGCGATTGTATCTTACTTTTGCAGAGGGATCAACTTTCTTTCACCAAAACAATATTGCGGATGAATACATGTACTCCGTACTCCGTAAAGAGTCCCGGATCAGTCGATGCAAAGGACTAGAAGGCGAACTCCGTAGAAAATATATAATACGACGTAAACACCGTAACAAGGAGTGTATCCTTACATAATCTTTCGTACACTTCTAGCCTGGAAGTTGAATAATTCTAGAGCAAAATTGAAGCACACCAAAGAGATGATCCTTCGACCGCTGAACAACATACTTTTAGTACCCTACTCCATAGGCATGGTGAGACTGCAGTAATAATCAAAAGTACACAGCGCCGCTGGATTTGTTACATGGTACATAGCTTCCAGCCTTTCAACGTAACTTTGATGTTTTTTACTCTTTTTACCTAAGGCAATCATTCCGTACGCGGGCTGCTTTATCTATCTTCCTACCGCCCCATTTGAGCCAACTTAAGACATGTTATAACTCCGTAACAATACGCAACAATGTGTCCTGGTTGAAGGTATGGTTCCTCGCAATGGGAGTGCTCTCCTCGCCAACTTACTTAAATGGTGTGGCCGCTAATTGGCAGCCTTGTACGGGGACGTACTCGTACTACTTGGAATTTCAGAAACGCATTAAAATTGGCTACCAAATACACTAATTGTTACACATCGTGACGCTGATCTGGAGAGCTTCTCGCTCAAGCGCATCTGCCGCTCACTGACAACAGAGATACGTCGAGACCGTGCGCTCAGCCGAGGACGCCGAACATCCAAATTGCACACACCAACGGGAACAGCCACTGTTACCTACTAAGAGGTGCGTCAACAGCCTTTATGGCTGGCGTTTCAGCACCTCCTCGGCAGGAACTGGCGGCACATCAGTATCGTCGACATAGTAGCCCAGGCCGTCCCGCTTCAGGTCCGCCGTCGTCCAGCCGTTGCCGAGCCAGTCCAACTTGTCAGTTCCCTCCACGGGCTCATACGTGTAGTCTTCCCAGCGCGGGCTCTTCAGCGTCTGGATGGCATGCACGTTGCTTCCCGGCCATAGCCCGACAACCTTTTCGCCATACTTGTACCAGCTCTGGCACTTGTCCACGTAGACGGTGTTGAGGAAGAACTTGTCCAGGATGGCCTCCCAGGACATCAGCGAGTCCTCACGAACCTCCATGGACTTGATGTGTTCGCGACTAATCTTGCTGACCGCTTGGACGACGTAGCCAATGACCGACTCAAGGATCAGGAGCAGGGAGCCAGTGCCTGTAGCCGAGTTCGGGCCGCCAACCACGAAGAAGTTGGGAAAGCCGGGGACGGAGTGCGACATGTAAGCTGACGCACGGCCGCGCCACCGGTCGCCCAGCAGATGGCCGTCACGGCCCTGGATGGAAAAGCGCGGGATGTGGCTGCAGTCGAAGCCGGTCGCACAGATGATGGCGTCGACCTTGTACTCCTTACCGTCCTTGGCCATCACGCCTTCCTCGGTGACATGGTCGATGCCGGCCGTGATCACATCGACGTTGTCCTGCACCAGGGCTTCCAGATAGCCCGGGCCAGGAGTCAGCCGTCTGCAGCCAGGCACGAAAGACGGCTCAAGCTTCTCGTAGAGGCCGATCTTCTGGAACAGCTTCCAGCGCATTATGATCTTGATCCGCTCCGTTGCCTCGGTCTCCTCGATCGAACCCGGGAACAGCCGGGGAAAGTCCTTGTTGATGGAACTCTCCATCTCCCGGCGCAGGGCATAGTAGAACTTGTCGTCCTGCTCGAATTTGGCCACCTCCTCGTCTGTGTAGGTGTAGTTGCCCGGCTCGTCGCTGAGGCTCAGGATGTCCTCAATAAATGTCGAGCCAAATGACCGACTGATCCATGCGCCACCACGAACAAAATTGCTGACCTGAGGGCACTTCTCCTGGAGGTGAGGCAGGATCTGGACAGCCGATGAGCCGCTACCAATCAGTGCCACCTTTTTCCCTGTGTAGTCCCTTCCAACGATAACGTTCTCCAATCAGACTCATGCCCTCACAAAGTCGGAAAATGATCGTAGAAAAATGGCAAATAGCTTACCACGACTTGTCCCAGTCTGCAGAGTGGAGGAGCTTCCCTTGGAAATCGTTGAGGCCCTGTATATCCGGCCATTTCCAGTTGTTCAGGATGCCGACAGCGCTGATGATAATCTCTGCCTTTCTCTTGTCCTGAGAGACATGGCCTTCTTTGTCCGTCTGCTCTATGTCTATGTCCCAAGCACCCTGGTCTTCATCCCACCTGGTGCCTATGACTCTGGTGCTGTACTTGACCTTCTGGTCGACCCCATACTTGCTAGACACTCCTTTGATATAGTCTAGGATCTCAGATCCTGGTGCAAAGAGCTTGGTCCACTTCTTGTTGGGCTCAAACGAGTACTGGTACACATGACTCGGTACATCACAGGCTACACCAGGGTATCGGTTCTCATACCAAGTCCCACCTAGTGACGGATTCTTCTCATAGATAGTAATCTTTGCAGCAGGGACATGCTGTAAGAGGCGGATGTACAGACAGATGCCGGAGATGCCAGCGCCGATGATGGTGATTCGAACGGGTCGACCTTCGTCGACCGGCCGTCCTCTGGGGGTGTATTTTGACTTTTCGGCTTTGGTGGCCATACCTAGGTATGGGCGAAGACAGGGAAAGAGAGTACAGGGAGATGAGAGAGATAGGTTGTGCAGAGAGATAACAGACAAAGTGCCTACACCTCCTGTCTGCATGTGAGCAGTAACAGGAGGGGTTTGAACTACATATTAATACCAGTAGGTACACGTACTAGGAGTACATACTCCTACGGTGGTCTCCATAGGAAGAGAACGCCGCTCATTGAGACTCTCCGGTCAACCCCTCCTAGAGGGGCCGCCGTCGACGAAAGGACTTTGAAGATCGATACGCTATCACGATCGATCACGCCTACACTGCGGGCTATGTTGTTATACAGTTAGACTGGAACCTTACTTCTTAATCAGGACCCCTGGAAAACCCCTGTTGCGCCTCGGGTTCCAGTTCCTGTTAGGACCTAAGGTGTGGTACGACTGCGAAAGTCGTACGATTTCCGAGTTCGCGCAAACGGAGTATATGAGACCCCTGAGCTGAAGAGAGCGCTAGATGCACTATTGACAATAATACACTAGGCATTAACCAGTAGAGCTTCATCTATGGTGGCGACTCATGTCGAAGGCAGGCGAGATTGACAGAGCACAATAAAACGTGCTCGCTTCCACGACCCAGTCCTACTCACAGCCGAGGGCGAAAGTTCTGGACGGGTCTGGTGTTCCAAAGTATGGAGAAGGCGTTGTTTTCATCGGTTGGTGCCCTATCGATTCCTTTTACTTCACATGCACAACCATGCTAGACAAGCTTGGGTCTGGCCGCCACGCGTATCGTTAACAATTTCCGCATAGGCAACCCACGCTGTTGCAGTGCACACCAGCCCGTCAATGCGTTTTATTACGACGGTATCCAACACCTGCCGTAAGCATCCAAGCCTCGGCCGATGAAGACGCAGGACCGTAGCTGAGAGATAGCAGATCCCTGTGTACCTGTGTCAATGTTGCATTGGATAGATAGCAGGACGTCTTGTGGATTTCCCGAGGTCACCTGACCTCGGCCGCCGAAATCACTAGATAAGACGAAGCCCTGATCTGCGCGCACATTGCGCACAGTCTGGTCTTCAGTCAACCACCCAACGAAATATCATCACTAGATCTTCTGAAGGCCTTAGAGCTTACTACGATACGTGCAACTGGTCCGGACGAATATCCCACAAGGATTAACGTACGGGTCTTACACTGGTATTCGCGCAGACAACTGCGCGTACAGACTAGTGGTGCACGGAGTAGAAGCCACAGTCTGCTCCGTACGGAGTACCCATGTCTAAAGATACTTTCTGCGGCCAGTGCTCAGGCAGTGTGGCCTCTTATCGGGGAGGCCGTGCAACTCTTCGCCTGAAAGGTGGGGCCGCCATTCAACAGAAGAAGCCGATGTGGGGTGGCACGGGTTCGTGCATTTCGTACATACGGCGACCAGAGTAGAGTGCCTAGTTTCGGCAGTCAGGGTGGCAGAAACGTGCCATGCTAAGCTTATGCAAAAAGCCATTAACATGAGAATCGTCTTTAGTAGCCCGCTTATTGCTAGATCTGTCTAATGTTCCACGTTTGGACGGATTCGAAAAAGGTGTGCATTAGGCTGCTTGCTTTAGTCATGAAAGCTCCGAGTGACGGAGCACATTCTTTCAGCCTTTGAAGGGATCATTAAATCTAGTCGGGCTATCCATCGAATGCCCGTTGCATCTCAGCACGCGCCGATATGCCTTATGCGAGCCCCGTTCGTACTGTGCAATTAAAAGAAGGGATGGAGTATTGGGCATCAAGTTGAACAGAAAATTGGAGATGCTCAGCCGAAGGCCGGAAGGAAGACCGAGGGGGACCGATAACGGAGACAGGTAGTGTCACAAATAGTGACTATTCATTCTTCTCCGACCAGACAATTGCACCACTCCTGCAAACCATATACGTTTCATCTTTTTACAATGGAAGCCGTAGACATCTCGCCCTCATTCCAGCTGCAAGAGCTTCCTAATTCTAAGGCGGGCTCTATCCGCAGCACTCCGATGAGTAGCCAGCCGATCGACGTGGCTAGAGAACCATTAGCGCCAGGATCGGACGCCCCTGTGAATGCCAAAATCACCACCAGGGCTTGGCTCTCCATTGCTGGCTCCTTCTTATTCCTCTTCACAAGCTATGGTGCGTCTCTCAGGGACCGAGATCGAGCCCGGACCAGCAGGACTGATGGTGGACAGGCTTCATGCAGACCATCGGCACCATCCAGGCCTACTTGGAAATACACCAGTTGTCGGCGTATAGCTCGCGGGACGTCGGCTGGATAACCGGTGCCTTCACGGCTCTGACCTTACTTCTCGGTATCCAGGTTGGGCCTCTCTTTGATGCGTACGGCCCGCAGTATCTTGGCCCCGTGGGCTGTCTGGTCTACATCCCTGTGTTCTTTGTGCTGGCCGAGTGCCACACCTATTGGCAATTCATGCTTGTGATGGGCATCTGGGGCGGCATCGGGGCTGCCATTGTTTCCATGGTAGGTATCGGCGTCATCAGCAAGTGGTTCACTCGCCGTCGAGGCATGGCCATGGGCCTAGCACTCTGCGGATCGAGCGTTGGTGGCGTGGTCATGCCGCTGATGCTCCGAAAACTCCTGCCTACTGTTGGATGGGCCTGGTCCATCAGGTCGATTGCCTTTTTGCTTTCAGCCATCATGATTATAGGTGCTCTATGTCTGCAGCATCCGCTTCCTAGTCCGCCTTCTGGTATTCCGTTGGCAGTGCGCCGCAAGCGAGCCGTTCTCAACTTTAAGGCTCTCAAGAGCTGGACCTTTGCATTTGTGACAGTTGGGCTTTCGGCTCTGGAGTTTTCCATCTTCGGTATCTTTTCTCTCCTCCCAACCTATGCAATGGTAGCCGGCTTCAACTCGGATACCGGCTACACCTTAATTGCCGTTGCCAACGCAACCTCTACGGCCGGCCGTTTCCTTTCAGGGCTGGCTAGCGACCATTTTGGGCCATTCAATACCATGGTTTTCATGGTTCTTGTCACCACCATCTTTACTGCTTCAATCTTTGTTCCCTTTGGCTCAAGCTCGTTAGGCGCTCTGACCGCTTTCTCCGCACTCTGGGGCTTTGGGAGTGGCTCATTTATCTCACTAGCACCGGTTTGTATGGGGTTGATATGCGAGACGGAGGACTACGGGAGATACTTTGGTCTGTTCCCGCCATTTCCTTGTATCATCTCTTTCTCGGCTAACTAGCACTGAATGTAGGGACCATGTATTTCTTCGTCAGCTTCTCTCTGTTTGTAGCTAGCCCTTTGGGCGGGCAATTGCTCACGACCTTTGGGACAACGGCACTTGCCGGTCTCTATGTCGCCGTAGTGGCCGTGGGTGGCATTTTCTTTTTTTCGGCAAGGCAGTGTGTCTACCGGAAGCATGGCCTAAGGCTCTGGGCCAAAATTTGACGGTGTTATTTCACACAAATTCCATGAGAAGTAACGACGTTGTAAACTGTCTTTGGCGGAACATTGTCTAGGATTATTGGCTGGTGGCCATCAAGGTAGAACATGATTGCAGGCTGCCAGTGTAGTATCAATGACGAGTTCAGATTTATACAGATTTATAGTGAGATCAGTGAAAATATATTGCCTGCAATCTAGTATATTGAATTTGGTCGAAATGACGACAACTGAAGAGATCGATGAAACCTTGGTTTTCCTTTTTAAGTTACGCTGGCTACTGCAGTCACCACTTAGTGGTATGCAAGAGCTGAAGAAATCTTCCACAATTGGGACCGGCCCGTTGTTGCAAGTCTATAGAATTTGAATGATATGCAATACTAATTATTAACGCGCACGTTTGAGCTCCTGTGTGGAATACTGTCTATGCGAGGCGAGGCCAGTAAACAAAGGTTACAGTCTACATGTGAAAAGTCTAATTATCATTCCACGTGTACGTTCCATGCAGTGCTGTATGAATGCATCGACGTGATAGCCCAGCGGTTGGTAAAGTATTCAAGGTGAAGGCATGTGACAGATACTCTGAAATCCGTATGACGTTTACGCTTCCTTGGAAGGTGTGATCTCATCACGGACGGCCTCTTTCTCGTCATATTTCCCGCCAAATCCTTCAAGCACGTTCCTTTCAGCGAGCGCTTCCTGTGCACTGTGAAAGATATTAGCACCAAATGTCACGATAAGCCGAAGTGGGATAAACTTACAGCTGCCTCCGCTCTAGCATCCAGATGATCAGCACGACAATGATAATGAGCCCACCGATGACCATGGTGGAGATAAAGCCGCGGTTGAAATTCTTGGAGTCGGCTGGGTAAAATACTAGCGGCCACCAAGCAATGAATGCCTCCTAGAGTACCATTGTGTAAGTAGCCAGCTCAAGAACTGCTTCGGATGGGGGGCATCTTACCATAATAGTGTTCATAGAACCGTTGAGGAATATACGGAGCTCAAAGTGATCACGTGTCAGATCATTGGCCCACGAGTACCACAATGCCTGAGGAGACAAGCAAGTTCCCAGGAGATCTGAATAGCTGGTTAGACTTGTTAATTTATTTTTGGTCCTGCGGGGGAACTCACAGAAAGCAGTCAGCTTTCCGCCATAGGAAATGTGTTTTGAGTACAGCAGTGCGGCTCCAAGGATGAAGGTGCATCCAATGGCAATCGAAGCAGGAACACGGGTCCTAAGCTTATCCGACATAATGGCGTACACCCAGAAGGCGAGGATACCCGTTGCGGTCATTCCGGTTGGGTAGTAGTTCAAATGCTCGACCTTTTTATCGCCATGCTTCTCCATGAAGAAGGGCATGACGTTATTGCCGGTAATTTGGAGACCGGTTCCATAGAGAGTGAAGAGAATCTGGCGAAACGTCAGCACTGGCTTTTTTTTACTGCGTCCTGGGAAGACACACGGGGAACATATAGGTGTGCCAACTTGTGGCGATACGCTTCCATGTAGCCGTGCTGCGCCACTGAACTTCATGGACCTGGGCATTTGGCAGGCGGGCCTTGGCAAGCTGCTTGTCTTCCTCCGAGAACCAGAAGCAGGTCGTGTTGTGCGGGAAATCAGGAAAGAAGAAGAAGCCATAGATGATGCTTGGCATGCTGACAATGAAATCGATGATGAAAAGCCATTGCCAGCCCTTCAGACCGTTTCTGCCGTTCATGTGCTGTAGAGAGAATTAATTAGGTTCATCGCTATGATATTTTTCATATGTAGACCAACCCTGTAGAGACCGCCTTGGATCAGACCAGACAGGCTGTTTTTAATACGTTAGAAAAGCAATAGTGAAAAAGGCACATAGACAGAAGGGTTAGAACTCACATTGAGCCGACCTGGGCAGCACTGACAAACATAGCCGAGCGCTTGCCGATCTCCTTGGGCGTGTACCAGGAACCGAGGATAGCGTGGGTTCCGACAAAAGTGCTGGACTCGAAAAGACCCATCAGGAAGCGGAGAGCAAAAACGGTCTTGACGTTCTTGGCAGAGTACTGTGCAAGGCAGATGACGGCCCAGCAGGTCTGCATGGCAGTGAACCAATACCGGGGACGGATGTACGTGAGTGCGATGTTAGAGGGAATTTGGCCGACGGTGTATCCAATTAGGAAAATTGTGTTTCCCATGTTGTACTGCTTGCCATGGAAATGAAGATCCTTCTTCCTATTGAAGGGGTTAGGTCACCGAGCACTAAACACAGATCCACTGGAGGTATAGTATATGATAGAACGTACACTGTCGAGTGTTAGATAAACAAGACACGAGCAGTGAGACGGATTGGGGTTGCTTACTTCCGCTCACGTAGGCATTGGAGTAGTTGGACCGATCTGTAACCAGGTCAAGGTTAGCCACAGTTCAGACAAGACCAATTGTCTGCACTCCATATTTGCACATGCCTAGCAGGTTGACAAACTGCGTCAAACACACGTAGGTCATGACAAGAAGGTCGATCTTCAGGACCAGCTTTCCAGCCTTCAGGTCCTTTCCGTACACCATACGGCACCACTTGTTGACAAGCTTGGAATCCATCGTGAAACAATCTGGGGTGTCGCCACGAGTTTGCCACGTTTTTTCTTGCTTGGAGAGAAACAAACGCCTTTCGAGGACGGACGATGAGCAGTAAAGAATTCCTAAAAAGTAGACACCGACTTAAGTTATGAACATGGGTCTAAGTAGTATGCACAAGTATACCCACATGAACTAGAGCCCCGGTGGAGACCATTTCGGCGAGTCGGAGAAAACTACAGAGCCTTTCGGAGAAAGCCTGTGGATATTTCTGTCAAGCATATCAGCAGAACCAGGCCGGCCGGCATACGACGCACGCGGTGGATCCACAGAACAGGGGGTCCGTTTCTCTCCGGCCGCGGGGTATGCAAGAAAGCTTGAGATTTTAGTGGAATCAATCATCGCGAACTTAAATACTCGCCTATTATTCATGGGTACTACTTATCTATCAGTCTCCGAAGATACCGGCAAATTATCCCCAAACCCCATCAGCCTCGTGACCATGACAACTGCCATTACCATTATGTCGGGCGACCAACTCGAGAAGGCTATTGCCTGCAATCGTTTTTACCACCGCAGCAGCTCGGCCGCCTTTCCACCGGCCCAGTTCGCCAGTTTGGATCCGGAGTCGGCCATCTTTGCTGCGGCCGTGGCGCGGTGGCAGCGGGACCATGCCCTCAACATAGACGGCATCCTGGGTCCCAAGACGGCCGCGGCCCTCCAAGGGCGTACATGGAAGTCACCCAAGGGCGAAAATTACCTCATCGTCAAGGGCGAAAAGGTCCCGACGTCGTTTCCGGTCGTGCATTGGACTCACCCAGAAGGCTTCAGCTTTGAGCGGGTCATCGAGGCGATCCCAGACTTCAACGGAGTTGGCAAGCGGGCCAATCCGACGATTGGTGGGATTGAACGCTTCGTCATTCACTGGTTCGTCTTGCACTTGCTAGAGAAGTCGACTGGTGGCAGACAGATGGCTAACAGTGTGCTGCAGGGACGAGTGCACATCATCACACGACTGCTTCCATGTCCTTTTGTGGCGAGGGCTGTCTGTGCAGCTTTTCCTAGACTCTGATGGCACGTTGTACCAGGGTATGGATCTGGTGAACGATTTGGGCAGACATGCTCGGTGGACAAACGAAACCTCTGTTGGCATTGAGATCAACAATCCAGTCACACTTCGTAAAACCTACAATGTGCAAAACAGGAAGATTGTCCGAGCACAGGAGCCGCACACAGCTGATCCGAACTGGCGGCACTTGGACTACACGGAAGTGCAGAAGTCCGTTATGAAGCAGCTTGTGCCGGCCATATGTGATGCTTTGGAGATCCCGCGCACGCTGCCACAAGACGACAGCGGCGAGGTGCCCAAGGGCTTGATTCCGGACCCAACCGAGTACAAAGGGGTGATGGGGCACTACCACCTGCAGACAGACAAAGTAGACCCTGGCTACACCTTGTGGCCGCTGCTCTTGAAGGTGTTGTAATAATGCCCTAAGTTTGTCAAATAGAGCTGTAGATTTCAGGTCAGTAAGTGTACAAAAATAGCCGCTGTAATGGGAGACAGGGTCACGAGATGAAACAAACAAGGTATAAAAGAACAAAAAGTAGAGAAAAGAGAGAGAATGTAACGGCTCGTGTGGCGTGGCTGCCATGACGGCATGTGAAGAAACGATCCACGTTATTACGGCAGGAAGCTTTTTTGCTGGTGGGTCCCGTCTCTGAAGTGGACATTTTTCTTTCAGGCCCATATATCCCCTGACTGCTCGGTTTAAAAACCCCCTCCTCGGCCCCAATTTGTCTGCTTATTGCCTAGAGTGGAAGAGAGGGTGCGCAGCGTCTTGCCATGCATGGAGTCAACCTTCTCTATTACTAGTCCACTCAAACCCGCCTACCTTTTCACTCACGCCTTGATCAGCTCGCCCACCAGCATCAAGATGAGTGACGATCCGCCAGCGCCTCTCGTAAATGAGCGCCCGTCAGCGAATTTGGCCAAGCAGGTAAATGCGCCACAAAGCACACCGGACACACAGATTGTGCGATTGCAGCAAAAAAAGCCGACGCGGGCCTTATCGCTGCGGACAGCAGCGCTTTTCGTGTCAGCGAGCATTGCCTTAGCCGCAAAATGGAGCTACGGCGCGCCGGAAACATTTGACCCTTCCGACTTCAAGGCACGGACAGAACACATCCTCAGCACCACGCCACTCATTG
This sequence comes from Grosmannia clavigera kw1407, assembly GCF_000143105.1. NCBI lineage: Eukaryota > Fungi > Ascomycota > Sordariomycetes > Ophiostomatales > Ophiostomataceae > Leptographium > Leptographium clavigerum. The sequence goes on along the minus strand of NW_014040810.1, from coordinate 553,742 downwards.
ATGGACACAACGACTTGCCCTACCTGTTCCGCTTACAGCTAGATAATAAAATATATGACCAGGAGTTCTCATTTCAGACAGGTAGGGACTGCTTTGCCCGTCTTAGAACGAAGTGATAGCAGCTTGGCGCTGACGTATTTTACTACAGGATTGGGGTCACATACAGACCTGAAGCGGATGCGGGAAGGCCGCGTAGGGGGGCAGTTCTGGTCTACCTTTATCGACGTCAGTATATTCGTACCTAGCCTGCTGCTGCTCTTGGGCAGCATCAATGCTCATACATGAATAGTGCCCCGACATTGTTCATATGGACGATCCAAATGTGAGTATTTCAGTCTTCACCCTCGCCACTACTTCACAACGAGCTGACGGTTCTTCCAGCATGCCGTGAGAGATACTCTTGAGCAGATCGACGTCGCAAAACGGCTGATCGCCGAGGTGCCAGACTTGGAGTTTTGTGACAACTCCAAATGTGCTCGGCGGGCATTTAAGCAGGGCAAGATTCCCTCCATGCTTGGCGCAGAGGGTCTGCACCAGGTCGGCTCTGCCCTCGCAGTAATCCGACAGTTCCACAGTCTCGGCCTTCGGTACATCACCCTCACACACAACTGCGACAACGCTTTTGCCACGGCCGCGACCACGGTGACGGAAACGGGAAAGGACAGCGGCCTGAGCGAGTTTGGCGTCGAGGCTATCAAGGAGATGAACCGCCTTGGCATCATGGTCGACCTCGCCCATGTCTCTCACCGAACCATGCTTGAGGCCCTGGACGTGACCCGCGCGCCCGTCATCCTTTCGCATACGGGTTGCCACGCACTTGCAAAAAGCAACCGCAACGTGCCCGACAGTGTTCTACGACGGCTCCCAAGTAACGGAGGCGTGGCCATGATCTATTTCGTCCGAAAGTTTATCAAGCCGGACGACCCAGACAAGGCCTCGGTGGATGACGTGGTGGACCACATTCTTCACGTCGTCAAGGTCGCGGGCTGGGATCATGTTGGTATTGGTACGTCATACGAATCCTAGTTGTGATGATGTTTGCACAACTCGGCTGACAGGCTTATAACAGGTGGTGATTTTGACGGCACTGGATATGTGGTTCACGGTCTTGAGGACGTGTCCAAATATCCACGGCTGATCGAGGCTCTCCTGAGACGGGGGGCGACTGACGAGCAAGTGAAGAAGCTTGCGGGTGAAAACATCTTGCGCGTGTGGCGCCAGAATGAGATCGTCTCCGAGACCATGAAAAAGGCTATGAAACCGGTAGAGGCCGTATGGGAGGGGAGGCAGCCGTCAGCATCATTCGAGGGGTCAGCATTGTTGCCCAGATTAAAACCACACTATTAGACATGCCTTTTTACGTTCTTGCTCGGTCTGCTAAGCAAAGTAGCCCCGGCCAGCACTACTGAATCTTCAACTCTCTATCTGTTAACACGGCAAGTTTTGCCACTTAACTGCCCGCAGAGTGCCAGGCTGCTGACATAAGCAGGGTTAGCGGCGTTGCCGACTCTAGCCTCTCAATCTTTGTTCATAGATTTCACAGTGACATTGTGCTAACGGCTTTTGGCGATGGGATTTGACCTGCTGATCTTATTACTCCGACTCGCCGACTGACCAATGAATTTTTACTCCGAAAAAACACGCCGACTGTTAATTCTCCATATCTAGCAATACTCCGAAGATAAGCAAAGCGGTCAGGTCACTCCATTATGCAACCAGAACATCCAATGGATAGTGATTGTAGATGCGGAAAGGGGGAAAGAAAAAAAAAGGGTCAAGATAAATTTCATCATGTTAATGTGCCATACCATCCTGGGTTTCAAACATATTCAACATTGCAGGCAATGTGTCCCTAGCACACCATTAGCAAACGACACAAGCACCTCTTTAGCTGCTGTCCGGAACAGCTCACCAAAATTCACTGTCAAATGCACAGCGGTCATGATCGAAACCACGCGCCGTATGAATTGAGGGTGACTCCTCGGGTGGGTAATGGATCAGTTCGGGACGCGATGGTTGTAGAGTCCTGTCCACTACAGACTGGAGTGCCTGTTTGGCCTGGTGAAAGAGCAAGTAGTTGCCGTCGCTGGGTCCGTGCAAGATGTCAATATGAGATATTAAAACACAGAGATTCTCTATCGTGTGGCGTCGTAAAGCAGGGTCTAATCGTTCAACCCAGGTCCTCGAAGATGGCTGCACCAGACACAGGCTGATAGCGCCGGCTGCCGGCAGAGCACATGTTGCAACCTGCATTCAAGTCAGAGCCAACCTGGGAGAAATGAAGTACAAAGAAACTCACCCTCCATGCCAATGAAATGAAGCCAAGCTTGGGCAGGCTCTCACGCCGCACGAGGGCCTGGTTGACCCAAGCCAGGAGCTCGGTTGCAGACCGGAAGAGATCGTCTGGCTCCAGGCTGGCTTGGCTCCATGCAGCCCATTCAATCAGGAAGGCCGTGTGGAGGTAGTACAGCCGGATCAAGTGTAGACACTCGGCCTCTTCGCGGTCTGTTCTTTCTTTCCAGACATTCAAGGACGACACGACCATGCGACTAGGCAAGTACGCCCAAGCTTCCATGAGTCTTTCTCGCAAAGCGCTGTGCAATTGCCGTCGTCAGTGTCTCCGCATCTCGTCAAGTTACGTAGCGATACTCACCTGGTCACTTGGACCACGTCGGCCTTGCCGTGGCCCAGCAGTAGCTCCAAAACATCTTCCCGGATCATGGAGGTCGTCATGGCCCACCGCTGCACCGTCCCGGAGTGGATTTGCCCCGTCGTGTTCCACCCGTCTGCATTAAGTTTTTGCAGCTCGGTCTCGAGAGCTGGCCCACGCAATGACAAGACTGTTTCGTTCAGGTCTGAGGGCAGGTCTACCGTGCAGAAGCGCTTGCTAATGCGGGGTGGCCGGCCGAGAAATGTGGCCATGGTGATATCGGTACTGTAAAACCGGACAAAAATGCGCTTGCGCATCTCCAAGAGGAAAAAGGGGACGTTAGGTGCATCCTGGGGTTTCTGGTGGAGTCCGGCCGCCAGCAGAGCGTTTGCCGCATCGTTGAATGCATGCCAGGTTTTAAAACCTGCCAAGTAGCGAGTAAATAACGGTCAGTTACGCTTTTAAGAGGAGCGAAACGGGGACACGGACTCTGGTCGCCGTAAAAGACGGATTGCAGTAGAAAGTTCTGATACAGAAAAATTATTTGAACATCGTTGGACATGTCAAAGGACTCGCAAAAAGAGGCGCACTTGTTGGCGCAGTTCACCATGTTCATGCGGAGGATCTGCCGTTCTTGCTCGCTGTTGCAGATGGCATTGGGGGCTCTGGTTTCGGCGGCGGCGATGCTGGTAATTTTGTCAAATCGCTGGTTAGCAAGACGTGCGCTGGCGGTCGACAGATGGCAGTGCCATACCCAATGAGTGTCAAGATCACGCCAACCGTCTCCCAGCGCAGACTGGGGCCGGTGAAGTGATTGACAAAGTCTCGGAGCGTGGTCGACGTGTCCAGCTCCACCGGCTGGCTTCCACGGTCGAAAATGCGCTGCGACAGCGCAAACAGATTGGCACGCCAGCTATGGGAGCTCTGCAGCAGGTTGATTTCCTGCGACATAGTGTCGACAAAGGAGCTGACTAGGAAAGAGCCGAGGTGCGACTCGAGGCCGCAGCCCTTCCAAGCCGTGAAGACGCGGTCGAGAAAGTCATCGACCATGACGGCCAGAAGCATGTCTAGGATGCTGACGCCGTCTTCGATCATCGACAGGCGGTTCATCGAGAGCGCGTCCATCCGGCTGGCCTCCTCGTTGCTGAGGCCGGCGTGCTCCGAGCCTGGGGGAGGAGGCAGGCCGCGACGGCCCAGGTTGTCGAGCATTGAGGCCAGCGAAGACGGTCCCTGGAAGCCTGGGCTGGGGTACAGCTTCAACTGGGACAGCACGACTGACTGCCCGATATCTGACTGATGCAGCGACTGCGGCGTCGAAGAGGACGTCGACTGGGCCGCGGTACATCGGCTCTGGAAGTGGTCTGCGGGCGAGGACTGCATGGCCTCTGGCGACGGTCGTTGCGATTCCTGCGGCCGGATGCGTTTGAATGCGTTTTTCCGGTATTCGCATTTGCTGTCAATGCCCCGTTTAATACAGCGTGAGCACACTGGATGCTGGTGATCGCATGCCAGCTTCACCAGCCGGCAGGGCTCGCAAGACGGGACTCTCTTGGCCGACATTAGGCGGCTCAGTGCACCCAGAGGCCGGGCGTCGTCTCGGGAGATTCTTATGTATCTGCGCAGCGCTGCCACGCGGCTGTCGGACTGCACAAAGGTAGAGAGACTGCTGAAATGGTCTGGCAAATTCTGGGCATTATTAAGGAGAGATAAGCCCGTGGATAAGCCGTCGTAAGATTCTTAGCGCCGTCTGACTAAACGAACTTACCGTCTGTGCTAAGTGTACCAAAGCGCCATTAGTCGCTACAGTAACTATGAGCATCTGGCCAATTATGTGGGGAGAGTCGAAGGCAGACTGCAGCAGCCTCGTTTATAGCGTCATAGTATCTTACGTAAAATCATCTCCAGCGGCATCCAAATATGAGTAAAAGGTTACGCACAGCGTTGCACTACATGCAAGCCATTTCAAATTTTAAGCTTATTTCATGCAACGGTCCACACACCTAGAAGTCAGTTGATGCAAGTATTGCGAGATGCAGACATCAAGTCGTCCAATCATACAGACCCTTTGATATGTGCAGGGAGGCAATTTTCTGGGGCCTGTGCTTTGCAGTCAGTGCTATGTACTCCGTACGGAGTAGTATCAATGTATACAACACATACGCAATGTCACCCGTTTCACAAAAAAGAGCTGCGCAACATAATCTGGGAAAACTCACAGAAACAGCTCACACATGTCGTTAAACTTCCACGGCCTCGCTGATCTGTGTGTTGACAAATCTTGCCATAGCGAAGCGGGACCTCCCAGTTGTGCTCACACTACAAAGGTCATTGTGCGACAAGGTACATGCGCGGCCCTGCTGTCACTATAAAGGATGGAGTGATAGCCGTAGAAACCTGTCTCTAGCGCCCCAGTCCCACAGTCAGGCCGAAAGCATATACAAAACATGTTAAATATTAGTGAAGCAGGTCTACGATAATCCTCATTGCGAGCTATGGGCTGTCACGAGAGCAGTTGGAATGATCGAGGTATGATGACTAGGAGAGATTGTGACGACCTCTTCCTTAGCCGTTGCCAAAATCCAAATATAAATGCGACCGGACTTCGCTTGTCCTGGGCTCAACCCTTTCCCTGCAAATAGTAAGACGCCTACCGAAACAACCTCACCCGGCGGGAATTACATAAATTCGACGACAACACACTTCAAACAACAAGCCATGACTTATACACGATGCATTGGGAGCTGGACGATATCATCACCCCGAACCAGTACAAGCGAATGGCAGACGAGCTATGTTTGTGGATTCATACGTTTAATAGTATGATCAACGAACTCAGGCGGGCCATCGCAGGGCGGCCCTTTCCGCCTAGCTTTAACTCGGCCGTCAGCGTTAGGCAGATGTTTGATAGCAGGATGACAGGTCTTGTCCGGCGCTATTACATGGCCGCGCAGAGTTCTAGAGACGTGGCAGGGGGTGGGATAGACACCATCCCTGTATGCCCATCTGTTGATACAATGGACCGCCGGGTATGGTACATGTTTATTGATGTCCGACAGCAGCGCCGTCGCGATGGTTACATGTCCTATTTTCATAAAACTTTGCGCCGTCTTCAAGGAATGGATGTGCCGCACGAGATCCCTGGCTATGATGATCAAGGAAGGGTCATACCACTTGTTTCGCGAGGGCCACCGACAGAATTTGAGCTGGAATCTGCAGCGAAAATGATACAAAATCACATGTCGTTGTTTCTGGCAAAAATTGACGGTTTTGCACGTATCTGAGAGGATAAGAGGGAAAGTCTGTATCGGGAAGGCAACTTTGTCGGCGAAGGAAAACAAGGCCATATTAGGGCGTGCTCCCGTAGCAATGCCATGGAACAGTCAGGTGGCCGCCCCATTCCACTTTTTAGAGCAGCAGGCCTTCATGATGCTTCATCTTGGTGGTCTGCGCGCTAGACACAGTACTCTGGTCCGATTTAGACACTAAACATCGATCGACGAATGCATATGCCGTTTTTTTTGTTTGGGGGCGAACAAAGTGAGAAATACAAAGGGGGATGTAAAGACTAGAACCAGCTGCGTACGTAGATGATTACACCAGAACAGCAGCAAAAGACTCCGACATTTCTGCTTCATACGCCGGACCGACGCTGTCACACTGTGAATAACGTGCGCCTGTAGTCTAGAGGTGTGAGAGTAGATTGAAAGTGGCAGCAGACAGCTGACGCTGTTGCTGCAGCAGACGGAGAAGGAGGCGCTTATCAGCAACCGAAAGCTAAACGGTGCCACGTACACGATTCGACTGTCATCTGCAGTGCTTACTTTTGGCGTCACAGTGACGGAGTGCTTGAAGAGCTGGCTAATGTTAGCTACTATTGGCAAGAATAATCCCTCATAACACTGGCATGTGACTGTATGTGTACGTGTGTGCTGGCTGGACGAGATTGTTATGTCAGTCAGTGCTTCCATGCTAGTCTCCGGAATGACGGACAGCCAGGAAATTCCCTGAAAGAAGACGACGACGTCTGGCATGCGTTCCACAGCTGCAGCTGCAGCTTCATAGTTACCAACCGCTAGCTCTACTCGTCTTTGAACTTCCTACCCAGAGCGTTTTGTCCTTCAGAGGCATCTCAATCTTAACGTTGAGCTTCAATGTGCGAATTTCCAGAAAGAAAAAGATGAAATCAAGAGTTGATTGGTTAAATGTATGCCCGGCAGCTGACTCCTGCTGCCTTGACTTCATTTACAGACCACCCTCGACCTTGGATATCAAGTTTTGGTTTCTGCAGTCCTCCTTCTATTTTTCTATACTACAATTGGCGAGCCGATTGACTGGTTGACACGATAGAATGCTAAAGCGGGGAATAAATGTATGTACAATGGGTACCTGCAGCCTGTTGGCTTGTGAGATCTATATTTGCGTATTGCATGACCGGTCAGTGTGGTACCATACCATAAATGCTATAAAAATGGGGTTTTAGTGTTCGTGTGTCTCTCCTTTCTATTGCGCAGGCTTCAGAATGCAGTGATTTTGTCATTTCCAATCACATCATACATAGTTGTTATGATTGCCTATGACATAGTACTAATGGGTGTGACGATGTGGCTGTCTGTTCCTTATTCTACATCTGTAGTAGCCCTCGTACGATATTTGAGTCCTTGACCGCTCTCGCCATTTAAAGGTGATGTAGGGCACAGTGCCATTCATGTTTAGCTCAAACAGTATACAAAGGAGGCGCGCTTAGTCGGTACCCAGTCTGCCAACAGCACGTACTCGTAATATGTACGTTGCATGGTAATATACTCTTTAACAAAAAATAGCACCTGGGAGTTGTCGTCGATAAAGCGGCTCCTTTGGTCAGGGTATAGCTTGGACCGGGCTGGCGACGCCTTCCGTTTCCAAAGGGGTGGGAGGTGGTTCCCTCGGCAGGTATGGTCCAACTTTGTCTTTTCGTTTGAAGACTGGCTGAAAGTTCTGACTGGAGAGAAGATAATTCGGACAACTTTCTGTGCATCTCTCTATTGTAAAATCAAGGACTGCTTAGATATTACTTCGTCCGCCGAGGTGTCACAAGTGAAAAACAGAATAGTGTACGTTGGTAGCCAAAATACAGTGGTTTGGGCCACGGAATCTTATTTTGATGCTCTTTGGCATTGCCTGTGCACGAAAGGACACCTGCAGCAAACGAGGCGGAGAGAATATTTTATATTGATGCTATTTTCGAACTCATAATAGAGCGATGGGCTGAGCTTGTCGGAACAGTAAGCTTTGAGAAGGGTTTCGGTGCAAAAAGAAAGAGGGGAGTGAACTATGATGTTAGATTAGCATCGCCCCGATCCAGCTGTACGATAACTTCTTTACAGGAGCACTCCGCTCCGTCATGGTGACGGTCTGCATTGGCTGGTTTTTTGTTGCATCAAAACAACTGACAGAACTCGACTTGGCTGTTAGTGATGAGCATCGATCACGTAGAGATGGCATACGCGCTTTAGGTTCGAATCGGATATGGAAACAGGTTTATCCGTGCTTACTAAGCAACGTCACATGATGTCATGGCGCATGGTAGAAAAAGCAAAAGATTAGTAAGAAGTCTGCTCACCTGATCGCAAAACAATACGAGCAAGATTAAGGAACGGTGCGTCTGCTCTTCACGACGTAATTCGTTCTCTAGGGATTGGTGGTAATAGTGGCTTCCTCTAAAGATATGCTCCAAGATTCCAGCTCTTTAGCGATAGAGGAACGAAACTCGCAATGGCCCCTTTGATCTGAAACAGGTAGTCGACCCTTCGGCAGCCCTATGAGCGCATTGGCGCATAATATTGGGAACGGTGCTCGCACACAAGATGGAGAGCGGTCTATAGCGCGTAAAAGCTTTATTTTACTAAATACGGAGTACCGCGGCAGTTCTTTTCTCTAATACAAGTTTCGTAAGCACAACGTCCTGGATTGTTTTTAGATAGCAGCAGATATGGCACACAATTCTTTTGACGTGAGAAAACATATCTCCGAGGAGAGCGATTATAACATTCAGCGGAAGTATGCAGCCAAAACACGTCCAGTTTGCTAAAACTAAAATCTTTACTTGGAATTAGCGACTAGGGCCCGTCAGCCTTATATTCCCGTCAGCTTAATATTGCCATTTATAAGAATGTACAGGCTGTACTGGTACTGTATATCCTACATGTTGGCACGCCAATCTAGTCTTACTCACTGAGATGCTCCGCGAAAAAAACAACAAGGTAAGTTACATTCAGGCACTAGCCTATTTACCTCTTCCTTCACTCTTCGATCGCACTATAATTTTCTCTGTATGGTACCTTCGACGTTCTAGAAAAAGGCACAGAGATGAAGAATACGGACGTGATACGAAAGGCCCAAAACACTCCCAGGGGGTACTTGAATAACGATACAGATTGGGCACCCATTACTTAGTAAAAGGTCCTAGTTGTTTGTGGAAAAGATGACTACCTTCGTGAAGGAAGGACGCATCGCAGGCAGCGCGATGACAATACTCTGAAAAAGCCCCTGAGAGATGCAGTCTAGGTCGGGACCGATTCAGTAACGAGACATGAAAGTAGAAATACGCTGGCATGATGTTCAGAAAACGTGTTGTCGAGACAAGCATGCGATGAAATTTCAGCATTAAGCTAACGTACTTCTTCAATTCCTCGAACCATTTGCGTAGAAAAACGGTATTCTGGCTGTGATTAAGTTGCGATATTTGAAATTTTTCCATATTTTGAACATGCAACACATACATTCCTAGCGGGATCAGTTCATTCACTGGCTAGTACTCCGTATGTACGGAGGTTACAAGGGTGAGTTATCTTACTAGGGTACGATTTTGTACCGTGCACTGTCAAAGAGTCACTGGCCTGCCATAAGCCCCTGGTCAGACCCTGGTCAGTACTGATCGTACTCCGTACCCTAGTTCCTTTCGCCTATAAACCGTCTGCAGATGCTCCACTTGACAGAGGCACTATCCTGACCTAAGCCGTCGGCCATACGACGTACGTCGTACAATTCAGAACTCAATTCTCCAAGCGATTCTCTTCAATCGCAAGTGGAATGGTTCCCCACTTAGTCACCGCCTCTCGTCGTCCACAACATCGTAGCCACTCGATTTCCCGCACGAGCACTCAATTTCCCCGCACGAGCAAAAGGCAATTGCCTACTCCGTAATGCTAGTTCGACGACGTGGAGCAAGGTGCTGACGAAGACGTCGCATCCATGTCCCCCTCCGTTGCCCCGCAATCAGTTCCTTTGGGCCGCAAGACACGTTTGCCTTGGCGTCTATTTCACGCAAGCCAGCGCCATCATGCCTCAGCTGGTGTCCGATCAACATCTCCTCACATCGCCCTGACCTAATCCTCCCTATCGGCATGTGTCTAAATCATGTGCCGGGCCCCTATTCTCTCATTGCCCACCACGAAAAATGGTGCTACTACGACGTATGTACGGAGTAGTGGTAACCCCCGTATTTCCTTTTCGCCAGTACGGAAACTTGAACCCTCCGCAGCTTCCCCACACCGACTTAGTCTATCATCGACCCACTTGTTTCTGGGGTAGCTCTTTGCCCAGAAAATCATCTGCTCTATTCCGTACCGTAGTACGATTCTCGTGCTATGTTTGCTCGTATTATGCAATGTCTGTGCAGGGACACGTCTGTGGAGATGGGCCGAGCCAATGGAGACACTCCCCCTTTGTGGAGACGATGCAGTGCGTATCCACAAAGTGACCTCACGGAATCGTACCCAGCCCGGCTTCCCGCGCTGACAGAATGTGCGACCCGTCAGTAGGGAGATCTTTCGTCCACATTGTATCGAAGGGGGAGGAGAACTAGTAAAATGAGGGAGTGGGAGGGAGAGCTGTATGATGCTGTCATGCGCTTGCACGGACTCATGCCGGTCGACCGGCACATGGGCACGGAAGCGATGTCAGTCTGCCCAGAGTGAAGTCTCCACAGAGTGTTTTTCCTCTATTCGTAGTCAGTGTTAGTTGGGTAGCGAGCGCGCTTTTTGCCAAATTAAGGTAGGATCCTCGTCCCGGTGTCTCTGCACACAGACTACGATGTCAGCAGTGCCACCCTGTACTCTGACAGGATATATCCCTTTTCTTTCCACTCGCCTGTCTACGGAGTACGATGCGCTTTTTGCACAGCATCAAACGAGAACAGCACTATCTAGCAATATAAGACAACCCTAGAAAGCAGTCTATCAACAATCAGTCACAATGGCTGCCGACAAGACGAGTCTTGAGGAGCTTTCCAACAACAACTCCAACTATCTCAATGATGAGCTCGACCAGAAAAATCACCTTCAAAAAATACGGACTGTCGGCAGCGTGGCCATGACGGCCGAGTTGTTCGAGAAGCTCTACGTCTCACCACAAACCAAGGTCAAGGGCGATCTCCGCAAGACCTTTGGTAATCCGACACCAATGTACGATGCTGCATATTCGCATCATCCCATCTAGCTATGGCTAACACTCCACAGTGCTCTTGTAGGCTTCATAATGGCCTTGACACCACTCTCCTGCGATCTCATGGGCTGGCGAGGCGCTGGTGGAAGCGGCGCAGCTGAAATGTGAGCGATCTCTGTTGTCTTTTGTTTCGTCGTGCAAATCCTCCCCGCTTTGGGATTTCCTTTGTCACTAACCGCCATGCACAGAGGTGCCTACTACTTTTTCGGCGGCCTCCTGCAGGTAATCACCGGCCTGCTCGAATGGATTCTCGGCAACACATTCTCATCTGTCGTCTTCTCTTCCTTTGGTGCCTTCTTCTTGACATTTGGCGCGACATTGACCCCGTCATTCGCCGCATTCTCTACGTATGCCGTGGCTGGAGACCCTACAAGCACTGGACTTGAGACTAAAGGATTCAATGCAAGCTTTGGTGAGAACGTCTGCTGCTTGACGGCTCCTCGCGAACATTGCTGACTGACATAACAGGATATTTCATGTTGTTTATGGGGCTCCTTTGCGTCGTCTACCTTATTTGTGCCTTGCGGGTAAACATCTGCTTCGTTATGATCTTCTTTACGCTTATTCTTACATTTTCCTTCCTGACGGGCGCCTACTTTGTACTTGCAATGAACTACACTGGCAACGCGGTTCTGTCAGCGAAACTTCTCAAGGTATGACCGATGACAACGGTAATGTAAATGGCTGTCTTAGAGACCCAGCTAACATTTTGTCCACAGGCCGCTGGCGCTTCAGCATTCGTCACGTCTGCTTTTGGCTGGTGGACATTTTTCGCCATGATGCTTGCCAGCATCGACTTCCCAATCTCTCTTCCCGTCGGCGACTTAAGCAAGATGATCAAACCAGCTAGCTCTAAAGCATAAGTCGACTTGGGTCCTAAATATCAATTGTTTATGAACATGAAAGCGGGTGATGCGTTTTCAGTTGTAAAAGGAGCGAATGAGTCTGGTTTGGAGGTAATTGACATACCATTGCGTACTGTTCGTATTATGGTATAAGTCGCTATTTACCGGATACTAGGACCGACAGAAACATTACAGAGTCTTCAAAGATTCTACTACAGTGCAGCAATCCAAACTTTCACTTTACAGTGACGGCTAAGATAGAATGTATGTGGTCCCTACTTTTGCTTCGGTGCGAGTTAACAAGGCAATTTCATTAAAACATTATTATGGCCCGGAAGCCCGCTTTATCATTACGGCGTTAATTGCCTCCAAAAAGGCACCGTCTACTCCTCCGCCTCGTACTGGTTGATCAGCCGGGTTGGCACCAGCCCGCGCAAAACCAATACGCCCGCATGGACGATGCCCCAGCGAACCTTAGTCAGCACATCGGCCATCACCCACACGAGCCCGTTGGTGCGCCGGCGTCCCTGCAGACGGCGGGTCCGCAGGGGCCCGTCGGGACTGGCAGCCATGCTGGTGATCAGCGCCTCCATCTCGGCGCGCGCGTCCCAGACGATCTCGTCGTCGTCGTCGTCGTCGTCGTCGTGGAAGACGGACGGGACTGCCTCTTCGGCGCCGCCGTCCCGAAGCAGCTGCGACTGGCCACGGCTGCCGAGTGGTGCCGCGTGGTGAAAAGCCCAGCAGGTGAGCGTTGCCAGGTAGAGGCACCACGGCACGTGGAAGATGCCAGCCATGGCCTCAGACTCGGCCTCCGGAACCACCTCGCGTAACATCCGAGCCGCGTGCCAGGCCGCTCCGGCCGCATCGGCAACGCCAATCGGTGCCTGAATTGTGGTGTTGCTGTTGCCCCTACTGCCACTGCTGCCCTCGTTCTCCCCCTCCGAGGATGCCGCGCTGGCCCATCGCTTGACCACCTGGGCCGACCGCCGGTAGTCTCGCTGCTGAACGGGCCGGCCGAGGATGTGACGGGCGCCGGCGTAGATCTGGACGTCCAAGAAGTCCATCCGTAACAGACACTGGGCTGCGTGGTAAACTGCGTTGGCTGCCGCGGCAAACGTGCCTATCTCGGCCACAAACTCGTCTGCGCGCTGCCCCGACATCTGCGGCTGCTGCTGTACCACTGCCGTGCAGTAGGCATCAAAGTCGACCTTCCAGGCGCCGTACGCCGTCGCCATCAACTCGCGCCAATTCGACGTGCCCGGCAACGATGCCACAGCGGACCCGAGGCTGGTCTGGTCGCGTCGCTGCATGTCCCAGCAGATAGACATGAGGCCATGCAGGACGAGCAGACGGGACTGGGCACTCAGGCCGGCCGGTGGCGGCGGACCTCCTGGGATGAGGTACGCTCGTAGGGACGGCAGGTAGAACGGCTGCTGCGGCTGCTCGTTTCGTACGTTCTGTGTCGTCGGAGCAGGTACGGGCGTAGTGCTCCACCAAGCCGCAGCCCAGGAGGCCGCGTCAGGGGCCTCCCACACGGACTGGCTGCAGGGAAAGTGCAAGCGCAGCTCAAAGGCGGACATGCAGAGGCTCTGGCAGAACAGAACGGCGTGCTGGGTGTCCCACATGAAACAGTAAAGCGCGAGCCTGCAGGTAAGCGGTGGAAACATCAAAGGACAGGCTGGAAAGTAAGCCATACCTCTTCTTCTGTTCGGCCTCGGCCCACTTCAGCCACGCTCGCTCCAAGGCGAGTCCGACAATGCTGCCCTCGGATGGACCGTGGTGGTGGCCGTGATGCTGCTGCTGCTGTTGGTAGTGGTCGGGGCGTGTGGACGACGGCGGACCCGGTGGCCGGACCGACTGGCAATCGGAGCGGCGAATCAGGTTGATCAGCAGTCCGTGGAAGAGGTGGCTCATGTCGTGCTGTTTCTGGCCAGCTCGCGACTTGCCGAAGCACTCGACGAGCAAGATCGTCTGCAGCGTCCAGAGCTCTGGCCGGGCCGAGAAGCCGTCGTGTGCAAAGACGCACGGCCGGATAACGTCGTGGATGCACACGGCCACCTGGTGGGCATCTTTGGCTGCGTACGTGGCCCCCAGCAGCACGATGGCCAACAGCAGCAGCGGCTCGGCTGTTGCTGGGTCGAATGTTGCCAGGTGCACGATAGGATAGGCCGCGTTAAAGCGGGTGAAAAACAGATCTAGGTACGACTGCAGTGCCGTTTGGGACAGTAACGGGTGGTCTCGAAGTGCTGAGATGCTGCTGGCGCCGCTGTGGCCACTGCTGCACTCAGGTAGGTTCGGCTTGGCGCTGCTGATCACCGCCAGCAGCCTCTCATGCGTCACTCGGTCAATACTCGGCAGCTGCGTCCGCGGCTCCAGCATCGACAGCGGCCGTTCCGAGTCGGTCAGAGCCCGGGTCAGAAAGCTATCAAAGCTCAACTGCTGCTGCTGTTGTCCATATGTCGGCTTCTGGTTCTGGACCTGGCCGTGGGTGAAGGCTCCTCGACGGACAGGAACACGTGACCCGGATGTCTGTGGCTGTGGCTGTGGCTGTGGCTGTGGCTGTGGCTGTGGCTGTGGCTGTGGCTGTGTGTGCAATGTATTGTCTGCAAAGCCCAGCTCAGGCGATGCGAATCGCATCTGGTCATCGGTGCTGTCATGGCTGGGAGCCGCCTCCATCGAGCCCGACCAGGACTGGTTGTCGCCGGGGCCGTTGTGGTGCATGCTAGTCACCGTGCTGTTGGAGCGGGGCGTGAGCGCAAACGGGGCTGCAGGTGCTGCTGGTGTCGCTGCTGTCTGCTGTAGCGCCATAGGGTCGGGAAAGCCTGGCTGAACCGGCGGCCGAGCGGGAAAGTCAACGGGCGAAGATACGTTAAAGAGCCAGTTGTAGTCCAGCGCCGTCGTGTAGGGCATGTTAAACGAGCTGGCCGTGTCTGGCTGGAACGGCTGCTCGTACAGGAGCTGCCAAGGATCGTCAGCCGTTGGAAGCAGAGACGAGAAGATGGGGTCAAGGTTGGCCGGGTCTGGATGGAGTGGTTGCGGCTGGGTCTGGGGTTGGGGTTGTTGGAGTTGCTGGAGCAGTTGTGCCTGTGGTTGTTGGAGCTGTTGCTGCTGCTGCTGGAAGCCTTGGCCCTGGCTGACTGAACCGCTATAATCCTGGAACGACAGGTCGCCCGACGCGCGATCCGAGATCGGTGACGTGGGATACTGCCGAGCCGACGGCTGTGTCAACGATGCCGGGACCGTGGTCTCAAAGCACGTTCCGTACGACGACGTTTTCTCGACGGTGCTGCCGTGGTTGTCGCCGGCGTCGCCGGTAGCTACTCTGATGGTGCCGTTCGTGCCGCTCGAGCCGTTGAACGATTCGTCCGAGTGCTCAGTCGAGCAGCTGCGGCCTCGCTCTGACGGGTGTGGCCGCCGCTCAACGACGGATCCGTCAGAGGCCTTCCAGGCGCGCTTGCGGGTGTCGAGGAAGCCGCAGCCTTCTCCACCTGCCTCTTCGTCCTTCTGCTGGTGCCGTTTCATGTGGCGGTCCAGCAGGTCCGGCCGCTTGAAGTGGGCGCTGCACCGGGGACACGTCGAGTCGCCGCTGGTGTGATTCAGCGCGTGTCGCTGCAGATGCTCCGCCCGTGTGAACCGCTTCGTGCAGCCGGCATGGGTGCAGGCAAACTTCTTGTCCTCAACTGGGGCCGCACGGCCAAGGTGTCGTCCAGATCGTGTTCCCTCCATTCTTGGGCCTGGTCGCGATACCACGTTCAAGATGATCCCCCCCCTTTGCTTGTTTCTCCCCTTTTTTTTCTTGCCCTGATTGCAATTATTTCTTTTTCCGAACCCTGCCCCTTCTCTTCTGGTGCTTTTGCCCACTTTCAGTCGTCAGTAGCGGTTATTGTCAGCTACGGGACAGGATGGCCGCTGTGCTTTTCGCAGCTGCTTGACGAGACTTCCGAGAAGTGGGGGTCAGACCAGCGACTGGCTTGTAGACTAGTAGATTCGGGCGGTACTATAGTACGCCTAGCCCTCACCCACTCTTGGTCGTTGTCTTCCACAGATAACAAGATAGGCCTACTGTGCCGGCTTCTGATACGTCCGAGGCCTGGCGCTTGGTGACTTAACAAAATGACTCGTGCAATTACAGCTTGGCGGCAATCCGATCGGTAGACCCCGCTATACCACGGCGGATCCGCTATACCACGGCGGATCCGCTATACCACGGCGGATGCCAGAGCTCCAACGGATAATTGCGCCGAAACGAAACGATAACTGCGTTGAGACATCCAAACAAGACATCCTGAACAAAACTACCAAAAAAGTGCACAGCTATCCAACACTTTTCAGATACTGTCCACTAGCATCGCACATCATGGCCAAGAAGGAGGTACTCGTCTGGTAGGTGGCTTCTACCGATAACAGAAACAAGCGCCCTGGCTGACAGACCAGCTATGGCGTCGACATTGACGCAGTTGCCGGCTGGCTGGGATCGTACGGTGGCGAGGACAGCACCAGCGACATTAGCAGAGGTAGGTGTTCTTGTCGATGCCGGGCTCTGGCCAGACCTATTTCCACACGCTGACATACCCCTTCTGCAGGCATCTGGGCCGGAACCGAGGGCACCCGCCGGCTGCTGAAGCTGTTTGACAAATACAACATCAAGGCCTCATGGTTCATCCCCGGACACACGCTTGAGACCTTTCCCGAGGAGTGTGCCATGGTGCGCGACAGCGGCCACGAGATCGGCCTCCACGGCTACAGCCACGAGAATCCTGCCGACATGACCTTTGAGCAACAGCGCGACGTCCTGGCCAAGACCTGGACCATGCTAACCGATTTCTGCGGCAAGCCGCCGCGCGGCAGCGTCGCCCCCTGGTGGGAGACCAGCGCCGAGGGCACTGAGCTGCTGCTGAGCTACGGTATCGAGTATGACCATTCTATGTCCCACCACGATTGCCAGGCTTACTGGCTGCGTACCGGCGACACTTGGACCAAGATCGACTACACAAAGAAGGCCGAAAAGTGGATGAAGCCGCTCGTTAAGGGCAAGGAGACCGGCCTCGTTGAGATCCCCGGCTCCTGGTACATTGACGACCTGCCACCCATGATGTTCATTAAGAATTCTGCCAACTCCCATGGCTGGGTCAACCCACGTGACATTGAGGATATCTGGCGGGACCACTTTGACTACTTCTACCGCGAGTACGACGAGTTTATCTTCCCCATGACTATCCACCCCGACGTCTCTGGTCGGCCCCATGTCCTGTTGATGCACGAGCGCATCATCGAGCACATAAACAAGCACGAGGGCGTCCGGTGGGTCACAATGGCCGAGGTTAGTTGTACCACCCCCTGTGAAAGAGTGAAAGTTTATGTGCTAACTAATGTAGATGGCCGACCATTTCAAGAGTAAAAACAAGCCGCCTGAGGGCGCTTTGATGCCGGCCACGCCGGAGGAGGTGATGAAGAAGTACGGCAAGCCAGCTGCATGACGGAAAAACGTTGGGTGGATGCTGTATAACTTGGCAGTTCTTATTAGTTATCACAATAAAGCGAGTTTCAATACCAGTTCCAAGACGTTCATTATATGTCGTTAAAGAAATGTCGATGACTGGTACAGAGTACTAATATAAGTTTCAGCTTTGATCAAAGTAGCGTATATAGGGTTTTTCGTCGTAACTTGTCTCTGGTCGTAGTGTTGGGAACTGGTTTTTTGGGGGGGTTTTTTTTTTGAAAATGCTGTCATGAAAACGGGTATCGGGACTGGCAATAAGATGAGGGATCTCTAGCATTTGAGGGCTTGAACTGAACGAAAGACTACAATAGACTGTCAGCTAAATGAGGTCAATTCGATCTAACTTCCAAGGCCACTTCACAGAAGCATTGAAGTGAGGTGGCTCCAATGTACTTTAACGAGGACGCAAATGTTGACCCGTACGTGAACTCGTGCGATCGACGGCAGAACCTGGGGACTTTGCCGGCGGATCGAACATAGAGAATACGTGGGCAACGTAATAATAGAGGTTGCTGTGACCACAGGTCCTGGCGTGAGAAGGACAATTCACCGATCAGGAGAGGTTGTAGAAAGAATACCGGTTCTCTTTTTTTTTTTTTTTTTTTTTTTTTAAGGAAGGATAGTCTAGACTAGGTAATTTGACGACGCTGGTTTGGCTTTCGTTTTTCCAACATAGCGATTAATCCGTGACACCCGTTTGCACACGCAAATATTACCCAATTTAAAAAGTCACTGTCCACGATTTAGCCGTGAACATGGGTCAAGTGGCACCTGAGGCTGTTACCCGAACTCGCAATCATAATAGGCAAGCACGTCCGGTCACAAACTCCCGTACTTCACCTCTTCCCCAGGGTCTTGTTCAGCCAACCAAAGATGACACTGTTCGCCTCCTTCCCAGCACCGATCTGGCAATGGTAGCCTGCCGTTCCATTAAAGATATGCAGCGTTGCTTTTTTGCCTAGAGCATTCTTAAGTGCTTCAGACTGGCCGGGAAAGAACGCCTCGTATTCGCCATCAGCAATGAAAACGGGAGCTTGGATGTTGCCCACGATATCTGCCATCACATAGGCGCGTGTCATATCCCGCCATTCATAGGGAGAATGTGTGTAGAATGACCACAAACCCTGGTCGACGCCCCATCGGATCTTCGTGTTGGTATTTGTCCGTGTCGTCAACGTGAAAATGCTGTCGTCAAAGGCTGACTAGTTTCCTGTGCTGAAGAGCAATTGTAGTTTTTGAGGAAGTTGGGCCATAAGACCGGCATGGTAATCTCATATGCCCCCGTCAAGCACGATGGCCGCGAACCGGTGCTCAAACGCGGCGGCACGGGCAGCTAGATATCCACCCATTGAGTTTCCTAGCAGGACGAGACGCTTAGGATCAACTAGTGCCGCCTTTTCGACCAAGAGATAGTCCACGACGGGCGACACAGCACGTTCCCAGTCCGGAATAAACCCAATATTCTGATCCCGACGAACGGAGCCCTGCCCTGGACCTTCAAACGTGAAGCAGTTCCATCCGCGAGCTAGTGCAGCAGCGACGTATTGGTGGTAAATGTCTTCTTGCGAGGCATCGTACCCATTTGTGAGGACCATAGTCTGCGCCTGGGCGGTGTCAGAGGAGGCAGCATACCAAATTCCCTCGATGGTGAAGCCATCTGCTGGGATTTTCACCCGTTCGCCAGGTACAGGTAGCGAGTGGATGGCTTTGTCAAACGCCGTCGTCTGTTCCGCCCACAGAATATTCATACGTGGATCGTCCCAGTCTCCATGGAGATAAAAATCGGCCCGGCGAAAGTATTTGGCGGCAGAGAACCAGGAGTCTCGAACATTGATGGGATCGTAGGCAATCTCCTCTTCCAGAGCACGGGTTTTGGTCCGGTCGGCAAGTTCCCAAAAAGTCAGACTGAAGGACTCAAAATCGCCAGCCTTGATATTCTTGGCAGCCGAAAGAACTTCAGCAATGTCACCACCGCCGGTTGTGGCGGAACTCAGAGGAATGAGTAATTCGAAGTTGAAAGAGGCATCGGTGCTCAGTGGTAGAGTTGGAATATCAAAAGCGGTCGCAAACTGTGCAATTAGAAGCAATGGCGCCGATGAATTGAGGAAAGAAGCGGACATATCGATCTTCATGGTTGCTAGCAATCGGAATACTGCTGTTATTCTAGTAGAATGCTGTCGAAATAGGAATTAAATTATTGTATTTGACATCTGGTGCAAAATGCTTTCTGTCCGTTCTGCCAAACTCGTTGCTACTTATATATCTTTGTTTGTCCCAAACATTACCTTGGAGCTTATCTTGTTCAAGTTCAGTTGCCCTCTAACTTAGGTATTTTTTTTGCGAGGATCATCTCCGCCACTGTTACACGTAATGACGGTGTGAAAAAGATTGACCCCGAAACTCGAAAGTATTTACACCGCAAGCCAAAACAATCTTCAAGGCAGCAGTATTTCAACGCCTATTTTAGGAGAGGTGCTCCACAATCAGCCATATCAGACACTGGACTACGCTCAAATGGGCAATGTTTTTGCGAAACCCGATCTTGCCTTATACTTACGTCATTGGCGAAGGCAGCAGCCAAAACTGCCTTTATTTTATTGCATATTTCTAGGCGTTGGCATTAAAACCGCAGCTTCAAGTTAAAAACATGGTCAATCATGGACCCTCCGGACGATGCAGCAATTGCCGAGAACGTCGTGTCAAGTGCGACGAGACAAAACCTCAATGTCAACGCTGCATGAAGATGGGAATACAGTGCGAGGGATATGAAAAAATCCGAAAAAAACTTCGATTTAAAGAACAGAGCCATAGACTGATCAGCACACACTCACAACCCCGGGAAACCGACCCTGAACAAGATTACGAACGGGGGATTGGAATATCGATGATAGATCGGAGATCGCGGCTCGTGCTTACGCCTACCGATAATACGCACTCCTCGCTCCTGAGGACGGCATTCAAAGACGTGGCGATCAAGTTTTTCTTACGCGAATGTGTGACCGTTGGCCGAGGGCTCGAGTCCACTCGCGGATTTTTTGAAGCTATTATCCCGGTACTGAACACGGAGCCGGCAGATTCACCACTGGCCACTGCCGTCTCTGTTATATCTTGCAATCACTTGACGCTGTGGACGGATGGGCCGGCTGCCTTCCTTGCTCCCCATAAAGAACTCAGCCAATGCCTCGTTCGTCTTCGCACAGCCATCGAAGACCCCGTGGAACGCACAAAGCCACAGACTATGCTTGCTACTCTCCTACTGCACTGGCGCGAAAATGTCGCCAGCGTGTATACTGCGCAGAGGGTATTGCGACACCATTTGCATGGAGCGATCTCGTTGCTTTCGCCTCATGGTCCATCTGATGATCCCAATTCACTAGGCACAACTGTCAAATCCTATTTAGCCCGGTTCCTATTGCATGTCGAGGTCTCGTTGGCTCTGCGCAAAGGCCAGCTTCTCTCTGATCAAGCATTATCACACATTCGACTCAGCAACTTAACGGCGGTGCCTCCTAACCCGAGCTCCATGCTGGACGAAATTGGGCTGGATATTATTCGTTTGCAGGCCAACTGTTCGTCATTTTTGAGAAAATATCACCAGTCATCTTCGGCTGACCCGCCAGGTCCGTTAAATTGGATTCGGCAAGCGATGCACATCCACGAACGTCTTTCATATTGGATGCAAAGCCTGCCGAATCACTGGCTTCCACTTCGATTGACGAGAGGGAGGGACTTTCCCTCATCATGTATCAGCTATGAAGACACATGCGATATATACACGTGTTGTCAAGTTGCGTCGATCTGGAATCTATGGAGGTACTATCGCCTAAACTGTACCCAGATATGCCTTGTGCTTTTGAATCTACAAGAAATCCGCCTCCGAGAAGATCCTGTTGATTTAGAAGGCACCCTATTCTGGTTAAACTCTATTCGAACCACACTGCAAGAGGATTTGCAAGTCATTTTCGACGACATATGCTATACGGTACCTTTCTACCTTGGCAACCGAACCAGGCCATCAAGTCT
The DNA here is from genome assembly GCF_000143105.1 of Grosmannia clavigera kw1407. Lineage (NCBI taxonomy): Eukaryota > Fungi > Ascomycota > Sordariomycetes > Ophiostomatales > Ophiostomataceae > Leptographium > Leptographium clavigerum. The sequence continues at coordinate 532,243 of NW_014040810.1, read as the reverse complement.
CCGGGACTTTTCTGATCCCGCCATTGACTTTCCCAGTCAGCACTCGCTATCTTGGAGTGATGTCCGGTTGCTCAACTGGGATGGATATGTGGACGAGGCCATCGTGTCTCAGAATGATCACATACACCACGTAATTGCACAAGGAGCATGGCACATCCTCGGACCATTGAGTCGACTTTTAAACATGCTAGCCAGTCCTAATGGCTTTCTCATCATGCGGCGTTTACGGCCTGGGCAACATGACTGGATCCGCGGGCAATTCATTCGGGTTGCCGTTCTACTCCGGCTTCCCTTTTATCGTCTATCTCGTACGTATACAACCACGTCATCAGAAAATGAAGAATTGGAAACCGCTTCCATAGCGGATGAGATGGCACAGCGGCTACATAATGGTTACAGCATCATAGGTGGTGTTTAAAGTATATAATGGCTGTCGTAATGTTACCTCAATTATCAAGTCAAACTGGTTGTTGTGTGTATGTCGGCCGTTACTGCCTTTTTCTTCTAATTTGATGTAAGGTTGTGCAGGCTCAGAGCTTATGCGCAGGGTTTAAGAAGGCGATATGCACTAGGATGAGCAGGAAGCTGAATGGGATGTAGTGTGAGCAAATATGTGTGTTGTACTGAGGAAGAAATAGATACATCGCGACCCTTCTGGAGGTCCGTATTGATACTAGTGCCAGGCCCCGCTTCTGTGCCTTCTGGCCAATCACAGGCCAGTATGGCTAAGTGGGGCGGAAGGTCTACAGTGTGGCGGATTCCCATGCTTGACAAAGGTCCATCGTTTTCACATTGTAGATATCTCACCGGTGAGATAAAAACAAGAAATATCTAAATGGGCGTGTACGGCATGGTCGTTCCCTTGCAATATGGCTCGCACTATATTTGAGCTTGTTCATGTAGCCCCAGACTACTTTCTAAACTGGGTCATCAAAGCGTGTAGTGTCACTGAAAAGGACAGTTCTAGGCCCTAAGGCTACTATCTTCCACTTTCAATGCAGTATATCACGAGGATAACTGTCTAAGCTGGATAACATCAGTTGAAGGGTAGTCCTTTCGACTGGACCGCAGTTGAAGTAACCAAATTTCGCTCACTTCCCTCTCGGCTAGTCTTGCCATCGACCCCATCACCCACATCACCCATTTCGCCTTCATCTCTAACTTCAAATGTTTGTTCGACGTATATATCCCGACTTCGGCTTGCGGAGGATATGCCAGCGTTCTTACTTTGAGCGAAAGATCGCATGGGGTGACTGTCGAAACGTTCGCTATACCCGTTTGAACGGTTGTTTGCGGAGGACATTCCCAGCAGCTTCGGGAAAATGGAAGATACTAAAGGCTTCAGGGCGGGCATTGAACTGCAAATAATGGCCATGTTGATTTCTATGTTCTGCAAAGCGGGTTAGCAAGTACTGAAAACCAAAACGATATTACAAGACACTACTTACACTCCAAAGAGCAATAGCGACTCCATCATCTGCACAATTAAATCAGTATCGGTCGACGCTCAAAGAAAAAACCCGCGGGGAAGGGGTAGAACGTACGGGGAGTGTCGGTCGAAGTCGAAATGGCGAGGAGGGAACGTAATCGAATAATGGACGTAATGCAGACACTGGTAAGCTTGGTGTTAGCAGGAATCATTTTTGTTGGTAGCGAAGATTTGGGTGCACGTACAAGGCACCGAATGCGAAGACGACCATGAGGACGAGTTTTTGGCGAGCGGGAATTTGGAGCTTCCTAATAAGTGGCATTGGAATGGAGATAATAGCAATATCAGTGGTGATGTTGAGGGCTGCATTGGAGAACCAGAACGCCAATCTGTTCATACACGAGCCATGGCCCACTCCCCAGAAGAAGGAGACGGGCACGCACATGAAAACGGAGCCCAGAACAGTCCAGAGTCCGTAGACAACCAGGAAAGAAAGAAAGTATCGGCAAATTTTTTGGACTGTAGGTTCAACAAACACATGTTTGTACTGGAAGATAATAGACAGCTTGCAAAACGTCAGGGAGAAGTTGTACACCGGAATTGTGGCCCAAAGACACTGTGAGGTATTTTTGTCAGTTTCGTAATATGTAATTCTGAAGTCGGCCGTTTTTTAATTTGCCGATGCAGCGCATACCCTAAAGAACTTGACTCGGTTTTCTGGTGGGATGTCGACGAGGTGTTGCCCCAGTCCATACTTGATCTCTGGTTCCAGTGCCACTGTCAGCCAGACGAACTGTTCCTGCAGGCAATCGATCGGACAATGCAGGGTAGCTTACGAAACATCTCCACGATCAAAAAGCCAATGGCTGCGAGCTGTTGCGTTAAGGTATGGTCAGTGATTTGTCAAATTTACAAGCGTGACGATAGGCGTCAAGATCTTCCCAAGTAGGATCAAACATCTGCAAGCATAGCCGGACCCTTAGGTGCTCGCTAGGAACGAGATGCAACATACCAGAGATATGCATATCAGATAATCTTCGATGCCTGCAGCATGGACGACAATATGCCTCGTGTACACTCGTGTGGAAACAGTAACGAAGCTGAGCGCGACGAAAAAGTTGCTCAGGACCAGCACAGGCTGAACTTTGGGGGGCCCGAACATGATGGCACACAGTATTTAGGGCGGTCGCTCGCGACGCCCAACTGCTATTCGGGAGGAAACAGATTTTGATTCTGGACAAGACAGACCACGCCATGCATCCAGTCTTTAATAACCATGGAAAAGTCGAGAGCCGAGATCTGCCCCCTCGTCCGTGATTTTCCATCTTCATCACCTGCGCCATGTTTTGTCACAGCTGTCCCTGCTTTTTGACACAAGCTGTCGCAGTACTCCGTGCCTCCGTCTCTACCGAGCACATGTACAGGTACATGTGCGCATTCCGTCCAAAAGTGTCTGCCCGTTTCCAATCAGTTGATTCTATATAAGACACTAACCCCTGCTTTCTGTAGCCCCGCTGTCTAGCCTCTACGAAGTTACCGTACATGTTTTCCGCGCATCAGCCACGCAAGACTAACCTAGGAGAAGCGGGAAAGTCGCCATTCTCAGAAAGTACCGTACATAGTAAGATTATTGCACAGGGGTCGTCGGAACTCGGTGTCCTTGGGGCAAAACAACCGGAGTTATATACAGCAGAGAACCCCTGCAAAGGTGAGGAATAATTCGCTGCAGCGCTGACCATTGAGGTGCCCGCACTTGGAGTAAGCATAATATGAGCTCCGTTGCTACGTTGAACCCCAGCGAGGGTCTGGGCCGTAATCTGAAACTAACTCATTCTGTAAGCTGATTTAATTTTGGTTGTACTCTTGGCTCGCAGCAACTCCACCTTGTAGTGAGAACTCGTACGAGATGACATACTATGTACGGGTAAATGTGACAACCAAAATATTACGGGTGCTGCAGAGTACAAATCTGAAGTATATTATTACTGCATAAAATGTAGGGAGTTGGAAGGGAACCTAACACAAATCTATTCCGTACGAGCGCAGATCTGCTATGGCAATCTTGACTGGTCCTCGGCTCAGTTGTAGAGCTCCTCTGCGTTTTCGGCCGGGGCGTCGATGTGATTATTGAACTCCTTTTTGGGATCAATCAAAAAGGTGGCGCCTGTGACGATTAGTCTTGTTTTATCATCGAAACACAGGGTTCCTTACCAATAGCGGCAATAACAGTAAAGGCACCGGCAGCCGTCCAGACCCAACGAAATGCGACGCTGTAGGTTTCCTTTAGGGCACTAACGGCCGCCAGGATGATTTCAGTTGACACACCGGGAACGGTGAGCAGGCCAGCAGTGTTCTGGTTAGAGAGATTGGTAATGAACGCGGCGAGCGATGACTCGGGCAGGCCAAGAGGCAGCACAGCTGCAGCGATATTCGGGCCCAGACGAGAGTTCAGGTGCCCTGAAAGGATAGCGTTATCTGGCAACAGTATTAGTTCTGTCAAAAGCCCAAACAAGAAAGCCGTGCTTACAGATAGCAAGGCCAACAGAGCCGCCCAGAGAGCGAGTGCCAATCATGAGGCCACTGGTGATGGCGATGAGTTCACGCGGCGTCGACAGCTGTGCAATGGTGACGAGGGCACAGAGAGCGATGCCCAGGCCGATACCGAGAAAGACGGGGTATCCCCAGACGTTGCGAGAGCTGGCAGCCGAGGGGGTAGCGGTAGCCATGAGGATGAAGAAAATGACCATGGAGGTGAAGGCACAGGCAGCCGGCCAGCGGACATTTTTGGTGGAGGAGCAGTAGAATCCGGCAAAAATGGCGCTGGCACCGTAGACGAGCATGTTGACGGTGTAGCGGAGGCCGACATGTAGGGTATCAGTCTCGTAGATGACGCCGGCCTCGTAGGCGAAATAATTGTTAGCAGCGAAAAAGACGAGGCCTTCGACGAAGACGCAAAGTAGAGCGATGGCGAAGTTGCGATGGCCAAAAAGGCCGTGGTGCAGCATGCCGTCGGTCTTGAACCAGGTCTCATAGGCGACGAGGACGAGGAAAAGGGCGAGTCCGACGGCAAAGGTGGCAGACGTGTGGGGATTGGACCACGGATACGGGTTCTGTGACCAGGAGAGGCCCATGCAGAAGAGTACGAGGCCGCTGCAGAGAAGGCTGTAGCCGACCCAGTCGAGGCGGCCGAGCTTTTGGCCGAGCGTAAGATCGGTCTGGTTGGCCGTCCTGGGCGGGTTGTAGAGCAGGGCAACAAGAACGGTGGCGACAAAAAAGATAGCCGTAGCCATGTACCAGAAGTTCCGGAAGCCGGCGGCATTGCTGTTGCGCGTCATGGCGCCGCCGACAAGCAGAGCAACGACACCGCCGAGGGCTGCTGACAGGTTGGTCAAGCCCTGGGCCCATGGCCGGTGGCGACGCTGTAGTACCTCGGACGCGACGGCATGCAGCAGCGGTTGGGCGCCATAAGAAAGGCCGGAGACGGTGAAACCGGCAATGGCCATGCCGATGCTGTCGGCCCGGGCGACCACGATGGAGCCAACGACACCACAGAGCGTCAGCACGATCAGGAACCAGCGGCGGCCCCAGTAGTCTGCCGCCTGCGAGACGATGGGCGACAGCACCGCCGTCAGGATGGCAATTGTCGATGTCAGCCAGACGCTGTTGGTGTTGCCACCGACGACCTCGACGATCTTCTGTGCTTGCTGGGGGGGTTAGTGAATGCTGGCAGTTGGCTACTTTCGTGTCGATCAGCTCTGGTACTGGGCCTTACTGCTCCGGCTCCGACCACGTTCACAAGCTGGGCAAAATAGACAGTGCAAACGGCAAAGACGGTCAAAAACGTTTTTGCGTGCAAATGGGGGATCGGCTCGTCCTCGGCCGGGGGGAGGGAGCTGGCCACCGAAGTCTCATCCTTCACCTTCTCAGGCACGACCGATTCAGGCTGAGTGTCTTTGACTTTCATGATGGCGGTTTTGGGGGAGAAAGACAGAAAAAAATAGAGGGAAAACAGAAAAGAGACACTGATGGATGCAGAAGGCACAGGCACAACCACAGGAAAGCAGAAAGCAAGTAAAACGGACACGGCGAGGAATACGGACGCCACGAAAAGGGAGAAAATAGACAGCGGCAAGATATCAAAACCAGACTGCTTGCACTGGCATGATATTAGGGACCACTGCAATCCCTGCAAGTATCGCCGGCCGAATCTGCAACATTGTCACATTGCTAGCCTGCAACGGCTCAGAGGGGGCGGCACGACAGCTTCATACCAAAGTACAGCTACGGAGTGCTTGCGTATGGCCGTGTATCGTACAGGCGGTTGCGGCTAGTCATTGGCACGTTCTAGTGTCGTTGCATACGACGTAAATCCTAGTATCTTACGAAGTACTTTCGGAATCTCCCTGACGCTACCCCGTATGGGCACCTTAAGAACACAATCCCTGTACACCCCCCTATGCACTGCAACACTGAGCGGGAACACCCTGGACCGCCTCGAAGGATGGGCTAGGCCATTTGGGGCTCTGCCTGCATGGATACCATCTGCATATCCCGTCTGCGTAACCCTCCCCCCAGACATACGACGTAGCTGCAGACGTGCTCCTCCGCAGTGACAGATTGACAGCTCTCTATTGTGCAATGATAAGCTGACAAGTCTCTGCCTTGATTTATTTGCTGCTCTAATTATGGCTCTGAATGTTGCAATTATCGGCGGCGGCATTGCTGGCTTCTCGGCTGCCATCTCTCTGCGTCGTGCCGGCCACGTCGTCCGGGTCTACGAGCGATCGTCGCTCAATAACGAAGTCGGTGCCGCCATCCACGTTCCGCCCAACGCTTCCCGCGCCCTCTTAGCATGGGGACTGGATCCTGTCGGTGCCAAGTTCGTCACCACAAAGTCCAGCTTCCGCGCCTTCGCAAAGACACTGCAGAGATTCCACGTGGGAACGACCGAGGCCCAGATCCCGCTACAGTGTGGTGCTCCCTGGTTCCTGGCCCATCGTGTCGATCTGCATGAAGAGCTCAAGCGGCTCGCCACCTCGCCCGATGGCCAGGGCACTCCTGCCTGCGTCTTTCTCAAGTCCGAGGTGGTGAAATATGTATGCTTCCACAACTCTACAAGCACACATGTTTCGCAGCTAATGCGGTGGAACTAGAACGCAGATGCACCCTCAGTGATGCTCGCGGATGGAAAGACCATCGATGCCGACGTCGTTGTTGCTGCTGATGGAATTCACACCAGCGCCGTCGAAGCGGTCTTGGGACGAGCAAACCCGCCTGAGCCGTCCAAGGACCTCTACAACTTCTGCTACCGCTTCCTCATCCCCGCTGCCGATCTCGAGGCCGATCCTGCGACCCAGTTCTACAACCAGGACGATGATGGTCGCATGAAATTCTTCACTGGCGATCTGAAGAGGATTGTCTCATATCCCTGTCGGAAGTAAGTTTTGTTCCTACCTTCCGACAAGGCGACCACGACCTGACGTAGCTAGCAATGAGGTGCACAACTTCGTCGCCATATTTCATCAGAATAATCTCGACCTGATGAAGAAAGAAGGTAAGCAAGCTAGATAATCTTAGTCTGCAGCTGCAGTACTGACAATAACGCAGACTGGCAGGCTTCCGTCGACAAGGGAAAACTTCTCGAGAAGTACTCCGACGTTCATCCAGATCTCTTTGCTGTTATCAGGTAAGATAAAAGCGGGGGTTTTCTGCTGCCAGGCTGTCAACTGCTTCTAACGACCCGCAGCAAAGCAACAGAAGTGAAGCAGTGGGCATTATTGTTTCGACCGCCCATTCCGACCTGGACAAATGGAACCTTGGCACTGGCTGGCGATGCTGCCCATCCTATGCTTCCTCGTATGTGCAACATGTCTCCGAGTACTTTCTCAAACTAACACCTTGCAGATCAGGGACAAGGTGGTGCCCAAGGCATCGAGGACGGAGTCGTTCTCGGAATGGTCCTCGTTGGTGCCACCAAGGAGAACACGGCCGAGAGACTGAAGCTGTACGAGAAGATCAGACGGAACAGAGCTAGTCTCATCCAGATTTTCAGTAATGCCGGCCAGGATGAGCCAGAGCTCATCCGCAAGGATGCATCTGCCTTCATGCCAGCAGACAAGGTCCCAAGTAAGCATCTACCCATGACACACATTAAGCGCCTGTTAACAAAAACAGCATGCCCAGAAGACTTCTTCGATTACAATTTCAGCTACGACATTGTGCAAGACACGGTCAACCATCTCAAGAAGCTCGTTTCTCAGTTTAAGCTTCCCGAAACCTTTTTTCAAAACAAGCCTGGGAGAGGTGCTTACCCGTAGGTAGAATCGACGGGCCGTCAATCCGCGGTTGAAACCCAGTGAAACAAAATGTATTTCGAAGCCAGGAAGAAGTGTGCGAATGTGGTTGTATAAGTTCGATCTACACAAGACATAGAAAATATGTGTTGGTAAATAGAGAGATACAGTGTACTAAAGTTTCGTTTCCTACAAATTAATGAGCTGTCCTCCTATTTATGCCGTTCGGGCAGCAAGGCAAAGTGCAAACACGCAGAGGACAAATAAACTAGGGAATTTTTATTCGTACTGTTGTTGTTCCTACTTATACGGAGTACTCCGTACGGAGTAAATCTAGTGTCTACGTCATATTAGTCATGAGCACGCATTAGTCAGAGTTTACGCTAAACTTTTTCAAGAAGTCCGCTATGATTTTGCCAGGCACCTTTCTGCAATACCTTGCTCCTTAAGCTTGCATTCTAAGCAGAGACTAAGAGCAATTGTTAGCTTTATTAACGTGAAGAAACGTCTGCAGCTTTTTAACTACCAACATAACGTTTGCGAATATTATAGGTAATAAAATGAAGAGAAAGTGCTATTACCAATATACGTGTAAAAAACGCTATTGTACGTCTTACTGCTGTCGGTGGTAGGGATGTATATCTGGTCTGTAATATACCAAGATGCTTAACCCAGGGCAGGGCAGTGAAAGAGCTATGTACCCTTTTTTGAAGAATACAGTCCGGAGTACTCCGTATAGATAGGAAAAAATAGCAGTACGAATAGGATTGCTTACGACGTATGGAATAAGCCGTATATGCTGCTACGATCCAGCAGGTATGCGTCCCACTCCGTGTTCTTAGACTGCCTCACAGCCCAAAGACCTTCTACTCATATTCGTTTGTAATTCGCAGTCCTACGGAGTACTCTATTTATACTTATTTTTTACAACTTTCGTGGAGAAATCAGTTTGCAACAGTAGACTTCTTAGAGGACACTAGCAATCTCCCCAGACCTAAATTATGCAGTCCTAATCGTTTGCACATAATAGTGAACCCCTCCATACTTCAGCCATTTGCAGTCGCCCATTCGTCGACATGTCGAACGTCACGTGGTGCCTTTCATGTTGTTCCAATCAACACAATACAAGGAACGTAGGAAATTCCGTTCGCCGACTGGTGATTGACAGCCCACGAAAATGATTGTCGAAAACGAAATCCCGAGACTACGTCAGTTTCCTAGACTGCCGTTCATCACCAATTCGATTCACTTCCCAACTAATCGGCACCACAACCTCCACAGCTCTGGCGTCAATAACGCAATGAAAGTAGCCAGTGGAATCGTTCTATTACTGTCGGCTGGGCTTAGCCCAGCTGCTTCAGCAGGTACTTGTTCGTGCGCCCACGATTCTGCTAGCTTTGACGTTGACCGGACTGTAGCGACCGTCCTCCACGACCGTAGCGTGCAAGCTGATGGGGACATTACCATCATCCCGCAAGAAAATCGGAATGGTTGGGTCAATCCTGAAGACCTGAATCCAATGCCACAGTGCATCGCCCAGCAGGATCAAACCAACTAGTTTAATGCCATGACCAAATGCACCCAAAAGCGATGTACCTCGCATTTTTGGTTCATTTGCACTCACTCCCAATGGTTGACCGAACTTAGTTGTCTTAGCGCCGAGTTCTCTACCAATCTGATCAGAGAGTATCTGCCATACTGTGGCAGATCGGTAATCGCCAAAGCGCAGCTATATTTCTGGACTCGTCGCATTACTGGTCGAACCTGGCTGGTTGATGTTGGCGATGCGAGTGGGCTGGACAGCCTATCCCCGGATGCCCTGGCTGGAGGTTATACCTCGTTGAACACGATCCACAGAGCGCCAATATGTCTGACGAGCTCTCATTCGAATACGCCTTCCACGGAACCATTCCAGCATGTCATAGATTCATGCGTCTTCACGAGGGTGACTGAAGTTATTGGGAATGATGCTCGTATGTGGGAATATAACGAAGCTCGGAATTCCATGACTGCTCTAGGCTTCGAAACTGCCGGCTTTGATCTTATGGCGTATGTCCCTGACGATTATGCGATCATCTATGGATACAGCTTCGACAATGAATGCTTCTGTAATTTCTTCAAAATGAATCTAGAAGAGGAGCCCTGTTCAGACCCACGACACATAGACTTTACGGTGGAACGAACGTGGATGAAAGCCGTCTGCGGACCATCATCAGTCCCCGATAAATGGTCGAACCTGCTCAGAATAACGGGAACAGTATACATTCCCACGCCCCAGTGGCGCTGGCCTAATTGTCTCGCCGATATGTCAACGCAGGTGACAGAGCGTATTCATGAATGTGCTATCGACGCCTGTGAGCTAGACTCAGATGGATTCTGTGACGTCAAGAGCACAATCGACAGCAGCTGCTTCTGTCGTGGCCTCTCCTACGATTCATGCAAAGGCTCATGCCATTACTACGAGACTCGAATAGATTATGTGAACTGGCTACACGGTCTTTGTGGTAACTTCGGAGACTGGAACGGACTCCCAGACAATTGGCCCGAATTAGCTGCGCCAATGCGCCAGGACATGATTCCATGGCAATGGACGATCAAACCGGTGGGTCAACCGATGGGGCAATGCACTTCGAAAACTTGGAAGCTCAGAAGCCTCATTCTTGTCAACATGGCCGCTCCCGTTTCCGCATTGGTCGGCTGGAAAACTGGATTCTATAAATCCGCACGTGGATTTATCTCGCGCCCAATCTCGTCGTGCTGGATCTTTAAGGGCATATTCATCGCTGCTCTTCAGCTTTTTGCGAATTGGCTCAATGCATATGTGGTGCTGAGTACGCCTGGTTACGAACACGTCCCGAAAAGTGATCTGATACTCCTCTGGTGCTCAATGCCTAGGCCTGGTTGGCTACCTCTTCTGCAGATCGGAATACAACCCTTCAAAGAGATAAGCGTCTCTGCAGTCATGTCTGCTTTGCTAGGAGAAACGATCACCCAAGTTTTTTCAGCATATTATATGCTCATGACAATCAACTACGGCTTAGAACATGAATTCTACAACGGACGATTGAAAGGCACTGGAATGGAGGGTGCGGTACAATCCATGTATGCTGGAGCAATGTTGTGGCTCATTGCCAGTTTTGTGCTTTTTGCCCAGTTGATGAGTGCGGCACTTGAAATCAACAGGATGATCAAATTCGGCAAGGTTTTGAAACCACTATTGGAGGAAAGGTCTCAAGAACCGTCTAACATCGTGGAGGAACTGACGGTCCAATTGGGCGAAAGCTTCGCATGGTTGAACTTGGCAGCTGAAGGTATGCTCACTGAAGAAGAAACGCCAACCTTCAAGAATGCGGCCCCCACCACAACGTACGACACTGGAAGGCGAAAGAAAATGCCCCCTGTACAGGCACCGAATGGGGTCTGCGCAGGGTCGTCTGGCAGCCAAGTGAAGTTTTTCACTGTGCACAGTTCCCGCGGAAAAACCACTAACTTACAGGGTGGACCTCCGTATGGAACTATGCCTGCCCAAAAGCGAAACCACCTAGGCTCCTATAGTGTATTCTTGAGTTTGTATGCACCTACGGCAATCGGCATGCTTCTGCTTTACGCTGCACAGTGGCTTTTTTGGAGTGGATTTATCGATCTAAGTTCAGAGGAGTACGTATTCACACAAAGCAATACAAGCGAGTCTAGGAGCTAACTGGCCACAGTTTCTGCCCCCCTTCCCTTGAAATTCTCACAATTGTCTGGCTTTCTGTTTCAATAATTACCGGGCTCATGTCAGGATAAAATTTCGACAAGCCTCGCAATCAACCAAGTGCTCGTGCCAATGTTTTGTAGTACACTATCTAGTTTGGAATATACAAAGTGATTACTATGCTGTGCTAAACACGTTTCAGACCAGTAGATCATATTGCATATCAATTCTGCTACTTAGGCGCAAACACTTCGAACAGATCGATAACTTCCCAAACTGCAAAAAGAAAGGCACAGACAAAAACGGAGCGACATACACCACCCCCGCTTCAATCTTCACTGCACGCTTTCCAAGTGCCGCTGAATTTTATTTTGCGGTGCATTTTGTAGCTTTTAGCCTGCACTAAACTACACTGTACCCTTACTCGGCCTCCGCATCCCACCGCTAATAATTTTGCGATGGAGCACTCGAGTTTTGACTGTGGAGGGATGCGTAGGGCCCATTATAAGGTTTTGTAGATCGAGTGTGTTTTTGCACAAACGTTCAGCCTCTTCAATCTTTCCCATTTTCTGCTTTGACTTAGCCTGATTGTACCGGAATTTAAGCGCGTGGGGATGTTCAGGACCTGCCGTCTCCTCGAATAAGGGACAGAACTCATCATACGCCTCCTCTGCTTCTGAGAGCCTGTTCTGGCTGTACATCAAGTTTGCCAGGCATAATTGTAAGCAGACCTTGGTAGAATCCTTAGCATCGAACGCACGCATCTCGGTTGCCTGTATTATTTTCCGGTACAATTTTTCAGCTTGGTCGAGTTCTTTCCGCTTTGTAAGCTCGGATGCAATGTTGATTTGTAAGGATATAACTTTCGGGTTATCCGGTTGTAGCTCCTTTTCTATGCCTTTGAGTATATCCCTGTAACATTTCTCGGCCTCGGCGTGCTCTCCCTGACCAGATAGGGAATGTGCGATGCCCATTCTAGCATTGTTTTTGTCAAGATTGTTTGTTCCACGTTTGTGCACTAACAGCTCTCTATACATGAGCTCCGCTTTCTTGTAGTCGCCTTGGCAAAAGTAGCATTTCCCAACATTATACCGAAGGTTCGCCATGGCGGGGTGATCATCCAACTCTGGTAGAGATTCTAGTATCACCAAGGCATGCGGCGGATACATATCCCGATCAGCTCTACTCGTGTAGGCCTTATTTTGGAAAGCCTTGTTGAGCTGTTCTATGGCTCTCAAGGCCCAATTCGTTTTCGTAGCTGTCTGGTCGGCCTGCCACTGATGAACGGCGATTCGCACAAGGTTGTGCACGTTAAAAAGTCCGCGTTGCTCGTCTATAGTTATGAACCCGTAGCCCTTCAAGATGCCTATTGCTTCGGCCATGTGTACTTCGGTGTCGCGCGGTAGCAGCCACTGGGGGCAACCTTGTTGAAAAAAAGACATAAATCGAAGATTCTCGGCAGCTAGATTGTCGCGGCGTTCAATTTCCAAAAACGACTTCCCGTATGTGGTGGCAACGGGGTTGGCTGACCATTTTGTTTTGGCATACCGGGTATCGTCTTCAAAGTGGCTGCTCAGAAGCTGGATCCTGCTCTTGTCACTCGACTTAAACATGTGCAGATATTTCTCAGTGTAATATGGTGCTCATTCATATACGCTGATGCTTGCTGTATGGCGAGAGGCAATCTTTCGAGGAGGCCGAGCAGCTCATTTGCTTTTCGGTCGGAAGCCAGGTTTTTGTTCACGGACTGTGTAAATAGTTCGAGGGACTCATGTGCATCCATTGCATTGATTTGGATGACCTTTCGAGCCAGTCTTGTCGCTAATCCATGGTTTCGTGACGTAAATAAAATAGAGCCGCTATTAGAAGGAAGGTAGCTGTTTAAGTGCGTGTTTGTGTTGGAGGAGCCTTGTTTTCCGAACATCAAATCCATATCGTCGGCACCATCAACGACAAGAAGCCACTTGCCGGCACTTCGACTTTCCAAGGCCGCCCTGAACAGCTCCTTCACGTCAACACCGTCATGTTCAAGTCGGTGAACCTCCAGCTTTCGGCAAATACTGTGGCAAGCGTCCTCAAAGCTATTGATATCCATGGCCGGCACCCAGAAGATAGCACAGTCTGAAACCTTTGCATGAACGCGATTGGCAGCTTCTAGTGCGATCCGCGTTTTCCCGATCCCTCCCAAGCCAACGATGGCGGTCCGCTGGGAGTATCCGTTTCTCTCTGGAGGGGTAATCATCACGACAAGCTTTGCAAGGATATTTTCTCGCCCGACAAACTCTTTGGAGCTGCAGCCAAACGGAACAACGACCGGCGCTTCACGCATCAACTTGCCAGAAGCTCTGTCATGTTCAACTACCACGTAGATGTTGTTATCACCCACGTGGACAAATGAAGACCCCGCAGCAGATATTCCCATTGCACTGTTCTTTGAGACAGCAATGCTATATTCTTTCACAACAGGCGTTCCTTGGGTGGTCGTAGCTTGATCTCGACCTGGTGCAGATATTTCGTGCGTAGATGAATGCAAACGGGGCGATGAGGACTGACGGATGATTTTGTGTATGGGTAAGGCGGTTGGAAGCAACGGTCTGTCGGTGATGTCGTGCCTTGTCGTTGAGGCATCCGCCAGCTGCTCCAAAGGCAGCCCCGGACTCTGCGCCATCTGCTGCTTCGAATTTAACACAGACAGAGACCGCGTAGTCTGGTGTGTCCAGCCATGTTGACAGATACCAATGCAGACATTGTCGAATGAACAACGTAAGCACAAAACTCGACGGGGAAAAGGTTCGCATTTGGGCTTAGAATCATAGTAAGCCTGATCGGGCGGATGTGCATTTAAGCTGCCAATGAAGAGGTTCAAAGGAAAGGGTGGGGCGCAGGGTTTGTTTTCCGCAATTGCTATTCCGCTACGCCATAGTGGCTAATGCTGAGGCCACCAGTGGCTGTCTGCTTTCCGAAGTCATGTTGGGTTTGTTGCTGTCTGTAATTGAATTCAACTAGAGATGTACGGGTTTTGTCGGTAATGTTTGGGCACTGCTCTGTATTAGACGATAGTTCGCATTTAGTAAATCCTTACTTGCGCCCTGCTGTTTCTGTCTTTCGGTGGGAAGCAGTGAATAATACGCCCTGTCGCTTGAGTGGACCGGCAGGTTGCTTCTTAGTGATTACTGGATAATAGAACTGACACTGAAACCAGATTCAAGTTTTAAGGAGTGCTCCATACTCCATACGGAGTATGGAGCATCGTCGGCAGTTGTGTTGGAAGCTAGGAAACAGACGATGTCTACTCCAAAAACGACGACGCTTTACAATTTCCGTGCTCTCGGCCTAACAGTCAATACAAACAAAAGGCTATTAGCTGCCTTCGTCCATTGTATGACCGCATTGGCTACAGTTGAGGTGCGCACCAATTGGTCGACGCGATATTGTCAACCCCTTGTGTATCTCATTCATAGACGGTCCAGACTCAACCTACCCCTACGGAGTAGTCCCTTGTCATTACGAGGTCATTACGACACGTTTCAGCGCAATAGTCTAGACAAAAAAGAGCAAGTCAGCCACCCGCCCAACCCGAGCGTTCGAGGGCGCCTCGGGCCCGTAGGCCCTGTTATGCCAGTGACATTCCTATCTAGTGCAACAAGTCCTTTTCTGCAAAGTGTTGCTACTGGAAAGTCATAAACGAGCGTCAAAGTGCATTTCAGTAAGACGTCGAGGACCCACGGATTCCAGTGAGGTACGGTATATGTTTAGGGATTTATCGTGTTCAAGTCGGACTTGTACGTCGTAGAGAATCCATGGACAGGTACAGGTTCGAAGACAACGGTGGAAGCATGTAGCAGGTATTCGAGCAGATGCGTTTCTTCGTCGGTGGGTAAGGCTTGGAGCCGATGGAGTCGTCCAATGTTAAGGATAGCAGGCACCCTAGACACAACGTCAGCAAGGGTTTCGGTAAGCCGATCGACAACAGAATTAGCGTACAACGTAAAGACTTACCGCCAGTGAAAGGCACTTGGTCGCCGTGTCGACTTGAACACGTCGAAAGGGCGAGTGATCGCGCAACAGAATTAGAGACAACCTAGCCAGACACCGCGCAATCTGATGGTCATCCTGCGATCTTTCAGAGTTAAAGCACTTCCAAATGATCGTGACTAAGTCGATACATTGTAGCGTCGAGAGAAACGCGCAGATGTCGTGCGTTTTTTGACGAAGCACAATCGTACAAAAGCCGGCTGTACAAGGCGGTGCCGGCTGGTATAGATCAACCGTGCTTCGACATGGTCGGTGGTCTGGCAGAATCTGCCTTCTGGTTGCCATCCATATTTGATGTCGTCGTTTGTACGACTCAGCTCAGGACACTCCCTATCCGCGGACAGTTGGTGAAGCGGCAGCGATCCGGTGGCTGTTTTTTTTGCTTATTTTCTTGACTCGGCCACTAACGGGCGCTAAAAACAGACAGTCGGATCGGAAGTTAGTCAGCATGAGCCGCCTCTGGCACGTGACGATGTTATATTTTTGGTGTTGCATCCGTGATAGGTTCATGCGCCTACCTTTTCCGTACTCCGTACTGTACGGAGTACTCCGTAATGTTTGTACAAGTAGGCTTCAAGCTTGGTTTTTCTACTTAGTGCATATAGTATTTACTCCGTATAGATTAACTATTTGGGTGTTGCGTATCCTTGCAGGCCACCCCTAGCTCCACCAGACGCGGCGAAGAATGGGGTCTTCCCTTGTCTGGCTTCGTATTTTCGTATTCGCGGGCTAGAGGTTGTCAACCTAAACATGGATAGTTTCAAGCATGAAATTGACCGGCAAGCGTAAGCATACACTGGAGGGTTACAAATCTTCAGCCAAAACAGAAGAAGACCCCTGGACGGGGTTGCTCGAAACGAGCTACCGATCCCAAAGGCCCCACTCCAAAGCTTCGGTGCTCCTGTATTTGACAGCGTCAGACCTCCGGAGATCCACAGCGCATCCACCGACGCGACAAGATCCGTTGCAGATGATCTCAGGAAACGCCGAGTCTGGACAATGCCGATTCAGGGGCGGCCGTCCCATCCGATCAAGAGGTATAAAGCCGTCTTTCCTGTCCCCGTCTGCTCTTTTCTTGTTCTTGTTCTGTAGCCGGTCTAAATTCGATTCCTCTTGCATTCCTCCATTCTGTATAATCCTTCCCTTCATTTGTGCTGGACACGTTCACTTCAAATCCTTTTATCATTTCACGTCTGTTTTTCTCCAACAATCTTTTTTTCTCTTTTTGGACAATATGGTTTTCGCACGCTCCATCTTCACCTTCACCGTCCTGGCGGCAGTCCCCTTGGCCTACGGCCAGGGCGTGATCCAGAGTGCACAGGGAGCCAAGGGTTCCCCTGCCAGTCTGGGCCTGCAAGTCAAGACGGGCGGAACGGATGCGAACATCATTAACAGCAAAGAGATCGTCTCCAACGTGGTCAACGAGTGTGGCCGGACACTTCTGGGCGGCAACATTGACATTGGCGAAAACACGGAGGAGCAGCTGGCAAACAACACGGTCACGTCCGTGACGAAAGGCAGCACTGTCACGGTCAAGATCGCCAAGGGCAGTGCGAGCGGTGCAGGCCCCTACACCTGCGACCTCGACCTGACCAGCAACGGCAATGGTGCGACGGGCCAGACCAACCTCACTGTCGCGGAGACGGACAGCAACGGCTCTATCTCGCTCGCCGTGACCATGCCGTCGGACATGGCTTGCATCGGAGGTAAGACTCAGACACAGAACTCAGAAAGGGCACACAGCCGCATCCATTCACCCAATGCTAATATACAACAACAGCCTCGACCGGAAACGTGTGCACGGTCCGCTGCTTCAACAGCGCCGCTGCCGGTCCCTTTGGCGGCTGCTTCGCAGTCAAGCAGACTGACACCACTGCCAAGGCCAACACCCCAGACAACATCGAGACAGAGCAGACGGCTGCCGGCATCGCGGCTCAGGTCGCGGTGAACAAGGCCGACCTAGCGTCCGCTCTTGCGGCTAACGCCAACGCCGGCGCCTCTGAGGCCGAGCAGGGCCTGGCTGCCGTTAAGGCGCTGGCCGACGACAGCACTGCTACGGCTGATTCTGCTGCTGCCACTTCCACCGCCAAGGCGACCAAGACTAAGGGCTCTGGCGCAAAGGCAACCAACGCGGCGAAGGGCAACGGCAACGGCTTCAAGGGCTTTGGTGGCTTCGGCGGCAACGGTGCCAACGGCTTCGGTGCTAACGGCGCCAATGGTGCCAAGGCTGCTGCCGGAAACGGCTTCCGGGGCTTCGGCAATGCCAAGCGCAACATGCGGTGGGGCAAGCGGTACGTCGTGCCGGCTGTTGAGGCTACTGAGGACAACTAGTCCACAATCACAGTCTGGGGTTAGGGGTTTTCGGTGTGTTCCGTGTTCCAAAAGAGCATTGGACATGGCTTTGTATTGTAGAGAGGAATCCTGACTGGGGGAACGCAAGTCTCTTTGGTCATGGCAGTGTCATAAAATAGATCGTGCATGTCTTTGTCCATTAACGTTAATAAATGTGTTGGAAATCTTGGTTCTGCCGTAATATTACTCCTTTTGAAGGTCACATTAAGATACAGGCTGTCCCACAGATATTTCCTTTACTGTGGTGGGGAGGCACTTACTATATTGTTGGTGCGCCGCCAAGGAATATGGGGTCAATCTTCCTGTAATTTGGCAGTCCCACGAGATCCACAAAGACGGGTTTGACGGATGCTGCGCCGGTAGAATTGATAAAAGGCGGACCCACAGAAGCCATCCCAGATCGATGGTAATAGATGCGTTAGGTCTGTTGAAAAGTGATGAGAGGTATGTGCTACGAGAGCAGTGTATAGTATAGGGAGATGATGGTAAGTGGGTGAAGGATATAGAGGGCGTAGTTGTGTTACGGTATGTGACATGACGCTCTCTTTAATTGTAGGTACACCACTTCGCAAGTAACCAAACTCAACAATTCACATTCAGACTGAAAATAACACCGAGTAAAATATACTTCATGCAACCGATGTAATAAAAGACTGCATCTTGATACACATTTAGTTTATGTACTGTGTCGATCAGATTCAGTTAGAAACAGGAAATTAACTTCAAAGTCCTTATTTCAATAAGTTTTCTACAAGAACGTGCATAATTTTCAACATCTATCATTGAATTAAATTTCTATGATTGCAATATGTCAGCACCCTGTCTATCTCCTTTCTACATCCGCCGTAACACCTCGTCCACCACCCTGCCGATGCCCAATACCTTTTCCTCCTCCAGCTTGCGGCACACAACCTGCACGTCGACGGGCAGGCGCAGGGCGGCCATGCGGGCGCCATGCTCGGCCCAGATGGCGCGGTTAGCCGCATCCATGGGATGACCGGACAGCAGCGGCCGGCTATCGCCATCCCAGGGCGCATCGAGGTCCTTGGGCGCAGCTGTGCCGGCGGGTAAGACGAGGGCCGGGTAGTCGAGCACGTTCCAGACCTTTGTGTAGCCTACCCAGCCGCAGGAGCGGTGCGGAACAGCAGTATGCGGCATAGGCGGCATCAGGACGGCGTCGCAGGCCGTGGCCACCCAGCGGTCGAGGTACGCCTGCTGCAGGGCCATCTTGCGGCGGTTGAGCTGCCAGTAGGCGTAGACGGAGATGGCGGGCCCACGGTCGACGAGGCGGGCGACGTGCGGGATAAAAGGCTCACCGCCGAGGGCGACGTCGCGACGGACATCCTCGCCGCCGTCAGCGCTGTAAAATGCATCCTGTGGGGTTAGTTATGTTGTTTTCTCCTTTCTTTCTTTCTTTCTTTTTTTCATTGCTCTCCTTTTTTCCCTCTTTCTCTCATTTCCCCCCCCCCCCACTCACCATAACTGCAATCAGTTCTGCATGCAACGAGGCATCCCATTCGACAATGACATGGCCGGCTGCACGGAGCTTTTCGACCGTCTCGTCGAGCACGCGGGCGATGGGCGGATGAGGACGGACGACGCCGTCGTAGCGTAGGACGCCAAAGACGAGCGGCCGGTTCAGAACGTCGTCATACATGGAGGTGCGCCAGGGAAGCGGCGCACAGCGGGCGTCCTTGTCCCACGGCCGCTGGCCGATGACGAACTCCATGGCCAGGCGGATGCTGTCGAGGCTGCGGGCCAGCGGGCCAACGGACGAAGGCACGTGTTCCTGGCCGTCGGTCGAAACAGGCACGCCACGATATGGGAGACGAGCACTCTGTGACGTTAGCATGACGAAGAAGGCCAATTGTGCAAGTCAGAAGAGCAAACAGTACGCACACTCGGCTTTAGGCCGTACAGACCTAGCATGTGGGACGGAATGCGGATGCTGCCCCCAATGTCGGTGCCCCAGCCTAGAATAGATCCGTGCGATGCCAGAAGGGCGGACTCGCCACCCGTAGAGCCACCGGGCGTGTAGGTCTTGTCGACGGGGTTGACGGTGAGGCCAAACATGGCATTCTCGGTCTCGCACCACTGCGGCTGTCAGCAGGATGTCTGCTCAGTCGTCTGGTCTTCTCGGCCCCCGACGAACCATGATACTCTGTGGCAGGTTAGTTTTGGCCAGGATGACAGCCCCCAGTGACTTCAGAATGGCAACGAGGACGCTGTCTGCTTCGGCGGGGGCAAACGCGCGGCCGACGTAGCCAATAGTCGAATCGTAGCCTTGGACGTCAAACTGGTCCTTGAGTGTGACGGGGACGCCGTGCAGCGGTCCTACGGGCTTTCCATGAGCAGTCAGATGTCGGTCCAGCTCGACAGCTTGCTTGAGGGCGTCTGCAAAGAAGACCTCGGTCAGACTGGCTGGTCAGCACGGCCGATAGAGCGCGAAGATACACCAACGACATACCAATTTGTCTTCTCGTGTGCCGCATATGCTCTCGCAATGTATGCCCTCGTGACGGCTTCGGACGTCAGCTTGCCAGACACAATGCTGGCGGCGAGTGTTGCCACATCGTCCTCGTCTGTGATGGCATCGCAAGTAGGGAATGCAGCAAATGGGGTCAGGGCTTCGGCCCGCTGCTTCTGTTTGCGGGCGACAACCTCCTCCCAAGGCTGCTGTTCGCTCATTCTGACGTTATTTCGCCGTGATAATGCCGTTTGTTCCCGTTTGATATTACGCTTCCGCATGCGAGGATCGCGAATCTGTGGTGTTCGATATGCATCTATACGAGGTGTGCATAAGCGGGGACTCAAGCGGGACTGTCAAAGCGGGCGAAGCGGGCCAAAGCGGGCGATTAGCAATCCGCGCCCCAAACAGCGGGTCATGGCAGGAGTGGGAGAGGCCTTGGCAGAGCTGGAGTGGTGTAGTGGGACAACGCGGCGGCAGGCTAGCTGTGACGGCGTGGTCGCGCAACTTGAGCTGCCGGGCAGACGTACCATATGGGCGACGGCCGGTTCGTACGATTGTCATATGTCGCCCGTTTCTTGGAGTGGGACAGGACTGTGAGGCCGGCGCGAACGATTGCGGAGACGGCGATTCGACGTGATACATAGCTTCGATAGCTTGGCTCGACACAGCTTCCAGCCCGCACTGGCTACCCGACAGCTCGACACCTGGACCTGATACAGCCGGCCAAGACACCTCGACACTGCAGCCCAATACTACAGCCCGACAGTCCACCATGACGACCGAGACGAAGACTGGCGATGAGAACTACGACGTGTGTGTGGTGGGAGCGGGACCGGCAGGGCTGATGCTGGCGTGAGTGAGATGAAGACGCCCGTTTTCTGGAGAACACACAGGCTGACACGCAAAAGGGCTGTCCTCTCGCGACTGGGCATCAAGACGACGGTGCTGGACGAGCGGCCAGACCGGACGGCAGTCGGACGGGCGGACGGGATCCAGCCCAAGACGATCGAGACGTTCCAGATGATGGGACTGGGTGACGAACTGCTGCGCGACGGCGTGCGCGTGCACGACATCTGCATCTGGCGGGGCGACGACGCGGCAGCATTGCACCGGGTCTCGCGTGAGGTACACTACCCGGCAGACGTGTTGGATGTGCTGCAGCCGTACATTCTGTTATGCCACCAGGGCATGATCGAAGGGCTGCTGCTGGACGATCTGGAGGACTGCGGTGGCGCAGTGCAGCGGTCACACGTATTTGAGTCGTTTGAGGCGGTCGAAGGGGGAGGCAGTGGTGGCGATGGAGGCGAGCGGCTGCTCAAGGTGCACAGCCGGCCATCAGACACAGTCGACGCACCGGAGCTGCCAGTCGTGGCGGCCGACTATGTGGTGGGCTGCGACGGGGCGCGGTCACGTGTCCGGGCGCAGATCCCCGACACATATGCGCAAGGCACGCCGCACCGGTCGACCTGGGGCGTGCTGGACGGCGAGCTGGACACAGACTTCCCCGACATCTGGAGCAAGACGGTCGTGTTTTCCGAGGCCCACGGAACGGTGCTGATGATCCCGCGCGAGCGCAACATGACGCGATTCTACATCGAGATGAAGGATGAGGGCGAGGCCACGACAGAGAAGACGGCCCAATCCACCGAGGCCTCCGCCCAGGACCGCGTCATGGCACAGGCCCGTCGCGTGCTGGCACCCTTCCGGCTCGACTGGCGCACGGTCGAGTGGTTCGGCCATTACACCGTGGCCCAGCGCGTGGCTGCACGCTTTGCTGACCCGGCGCTGCATGTCTTCATCGGCGGCGACGCCAGCCACACGCACTCGCCCAAGGCAGCGCAAGGCATGAACACGAGCGTGCACGACAGCTGGAACCTGGCCTGGAAGCTCAACCTGGCTGTGCGCGGCCTAGCCACGCCGGCGCTGCTGGCCAGCTACGAGGCCGAGCGCAAGAAGATCGCCGTGGATCTGATCGAGTTTGACTACGAGCACGCGAACCAGATCGCTGCGGGTGATGCTGCTGCGCTCGCGAATAACTTCCGCACCAACATCCGCTTCATCGCCGGCGTCGGTGTCGACTACGGGCTCAACGCCATCAACGAGCCGGTGCGCGAGACCCCAACAACGACGGTGCACAAGTCCGGCGATGGCGGCCTCGCCCAACCTGGCTGCACCCTTCCGCCCGCCAAGGCGACCCGCTACATCGACGCAAACCCCGTCGATGTCCAGCTTGACATCCCCATCCTCGGCCAGTTCCGCGTCTACGTCTTTGTGCCCGACGTCGTTGCTCCTGCCCAGGCTGCTTTTGTCGGCGCCCTCAGTCGTGCTGTCTGTGCCGATGGCTCCGTCTTGGCCCGACTCTCGGCCGCTGCCAAGGCCTCGTACGCCAAACAGCCCCGACCGGCCCGCAAGAAGGACGTGTTCGTCCGTCCGGAGCGTTATACCGCTGTCAGTGAGCTCTTTACCTTTGCTCTGATGACGGCTGCCGACAAGGGCTCGTTCGAACTTGCACAGCTGCCCTCTCTGTTTTCCCAGTCGCCCTGGACCGTCTACCTCGACGACGTCGCCGCCATGGACACGCAGGGCAAGTCCTGCACTGGCAAGTGGCTCGGCAGCCTGGCCGCCGACGAGGTCGCTGTTATGAACGTCCGGCCTGACGGCTACGTCGGCTCCATTCGCCGCTGGAAGGCCTCGGAAGAGACCGGCGGGGAGGCTGCCCGTTGGCTGGATGCATACTACGGTGGTTTCCTGCAGGCATAGAACTCTAAAACCAAACGAATACTTTGTAACTGAAGAGATTGTGTACATGTACATCAGGTGTGAACAAATGAGATGAACCGAGTATCCCGGAAACAAGTGATGACTAATCATCCCCGGAAACGTGTATCGTATCTGTGGATCGCCGCAAGTGGGAGGTCTCATGTCTGATAGCAGAGCAATGGGGATGAGATAAGAGCTCGTATCTATGAGAGGCATGTTAGTGCAACGAGCTATGGCAGCAATCAGTGGCAAGGTGTGATCAGCTTACCATTATCACGACTAGCAAAGACGGTTCCCAGCCTTCCGGGCTTGGCGAGGATGCACGCAGTACTATGGAACTGCTGGCAGTCATGGGCAGACGGTCAGGAGGTTAGTCCTCATGGAGTTGGCTTGTATGGACGTCTGACTACTTAGGATATTGTCGATCCTGTTTCGTGTTTTTGTCTGTTGACTCTTGTTCCTGCAGCTCTGCACGTCCATTCTTCCCCGAGCACATCCTCTTGTGCGCGTTAGCTCCTGTTGCTCACCATCCATCCACCTTCCTGCTCCTCCCCCAAAATGTCTGACCCGTCCATGGCCAAGTCGACTGCCGTCCAGCGGCCGTCGACGCCGCAGTCGCTGACCCGCGGTACTATCGACCCGGTTGAAGACCCGGCCATCGAGTCGTTCTACCACGACGCTGTCAGTCAGTCATACAGGCTCAAGTCGGAGCTCGTGGCCGAGCACATGGCCCTTATCGGCATGGGCAAGTTCCAGTGGTACCTCTTTGTTGTCAATGGCTTCGGCTGGATGGTCGACAACTTCTGGTCGCAGGGCATCAGTGCCGCCCGGCCGCCCGTAGCCAACGAGTTCACCGGCATCGTTCACCTCAGTTTCAGCTCCGTCGCCTACTACCTTGGCCTCATCCTGGGCGCGTCCTTCTGGGGCACAACGGCCGACATGATTGGCCGCAAGCCGGCCTTTAACCTGACCACCCTGCTGGGCGGCATCTTTGCCTGCGCCGTTGCAGGATCGCAGAACTTTGTCGCCTTCTGCTCGCTCTGGGCCGTCATCGGTACGGCTGCCGGCGGCAACGTCCCCGTCGACTCCATCATCTTCCTCGAGTTCGTACCCCAGACGTACCAGTGGCTGCTCGTCAGCCTGTCCGCCTGGTGGAACCTCGGCCAGCTGATCGTCTCACTGCTCGCTTGGGTCTTCCTGGCCAACTTCGCCTGCGACTCGGCCGACGCGCCTTGTCCTCGCCACACCAACATGGGCTGGCGCTACATGATGATCACGCTTGGCGGGATCGCCATCTGCTTCGGCCTCATCCGCATCTTCATCTTCAAGATCCCCGAGTCACCGCGCTACCTCATCTCCAAGGGCCGCGACGCTGAGGCTGTGGAGTCGGTCAACTACATTGCCCGCTACAACGGCGTGCCCGAGACCCTCACACTCGACATGCTGCAGGCCGTCGACCTCCAGATCCACGGAGGCGCCCAGGTCACGGACGAGAAGACCGAGGCTGTAGCCCCCATCGCCCCCAAGGCCCTCACCTATCGTCAGATCCTCAAGGAGAGCCTCAAGGACTACAACAGCCAAAGCTACAAGTCCCTATTTGCCGGTCGCAAGATGGCCCAACACTCGTTTGTTACTTTTCTGCTCTGGCTCACTATCGGCATCGCCTACCCGCTTTACTTTGCCTTTATCACGTCCTACCTCGAGACCAAGAAGTCGTACCACGTCAACGGCTCCATCAGCCACACATACCGCACCTACTGCATCGTCTCAGCCGTCACTATTGTCGGTCCCATCGCGGCTGGCTACGCTGTCGAGACGCGCTTTGGTCGCCGCTGGATGATGGCTTTCTCGGCTGTCCTCACCGGCGTCTTCCTGTTTGTCTACACTGTCGCCAAGACCGAGGCTGCCGACATTGGCTTCCAGTGTGCCACTGGCATTCTGGGCAACTTTGGTGGGTTCCCGTATGCTTCTTCTACCTTTGTTACCGAACACTAACACCACCAGAATATGCAATCATGTACACCTATGCTCCCGAGTCGTTCCCTGGACCTGTTCGTGGCACTGGCACCGGTATCGCGGCCACACTGCTGCGTTTTGGCGGTCTTTGTGCCTCGCTCATCTCGACGTACAACGGCTATTCAAGCGTGCCAATTTATGTTAGCGCCGCCCTCTGGATTGTTGCCGGTTTCTTCTGCTTGGGGCTGCCGTACGAGACGCACGGCCATGCGTCGATTTGAGGAGGCTGGATTGGGTGGTGTTGGATTAGTCATCGTGGCCGCTGGAGGAAACACGGTTGTAATTCAAAGTGCCGCGGAAATAGAACCTGACAGTAGCTGTACTGTGGTTGCACTGTCTCTTCTTATCCGTACTCCGTACGGAGTACAGTAGCCCGTGTATACTCTGTACGTTACTGCATATTAGTCTGTATTTCTTTCGGCACACTGTGCTCCACAAAATACGGCAAACACGTTCCACGCTGATTGCGACTCTGTTCCCCTTGTCCCCTGCCATTAGCTCTCCCTCCCACTTCCGGCAAGGATGGGACAGGCCCGCTCGCCATCAGGCCCACAGCAGAGCTCTGGAGAGATAAAGCACAATCGGCAAATGAGACGAATCCACAGCGGCGAAAGTGCAGCAGAGCAGCACGTCCACTGCCAATGCAACGCGCATCAACATTGTACCGAAACCATTCTACCACAGCCGTGGGGTAGTGTATATATTGTGTGTGCTGGTTTCCGCTTTTGGACAGCTTGATGCCGTTTGCAATTACTTATGTGATATCTAATCACTTCTGCCTTTGTCCAGCTGTTCTACCTTTACCCTCTACCATCTACGTCCTGTTCTTCACTTTCTACTCTCTTCCCCACCCCTCCTCTCCTCACCATGTCCTCCGCTAATGGCGCCCTCGTGCCGCTGAGCAAGTCGGCTCTCTTCACACCCCTCGCTGTCGGCCGGTTGGCCGTGAAGCATCGCATCGTGCAGGCGCCCTGCACGCGCATGCGCTGTGATGTCGTCGATGGCGTCAATGTGACGGGTCCGCGCATGGTCACATACTACGGCCAGCGTGCATCCGACGGCGGCCTGCAGATCTCCGAGGCCACCGACATCTGCACCAATGCGAGCGCCTACCCTCGCGTGCCTGGTGTTTATGCACCGGCCCAGCTGGCCGGCTGGCACGCTGTGACCGATGCAGTGCACGCCAAGGGCGGCCTGATTGTGGCCCAGCTGTGGCACACTGGCCGGGCCTCCGGGTCGGTGCTCCGTGGCGGCGAACGCGGCTGGTCCTCGGGCGAGCTGCCTATGGCTGGCAACTATCTGGACGGTTCCTCCTGCGCAGACGACCCGCCGCGTGCCATGACCGTCGACGAGATCCACGGACTCACGGCTGAGTGGGCGGCTGCGGCCAAGCGGGCTGTCGATCAAGCTGGCTTCGACGGCATCGAGATCCACGGCGCCAACGGCTACCTGCTTGAGCAGTTCTTGCACGACAACATCAACAAGCGCACCGACGCCTACGGCGGCTCCGTCGAGAACCGCTGCCGCTTCCTGCTTGAGGTGCTCGCTGCTGTCTCGGCAGCCATCGGTGCCGACCGCGTTGGCATCCGCCTCTCGCCCTTCAACTACTTCCAGGACACCCACGACAGCGACCCCAACGCCCATTGGACCTACCTCTGCAAGGCTCTGGCCGCCCTGCCAGCCGACCAGCGGCCAGCCTATGTTCACATGTGAGTCAGCCTGCTCTGTTCTTCGTCTCTTGTTCAAGTCTAATATCCCAGGATCGAACCCCGCTTCGACGAGGTGCTCAGCGAGCAGCAGAAGCTCGAGGCCCTCGCTGCTTACACTTCTTCTGACGGCAAGGCCGCCGCAGCTGCCGAGAAGAACTCCTTGACGCCCTTCCGCACAATCCTTAAGGCTGCCGGTATCCCCTTCCTCGCCTGCGGTACCGTCACCCGCGACACCGCCGCCAGCATCGTCGAGGGCGGCGATGCCGAGCTGGTCGGCTTTGGCCGCCAGTTCATCTCTAACCCCGACCTGGTCAAGCGTCTGAGCGAGGGCCTGCCGCTTAACGCCTACGACCGCTCCACCTTCTACGGCGCTGACCCGCTGGAGAAGGGCTACAACGACTACCCGGAATACAAGGCATAGGTGTGGGAAGAAGTAGAAGAAAGCATGGAGTAGTGCACCAGACGATCATGGGCTTGATAGACACGGTATGCTGGTTACGCCAAATAAACAAAATCAACGTTACATTCAATATTTTCTGTTGAATCTGTTTACGAGTCTCGTCGATGCTAGTCCCATCCAAATCAGACGTAATACCGAATATTGCCCATCATAGACTAACAAAAGAAAATAGAGTTGATCCTATTATGCTACAGTCAAATCCAAAACATAAACCAAACCACTGTAGTGCTGAACTTTCTCAACGCGTAAGAATATCCGCGGTAAAGGCTTCACATCCAAAACCCATTCGTCTGCCGGACACGCGAACTTATGGGTGAATGTAGTCTTTAACGTAGATTTGTCATCCAACAGCCACTTGCAACCAACCGCACTCACTTCTGTATCTTTTCGATTCCTAAAGAGAACAACGCTAACACTGAGTGAAGAAGCATATTCCACTTCATTTTGAGTGCGACGCAGGAATAGAGAGAAGGCTTTATCTTGGCCTTTAAGGGTTATCGGCAGTTCGCATATGTCCGGAGAGGTGTTGTCAGTGCTGATACTGTGCTGAATTTTCCACATGTGTCCTCTTCTATTATTGGGAAAACGGTAAACAGGCGAGCGTTCGACACTTTGCAAGTTAAATATTTCGCGGCGAAATACAATGTCGTTAAAATGCAGCCGAGATGACGGTGATATTCCAATATTTATGGTTGTTTTCCACTTATCCAACATCTCTCTAGTCGCGGGGTCTGTACAGCGAACTATCTCGCGAGTGCGAACTGTTGAGTCCAGATCATTGCCTTCCAGAGGAATGGCCACGGTGCTCATAAAGTCACCTTCGAGACCGCAGAACAGTGCTGCATACCAAACATAGCGAAGTTGTGCCATCTGTAGCGCATGCTGTCTGCGGAGACACAGCCTAACACCAGGATACACTGGCAGGTCCAGGCGGATGGTCGTGTTGCCAATCTGAGCAGGAAGCTTGGCATCGTACTGATTTAACATATAAAAATCGGAGCCAAACGGGGTTGGAACAAACAGACCAGACTCAACAAAGTCCTTGGGGGAGCTCGCCAACAGTCCGAGCTCCTCCCGTTCTTCGGCATCTTCCCATTTCGGAGGCGTGTCAGCCCAGGCCTTGTCCTCCGGATACAGCCAAGAGACCTTTTCAACAACGGCCCCCCAGGCGTATATGGTGTGGTCCTCGGGGTAAGCCTGAATAATGGCAAGCTGGAGCCTCCGGAAGGCCTTGGTACCTTCTCCGTAGACCGAGGGCATGTTGATGTCGAAGATACCGAAGAGACAGTAGGCGATATCTTCTTTGCGAGTGGTTTGGCGACGTGAAGCCCAGGACATTCTCTGGGCGATGCTGGCTGTGAAAATATCGTGTCCGGTGAGGTACTTCTCGGCGATACGTGTAATGGACGAGAGCAGGCTGCAAAAGTCTGTCTTGGAACCAATGTACTCCCAGTTCTTAGAGTAAAATCGAACAATCTTAGGCGCAACCAGCTCCTGAAGAGTCCAGCCACGAGTGAACCAGCGGCTCCTGCTAATGTCTGATTCGAATACAGGCTCATTTCTTTGGCGGGCTGTGACCGACACGTCGGCTAAATAGGCATAGCAGACGGTAGATATCTGATACCAGCGGAACATGGAGTTGATTGACTCGGAGAGCTCGGCGCTGTCGCTCTTGTCGATGCAGCACGTGTCAATCCAGACCCAGTCGATCTTATCCCGAATCGCCTGCTGGCAGGTATAATTTATTTTCGTCCATCCCTCTCCTGTCCCAGGCAAGAGTATCTCGGCGAATTTGACCTCCTCTTTGCCCCAGGTGTGGGACAAGATTGCGAACGGTGGGAAGTCGTCCTCGGACAGAAAATATTCCATCTTCAGGGTGCGGGCGTTGAGCAGTCTCATGATTGAAGCTTATTAGTTTCGCAGTAATGTGATCAATTATGTAATGCAATCGTACACGATCTTTCAAGAGCAGATTGTTTTCCTCTCTGGACGAAGTCCTCCTCTTGAAACGAGCAGCTCAGCCACACCCCACCCGAGCGCATCGTGAGATGCTGTAATTGGGCGATAAGACAACCCCGGCGCGTAAAGTGGAATCATTCTGATCATGTATTGGACAAGCTACCCTATATGTTTGCCTTGATGTCCTTTGGCACCGCATCCCAATGGTCCTCGACGTCCTTCCACATGTCGTAAGTCAGCAGCCAGCGCGCAACGCCGTGGTAGCGCCACGGGAATGGATCGTCGCCGGTCTCGTCGGACACGGGCAGGACGGGCTTTTCCTGGGCAAGCCACTGGCGGTCGACCTCATCGTAGTGGGCCATCTTGGCATCCCGGGCGACCTGGTCGGGGCCGTCGGGCATATGGTACATGTGCTGGTTGTAGGTGCCGCGCTGGACGACCTTTTCGGTGCGGGCACGCCGACAGGCCTCGTAGACGGCGAGGGCATGGCGCTTGGATGCGGCCGACTTGTCAGTGAGGCGGGCGAGACAGAGACCGAGCACGCCAGCGTCCTCGAGGGCCATGCCTGCGCCGCTGGCTAGATAGGGCAGGGTCGCGTGAACGGCGTCGCCGGTGAGGGTGAAGCTGGCGGCCGGATGGGACCAAGTAGGCTCGAGGCCAGGACGGATGCAGAGGCGCCATTTGAGCACTTCGGCCTCGGCACAGAGACCGAGGAGCTTCTCGATGCGTGGGTCCCAGCCGGCGTAGAGGTCGCGCATCTCCTGAGCGGTTCCAGTGCCAGTGGAGGCAAGCTGACCGGGCGGCAGGTTGTCTGGCACGAGGAGGACCATGTTGAGCTGCTTGCCACCTCGGAGGACGTAGTTGACGGCGTGGGTCTCGGGTCCGACCCAGTAGTTGACCTGTGGGTTCTGCACCATCTCGCGCAGTTCCGGGTCATCCATCATGGCGGCCGTGTCGAGCAGCAGCCGGTAGGCAAGATCGCCCGTCGGCGTGGGCGGGTCTTCGTGGCCGACGAGGACCTCACGCAGCTGCGAGTTGATTCCGTCAGCGCCGACGACGAGGTCGCCCGAGACAGTGCGGCCATTGGCCAGATGGACGGTCGCCGACGACTGGCCGTCGCTCTCGAGGACGGTCACGTTGACGGCTCGCGCGCTCGTCTGGACCACGGCACCCAGCTCGACGGCCCGATCCAGCAGCACGCGATGCAGGTTGGCACGATGAAAATCCCAGAAGACACCATGGGAGGCCTTGCCATACGCATGGTAGTCCATGGAGGCCAACCGGTTGCCCTTCCAGCCGAAGAAGTTGCAGGTCTGCGGCCGGGTGGCAAACGGGTCCAGTCGGTCCTGCAGGCCCCAGGCAAACAGCACGCGGGCTGAGTTGGGCAGGACCTGGATACCGGCGCCAATCTCGCCAATTTGTGACGTGCTCTCGAGCACGGTGACATCGTGGCCGGCCAGCAGCACGGCAATGGCCGCGCCGAGGCCACCAAGGCCGGCACCGACGACGATGACCTGGAAATTAGCGGGCGACGAGACTAGACGAGAGGAGCGCAGAGAAGAGACGACACACCTTCAATTTGCTCGATGCATCACGCTGCACTTGCTCCTGCACTCGATATTCGGTTGCCATCTTGCTGCTCAGACTTGCCGATGTCGTCTCAGCCGGTCATCTCTCCCAGCAGCTGCCTGATACATATCACCGATCCTCTCCCGCTAATTGGCCATGTCATACGAGCTGTCGGACAGAACAGCTGCATAACGTGCGGGCCACTGTGCTACTGTGGACTACTGTGGATTGCTGGGGCTGGGCACCGGCCTACTGCTGAAGTGGGAGCGATAACCACTCCCACTTCTCCATCCTTGACGCCCGACGGCCGAGCGATGCCAAGTCCGCCGCTAAGCCGCATCGCTGTTCTTATACCCGCACGCAGCTCAAATACACTACTGACGAGAAGTCGGGAGAACTGTGAAGATTCCCCCAGCAGACAACCAACACCACCATCATGTCCAAGGTGAGTTAGCCTCCCACCTCCATCTCGACGCCCGCTGACACCCCAGTTCTCGCTCAAAGGCCGCATGGCCCTCGTGACCGGTGGTGCTCGTGGCTGTGGTCTGGCCTTTGCCCAGGGTCTCGCCGAAGCCGGCGCCGATGTGGCCGTCTTTGACGTGCTCGACCCTGTCGCCGGCTTTGCCGAGATCGCCACCAAGTATGGCGTTCAGACCAAGGCCTACAAGGTCGACGTTACCTCGTACGAGGCTCTCGAGGCCGGCTTCGCCCAGCTCAAGGCCGACTTCGACGGCCGTCTCGACATCCTGGTCGCCTGTGCCGGCGTCAACCAGCACGTCCAGTTCCTCGACACCACGCCCGCCAACTTCGAGCGCCTGCTCGGCGTCAACGTCAAGGGCGTCTACTTCACCGCCCAGCTGGCCGCTAAGCAGATGATCGCCAACGGCACCAAGTGCGGCAGCATCGTTCTCGTCGCCAGCATCGCCTCCTACATGGCCATCCGCTCCCAGTGGTCGTCTGCCTACTGCGCCACCAAGGGCGGCGTCCGCGCCATGGTCCCGCCCATCGCCGCCGAGCTGCACCAGTACGGCATCCGTGTCAACTCCGTCAGCCCCGGCTACGTCCGCACCGAGATGACCGCCCCGTTTCCCGACCTGCTCGAGAGCTGGAAGGATGAGATCATGAACCATCGCGTCGCCGAGCCAGATGACATCAAGGGCGCCGCCGTCTTCCTTGCGAGCGATGCGAGCATGTGAGTACTCTGTGTGTGTGTATCCAATCGAACTCTGCTAACAAACAGGTACTGTACTGGAACCGACATTCGCGTCGACGGAGGCGTAACTAAGTGGTAGATTAGTAATAAATGACAAATGACAACGTGCCGTGGAGTGACTAGGAGTGAGGACGAGGCGTGACAAACGAGTAGTATGATACGAATGTCCAACAAGTGTTGTTGCAACAAACAGTAACTAAATGAATGAATGCATACACGCTTGCCCTAAATAGTACAAATCTTTCTATCACTGCACAAGTCTATATCGAGCCCATTCTGCCTATTCTGCCAATTCTGACCATAACAATCACCTACACAAAGTATCGAAACCTCACATCCTTCACTCCCTCTAGCTCTTGCGTGTCCACCTGCTCGGCCGATAGCCGCACACCCTGCGCCTGATCCCGCCGGCCGTTCTCTGCCCTCATCCAGAGCCCTAGCCAAAGCGTGAAGACGATGCAAACGACATTGCAGCAGGCTGTCGCGATGAGTGTCGGCGCATACCGGGGCGCGTACTGGGTGCGGAACGTGGCCGCCGAGAGTATGCCGGCGATGTTGCCAAGCCCGACGAGGAGGCCCGTCGTCGCCGCCCGCGACGACTCCCGCAGGTTGTTGTTGTTGTGCCAGCTGTGCACAAGGCAGCTGGGGATATAGGCCCCCGAGCAGAGAAGAAAGCAGGAAAAGTAGGCCACAGCTCGATGCGCCTCGGCGTCGATGGCCACCAGGATGATGAGCCCGGCCAGGCTGAGCAGCAGGCTGCCGATGATGTGAAACGTGCGCTCACGACGACGATCCGAGCTGTACGTCACGGCCAGCAACACGACGAAGCCGGCCACGTTCGGCGGCACTGTCAGCAGGTTCGTCTTGACCGTGCTGTAGCCGAGGCGGCGCAGAACGAGCGGCAGGAAGTTGGCTGTCGTCGCAAAGGCCACCGGGTACGTGAAGCTGATGACGCACCAGAGCGCAAACTGCCACTCGCGCCACGTCGCCAGACAGGCCTGCAAGTCCAGGCGCTCGCCCACGGCCGAGGAGCCGTCACGGAGAGAGCGCTGCGATGCGACTGCCCTCTCGTCTGCACTCAGAAACCAGGCTGTCTGCGGGCTTGCTGGCAGCCACAGAAAGGCGGCGAGGCCAAAGAGTACAGTCATTCCGCCTGGTGAGGTTAGACCAGAGGAGGGAGGTGACGGATGGAGGAAAAGCAGAAACACCAATGAAAACTGATATAGGTCAGAGACAAGACTCACCCTCAATAATAAAGAGCCACTGCCAACCCTTGACGTGAGGATCGTCAATCTGGAAGACGCCAAAGGCCAACACACCAGAGAAAGCTCCTGCCAGCAAGGCACTGCCAAAGTAAAGCGCAATCCGGAAGCCCAGCTCGCCACGTGTGCAGAAGAGCGTGAGGTAAAAGACCGTCCCGGCGAAAAAGCCGGCCTCAAAGACGCTGCCGTCGAACATCAGCACGGTTTCTCTTCCACGCTCGTTCCGATACCACCTACCTCAGAATCAACCGCACCACCAGCATGCTCGCAAAGCTGCGACAGCCCACCTGGATCAGCGACATGGCACCCCAGCCGGTCATCAGCACCGGCAACACCGTGCGGCCGGAAAAATGCTTAGTCAGCAGGTTCAGGGGCAGGTCGAACAGGCCGTTGGGGATGTAGAACAGCAGCACGAGCAGCGAGTACTGCTCGCCGACAAGGTGCAAGTCCTTGCCCATGCCATCGGTCTGGGCGTTGGCCAGATTGCTCTGACGGTTAGCGGGTGTGTTTGGGTGCGTGTGTGTGCATCAACATACCCGGTCGATGGAGTTGAAAAAGTACATGGCACTCAAAAAGGGAAGCAGCCAGAGATCCATCTTGCGGACTGGATAATCAGCAAACGTCACAGCGGGTGCGGCTGGCTTTCCTACCGTATGCCCGTTCGAGGGCGGGCGAAAGGATGACTTGGCTGATTTCGGCAGCCAAAGTCGTGTCCGTAGTGATGGCGTGCTTCTCCATGGCGGTATGGATGCTACTCTTCTTCACACGTTCTCACGCGGGACAGCCAGCTTTATTCTCATCCTGCGTCTCTACACCGATGGTGCGTTGATAAGCAGAAGTGGAAGTGGGGATGTCGATCGCTGCAGGTTTCACTGGATTTGATTGCAATGTTGCACTTCTTTTTCTTGTCAGTTCTACAATACATGAGCTGTGCTGGGGTGCATCCTCTTCTCCCCCCCTCCGGCCCCCCTACTACCCCCTCACGCAGACCCTGCCAGCTTGGCCTTGAACAGCTGCGCCCGGCCGTAGGACTCGGCATACGACGCGCTGACGGCGGCCTCGACGGTGATGGGCGGGAACTTGACGGCATCGCCGGGCGCCAGACAGGTCGGGATGCAGTCGACAACGTAGTCGGGATTGCCCGAGATGAAGACCGGGATGCTGTAGCGCTCCTTTCCGGACTTGTTGATGACGCGGTGGATGTTGCTGCGGTACCGCTCGTTTGTCCAGCGCTGCATCAGGTTGCCCAGATTGACGACCAGCGCGCCCGGCGTCGGCTCGACGTCAATCCAAGTGTGCGAACCGGCGTCTAGAACCTGCAGTCCATCCACGGTGTCCTGGAGCAGCAGCGTGATGGCGCCGAAGTCGGTGTGGGCGCCGATGCCGCGCGCCAGCTTCTCGTCCGCGTCCGCCGGCTGCGACGGATAGTGCAGGTAGCGCATCGTGGCCACGGCGCCCTGCATGAACTGGCCAAAGTAGTCCTCCGGCAGGTCCATCGAGAGCGCCAGTGCACGCAGCAGATCGGCCGCCAGCCCCAGTGCCGACTGGTAGTAGTTCATCGAGGCCGACTGAAAGCTGGCCAGATCGGCGCCCAGAGCTGCCGGCCACTGGTTCGGGCCGCTGTTCAGCCGTCGCTGCACAAAGTACGGATGCGTCTCAGCGATCTCGTCGCCAATGTAGAAGCCCTCCTTCAGCTCCGGCTCCGTGCCCTCCTCCAAGATCTGCGACCGCAGCATCTCGTAGCCACGGTTCCACGTGTTGTTGTTCTTGCTGACCGCATCCTTGTCGGCCTGCGGCAGCGCAAAGAACCGCTTCACCGCGTCCATCACTGCCTTTTGCTGGTCCAGCGGCACGCTGTGGCCCACGATCTGGAAGAAGCCATTGTGCAGACAGCTCGTCCGGATCTGGTCCACTACCGCCTTCTTCTTTGCGGCGTCGTCCGAGTAGAAGCCAGAAAAGTCGATCAGAGCGATCTGGGCGGCCATGGTGGATGGCAGCTGTTAGAATGTGTGCAGTGATTCCCGACTCTGTCGTATGATGCACTACTCGAACGCAACGGCTTGTATTCTATAGTACCTGCATCTGTACAAGGCTGCCGCTCTAGCGCTTTCTCAACAGTCCGGCCAGCTGTCCGAGGCAGCTCCTATATCGCAGCCGCCCATCCATGAAGAATGGGGGAGCTTGGCAGCGCAAAACGTACGATGGAGGCCGGCAAGCTGTGCCGAAAGCACTAAAGACAAGCCTTATCGTGGGCGCGACGAGAAGTGGGGAGTCTAGTCGGTTTTTCATCAGCAAATCGTATTACCGAACAGGTCAGCGGGTAGGCTCGGCAGAAGATAGTGAGGATGATGATACGGCAGATGTAAGTTGAAGAGGGACAGACATACGATGAGGAAGACGGAGAAAGCGAAGAAGAGAAGTAAAGGGAAAGAAAGCCTCACGCTACCAACCACAACCATCATGTTTCGCTTCCTAGGCCTCTCTCAGGATGCTTCTCCGGCCAAGCCACTGCCCAGCCGTGGCCTCGCCTCGTCCTGGTATCGCAGCCCGGCCATGTACGAGCTCGAGCGCCGCGCCGTCTTCTCGCAGCGCTGGCTCCTCATGACGCACACGCTGCGCTTCACCAAGGCTGGCGACTACGAGTCCTTTACCGTCGCCGGCTTCTCCTTCTTCCTTGTGCTTGATCGCACCGGCCGCATCAACGGCTTCCACAACATCTGCCGCCACCGCGCCTACCCAATCGTCGAAAAGGCCTGCGGCAACGCCGCCGTACTCAGCTGCAAGTACCACGGCTGGTCCTACTCCTACCAGGGTGGCCTCGCCAAGGCCCCTCGCTTCGACACTGTCGATGGCTTCGACCGCGCCCAGCACGGCCTCCTGCCTGTCCACGTCCACGTTGACCGCGCCGGCTTCGTCTGGGTCAACCTCGAGGCCGGCACGCCCTCCGTGCCCTGGTCCGACGACTTTGCTGGCGTCGACTCCACCATGGCAGACACCTACGGCTTCTCCGGCTACCACTTCGATCATCGCTGGGACATCGACCTCGACGCCAACTGGAAGGGCGTGGTCGAGAACTACAACGAGTGCTACCACTGTCCGACATCCCACCCGCTCATCGCCGGCGTCTCCGACCTTACAAAGTATACCGTCGAGCCCAAAGCTGGCGCTTTTCAGCACACCATCGTCAACAAGGCCGAGTCCGATGGCAACTTCCGCCGCTCCATCGTCTACCTCTACCCATTGACCTCTATCACAGTCACGTGAGTCATCTTTGTGTTTGCCTGCATATATGTGAATATGCGTTCTTGCACATACGCATATACGCATATACACATACGCACGTTCGCTTACTCTCATGCCCTCTCACCCACACTAACTCTCCCAGCGATAACTTCTTCTACATCCAGCGCATGGTTCCCACATCTGCCACCACCACGCGCATAGAGAACGACGTGTTCCGCCATGAAAAGGCCACGGACGCCGAGTTCCAGGCCATCCTCGACTTCTACCATCAGGTCCTCGGTGAGGACAAGACCCTCTGCGACAATGCTCAGGCCAACATCAACGCCGGAGTCTATGTCAATGGCGAGTTTCACCCGCAAAAGGAAAAGGGGCCCCTCTACTTCCAGGATACCGTCCGGACACAGGTAATGGCCCATCGCGCCAAGGAGGAGAAGCAGGACGGCCGCCCGATCTGGCCGGCCACACCCAAGATCGCCGGCGAGATGAAGACGGACAAGCTCGACGAAGAGGAGCGCTTCTGCGCCGGCCTCGAGGCTGCCGGCGGTTGCGCCGCCTCCAAGTCAGAGTTGGCCTGGTAGTCAGAGGACAGCAGAGCAGAAGAGGCAAGAGCATCAGAACATCAATGTATTATTGTACCACCATGGTAAGACCAAAGGCCAAACGATTTTTTAGTGTGTGTTCGTATCGGCGTTTCGGGGAGAAAAAGGTGAAAGTCCTGCAAATTCTCCGGGCTTCGCCCCGCGAAGAGGCCATTCGCGCTCGGTCATCTCGTCGTGAAGTCGTCGGTTGGTTTCGGTCTGTAGCTTTGCTGCCGCCTCGACGAGCGCCCGGATCGTTGAGCGCGTATGTGCATGCAGATGCATGTGAAGTTGCGAGTGCAGGTGCGAGTGCAGATGCGAGTGCATATGCGCATACACATGCATCTGCCCGTACATTGGCTCTTCTCGCCCCTTCCCCTTTCCCATTCTCCTCTCCCTCTCCGCCTCCTCCTCCAGCTGCTTCTTCTCCTCTGCCTCCGCCCACATGAGGGCCGTGCGGCCTGTCCGGTCATGGCGAATCACGTCAATATCCGGCTGCACCAGCAGCAGTTGCACCACCGCCTCCGATCCGGCCTGGATCGCGTACATCAGCGCCGTGCGCCCCAGATTGTCAGTGCGGTTGACGTCCACTACAATATTGTCGTCGTTGTCCGCATAGTCGCTGTCGTAATCGTCCATTTCGTCATCTTCACTGCCCTCCTGCCCATTGCTGCCCAACTGACCGACTGCACCCTCGGCTTGGCCTGACGAACCACCGGAAGAACCCTCACCAAAGTCGCCACCAAATCCACCATCCTCCTCCTCGTCGGCCTTGGCAGTGTTGGTCGACAGTAGCAGCGAGGCCACGATCACGTCGCCGTTCTCGGCTGCAATCGAAAGCGGTGTGCGCAGCTCATACGTCGGCAGGTCTGCGTCTGCAACCCCGTGGCGCAGCAGAAGTGCCACCACGTCCGCATGGCCGTAGATCACCGCCTGCATCAGCGGCGAGCAGCCGACGTACGAATTATCCGCCCAAAGGTCATCGTCCACCGTGTAGCCATAACGGTCCACCCGCCCGTCCGCTCCTTCCGGTCTTTCTTGCTCGTCGTCTTCCGTCTCTATCTCAAAGTCATCCTCGTCATCTTCGTCTTCGTCCGCTAACAGTAGCCGCACAATATCAAAGTGTCCTCTACGGCATGCGTGCGTCAGCGGCGCATATCCGTCGCAGTCGGGCACGTCGCGCTCTGCCACCATCTCGGCCGTCGGCTGCAGCTTCTCGTCGTTTTCAAAGGCCGCCATCAACATCCGCACGATCACAAGATGTCCCATGCCCGCAGCGAGCGAAAGTACCGTGCGGCCGTGGTATTGAGGCGTCAACGGGAAACCACCGGCCGCCAGCAGTTGTGCCACCACGATTGTGTGGCCTTCAGCCACGGCGTGCCACACGGGCGAGCAAGACATGTGGTCACGCGCGTCCAAATCCAGCCAGCCGGTGCCGTGCCGGTCGTTATTGCTGCTGATGCGACGACCGCCTCGGGGATTGGCCCACGGTGACGTCAGCACCATGGCCAACATGCCTGTGTAGCCTCTCCGGCAGATCCAATGCAGCGGGTACATGTTGTTGGGGTTGCGTGGACCGCCAGCCGCTGCCAACGTCGACTCATTGATGCCGCTCATCTGCTGCGCCTGCCAAATACCCTCACGGTAGAGTTCGCGCAGCAACATGTGGTAGTACAGGTGACGGCAGAGCATCAAACTGTAGAGGGAGCTCGTGTCCAGATGGCTGACCACTTGGTGCAGCAGCTCGTTGGGAATTGCCGTCAGAGAATACTCCATGATGTTGGGCGTGAAAGACACGACAATAAGGTGATAGGCAGATGAGGCGTTTCAATTGGGAACGTTATTGGGATGGCATGGGGATGAAGATGATGGTGAAATACATTCTCGAAAGAGAGGGAGAAGAAAGGAGCAAGACGAGAATTAATAGCAAAAACGGAAGGGGGAGTGGGAGGAAAGAACAAATGTTCAGCTGAGAAGAAGGAACGCCCGCCCATACCTGCCATTTCAAGCCACGGGCGGGGGACAACAATATGGTGGGTGACATAATCCAATGGTAAGTCCAAAGTTTACACGTCAACCTCCCCTCCTAAATGACCTGCATGCAACGCGCCATGGGCGAACGTGGGACAAAAGCCAGCTCTGGGCGAATCACGTCTGTATTCTTGTGAGATGTCGACCCGGGGGGGCAGCCAAAAAGTGTGCCACACCACTGCCGCAGCGTTGCAGCCAGCTCCACCCCGCTGGCCGTCTACGGCTCTCTCTCGACGCCACGGCCTGCAGCCAGGTCTCGTTCTGACACCGGTGTGCTGTTATTTATGCTGTTCCGCTCCCATTCCATCGATTCCGCGCTCTCTAGCACGCCCCATGACCTCGAGGCCTGCCCGATTGTGTCGTTCAGGTCGCGCCTTCTTCTGCGTCTGTGCACTCCAGCTCGCAGGCGAGCCAGGTCCGAAAAGGTGCATCATGTCCGTCTAATCCCCCCATGGGCAATTCAGATCAGAAAATGGGGCTGCGCTTTGTCGGACGCCTGCCTTGTGCTGCGTCGGCCGTCGACCCAGCGACAAGAGTGGTCGAACTGAGGTGATCTGATCGATGGGCTGTTTCATCTGCGATGCCTCGCCGAGTAATGCGTTTGCATGGGATGAGCAGTCCAAGCCGGCAGCTTTCCATAGCCGCATCACACGGCCTCGGAAAGAACATCCGGGCACCGATATCATCTCAGTGACTGGGCTGCCCAAGGGCACATATTCAAGCACCAGACAAGGATCTAGCACCAGGGATGAAGCTCTGTACATTATGAGGCTGGAGCACAAGGCTGGTGCGTACTCCTTGCTCTTTCCGCCAACTGCCACGACGGTCGTGAGGCGAGAACTCAGAGCCCTGAGGTCCTTCAGGATCAGCCGCCTTGCTCATCAGAAATGAGGCAGCTGCTGGACGACCGCTCGGTCCACGCTTTCTCGTGTTAGCCTCGCGTGGCCCCTTGCAGAGTTAGCCTTATCTTTCCCAACGTAGTCCTCCACAGCGGCACGCTTTCTCCCATTCAAACCTTCGCATCGCAATTTTTCATCCTGAGAGGGGCAATCCAATTCGGGCCAGTATCGTCAAGGTCAAACAACGTACTGAGAGGCTGCAAAACACATTTGAAGTTCGTAGACAGTGAGAACGGCGTAGAGACTTCCTTCACGACGACAGCATGACACTTTCGCTAGCCATAACCCTCTTAAGCCACAACCGTTGCAAACGATGCAACGAATCCATTACCCACAAATAAGCGTGAAGATATCTTGCAACGCCTGCGCGGGGCCGTTGGCCCGTGCCCTTCTGTATTTAGCGTCCATGGGGCACAACAGTCCAGCGCCTCAATTCTGAGCACAACAAGACAACATGCGTCCACAAGTCGACCAGTCAGCTTCCGGTAAGCTTCTCGCCCCGGCACGTTGCACACCCTCACGCAATGCCCGAACCAGGGCTATACACACTCCGCATTATCGCCTATGACAGCAGAGTCCAGATTGACACCTATCCGTTAGCTCCTGCACGTATGCTGGGCATTGAGTGTCCGTTGCTAAACGCCAAACGCAAGCTGGACGACGTCCTTGCTCCTAAAACTCTGCCCACGGGCTTCCTACAGCAACTGGGGTACATAGTCCAGCCTTCGGTCTGCTTTTATATGATTTAATCTAATCTGCAATTAGAAATCGGTCTGTAGGCACAAGCCGTTTGCCGCATTCGCACCCATCTCGACAATTTCGGCTCGAATACAAAACTCCTCCAACCACACCTACGATGACCACGAAAATGCGATAGCCAGACAAGAGCGAAGCTACTCTCTGACCTCTGCCTTCCTCTACAACGTAATATCTGGCGAAGCTGAGGCAGGAAACGTGTCACCACCAGCTCGTTGTCGATGGAGGGCAGCCGTGGTATGCAGCTGGCCTGCCTGAGAAGATTTCGAGACACCCTGGAGAGTACCCTGGCCATTCTGGCGACTGGGACGGGCTCAAGCGCAGTTGCTACGATGGTCACAATCGCGAGTAGCAGGCCAGGAGACAAGACTTCGACGGGAGCGTGTTCGAGTACACTGAGTGGGCCATGAGATTCCTTTCGAACCTATTTTCCTACGAGGCACCAGTCCAAATCGAGTTCGACGACGTTCTAAGCAACAAGACCGCCTGACTACCTAGTTCGAATGCCTGACCTACGAGTACAACACCTATGCCAGATACAGGCGTGGCGAGAAATGGATAGCACAGGCCAAGCTGGAGACAGTCAAGCAGGTCCACGACCTCATACACACATTCATTACGAGAACACAAAGTTACCGATAGGATAGCCGGAAAGCGGAGCTACATGCCATCCTTCTGTAGCGGAAACGAGAGTAGATTCCGCTGAAGGAGTCGTCTCTCTCAACGCTGGACACGGCCGCAGTTCCCCGGAGACCGACGAGAAACACTCGCAACAATAGCATGACCGCCTCAACAGCCAGACAGAGAAGTCCCACAAGCCAGAACCCACTACCGGACCTCCCTCAAGTATTGGGCAGCTTTGTTGCAGCTCTCGGCTTGCGGCCCGCCAACTCGTCCAGTGTCGCTTTGGATCCACGAAGCTTCTGAGGACCACGCGACAGTGACACACCAACACCTGTGCCACCTGTTCTCAGGCATCATCGTTGGCAGACAGAGGTGGAGCGTAGCAGAGAGAGCAGCAGCCATCGCGCCCAGTCAACATGGAGTACTCCGTAATGGCAAATGAAAGGCGAGGTAGCTGGGACAGGCACTGACACCAAACAACCACACATTCCTCCTACTCGTGCAACGTGCGGTAGCCTGCTGAAAGTCGGCTTACATGACGTGATATGCGTCCGGTTCCGGCATACAAGTACGCTGTACAGATGTTATGGTGGGGTTCTGTGCTTTACCTCTTACTCCATGGCTAAAGACACGTTCCTAATGCGAATCTGAACGAATCCCCCAGACCCCCAGAACGTCTCGGCCTGCTGCCTGCCCCTCTAGCCTCCTCACTCGACGGACGAGCAGTCCCACACAAGGCGGCCCGAGAAGGGTACAGAGGACAATGGCCCATGTGACAAGGAGAAACACGTCCGACGTGCCCGAGTCCATCTCCTGGCCAAAGACGCCGTGACTCTGAGCAACGGCCGCGATCAGAAAGCCGATCTCGCCCCGGGGCACCATGGCCACGCCTAAGATCGCTGCTGGATAAAGGGACAGAGGCTTTGGGGGGTTGAGCAGCGTGTTTCTCTCTTTGGACTTCTCCTCGGGAGACGGCAGTGTGCCTGTGTCGGCCCTCGATGAAGCTGGAGGCTTGCGTTCGTGCAGCTCCACTTCGGTTGTGTCTTGTCTGGCCTCTGATGCTTTCAGTTGCCGGTTCTTCACCATGCTGCGTATCCAAATTCCGACATCCGGGAATCGAA
Source organism: Grosmannia clavigera kw1407 (assembly GCF_000143105.1). Taxonomy (NCBI): domain Eukaryota; kingdom Fungi; phylum Ascomycota; class Sordariomycetes; order Ophiostomatales; family Ophiostomataceae; genus Leptographium; species Leptographium clavigerum. The sequence continues at coordinate 489,767 of NW_014040810.1, read as the reverse complement.
CGAGCCACAGCCCACAGACGAGCTTGCCGATGCACATCAGAACGGCATACACGATGCCCTTCCACACGATCTCGCCCACAAACATCTTCGTCACAGGGATGGAGAAGCCAATGGAAGCAAAAAAGAAGGGCTGCAGCACCCATTTGGCCGCAGGGCGGTAGTAGTGGTCGAAGATGTCACAGCCGGAAGTCAAGGGTGCATTGCCTCTGGTGTTGCCTGAAGCATCACCATCACGCACCGATCCATGATCGTCAGACACGGCATCGTCGCTGCAGTGCAGCACTTCCGAGTCCCACCAACTGATAATAGCGCCAGCAACGTATGCGGCAAACAAATTCGACGTCCTGGCATAGCTGGCCCCGGCTACCATGGCTACGAGGAGTGCTGTGTGCAAGACGAGGGCCGTTGCACTCTGTCGAAATAGCCAGCTGATGCGGGCGTCCTCATGTGCTGATCGCCAGCTGTTAAGGGCTGCCGTGGCTGGCTGCACCACGAAGCGGCAGAGAAGTACGGCAACGACAGCAAAGGCCACCGAGACCAGCACAGGACGGACAACAGTGGCCGCTGAGACGTCGGTTGCGCCCGCTGAACGGGGACCTAAACTGGCAATTACCTGCACCATGACGAGGCCGACGACGTCATCCAGCATGGCCGCACCGGCAAGCACGACGCCCAGCCGCGTGGCTGCGAGACCGCTCGTGCGCAGGACCGTGAATGCGGTGCCAAGGCTGGTCGAACAGAGTGCCGCACCTGCAGCAAAAGCCGCCAGCGAGGAAGAGGATGTGCCATTGCTGGTGACGAGACGCAGCAGCACAAACGAGAGCCCGATGGGGGCCGCGATACCAGTAGCCGCAACGCTCGCCGACAGGGCAATGTTTGCACGAAGAGAGGGGAACGCTGTCGATAGGCCGCCTAGATAGGAGTCAGCAGGGCAAACTTGTGCATTTTCTTGGGGGAGTGGGGTGGTTTCAGCTAAGTCTTTCCAGACGAGCCCACCTTCGTAGACCAGTAGGATCAATCCCAAGTAGCCAATCTGCACCACGGCGTGCTCTGTGTTGAGCGAGAGGATGCCGGCGCCCGGAGTTCCCCAGGCCATACCGATGAGGATCTGGCCAACGAGGCCACTGTAGAGCAGTGCATCAAGCGCCCAGTTGAGGACATTAAGCAGCAGCAGGAAGAACGTCTGTACGAGGACCACGCGGATGGGGGGCTCTTCATATGCGAGTGCTGCAGCATATGTGATCGGCATGCTGGGCGGCGACGTCTAGGAATTGCTGGCGTCCAAGATGTGTACGGAGAAAGGTTGTGGATATTTTCATCACAGCACTGTCTATATACTGTATGCAGACTGTGCTGTCGAATGGACCAGACCAAAATGGGAGGGGCATGCACGATTATGCCGTGTGATGGAAGAATACATGTGCTGTGTGGTGTCGAATGAGCCAGACCAGAATGGGAGGGGCGTGCACGATTATGCAGTGTGGTGAAAGAATACATGTACTGTGTGGCGCAGGGGGCTATTTAGTACGTGTTTTGACGCACGTCTGCATATCCTAGAAGTACCTAACCATAACAATACATCTCTGCTTACGGGGCACACATAATTCGTCATGTGGCGCATAGGGCTAATTAGTACGTGTTTTGACGCACGTCGGCATACCTTGGAAGTAAGATACCTAACTATAACAATACAAACACGCTCACTGGGCACCTATAATTTGACATCTGCACCTTGATTGTGTTAGATGTACTCCGTACAGTTTGCAATTTTCTTCGAATTCCTGTTTAAAGACATTTGATTGGCAGGTTTCCTTTCAATCAACATCCAAATTCTACGCCAAATGGTCAAGATTACCAGCCCCTTTTGTATGTTTTCGATTCTTTTCGAATCTGGTCCCAAGTGGAAAAAAACGCCGGCTTGGCCTCGGAAAGAGGCTCCGGTGTTGGCACTTGCCCTGGATCTGTATCGTATTCAGAGGCGTCGGGATGGGACTCGAAATCTGAGAAAGAGGATGAACCGCCATCTTTGATATTGTCCTCGTTAGCGATGGACTCTTCATCAAACAGCTGTCGTGCTGATCCTTCAGGTGCTTGTCCAACCTACCACTGAAATTCGTACCCACATATCCCTTGCATATCTCAGCACCTTTGCTCAGGACATCAAGCTGCCGGACAAGTTGGTCTCTTCGAGCCTGGATGTCCTCTGACTCGCCCGCAATCATAGCCACAAGATCGGGGCTCATCTTGTACACCCCAGTTGGAGACAGCACATTAGCCAGGGATGACACCAGGCAGACTTCGATGGCCTCAACTGCAACGTCATCGATGAATCGGTTCAAAGCAACCTAAATTTGATCCCTCGTCAGCTCAGCTTGCAGTTTGGGAACAAGTCCTCCGCACCTTGTAGTATGACTCCATGTAATCCAGAGCTTCCGAGGCCGTCTGGCGGTTCGTATTCAGCTCGGTAATACCTTCCACAATCGCATCAACAAGCTTTGAAAGATCAACATGCACGTTTCTCGGATCAAGAGTCGAGACGCCGAAGTACTTCTTTACTGCCGAGGCACATTCAGCCTTTTTCCTGTCCTCTCGAATCATCCGAGCGGCTTCAGCAAAGCAGTTGTCGTAAGTGATAGGATGGATTGTTTGATGCGACTTCAGAATTTCGCCTGTCTTGGCTTCGAGGACAGCCATGACATTAGCCATCTGAGGGTCGACAATCTTTTGCATGAGCGCATTGCATGTCTCAGTATCCGCAACGTGTTCTACAACGGTTTTGAGAAACGTTTTACATGCCCTCCAAACGCGGCGAACATGAACTCGCGTGAGCTGTTCCCAAGGGCCTGCCTCCTCACGGAAGAGATCCGCAACAATCATGGGATCAAAGAGGCCGGGCAGCTCTCGCCCCTTCGACCTGCGCATCTTCGCCTCTATACGATCTACATAATCGCTTCGACTGATCTGGGCAGCGTCCTTGGAAGAAGGCGTCTCGGCCAGTCCATCGTTGATGATATGAAGCCGGCCTTTCTCGAGGAGATCATTGGCGAAAGTTGTATTCAGATTCTGCACGACTGCGCGAATTCGTTGCTGGTAGCCGTGGTCCGTGTCCACATTTTGGAAGAAGCGGTCGTTGCAATTTGCGTTGACGGCACTTGTAACAAGTTTTTGAAACGATTCGCTGACTCCCAGCAAATATAGCTGCTGCTCCGACAGGGTGATTCGGGGCTGGCCTAGTTTTTCAAGACTTTCGTATGAGGCGCTGCGCTTGGTTTCGATCTCCTTTACCAGGCTGGGTAGCTCTGAGCCGATGTGTGACAGCAAAACCTTACTCAGACGGCGGCGCAGTTGTTCGATCCCCAGAATGGTGCTAGGAAGCTCCGCCCAGACTCCAACGCGGAAGAACCCATTCTCCAACGCGTCACGCTGAGTTAGTGTGCCTTTTCCTTTTTCCGAGTCCGAGTCCATGTTTCGCAAAACGTGCCATCCGAGCCGGAACTCAACCTCCTGATTTTGGGCCAAGGACACATAGAGAGTTTCGCTTGTCGATCCTGCGTGTAAGGTGTCAGGCTTTGTGATGACTCCCATGGTACGGTCACCTTGAGGGTCGGCTGCACGAGCCAGTTTCAGAACAATTTGATTGGCAAAGTCGTTTTTGGCTGAAACGACGGCGAGGATGATGCTCCGAGGCTGCTTCATGTACGACTGGACAACATCCTGCACCAGCTCTATATCAGAGGCGCTTTGGTTCTTTGTCTGCGAATGGATGAGTCCGGGAAGGTCTACAATCGTCAAGTGAGGACGATCAGGCCCCGATATCTCTACTCGAAGGATGTCTTTAGAGAAGGACTTTCCATGTGTCGAGATTCCCATGGAAGATTTAGCGTCTTCGAGCAGATCTGGAAAGCCGACCAGGTCCTTGAGCTCTTCGTGGAAGCCGGCCAGGCCCGCCTTCTCCGAAGCGCTCCGAGAGTGATCCGGGATGATGGAGATGGTGGCGCCGACGTCAGGGCTTCTGCGCAAGACAAGCTCTGTGGGGAAGCGGGTGCACAAGTTGCCCTTAACAGGAAAAGGCACACCAGAGATTGCTTCCAGAACCGAGCTCTTGCCAGACGACTGATCACCACACACAATGATCTGTGGCAGCGATACAAGGTGGTTGATCCCCTGTGACCGAAGACTATCGATTGTGTCCATCAGATCAATACGATCCCCCGAGCAGAGGCCATTCAAAGCAGCAGACTGAGATCCGTCGAGAAGCATTTTGGCTGCCGTGGAGGGATGTTGCAGATGCAAAACATGAAAAATGAAGCTCAAGCTGAATATAAAGCCAAAGTATCGGTATCGAACAATTGGTATATTTGCAAAGTTAGCCTTCCGACAAACAGTCAATACAAAATGCTACCCTGGTCTAGCTATATGGTAAATATGCACATGATGGGCTTGAAATTAGTGACGTGTCAATCGCGCGGTCAGGTGGCCTTCGTTTGTCATGTGCTTATGCATAATGGTGTTTTTCTGCAGCTCTAGACCCTTGTTTCACCTTTTCCGACCATGATTTCGTTGGCTACGCTGCACATCTGCTGCCAAGAAGCGGCTAGAAAGATAGATAGCTAGATGGTTATTCGTTCGCTGTTTCGGACAAACGTACTTTTGTGCAAGAGTGCAAGATACGAAGCTCTTTCGTCATTAATGGCTGTTGGTTGCGCACTTCTGCAACATAAAATCGCTATATGGAATACTGTTGCATGAAAGACGTGCATATATGTCTAAAGTATGTATCAGGCAGCACACCGCTGTAGTTCTACATTTATCCTACTAATGTTTGCAGACCTAGGCTTTGTCGCTTGGTGAATTAAAAGCGAATCGGTTTGGATTACTTTGAGAAGGCTATTTGCGCTGTTATACTCCGTATGCTGTTGGAGCCCCGATATGGTTTTCCTGCACCAGTACTCCGTACGGAGTACGCCTGTTCGTCTGGAGTCTACAACTTTGTGCTGCTCTATTGGACCCGTAGTTGGCGCTAGAGCGTCCCGTTATACATAGTACTCCATATCTGTGACGCTGTTGCCCACAGCCAACGGCCAACAGCGTGCAGCTGGCTAGCGTACTGGCTTTACTATGTACCGTCCCCCGCCACCTGCCTTGAACGAGGCTTTTGCGGACTTTAGACCCGTTCTGTTCCATATAGCCATAGATAAAAAATGAAATGAGAAGTAAGAAAAAAAAAGACAGTGCACTCGGTTGGTACGATAGTGCTGACTTGCAAATGCAGTATGAGGGCCTCTGCTATCTCGCTAAAGTCTCTGACCTATGCAGACGCTACGGCAAGACTCTCTGAGGGCGGGCGAGGATCGTTGTATTTAGAATACAACGCTATCTAAGACTAAAGTGGAAGCCCGGGACCTAGGTCGTATGTATGTAGCCTAGCTTATGTGGGCCACTCGGCCGACAAGACAATGCAGCTTTCTCTAGAAGCAACTGGTCTAGCCACTACCCGTGAACAGCTGGCCGTATACGTTTAAGATAAACGAATTATAAAACAATACCCGCTGTCTAAATCTCTGTTCATTTGCGCATCTCGAGTTTAGATCGCCGTGTGTGATCCCAACGACAAGCTTCGTGGGTGGCTTGAAGCCAGTAGCATCGAATGATACGATAGTCCCCCTTTGTACGGAGTACAGAATATTAGCCTACGGAGTACTCCGTAGGACCCATAAACATACACTTACTCCGCAGTAAACCCATCCGCCCCTGGCACAAGCACGTCGGGGGTACCCACTGCTAGATGGTGCGTGCTCGAAGCCGCTATGGGACTACCTATACGGAGTACTACATCGTACGATCACAAATATCCGACGGACTTGGGCACCGGAATGGGCAGCTACCTATTCCGTGCATCCGTCAGCCGCCTAATCAATATGGAACTGGTAGGCTTATCGTCATTAATATTTAACCTGTCACCTTCCGTGGGGAGACGCATTATATACTCCGTAGAAGGCCGGGGTTCCTCTCTTCCTTTTTTCCAGTATAGTTTAATTGCGCCTTGCCACGATTATTTTACCATGTCCGGGATCACGCCTCCCACCTTGGCGACAGAGTCGCCAACAGGAGCGTCCGAAGCGGTGGTCAATACACTAGGACTGGTATGGCCCTCTCTTTAACTCAATTTATACGCACAACCCAAATAAAACCTCCAAAAATACAAAAAACCTAACTTACAAGGATCCCGGTCTTAGTGATGATGACGATGATGCCGACTCTGCTTACAACTCGAATATTCAGTCGTCTACCGAGTCTTTGGCATCCTCTATTATTCAATACCGGACTCTTCACGGGCGCACTTACCATAGTGAGCGCGGCAATGCACAATACTGGGCTGCAAATGACGAACAGCAGAGCATTTCGCTTGACCTTTTGTAAGAGCCATGTCAAGCTTAGTCGTCACATGTTCTTACAATGTTGTAGCCATCACGCGTTCACACTTTCACTTGACGACAAACTCTTTTTAGCACCACTTAAGGATCCTAAGGTACCTACTAAGACGTTTTATCACTTATCTAAATTCACTAATGTTTCATAGAATGTCCTGGATATAGGAACGGGAACTGGTGCGTTTTAGACTTTTTAAGGCATTTGAAGATACTCGGGCTGACAATTGTCCGTCTAGGCTTTTGGGCGATGTATGTGTTTAACGAAAGCAAAATGCTATTTCTACATATTGACACTGCCATAGCGACTTTGCCGACGCACATCCTGATTGCACCGTAATTGGCACCGACATATCGCCTATCCAGTCGACGTGGGTACCGCCCAATCTAAAATTGTAAGCACCTTCTTTCCAACCCCTCAACACGAAAAACACATGTTATCACCTTTTACACAGCTTACAACTATAATACAGTGAAATCGAAGACTACACAAGCCCATGGTCATATTCAGACGGGACCTTTGACTATGTGCATATGCGCTACCTTGAAGGAACTATCAAAGACTGGACTGGAGTGGCTAAAGAGGCATACAAGTCTCTGAAGCCTGGTGGATGGATTGAGAGTTCTGAAGCCTCTGCAAACTTTGTCTCTGATGATGATTCTATTCCCCCAAACTCAGCTATGGCCCAGTGGGGCCCTATTTTTTGGAAGGGTGGCGAGCAGAGTGGCCGGTCGTTCCGCATATATGAAGACGACATACAAGCGAAGTGTTTGAAAGCCGCTGGCTTTGTTGATCTACACGTGAAGGAATTTAAGGTATCGTCCTAATCTCGTTATTCTATACTTACCTTATATCTTACTGACACGTTGGACATTATAGTATCCATTCGGTCCTTGGCCCAAGGATCCTAAACAACGGGAAATCGGTCTTCTATGTATGACCTCCCTTCTCAATGACATTAGTGGCTTCCTTATGTTCGTAACGAGCAATCTTGGCTGGACCAAAGAAGAGGTTGTGGTTTACGAAGCCTACTTACGCAAATTGTTACACAACCCAAACATTCACTGCTACATGGCCGGCCGAGTTGTATACGGGCGAAAGCCACTAGATAACGAAACTGGGGTTTAAAGCTTACTACTTTTTTAGCCTTGTCATGCTCTTTAGTTCGAAGCTTTGACAACCCATGATTTGCTTGATGTTACTTGTGTTCTCTACTTTTGCTAGGTCGTATATGTAAAAGGAACATCAATTGAAACATTGACTGCTAAAAACTTACGCGTTTTTTTGTAACACTGCAGTAGCACTATATAATTGCCCAAGCTTTTAAACCTTTTTTTTTTTCCAGTAGGAAATCATCCCTGCAGTACAGAGGTCGCTACCAAAAGTCCTTTCTGACCGCCTTTGGGCCCACTGTTAGCACTAAGCCTAATTAGGAAATCTATTTTCAAATTACATTCCGTCTCCTTTTTGGTGCATCCTTTCGTCCCTCCCTATATTCATTACTACCACCTAAAGCGATTACCTGCTGAATATGCCACGGTATCCTCTCAATCGACTCCCGAATACGGTCTTGTTTTAAGTCTGCCCACGCACGCTGCCAGTCTGCCTCTGCTTGTGCCTTTGATAAAGGCGCGCCAAACTTAGTAGTCTGCCTTTTTAAGTGCATCCAGCATGGCTCGATCATATTCAAATCTGGTGAATTCGGGCACCAAATCAGCCTTTGAACGTCTGCACGGTTGTATACAACTGCTTGCGAAGCATGTGCATGGGCTGGAGCTCGGTCTTCTTGAACTAAGAAGTCTGCACCGCACTTGCGGGCAAAAGGTATTAGCTTTAGGATAATAATATGCTTTTGGTAGCGGTACTAGTTAATACCATTACCGCTCTTACAAGTAGCTTTGCCTGTTTGCTTTGTAAACTTCCATTGCGGCTTTCGTCCTAGTAGATTTCGTAGCCTAACACGACGAACACTAGTCTTAAGCTCCCATGCTTTACGAAGTTGTGGTTCTATTTGCTAATTCTATAACGCTAACTCTTTTTCTAACTTTGCACGCTCTTTTGCAGTCTTAGGATGCCAAATATAGAACGGTCCTTTGTTATCGTATGCAAAGCATCCCTAGAACATAAATTTAGAGTATCCCTTCCACCTTTCTTAGATATAAGATCGTAAGAACCTTTCGTCTAGAGCTCTCTAAACTTTGTAGCTCCCTCGTCGATAGCAAAGAAGAACAGACGTTTTATCAGACCAGATTACTTTTTTCTAATCATCCAATGTCTAGTGTTTATGGCGCAAGCACTAAGCTAACCGCTCTTGTTTTATTAACTCTCTTAATCTAGGCTTTCGTGTTAGTTTTGTCTTCTTTATCCTAGCGTTTCAAAGAGTGCGCCAAACTGTCATTGCTAAAACGCTACCAATTTCATGTGCTAAATAAGCAGTTGTTTTTTCTCGTCCCTAGCGGTCGGTGCGAACCTTTGTAAGAACCTCTTCTTTAACTAGTTCTTGCTTTCGAGGGCGGCCGGTTCGGTTACCGTCTGCAACATGGATATCGAGTATAACCGGCGGGCGTGCATTAATATTAAAGCCACGGCTAATAGCTTTATCAAGAAGTAGATGTACCTGCCGTGCAGAAATACCAGTAGAGGCTTCGATTTGATTATTCGTAGCACCGAATAGCTTTAAGCTAAGGGCCTGCGCCCGGGTAGCAATATCGTATGAAGGCATAATGAATTAGATGTAAAGAAAAAACAAAAGGCGCGACGGCAGCAGCGGCACGGAAAAGTAAACAAATAATTCTGCCGGCATTATTTAGATTTGTGGGTCTAAGGCGGTCAGAAAGGACTTTTGGTAGCGACCTCTGTATGAACGGCTAAATCATAACAGTGAAAGAGTGCGGCAAATCGGAAACAATGCTGGCAAGAAATTCATGATAGCAAGATGACAAGACCCGCAACATCTACTATGCGACCCACTAAGGATCCGGGGAGCGGGCCCTTGCTAGCTTCCGCTAAGGGCTGGTTTAGTACTCCGTAGTCCCGCTGACTGGATTTTATGTAGAGTACTCCGTATCTGCTAAAAACTGTCCAAAGCAACCATCTACGTATGCAGCACCAAGCCCTGGCTGGAGTAGTTCCCTTCTTTAGAATCCTTACGGAGTACTATGTAGTCGGAATGTTGAGTGGGATGGCACCTGCAAACACTCAACGCGGCATGAGCGGGCTTGCATCTGTTCGGCACGAAAACAATGAGCCTGTTCGTAATTTACAGCTTTGGCGATTGTTCGACGCCCAATGAAAGCTGATAGCTGATTTTCAGCCCATTCTGCCTGAGCTATCCTCAGCCGCCCCATCTCTCAAATGTCTTGGGGTTTTCAAACGGTTCTTGTGGAGGAAGAGGGGATGAGAAGTGGAAGCTTCCAAAGCTGTTTGAGGAAGCTGTCGTGGCCGTTACTTGATTGTTTGCGCACGTTATTCGCCGGACAAAAGTGATCTTGGGTATTTCCAATCATGACTCAAGATCATCTGCTTTTTAGGATATTTTGTATGTCATTCACACACGGTCGCGTCCAATATGTTTACATTTTTTATGGTACGAGGCAAGGAAAATTTCTTACAATTTCACGCAAACTTCTGCCTTGAAGGCTCCCTGAACAATTCGGTAGTTCAGAGGTCTTTCTCTGTCCAAGGCCCACAGGCCTGTTTAGCGTGCGGCTCGCTGCCAACTTCGAAAATAAAACACGTCAGCTTTGTTCTCGAAGAGGCATAAATCGATACTTCCTACCGGGCTGCCTCCTTTGTAAGTAGACCCTCCGTGCGATAGGATGTGTCCTACGTTCGCGCACGCGTTAGCGGCTACAGACTAGACTCGGTATAGATCGGCAGTTTGCAGCTATAATTCCTACCCGATTAGCTTCTGAAATACTCTGTACACAGTTTAGCGATGGTCAGTGGAAGCCTGCCGTGTCACTCCGAAGCGGAGCGGCCGTTATAATATCTGACCGAGAACACGAGGCTACGTCGTAAGCTGTTGCGAATGCCAATAGTAACTTGACTTCGGCAATTTGTGGATAGGCTACGCATGCGAGGCTCTTCCCTAATCTGAGATGACGACAGCATCAATATTTCACCTCGGACATATGTCATTGCGCAGCCTGTCAGACGAAAAGGGAAAATCAAGCAAGCTGCCAGGAAAGATACAATATGAGAAAATAAAAACATTGGTGCCTGAGAACAATGACGGTGGTAAGCCGAGCCGAGGGGCCCGGTTTGAACTCTGATCGTGCTTTTTGTGGGGCTTTTTGTGGGTTTTGCAGCCAGCTCGACAGGTCAAGGTGCTGATGCCTACTGAAGCGCTGTGGGTCGACAGAAGGACCTGGGTCTGATATTCGCCGGAGAACCAACATGGGCAGGGCAACCTCTCGCGTCGTGAAATACTTGGTCTGCCGGGCGATCTTTTTGCTGCTCCGCGCTTCAAATGTTTCTCTTTCGGCTTGGTCCACCATCGTGGCGCGCTCTCCCACTGGAATGAACTGGCAGCTGGGCTGTCTGTGATGAGGGAAAAGCGGACCGGCTCCATAATTAGTTCAGCTCCTGTGGTTTTTGGCTCGAAAGGATGGCCGTCCTGGCCTGTCTTAGTTGGGGCTAGTCGAAGACGAAATATTCCGAACAAGCCCTGTGTTCAATTGTTGGAATGGTTCATTATACTAACACAATGTTTCATTACTCCGAACGATGTACGGAGTACGGAGTAGTGCCTGGGCCTTTGGCAATTAGAAGTCTAGGCCCACAGGGACATAGAGGATTACGAGGCCAGTCCTCCAGACAGTGTGGATCGGTGGCCAACTAAAAGAAATATTCGTCCCGCCCATCTGGGTCATGATCACCAGTCGCCAGAAAGCCGAGACATCATTCTCGCTAAGTACTACGTACGATTATCTGGTATGGATACCGAGTGGGGGGAATGTACTCGTACTGTACGTGTCAGGCTGTGCTAGAAGCCAAGCCAGTTGCAACCTCCTCTACTACAAGAGTCACTTACAGAATACGGATGGCTACCTAAGACACCCGAACAACCAACAGTTACTGTGCCCCTGATTTTTGAGTCATTCCATGAGGAGGCATGTGCAAGAGTTTCGAGTGCTTGCTTGGGCATTGGCTGCATATATTTTGGACGTATTTTACGTACCAGAATGAGCCACGAAAGAGGGTTCCATACACGAGGATCCGATATTGGCCAATAAATACTAGGCTTGTGTTCAATTTGTTAGGTATATGTACGAGGCAGTAGACCAAAATGGTAATGCAAACTGCCAACAGCACCGAACCTTTACGCCAGATACTCCAGAACCTCGTACCAGACGAGCCCGCAACACCACCGTCCTCCCGATTACTGACACTCTTGTATAGCCCATTATCCCTCTTTTCCCCACCCTTCTGCTAGCCTTCCGTCCGGATTATGGCTCGCATCTGTCGTCTCCACGTCCACTCAGGCATACGACAACATCCCTGCCTGGCTTCAGCTTTTTGGCTAGCCACATAGCACCGTAAACCGCATGGGCTGACTCCATGGCTGGAATGATTCCCTCCAGTCTGCTCAACAGGCGGAATGTTTCGAGTGCCTGGTTGTCTGTGGCTGTGACCAGATCCATACGGCCGCTCTCTTTCCAATTTGCCAGCTCAGGATTGACACCAGGATACCGAAGGCCAGATGAGGCCGAGTGAGCATCCTGGATCTGGCCGTTTCTGTCCTGCAGCACATATGTCCGTGCACCGTGGTACACGCCCACAGACCCTGCTGCAAGTGTGGCCCCATGGCGTGGCGTTGCCATGCCGTCGCCAGCGGCCTCGACGCCCAGTAGCCGCACACGTGTGTTTTGCTCAAACGGGGAGAACATCCCCACCGCATTCGAGCCGCCTCCAATGCTGGCGACCACAGCGTCTGGCAGCTTGTTTCGTAGGCGCGAAAATTGTTCTTTTGTTTCGTTGCCAATGACCATCTGAAATGTCCGTGCTATTGTTGGAAATGGATGAGGGCCAATGGCAGAGCCCATGATGTAATGTGTTGTCTCGAGATCTGAGACAAAGGCACGCAGGGCCTCGTTTACGGCCTCCCGCACTGTTTTTGAACCGGTATTAACCGAAACTACTTTTGCGCCGAGCAGGGTCATTTGTCGTACGGCTGAGGGATGGCGATTGTAGTCGTCCTGTTCAGGTTCAAGAGTGTTAAATTTCCCGACTGTTTTCTTTTTCCTTGGGAGAGTGGGGCAGACTAACAGATCCCATGTACACGGTACAGTCCATGCCGAACCTAGCACACACGGAAGCTGTGGCAATCCCATGCTGGCCACCTCCGGTATCCGTGATTATCCTGGTTTTCCCCAGACGTCTGGCCAACAGCACCTGTCCCATGGCATTGTTGATCGTATGGCTGCCGGTGTGATTCAGATCTTCGCGTTTTAACCAGATGTTGGCACCACCAACGTGTCTTGTCAGGCGTCCTGCCAGTTGCAAATGTCCTGGGCGGCCCATGAAGGAGTATTGCGAGCGGAACTCCCTCCAGAAGCCTTCGTCAATGACGGCCTGAAGAAAGCCGGCCTCTAGCCCTGTCAGGGCGTCCATCAGAGACTCTGGTGCATACTGGCCGCCGAACTGACCAAACTTGCTGGGCAGCTTTGAATGAAGGGCGTAGAGCTTGGATGCAACATCTTCGCCGCTCTCCTCGGCAGTGCGACGAAAGACGTGTGGCTCGCCAGTTAAGAGTCTGGTGGCCTTGTGCGTGGTAGTCGTGGTGATATACTGGACTTGAGACATATTTGCAGTACTGTGAAGCTGCGGTGCTGAGAGTCTCTGAAAGTATCTGGCTGTTCATTCCTCCTTCCCTGGGCCTTTATATATACACTGGCCTCTCCCTTCGAGACGTGAGCTTGGGACCAAACATTGGGTCCAAGATGATTGGCCATGCAATTTTCGTACCGAATTCGGTATCACGGCACAAGACGTAGATTGGCACATGGGGCCCGCTAATTCCACTGTCAGCTGCAGAGGGAGACTTATCTGCTGATTTGTAAACGCGGGCGACACCGAGAGAACCTAGAATGTCTCATTACAGACGAAGCTGATGCCGGGAACCGTCTTCCTAGGCCGGTCAATAGTGGTTTTTGCGGCAGTATCCACTTGGTTAGCTCGCCTTGTTGGGTCGCTCTATTAGCCCAAAGAGGTGGCGACGGGCTGCTAAGAATAGCCTAAAGCACAGCTCGGGAGGCTACTCTGTCCTGGCCGCCGTATATCCGCAATGACGCAGTGTACATATCGTTCAGCTTGGCAATTAAACGGGTGTCTTTCCGGTCTTACACACTATAACAGTCGTGAAAGAACGGGAGGCATGTCATAGGCGACATGGCCTACAGAGATGCGCGAGATTTCTTGTGACGTTTTGATGCAAGGAAGAATGGTGCGTGTCCATCTGCTAAAGCTACACAAAACGGGACGGTAGCGCGAATAGAGGACTTGCGCGAACCACGGCTGTCTTGAAGAGATGAACAATAACAGCCGGATTGTCAATAAAAAAATGAACCTCCCGCGTTTCTCGTATAACGAAACTTTTTCGGCAGCAAAAGCACATTCCAAAGTCTTCGGTGATATGCCGAACAGTGGGACCAGCGAGGGAGATATACAGAACCTTCTAATCCGTATGTGCCTATTTTTTGTTCCTGTTATCGGCTATACGACGCCATACAACGGGCATTCATGACATGTTAGGCCTCCAGCATCAAGCCAATGGAAATACTAGTCTTATATGAATTAGCGGATTAAGATAGACTTGAGGCGAGATGTTGCTTGGGACCAAACCAAGAATTTGATCTGCTCTTATTATCTCTTATAGCGAGAAGTAAGGTGCTGATGCCTACTCAATTGCATTGTAGAGTTGCTGCTATCCTCCAAATTGTTTGATAATCCAATATTAATAAGGACATAAATCAGCTCTTCCAAATGACACTATTAACAAACGTATTTCTTCTATTGTAGTTTAAATTGTCGACATTTCTAAACAGCGAAGTATACCCAAAACAGCGCTTGCAATCCCAACTTGGATCGAAACGACTAAACCAAGCCTTAGGCTAGTACTAGCAGCTTTTAGCATAAGATTTGTAGTCGATGTTATACGGCGTACCGACTCTTGCACTTGGACGAAACCTAGATCATCATTATTTCTAATGAGAATAGAATGGAATGGTGGACATACTTGGAAAGAAATGCTCTGGAACTGTAAGAAGAGGCTTCAAGGGACCTCGACACCTGGTATATGCAGCACACCCAATACATGATTTGTTTATTCACATACCAATTACGCTTATTCCGAGGCTTTGAGCAGCGAAGCAAACCACGTTCCCTCCATCCTTCCCAATACCCGCGGGTCACCAGACTCGACTACCTGTCCCCGGTCTATGACGAAGACCCGGTCGCTAAACTCGGTCACCGTCTTCAGCCTATGGGCCACCATGACGACTGTGCAGCCTGAGAAATGTTTATCGACAGCCACCATCATCCGCTGCTCGCTAACGGCATCGACCGAGCTAGAGAACTCATCCAGGAGGAGCACCGCACCGCCTCCTCCCGCTACCATCAATCTCCTCTTGAGGACCACACGGGCGAGACTGAAGAGCTGCCTCTGTCCATGGCTGAAGAGACTCTCGTCGAACAGGCTACCAAGGCCTCCTCGGAGCTGAACGGGCTGCCACAGATCAAGGTCCTCCAGGGCCTCACGGCACTGCTCCGGAGTTGCTACACCCCCGGGATCGAGGTTCTCCATCACGGTGCTTCCCGTTGGTAGGAACACCGTATCCTGCGGGAGAGTGATTAGCTGTTCGCGGAGTCGCTGGCGATCGATGGAGGACAGAGATACGCCATCTATACTAACGCTGCCCTGTACCCCCTCGTGCTCCACAGGGTCGATGAACCCCAAAAGGAGGAGAATCAGGGAAGATTTTCCACTGTATGTTCATGTCTTAGGTTAGCAGGTATCAAGACTCAGCTCGGTAAGAAAGCCTTATGCTTGCCTTCCTGTGCGACCGCAAAGCGCAACCCTCTCGCCCTTGCGGATAGTCATGTCAACTCCACGGAGAGCAAAATCAAAGTTGTTGCTACAAATATTTCGATTATTAGTATTTTATTAACCGATTATTGACAATGGGCTTATTTCTCACCCATAGGATGCCCACGCCTTTGAAACTTCTATGCTGCCGTTGGATGGCCAGTTGTGGTCTGGCTGAAAACCGTCAGACTTTTCCAATGGTGTCTGCATAGAGAAGTTCCTCAGACGAGTAACGGCTCCAATGGAAGTCTCCAGAGAGGCGTAGAAGCGCACGATGTCACCCAGGGACTGACTGAGACTCATGAGCGTGACGAGAGAGGCACCCGACAAGGTGGAGCTTGGGCGGAGCTGCGTCATCATGGAGGCCAAGACTATCGCAATGAGCATCACGACCGTGTTGAGCATTAGGTAGAGCCACCTCTGCACCATAGCAAGCAGGTATGCCGGTTTCTGAGATCGGTCGAGAAGGGCAAGGTTTTTCTCGATACTCTTGTCCGTCCAGCCGGAGGCGCGTATCGTTGAGATACCCTTCAGCGTGTCAACAAAGTGAGAGTATAGCGGGCTCTTAGCCTCGAGATCCAGCAGGCGCAGCTGCCGCGAAGTGAAGAGGTAGAAGTGCTGGATGGCGTAGAGAATGCCTACTATGGCAGGGTACGTCAAACCCAGCCATGGGGTCGACGCTATGATAACTGCGCCCATGAAGATGACGCTGAATATATCCAAAACAAGATTGAGAAATGCCAAAGGGAGTTCTCCGTCAATCAGAGTGATGTCCTGGGAGAACAGATTGGTGATGACGCCGAGATCCGTCTTTACAAAGAGTTGCAGCGACGCATTCACTACTGTATCGAGCGCTCGCCGATGGAGTATCGACCCGCTCTGTCGGATCATCGGTCCCAGAACAAGCGCTGCAGCAGCGGAGAATGACATGAGGCACATGAGCTGCAGCAGTCCATAAATGCCAATGTAGTATCCTCGAGAGTGCATCTGACGAAGCCCGCCATCCTTCCTAGCCGCATCATCTGACCAGAAGGTGAGCCATATGCGCGGAAAGTTCAAGAAGAAACTATAGCACGCCGATGTAAAGACGAAAGAAACCAGGGTGATTTTCCCAGCGGTGCTAAAGTAGTAGCCGTAGACCTTGAGATCGCGCCTCTTGCGAGCCACGTCTTGACTCTCTGTCTCCGTTTGCGTGGGAATTGTCGCCAATAGCTCGGCTCCGGATGGGATGGTAGTGTCGGACTGCGAGTCTGCCGTAGGCATCGTGGCCATCTTTTTCGAGGCCGGCAAGCCCTCCTCCGTGACACGACCGCCCTCATGAAGTCTGATGACACGGTCGACGAATTCGATATGCCTTGGATTGTGTGTGCATAGAATCGCCGTCGCGCGACGTTTCCTCAGCAGGCCGTCTGGTCCAAAAACGCGTTGCAATACGCGACTCTCTGTTAGGGCATCCAGACCACTTAGAACGTCGTCAAATACGAGCAAATCCGTGTCCGCCATGTAGAGTGCCCTTGCCATGGACACGCGCTGCCGCTGTCCGCCGCTTAGAGCAATGCCGCCACTTCCAATAACCGTAAGATCGCCTTGGGGAAAGGAAGCGATGTCCCGGTCAAGCATGGTCGCAATAACGACGCCATCGTATCGGTCTTGATCAAAGACGCCATACGCCACTATGTTGTCTCGGACCGGGGCATTTGTCAAGAATGGTTGCTGGTCGCAATAGCCGATATTTCTACGAGTCGAAAGATGGACAAAGCCACGGGCAAAAGGTAACTCGCCGAGGATGTATCTGCAAAAAGTCGTTTTCCCACTTCCAACAGGTCCAAGGACAGCGGTAAGGCAAGAGGCCGGGATGGAAATGTTGACGTCTTTGAGAACCGGGGTGTCTTGAGACCATCCAAATTCCCCGTCACAAATACTGATGCAGGAATCTCTGGTTCCACTTCCTTCCAATAAGTTCATATCAAAACCGTTGTGCGCCTCCATTCCCATGTCTGCAAACATGCTGTGGCTATGCGAGATGCGATAGTCCTTTCTGGTGTCGCGCTCCAAGAATTCCTGGATGCGCTGAAGGGATGTGAATGCGCTGAGAAGCTGGGGCACCTTCTGGAAGAGCACCAACAGTGGGGCCGCAAGGAGAGTAAGGTAAGATATTGAAACGAAGATAGACGTAGTGTTCAACGTCTTCATGGCAGTGGCGAATGCCAAGACAGGGGATATCAGCAACGGGACCTGCGAGATAGCGGCTCCCGTGACGGCCAGCATGCGCCAACGCTCACCGACTCGGATCTCTGCAATGCGCAGCTGCTGGATTCTCTTCTTGATGGGGGCATCCATTCCCGACATTTTGATCAGCTTCATCTGGGAGATTGCAGTGGCCATGGTGCCCACGCGGATGCCAACGGCTTCCATCCAAGCCCTCTGGCAACGACCGACGACCTTGCCTAAGAAGAACATGGCCAGGAAACTCAGCACGACCACGACGAGGGGTGCGACAAAGGCTGTCCCCAGCTTCTTCTGTAGCAGCCAACACGACAGGCCAACCTGGATGGAACTGGCCCAATACTCGTGGATGTCTAGAAAACCCGTCATTATACGGCTGATATCGGTGCTCATTAGAGTGAGAACTCCAGATTCGGCTGACGAGGCGAGCTCGAGCTGGACTGTCTGATCATATATGGCGGTGATCAGGCATCCGCGCGTCATGATGACGAAGCGCTCCTGGAAGTATCCATACAAAGCCGTTGACAAAGCAAGGAGACCGTACGTCAAAATCGTAGCACCGATGAGCCCGTATCCGTGGCTCTTTTCTGAGTCTTCTTGCAGGAAGTCAAGGAGAGCCTCGATAAGAAACGACTGACACATGCTGGCAGCGAGCAAAGCCAATCGAGGAATAATAGGTGGCAACAGCTGCGGGGCCAGCGTGGAAAACAGCACTTTGGCCAATCCCCATTTGCGCCCCCTCCACGACGATGTCCGAAGTTTTTTGGCGAGCTTAGGTGCGAGCACGGATGCCGAGACAGCCTGGTCCAGCGGGAAGAGTGTTTCGCTACACAAAATGGTTCGATGGCCATTCATGAACAGTCTGTAGAGCCAGTAAAAGACAACGAGGCCAAAAATTCCACTCGTCTCCTCGGGACTATGCTCTTTCGAGTCGCTCCAAGTAAGCCATTTCGTCTTATTCTGCGATTTGACAAGTATCATGACCACTTTCAGGGCCACCATTACTGTTGAGATGGCTGCTAGAGGTGATGGCCCGTCGAACAGCAGCCACAAGGTTCGTGTCTTGGCCACGTCGAAAAGGCAGGTAATGGCGAGGTAGGTCACGATGAGGATGGATGGTCTGGGTGACCGCGCATGTTCCTGGTACGACAGCAACACCAGAGTCAAGGCGGCAATGAAGCCGAGAGACGCTGCAACAAGAGAGAGGCGGCCTTGGACAAGCGCGTGCGATGTCTGTATGGATATGATGACAACGAGAGCAAGACTAAGTACCGCGTAGATTGTGGCAAGCAACTATTTGTCAATGTTAGAGATGAACGGGTGGCTCTATTGACGCATGCTCGATGCAGGTGAAACATAAGACGGGCTACAGAGCAATACCAGTTTGACCGCTAAGAATCGAACGCCGCCAACAATCCTGTGGCAGCGCCAGAGTTTGATAAGACGATGGAAGCAGAGACCGATGAACACCAAGGATGGTGAAAGAGTAAAGAATGCATCCTCAAAGGTCAATGTGAAATCAAAATCATTGCGACAGCCACGAACCGCTGGCCCGATAGAGGCATCGCTGAGGCAGCTCATGATTGATGACTTTGGTCAATTTGAGGCTGTAGCGGGGGACAGGAACAGAAATGGCAACCATTGATGAACTGTATTCTTTCTTTAAAAGGAAGGGGCGGGGGAGTATCTATACGAGTACAGGTAGGCATGTCCGCCTACGGTCTAATAATGCTGACTGTGTGCAGGTACCCGTATCCAGGATCAACTGTCTGAGAAACACGCGTGTTTGGGGGATGAGGAGACATACATTCCGTTCCCCGAAATGTGCTCGCATGTACCTGTATTAGGTCTTCGACCTTGCTGGGGAAATCCCCTCGATAAGGGAGCTTGGCAAGTGCTACATACCCGCATAGAACCACGGTGCACTCCGTAGTGGTGGTGGTGTAATCTTCTAAGAATTGATTAATAGTCGCACCCCGCTCTACTAGAGTTAAGCTACACTACGGAGTATCGCACATACGTACTCCGTATTAGGGCTAGATACGTCCCTAGGACTTTTATCATCATATAGTGTGAAGGTTAAAGGTGGCTACGTGGCGGTCATAATAGGGTCTAGTGTGGGTGAAAGAGTGTTGTGTACAGAGTACTAAGGAAGAAATAGATACATCGCGACCCTTCTAGGTATCCGTATTGATACTAGTGCTAGTTCCCGCTTTTGTGCCTTCTAACCAATCACAGGCCCGTACGGCCAAGTGGGGCGGAAGGGCCACAGTGTGGCAGATTCCAATGCTTAACATATACTCGTAAGATACAAGGTAGTGATGAGAGTGCATGTATGCGCGTGCACTAAAACTAGTGCATGAATGTGTTGAACGACGAGTTGTAAAATAGTCTTGTATTTTTCAGGAGTCCTCCTTTCTGCTAATAATTCGCAGAAAGCTAGAAAAGGGCAGAGATGCCCCACTTTTCGGATCAACACGTGATCCGTCATATTTTTTTTTTTTTAGTTACAATCGATGCCAGAAGGCAAATAGCAGTAAATGCAAGTAAAGTAAATGCTAGTAATTGGCAGGAGTTGCATCAGAAGTCCATCAAAGCATCAATAGCATTATGCGGTTGTTTAATTTCGAATAGGTTGTCAATGAGGGCGTCTGCGGGAACTTGGTTGGCGCTCGCAATTGATCGGAGTTTGGATACCATGTCTTGCGTCTAGGTTGAGAGGCGGTGAAAACACTTTTTAATGGTATTGTTAAGTTGCTTAATCGCTGCGACTATAGTTGCAATGTCTATACTAGTTGCAAGGGATAGTTGCAAGGTAATTCGTACTAGAGATCCTTTAGCTAGAGGTCTAGGATCTGATGATTTTCCTAGCATAGGGTTTGGTGGCATAAGGAAGTATGCTTTTTCCGAGTTTTTATAAAGCTCTTTGGTGTTGTCTTTGTGCTCTTTGTGCGTGTAGATGATTTTTGTAGTAAGGACTTGCGAGTATATAGGGGCGTTAGCAGGCTAGACGTTAGGATTCTTCTTAACTTAGAGTAAGGCTTGCTTAACTACGGCTTTAAATTTTCTGCTAAAAGAGCATTAAGTAAACAATTTAATGACCGAGATTGTTGCGCCGCCACTTGGGTACTTTCTCATGAACCGGCTCGGACCTCATTTTGCCTTTTTGGTCGGTATTCCCATCGAAGCGTTGACGCTCGTGGCAATCGCCTTCCTCCCGAGCACAATCCAATCCACCTTGGATAGAGAGGTCCAGCAGCCTTTACTGTCTAGCGACTCTATTGAGGATGTAGAAGAGCCACGTTCGAACGCCACGGGCGGACTGGTCCAAAAGGTACAACAGCTTCTACAGGACCGGAGGCTACGACAAGATGTCAGCAGTCGGGCTCTTGAGCGGAGTCTGCTAGGCGGCCTGTTGGCTTTGGTTGTTGCCAAGATGGCCCGTCCTATCTTCTAAATCGTTCTGCAGTACATGTCGGCGAGATTCAAATGGCCGCTCGACAGGGTAAGTGCATATGCCAGACATATGCGCGTGGCACGATGCATAGCTTACAATTGAATTCTAGACTTCTTTTCTCCTTTCCCTCCAGGCCGCCGCAGAGATACCATTGTTTGCCTTGGTGCTACCACTGATCAACAGGTGGCTGCTTCAAGGGAAAAAGAAGAGCCCAATGGCCGCTAATTTGACAGTTGCTCGTGGATCGCTTTTGTTCCTCTGTGTCGGGGCTCTTAGTATGGGTTTAGCTAGCTCTGCTTCCCTTTTCATTGCAGGTACGTTTGACTGGCAATCTGGGTTTAATGATAAACGTGGAATACTGACTGGAAACAGCGTTTACGATATACACAATGGGCAGTGGAGTCTCTTCTGCTGTACGGTCATTCTTGGCCTCGCTCGTTTCTAAAGAGCACCTGTCTTTACTGTTTACGGCAGTAACGGTATTCGAGGGCATCGCATCTATTGGGTCCTCTCCTCTACTGGGGTTCTCACTTTCAACTGGTCTCGATATTGGGGGTATGGGACTCTCACTTCCATTTATTGTCGCCGCTTGTTTCTATGCCATGGCTGGGCTTGCCCTTTGTACATTGGTGAGGGCCAAGTCCGACTGAGTATGTGGACAGGTGCCAAGTTTATCGAAGGATAATACGAACAGGAAGATTAAGAGTTGCTCTAGGGGGGCAGTGGTTGTTAGGGAGGAGCTTGTCACTTTGGCCGATTTCTGTTTGCATCCGGGTAAGTATATATCAACCAATGAAAGAGACTGTGCCGGTTTACTGCTGTAATAGAAAGGATAAATGACAGCTTCGTACTGTTGTTCAGTATAGGCTTCACCATCATACAATTTATTATTAGGACGTGCCAAAATATCAAAAAGACTTCGCCAGATTGCAAGTAAGGACGCCATACCTTCCATTGTAGTTGGCAGAGGTGTATGACGAATTTGGATTTAACATCTGGTCTGAGGGGTTGCATCCACATTCAGAAATCCGACCCCGCAGCATCCAGTTTCCGCCTTAAAAAAGCCGCGCTGTTTGGCAACTGTTTTTTGTTAGGGAGAAGCAGATGCCGTCTGGCGAGAGATGCTGGAGGTTGACCGCACATTTAGCGGCACATGTTCCTGTTTCTCTAGCTTCCGAAATAAGGCAACGTTTATATGTATATGACAAGGGTTTACTCAAACAAGCAGTAAGACGCAGCCACGCAACAGAAGCTGAAGTATCATGCGTGGTCTGTGGATAAGGCAGAACTTCCTAATGATTTCCTCTCTTGAAGGCTAATCAAAATTAGATGGTATCAAGGTCATTATCGTCAATACCGAAGGTAATAGTAGTCGCGGGGGGACTTTAGCTACCACCATGATACGGTACACATTTGTCACGAGACACGGTAGATTTTCATGAAGCAAGGGCTTTCAATTGGGATCTATGACCCTTATTGTACTACATAAATGTGGTCTTAAAACTCAACACCGCAGTTTCCTACTTTGAGACATTCGACCAGTGAAGATCAGATCCAATTCACTTCGTCCAATTTCACTTAGAAGTGTCCGCTATATTTTTATGAGCACATCAGCCTGAACATAATGCAGAAAATCTCACACCTATCGCCGCCTACCATGGATAAATACTGCGGGCCTTGTGACCGCCATTTTATATCGACAACGGCACTCCTTCAACACCTTTACAGCAAACATACGAATACATATTGCGCTCGCTGCAAACGCCACTTTGCATCCTCTAGTGCAAAGAATCAACACGTCGCCAACTCTTCTCGACATAACGTCTGTTCAATTTGCCAGGACGATACCGATTTTCAGTCGGAAAGCGAACTCGGCCAACATCTTCAAAGCGAGCATAACTATTGTCACCTCTGCGACGAGGCCTTTGGCTCGTCCGAAGAGCTCACCCAGCACGATGTAGGCGTTCACGATATGTGTGAGAAATGTGGAGAGTATTTGCCCTCTGTACTTGATCTTAAACAAGTAGGTCACGTCCGAGGCTGTTCGGTCTACGATAAGAACTGACTTTACTATCAGCATCTGAAAACGCATAAAAACAAATGAAAATAGCGTGTGTCAACTGCCATAAATCATTTTCTTGCGTCTCTGCTATGCTTCTGCATCTAGAAGCAGAAATCTGCTGTTCGGGAGTTAAATTCTATCTTGGCGCAGATGCTGCGTCCAACAGGGCTGAGGAGGTTCAAAATTTCCAATGTTCTACATGCAAGTTGACTTTTCCTCGCATAAGCGCCCTTTTTCAGCATGTCGAGAATACCTCTTGTGACCAGAAACACATGACAAAATTACTACTGGCACTGTTGGTGGGCCGTTTGCAACTGCTGGTGCAATCATATGTTTCGAAAAAAGGAGGTGCCTCTTTTCAAACAGTCTGAACTATCTGACACGAGTTTAAACATATTACCAGATGGGCATCAAACCATTTGCATTGTTATAAGACGCATCTCGGTTTACTTTACTTTGTAAGATCCGGTCAGATACAAACCAACTAAACTGTCTACATACCATTCTCGCAATTCAAAGTACTGTTATACATAGCCAACTCAAAATGGGCAAGTTAAAAAATATTCATTCATGCTTGCCGTTGCCACCACATGATCAGTTGAAACAGACAAAACTCGTTAGAAAGGTATCTAGCTCACATACTGCGCTCACATAATGCGATCATAAAACTAGGCAGTCTCGGCGAGCATCATAGACGCCTTTAAGAGCCTAGTCAGGTTAAGTTCAGCAAGCTGGCGTTCCATAGAACGATACCTGCGGATGGGGCACCGGCTAGCAGGCAAAGCCACCCTTGGGAGAACCTGATCAATACGGTTTCCTGTTCCCGATTTACTCTGGCCTAGCATCCGAAACCATATTGGCGGCAAGGCAACAACAACGACACTGAAACATCCTGTGGCGGCAGCTTCGACGACGACGCCAGTGATGTCGTAGATGGTACTCAGATTTTTTATGGTGGAGCCCGCCAGAGCAGTGCAAGTAGACTATGGTACTGAAGACTTTAAATGGGCGGATAGGCTTTGGGTAGGATAACGTTGACGCGCAAACCTAATGCGGAGATGGAAGCCACGTAAAGGCCAGCGACGTATCGTGTAGTCGCGAGTCTAAGGATAGTAATAGGTGCTGAACACAACAACGACGCCACATTTTAAGAGCACAAATGAAGAGTTGCCGAAGGTGTCGTGGCCGATACAGGTCTAAGATTCGAGGGCCCTGCGTACATGTGACGGCTAAAGAAAGTGTAAGTTAAGCGATGATAAATAGGCGAAGACGCGTAAGGTCCATGGGAAACCAATTTTGTATCATTCTTGTAAGACTAGATCCTGGTTCCGACTGTCAGCTTTTTTCAAAGGTTCGACGGTAGTACCTTTCAAAACAATCCTCAGCAGCATGAAAGGCCATAGGTAACGGCGCGTAGAAAAGATAGCGAAGGGATAAAGCAAGCTGGAAATAAATAAGAGATTAAGGATGACACCGTCCAGCAAATTGATGCATAGAATAATATGTAAGAACCCATTCGATAGGCCTGAGAGATGCAGCAAGCTGAAACGTGTCGCTTTAACTCTTCTGTCCGTCCAAGTGCGCCAGAGCGTCAGATTGTTTATTTTTGTACATCAGGGTATCGAGCCAATGCTACACCGTGGTTGAAAATGGTAAACGGATTATGCTACTCTAGCATGTAGCCGATGCTGCAGCAAACAGCAGATGACAAACCAGAGTGGCTGCATGGGGAAACTTGTGGGTCGCGCCTGCCATTTTCTCTATGATGGCGAAGAGGACCAAATAATCGTTTCAGCTCTAATAGCCCATTACCACACCCACAGAGCCATAATTTATTTGCTATCAGAAAGACATAACTGAAGTGCGAGTCTCTTTCTAACGATAAAACTATACGTAATGCCGGCACCGTCTCGAGCACAGGGAATAACATTGACCTTTTTAGAGCTAGCAAATGCTAGCGAAGGGCAGACCGATACTGAACGGAAAAAGCGATCAAGTTCTGAGCTCAGACAATTTTAATATGATATATACTCGCTTCAGTCAAGGATGCCGCCTATGTTGGCTGCTCGAATATCATGGCCATTCCAAGCCACTCCAATACCGGCAGAGGTAAGTGTGCTGGAAAACGATCGCACAATAAGGTATTGAAATCAAATAACACTCTTTACTCTCTCTTTTCAGATCGTTGACGAAGCCAGTCTTTGACTAAAAATTATTACATCGGAGTTCTGATACGTGTTATCTCAGTTCAGGACGAAAGCAGCTGTCGAAGAGTCGGTGACAGCCTTTCCATCAACTCGCAGGCGCACGGAAAGCTGTCGGATGTAGGACCATCGGGCACTTTACCACACTTCGAATCTTTGATCCCAAACCTGACAATATATCTAGTCCACCAGCGACTGAGCGATCACGCCACGCGTTGCCAGTCTCTGGAAAGGACGATTTTGCGATGTAGAGATTGCAAAAAGTGCGCTACCCATAGTCCATCGCTTGCTCAACATGGACGCAAATGCAGCTGCAGGCATCAACACGCCAGTAGCTTGGGGGGAGAGAGGGACATACGTCGTATACGAAGCAGCATGGATGCTGACAGGCCCTGAACGTGCCTTACCTCGGTGTTATGAAGATTCCCGTCCGGGTCCCATTGTCACGCAACATCGGCGTCTTTGCAAGCTAGACGTCATTCGACGCTCAGCAAAAAGGTCCGTATAAAAACGAGCAAAAGGGATACATTTACGGATCTTCCTCTTTCCCCGTCTGCGGCCGAGCAGCCGTCTGGGTCCGGACCCACTAACTTCGAGTCTGCCAAGTCAAGATATGCCGCACTGTATTCTTTCCGATGTGGCCCTATCTCCCATGGACACCGACGTCAAGGAGTGGACAATCCAGGGTACGGCTTTTTCGACATCTTATACGGAGTACCACGTAGTAGGAACTTGAATCTGCTAAGGCAGGGTAACAATATATTTGTCAACAATCCATCAAAGAGGGTCTCGGTTAGAACTACGTCGTATGTGGCGAGGAACTTCTTGGTCCCACTTTCTCCCTGCATTCCTACGGAGT
This sequence comes from Grosmannia clavigera kw1407, assembly GCF_000143105.1. Lineage (NCBI taxonomy): Eukaryota > Fungi > Ascomycota > Sordariomycetes > Ophiostomatales > Ophiostomataceae > Leptographium > Leptographium clavigerum. Next base: position 463,442 of record NW_014040810.1, on the reverse strand, counting down.
ACTCCGTACTGTCCAGGATGCAATTCTCAAAAAATGGAAAAATCGCCCGCATACGCTACCCCACCAACAACGTTGCGAAAAGGGTACCGAGGGAATTAATTGGCCGACATTATACATACTCCGTACGAAGCGCATATGGGAAGCGAGCAAATTACAACTTGAAAAACAGCGTTTAGAATCTCGATTTTGGATTGGTCGAATGACTGATTTCAGTAGTGGCTAAATTCCAAACCATGTGCCTTCCCCCTCCTCGAATGTCAAGGGGAGACAAAGCCTAATATCGTAGTAAACAAAACGCCTTGCATTTACCGTACGTAATCCTCGCAGGTCGCCTGTTAAGTACGGAGTATGTGCCGCTATACCGGTCTGTGGGGACAAAAATATGAGGACGACCCGAGTCGAACGGATGACCTTTGGAACTGGAAGCCAACGCTACTACCACTGAGCTACGTCCCCATTTGTTGTTAGAGATTATGGTGGTCAGCAGCCACGAATGTTTGGGCATACAGGAAATTGGCAATTGGCAACAATCTACAGAGTACAAGGCTGAGCATTTTCACGATTCCAAAAGCGACATAACTTCTCGGCAGCAGCAAGCTTTTCTCTTTTTGCACCAAAATTCTCGGGTTCTAGGGCACGGCTAAATAATCCTTTTTCATCCCAGTATATTTTTGGGCAAAGACATGAATTTCAAATGGGAGAAGCGCTCTAAACTATCAGTATGCCGTGGCTAAACCTTCGAGATAACATCGCCGTCAGGGTGTCATATCTGCTGTCAAGTCGTTTCCAGTCGATTAATTCAGAGCCCTTGAACTTTCTATCGTTCTCTTATCGAGCTTGACCGCCCACCGTATAAATTGGTAAATTTAGTGCAGATGTACTCCGTACGTATGGATAAAAAAGATTGTCGCTAACTAACGAGTAAAATAATACGAGACGGGTGATAATAATTGGTGATTCCCTAAGATCAGCTAAAGGACGATGTACAAGCGATTGTTCGTCTAAAGTACGCCCGTAGTGCAGCACAAATATTGTCCGGAGTCCTTCGATCCTTGCAAGACGCCGACACTCACCGCATTTCACCACCAGTTCGAACCAGAAAAAGCCGGTAATAAAGGCTGTGCGACTCACCAAGATCACCAATATTTTGCAGTATTCTCGGATACGTCAGACATTGTCGTCAGCCCGGCCCAGTGCGGATAAGTCGAAACGTATCGACGGAGATATTCTAAATAAGGACCAGGAAGACGGTAGTGTTGGATGTTTCACCAAACTGATGAGCAACACCATCAACCGGGAGTCCGTTGAGATGGACAAACCCAGCAAGAACGTAGTCAGCAGCTCGGTCTATCAGAGCCGATAAATGGTGAGGTGCAGAGAGAAAAACCTTTGGAATAAGATATTTGTCCGCATCAGGCTTCTGATGCCCAGAGAGCTTGCGATTATCTCTTAATCGGAACTGGAAAGCTGTGTAATCTTAGCCATAGAAAGTACTCGGGGCACCAGATCGACTAGCACATTACAAATCGCTAGATTTTTCTCTCTTACAACACCGATGAAACTAAGTTCGTAAAGTAACGGCAGAGACTATGGTCATCGATGACTTTCCTGTTTAAAATGACGCAGGGCAGTATGTCTATGACCTAAGCTGCTTGGCTTTGGGTCGATGATTACTGTCTCTAGGCAAGGGAGAGCTGAACTGAGTGGCTAAGCTCGGCTTTGAGGTCGCAAAGGAGTTCTCTATCACAAAAAAGTGGACGCCGGAAGAACTGCGGCGATTCTGTTGCTTCTGATGATCGGAGTTCCGTACAGTATAGTGCGTGCGGTATGTCAAGAACTGGCATGCCCCGAACGGAATTCACCTAAGCACAATTGCATGCTTACAAATGTTATCAACCGGCCTCTAGCGCTACTGACAAGCTTTTACCGGAAAGGCGTTTATGGAGACACTTAGAGAAGAAGGACGAATGTCTGCGATTTTGTGAGTTGAGTGGCTGAGCTCCTACTACGCAATAGAGAAACCAATAGTGAGCCCAAGTACGCCCAGCATAAGGGAAAACCCCCGGTCTCACCAGACTGGCCTATCGCTCTAGTTTCACGGGGAGATTTAAGCCTTTTCTGTCCAACAAAAGCATTTCTCCGACTTGGTGCTCATAATAATCAAGATATTAGCACAGAGTTAGAGCCTGCAGTGTGGGCATGACGTCCAGGTCCGGCCAGAGGATTAGGATCGTCACCACATCCTGACTGCTCTAACCATCTGGCTCCGATGCGGTTGCAGAGTATCGTAAGCGAAAAGCTGCATGTGATATTTAAAGACGGAACGTAATTGACACCGGATTGGGAGATATGGTCCCGTTTCCTCCATCAATGCTGACTTTAGGGCGCTGCCAAAATGTAATGTGCAACTTCTAGAGCCCTATGAGGTCGCGGCATTTTTCTGCGATGGAAAACGTTGAAACCGGTAAGCACTAGCTGCCTTAGCAGTGGGGGAGCAAAAGCTTATCTCTGGAATTGGAGCACGTGAAGGCAGTACTGCCTCGTTAAATGCGGGGCGACGATGTCGCAGACTGCTTTGGCAATCCACTCGAGGACACCTGCATCGTGCACAATTTCATACGACCGCGTCCTGGCATCAAGTAGGACAAAATGGTGCTGAGAGAATGGGATCTGTCGCAGCTCCGTCAGGTTTTGCCGCTGGAAGATAGCGAGCTCGTTCAGATCGTCGACTACGCCAATCGGCTCGACGACTCAGAAGCAAAGGCACATCTGCACAATCTTTTGGGCGACTCCGTGGCATCCACCGATTTTATCGGCTCCTACATGGAGCATCGAGGCGGGTTGTTGCGAGACCAATCAACTGTGGTCAACGGCCCGTCGCCTTTGGATATGCCTGCAACTGATCTCTCGAATAATAAAGTCTGCCCGCCTATGGACAACAAAGACGACGATGCTCCACCACCGTATGCCAGCAGTACGAGCTCCGGCTTTGCGCATCCCCGTCACACAAACGCAGTGATGGAGGCGGCAAAAATTCGCGCGGAGGACGAGGTAAATCAAGGATCTGAGGCGGTTCTGAGCTCAACTGACGATCCGCAGCAAGAAATGCAACAGCAGCTGCAAGTGCTCCAATACAACTACCGCATTTACAACAGCGAGATTGAGCCGGAGCACGACTCGGACTACCTGTGCGTTTGTCCAATCCACAAGTACAAGCGTAGGAAAATGGCGCGAGTCCCAGTTCTGGAGCGCTGGTCCAAGGCGGTCCAGTACCCAGGCGAGAAGTTTTACAGTGACCTGCAAGGCGTGGCGGTGTTCAGCTGGAACCCATACAGCATGCTTCCTTCCGTGTTTGGGTATGGCCAATCGGTACGAGGCATGGGCTCATTTGGCATGTGCCAGCCCTTGGCAGACTGCCATGCGGCAAATCTTAGGCAGACGATTGCCTTGAACAATCGGCTGAACAGAGAGGCACAAGCAAAAGTCAACGACTACGAGCCGAAGGTCAATATCTGGGAAGCCGAGGACGAAGTGGTGGAGAAAGAAACGGCATCCCGGTTCGCAAAGTTTCGCAAGGCTCTTGGCGGCAAGTCGTCCACAGAAAAGGCACAAGAAAAGGCAAAGGAGGTTCGAGAAGCCATCCTGAACGAGGAGCAGGGCCGGTGGCCCGACGCGCAATGGCAGCACATTGTGGCGACGTACCAGGACAAGGTGGGAATGGCGGGGAAGATTGCAGCGCTTCGATTAAGCTGCCCGGTGCAGTACCTACATCTCCTCCGAGCCGGGTATTTTGAGCCGATCCCGGTGGCGTGGGCCAACCGGGCGTCGAACCCGCTAAAGTTCAGCGTCGAGGCGGCTGCAGGGATCCGGGGCATCACGCCCGTGTGGAGAGGGTATGAGGACCTGGCCGAGGAGCGGCTGTACTGGGTGCTCAACCACCGCGAGGGCTCTGTGGGGACACGGATGAAGCCGGACTTCATCTCGGAGATGGCAATGGCGCATGCGCGGATGGCAACGGCAGTGGAGCCGCCACCGCTGTACTTCTCGGCGGACGACACATGCCATGTGCAACACACGACGGCGGGCTACTCGAGGCAGGTGATGCCGGCGCCTTTCCAGGCGTATGACCGGCCAGAGGTGGCCGAGGACGACAGCATGATCCTGCTGGATGTGTCGGGGTCGATGGGCTTTGAACCGCTGCGGCCTGTGTACGAGCAGTACCTGGTGACGGGGTATGAAAAGTCGACGCAGCCGAAGAACCGAGGTGAGAGTGGGATGGAGAGACACAGAGACGAGAAGGCGGCTAACGAAACAGATGTGGCGCGGGCGGTGGTTCGACGGTTCACAGACGCCTTGGCCAACCACGACCACCAATCGAAGGGCTATGACTTGGTGACGTTCGCCAATAGGGCCCATTACGTCGGCACGGTCAACCATGTGAACTTTGACTCGATGTGGGGGGGCATCCGCTTTGGTGGGGGCACGAGGGTGATGACAGGCTGGCAGATGGTCAAGGACCTGCACTTCCAGAAGCACTCGGGCAGCGCAGTGCATCACGAAGTGTACGGGTGGCAGGCCGGGCCGGAGACGCCGATGCTGCGGCTGCTATTGCTGCTCGACGGCGAGGCCACGGACATGGACGAGTTCGAGCTGGACCTGCTTGGGTTATCGTGGGCCCACGTGACCATATTTCTGATCGGCGTGGACGGCTGTCCGCATCACCACCGGCACGCCAACGAGCTGCAGCGGATCAGCGACGTGAACCACCACGTGTCGTTTGTGGACGCGCAGGGCAACTGTCCGGAGCGGTTCGTGACGCACGAATTGCTGAAGCGCCACCTGGGCTATGACGTCTCAATGCGCGAGTTTGAGCAGATGGAGCGGCCGCCGGTGTACGCGGAAATTGCATGATTGCGCAAGCTGGGAGCTGTAGGCAATGAGGTAATGGGTATTGGGGCGGCAGTTGGGGGCATGAAGAAAACGTGGGCGGCAGCGCGATAAGGCCTGTTTCATGATGCTGGAACAGTAGCAATACTGTAGCAATAATTAGTATCTTACGGCAGCACGGCTTCAGCTCCTGCAGGACCCCACACGATATGGAAAAAGGACGGACAGAAAGGGGAACCTAGCCCGGTCTAGGCGGGACCAGGTATCGAGATGGTTAGGGCTGACCGGTGCCAAGGGACTAGGAAGCCTCCAGGATCGCCGGATCCGTGCCGGCCTCGAGTCGTTGAGGGATTTCCAGGATGCAATCTCTCACTTCTCATATTGCTGCCCACCAGCGGCCAGGAGTAAGATTACGGGCGGGGTCTTGTTGTCGCTAAAACATGCCTAAAGGGAGGATGTGCTTGGGCTCCAGGTACGTTCCTCGCCCCTGAGCCCTGGAGGTCGAGCAGCGCTAGCGGGTGCAAATGCTGCAGTCAACTGGAGTGGGCTTAGCAGGCCCTGAGGGTGCGCGGCGGGGGTTACAGCGGGGCCAGCAGCCCTGTATGTTGCAGGCGGCTGCAGGTGGCTGCAGGGGTGACAGCTCTCCTGCGTGGAAGATGGAAGTTCGGCCGAAGGGCTCGTATTTAACCAGACCCCGCGCTCGACTGATTTGTTGCGTGAGGTGTGCAGTTCATCCGTCCAGCTCACAGCTACCTCACAGCTACTCCGTACCTCACTGCTACCTCCCAACGGAAGACAGGTCAAGCTTAGCTCCAGCTCATTTCCAGCTCATTTCCAGCCCAGCTCCAGCTCAGCTCCAGCTTAAATCCAGCTCAACTCCACCTACTCAACACAATGTCGCAAGACGAGCCGGTCGACCCGCTGGCCGACATTGACTCTGTCGACTGGGCGGCGGTGGCCCACGCATACGGCCCAGCCACGGACATTCCCGATGCGCTGCGGCGACTGCAGCAGGCCGACGACGTGCAGGATGCGTACTGGGTGCTATATGGCAACCTGTACCATCAGGGCACGCGATACGCGGCCACGGCGACAGCGATCCCGTTCCTGTACCGGCTGCTGGACGATCCGCACACGCCACAGAAGGAACTGCTGCTGGAGTACCTGACCAAGCTGGCCATCGGGGCCAACTCAACGCAGTCGCCCATGGGCCAAGCCGAGGCTGGCTGGCTCGAGACTGTGCGTGCGATGCAAAGCGACCCAGCCTATGTCGACCGCCTGCGCCAGACCCAGGCCACCTGGCTGAACGCGAGCACGAGCCAGGCCGACCGCCAGAAGCGTGAGCGCGAGCTGCAGCTGCAGCCGAAGCCCGAGGGCGCCGTCGAGGTTGCCATGATGAACCACCGCGCCTACGCGGCCGTGCAGGCCGGTGTGGACTCGCTGATCGCCCGCCTGCAGGACCCAGCCGCCGTCGTGCGAGCCCATGCGGCCTATACGATGGCTTGGTTCCCGGCCGTGCAGCCACAGACACGGCCAGCACTCGAGGCCCTGCTGGCGACTGAGCCGGACGTTGCCGTCCGCGCATCTGCCCTCTTTTCCCTAGCCATCACCCAGTACATGACCGGCGACCTGGCTGCCGACAGCGCCGTCGCCCGGCTGCTTCAGGCCGAGGCAGCCGCTCCAGACGCCGACCTGTTCGTCCGCTGGGTCGGCTGTCTTGGCCTGCTGAAGCTGCGCTGTCAGACCGCCGACCAGCTCGCGCTCGTTGCCCGCAAGCTCACGGACGACGCCTTCCTCAACGAGTACGAGTCTGAGAACCTGGAGGAACGCGGAACCGTCTTCCCGTTTGCCGCCCACGACATCGAGGACCTCGCTGCTCTCGCCACCCTCGAGACCGCCGGACTCAAGGGCAGCGAGCACCCCGAGTTCGCCCGCGCCATCATGCAGACATTTGCCAGCGCCAGCGGACTCGAGCTCCTCAGTCTCACAGCGTCCTGCATTAACATCGCCTTTGACGGCGTCACTCCCCCCCGCGGCGCTCCCTTCCACACCTTCACCCCCTTGCAACAGGAACTCCTGCACGCCCTGCTCAATGTCAGCGACAGCATGTGGGCTTTTGCCAACTTCACCATGATCATGGACCAGTGGACTTTGCCCGGGTCCAAGCCCGAGCTCGAGAAGCTCGTTCGCTCCTCATGTACATGACCGCATTTTATTTCATCTAGACAGCGTCCGAGCATTGCATTTCACACATAGATAGCACTACAGAGTATCAAGCCCGTCCCCAGCTACTTTCCGTGCATAGATCGTATACGCTGTGGCCACCGACGACCTGCCAACTTGCACAGTCGTGGCAAGTGCCTGGGCTACCGTGGCAAGGCTCTTGTTCATCGCCGCCATCACCGCTGGTGCTGATGCTGCCGGCACAGCCGCGATAACCTCGTAGAACTCTCGCATCATCTCCGCCTCCTTCTCTGCTGGAATGGCCCTCTTCTGCTTCGTCGATAGGTCTTTTCTGTATGGCTCGTACTTCGTCCCCAGCTCGGCCCAGTAAAGCGTCTTGATAGCTATCGCTTGTTCACCCGCCGCCAGCCTCGTTGCCATGGGCGTCCCAATGTCGTAGAAGAGCCTGCGCCACACCTCCGTCACTTTCGCCGCATCTTTGCGCCCCAGACATAGTTTCCCCGTAATTGTGATCATGCTGACAAGGACATCCCCCATCGCTTTGGCTGCGGCTTTGTCTTCTTCGGAATAGCATCTCACACCATCCGCATACTCGTCCGTGGCTACAACCGTGGCACTGGCTGTGGCACTGGCTGTGGCAGCAGTACGGATGGCATGGCTAATGGCGCGCACGGCGGCCTCAGGATCGGCTTCGGCTGCGTTGGCTTCTGGACTTGTCCGGCCGTCCACGTATGGCAGGGGCGACCTTAGCGGGATGTCTTCGTATCCGTCCTTCTTCTGATTGCGCACAAGACAAAGACAAAGCCAGGCCAGCCAATCTGTCCTGTTTGGTCTGTTTTCTCCTGTGGATGACATAACTTTCTGCGGTTGGCCTGAAAAGACGGCCTTGCTGTAGGAAACTCACAGGTGATGCTATCAAATGGAGAGAATGATGGCCACTTGTCAATTTTTTAGAAAGCTTGTAAAAAGTGGTAAGAATGATGCTGCGTAGTCGAAACGTATTACAGTTGCTTACATGGTCCAACAGTACCACTGTATCTTGTAACCAAAAGGCAGTAGTAAGCGCCACGTCACCTAGAAGCAGCCAAGTTTACTTTTTTGTTCTGTTCGAACAGCTATAAATTCAGGTAGATCTATCTCTATAAATATGACAATAACTACAACTCTTCGTACGTCAACTGGAACCAAGCAGCATCTGCGATGCTGCATCAACATCGGCAGCTGTCCCACATACCAAACCCGCCCTTTCATCACAGCTCACCGACGGCCGGCTAAGAATGGGCTCGCCATCCAGTGGGTCAAGTGCCCGTCCTCCAGCGCACTCCACCACAAGCGCCACAGGACACAGCTCGTACAGCCTTCGCAGCTTGGCCGCGCTGGTGGCCGTCACCGGCGATATGTAGACGCCGTGGCCCTTGACCAGCGCGTGCACGATGTCCGGAACGAGGCCGCCGCTGTATCGCAGCGTGTATCTGTTCTGGATGTACTGCGTAATCAGCCGCTGATACGCGTCGTTGTCCGCGGCCGCCCGGAGGTTGGCCGGTGCAAAGTAGCGCGTCTTGAATGGAGCGTCGGCGTAGCGCACACATTCTCGGACAGTCTCGTAGCCACCAGAAATACCATCCTCGAGGCCGACCTCGAAGCAGACCGGCTCGGCACCCGGCACGCGCAGAGCCACGATAGCCGTCGTACGTGGACCATAGACGCCCAGGATGGCGGCGATCTGCTTGTCTGCCGGCCGCTGGCGCAGCGCCGAGGCCCCGTCCCAGATGCCGATAATCGTGCCAACGGTCCAGTTTGGCGCAATGATGGAACTACCGTCAAGAGGGTCGAAGGCTACCGTGTACTGTTCAGAGGCATTTGCGTCCACAGCCACGCCTGTCGGCTTCTCTATCGGATCTTCCTCGCTGCTCGCAGTTACGACGCTAGGGCATCGAGCCAGGGCCGTGCGGACGAGATCCTCAGCAGCAATGTCCACGTTCAGCTGGCCATCGCCAAACACGTTGGACGTTCCGGCGAGGGTAATTCGGGAGGACTTGCGCAACGCTTTGGCAATGTCGGCAATGCAGTCCAACAGAGCTGGGAGCACCGATGTACCTAGCTGAGGACGTCCATGTGGAAGTAGCAGGCCTTCAATATAGCTCGCCATGGAATCAAGTGCCTCGTCGGTAGCAACACGTTTTCTGGTGGCTGTTTGCAACTCACATCGGGCGTTATTTGCGCTACTAAACGTTGCTGCAGAGTACTTGACCCGTGTGTGCCTGAAATTCCAGGCCAGAAAATAAATTACCTCGCACGCACCTTGCCCATTTGGGATAACTGCCTTTTATTGGCTGGATTGCCACTTTAGGAAGTACTCATCTCATTAGTCAGATTCCTCTGACTCTGCACACTGTGGGTTCCAGAATTAGGAGCAGTAATCAGGTCGATATGTACACCATGGAGCGTTAAGTGCCGTTTCTAATTGTTCCACTGCCTCGGAGAGTTCTAGAGTTTGTTTTGAGAAGCCAGATGTTGATTTGTATATATCGTGAAGCGTCTTGCCTGTCTTGACAGCCAAATCTACCACTGTGATCACGTTGACTGCCAACGACAAAGCTGATATTGGATCCATAGTAGTGATGATATGACGATCAAACGGGAGACTACGGAATATGATAAGTATGTTGAGAGAGAGCAGCCGGTTGCAAGCGTATTTTTCACGGAGGTGCAAAATGAGGCAGTGCTGTTCGTGTCGAATGAGCTGGACCAGAGTGGGTGTGAAATGAGGACGTGTGGCGCGGGGTGGAAAGACACATGTACCCCGTGGCGTATCACTCAAATACCCACCTATTTGTTAAGGAAATCATGCTCATCGGCACAGCTCGGAAGTAACAACACACATGGACACACGAATGCTCACTGGGTGCCCATAAGAATTCGACAGTTCATCAGGCAGCAACCCCGCGAGCCGCCGCATTGTGACTTTTTTTATATTGTTTTGGAGATAATTCAAAGCAGGGAATCATAGCATCTCAGGGGGTTTTGTGTTCTCGTATTTTTTTTGTCAAACAGACTTCACCAGAGTGCATACTGTAAACGAACATTCACCAGGAGTTTCAGTAGTAACCAACTGATTTTGAGATGCATAGAACGTCAGCGTGATTCGTTTTATAGTAATAGCTTTGCTAGCTCCTTTCCCCTGTTTCCTGAAAACATCCTTTTTATGAGTGTTCTATCCCAGAATCATAACCTTGAAAAAACAAAAATGATACGTACTTATGCTATTACCTAGTGTCTGGTGTGGACTCTAGATGAGGGATGTGGAAAGGCAGTTTTGGGTCCTGTAGATGTGTTAAGGACGACGTTATCTCGAAATAGTGGCCTGAAGTATGTTTTGTAGAGTATGTGAGTTGGGATCAGACATCTGCATCTAACGACAGAAATTGTACAGAGGCTGCCAATTAGTGAGTAAGATTGTAAGCAGAAGTAGAAGAACAGCAGTCTCAATATACATCTAGCCCACTAACGATCCTCTAGATCCTCGTACAAATACGCCGTACACAGGGAAGAAAGATGTAGCATGTCATGTCATTAGTAATCACCACGTAGTCGACATATTTCCAGATTAGGGCAGCGCGCGGTCTTTGCACTTGAAAAGGACGACAACGAACGACATGAGATTAGAAATAAAGCTCGGCCGCAAACTTGGACTTACGCCGAGACCCCGTACAGATGGGATTTCTCAGGCCTGGTTCAAGTATAAATGTGGTGTTCCATGCGGAAGACACATGTAGAGAAGTAATAGTTGACAAACGACACAAACGGCGTAACGATCTCTCCCATAAACAGTTCTCGTACCCCCATCTTCTTACCGGGTACGTCGATCATTGCAGTTTCTGGTGGCTCCGGCCAAGTTGGTTGCACCGTTGTCGATGTCCTCCGTGAGACCACAAAGAATAGCGGGTTCGTTCTGGGAGAAAGGCAAGAGACGATAGCAGTCCGTGCCATCGTTTGCGTACACATTCAACTGACCTCAAAGCTTAAGGCTCGTGAGAATGTGGCAGGCATTACCGCCACCCTGACTGTCGACTACAGCGATGTTGCTGGTACCGCTAAGCTCATTGCCAGCCCAACGTCGATACAGTCATCTGCGCGATTTTTGTGATGGACCAAGAATCTTCTGATGCCAAAGTAAGATTAGCCAAGGCGGCAGTCCAGTCTGGCACAGTCAAACGGTTTGTCGCCAGCGACTGGGGCATTGAACAGCCCGAAGAGTAAGTAGTGTCGGATGTCCATTTTTTATTTACTTTTTTACTAACCTCCTCATCTACTAGCTCACCTATATACCCATCCCGTTAGGCTGCTAAAATAGAGCTCAAAAAGACGAATCTGCGATGGACCACCTTCTACACCGGATACTTCATCGATTATCATGCCCCGCCAGAGGTCAAAACGTATATCTCGCAAGCCGTTTTTGCCATTGATGTCGCAAACAGGGTCGCTGCCATACCGGGGAGTGGAAATGACGTCGTTGCTTTCAAGTATTTGTTCGACTTAGCCACGTTTGTCGCCAGACTGTTAAAACAACCTACCTGGAATCACAAGTCATACGTATATGATCGCCTGACTCTGAATGAGCTGCTATCTCTTGCGGAAAAAGGCAGGGGTACGTGAATAGCCGACAGTCAGATAATCCTTCTCGTGTTGTATCAGAACTCTGACATGTTCAGGAGGAAGATTTGCTGTTGCGCACGACTCGGCAGAAACGCTCGCGAGAAACGAAATCGCCGAATTACCAGGATTCACCAAAAACTATGCCGTTATACCGAAAGAGAACGCGTTGCCATATCTCGCCCTCTTCGGGCTTTGGGTGATCTCTGGCCACCATGATGTGCCACCAGACAAATCTCTCAACGCCATGTTCCCAGACGTGAAGACCACAACAGCTGCAGACATTTTGGCAGGTTGGAAAACTCATTGGGATGGCACAGTACTGATGTTGACATATTTGTGTTCTTTAACAACTCAAGCGTCAATCATATCAACAGGGCTTTTGATCCAGCACCGAGAAGCGCTGTGCTATGTCCCAAGTATCCATGTCAGGTTTTACGAATCTTCCGCACATTCTGCATGATACGCAGCGTTATCCCCGGCCCTCCAAAGGCCTGAAGGGAGCCCGCAGCTTCGAAGAGATCGCAGAAGGCTTGCTCCTGACTCTCCAGAGCCATGCATCCTGCAATACAGTGTGGCCATGATAGTGTGGAAAGGTGCATGTATTCTCATGCACTAGAAGCTAGTGCAGGCTGTACTGCGGGAGTGAAAACTCTGCACACTGACCCACAGGGTCACGTGCAATAGATAGACTGTGCAGCAGTGCCGGTGTGGACACCTGCAGCAGAAGACCCAACACGTTAATCATACTTTCGCGGATAACCGGGTCTGCCGGTGGTGTGGCCGCACTAACAGCCAGAGCGGTGATGTCGGCCTGGACTGCATGCACAGCGGCGTCCATGCGGCCGGCCAGGACATCCCAGACGTTGTGGGCGAGGAAGTAGGTGGACAGGCTCATGGCGGTGTGGAAGAGGGCGCGGCTGTGCTGGAGTGTGGCGAGCAGCCAGCTTCGGCCACCCTCAAACATAGGCGGCGGTAGGCGGGAAAGAGAAAGGGGAAGACGTGATCGAGGTAGAGGGTGGTAAAGTCCATCTTCATGTCCTCGAGGGTCAGCGCGTCCAGAATAGCCTCGACTGCCGGCTCCGGCCGGCTGGGATGTGCTCCAGTAATCCTTGACACGGTCGTAGACTCCTCGTCAATACCAACAGTAGCCTTGAGGCAGTTTCTCTCAGCTGTCGCTGTAGCTCTGCGTGCTCGCATCGTCTGCCCGAAACTTTTCTCAGGCAACACCAGAGACGTAGCTGCTCTAGAGCGCCAAAACCTGCACACGTATCCCCCCTCCACGGCGGGTCTCTTCACCTTGCTTGATCTGTGCCCGTATCTGCTGCGCCATGTCGGCCTGCCTGCCGCCGTTATCCATCCAATCCGGTCGGGTGTCGCCGTTGTGGCAGCCGATCTGGAGCGTTGCACATACCGTACAGACGGGCCGTCGCCGGTCGCATTTCTTCTTCCGCCGTCTGCATGTCTAGCACGACATTTCGCGGGTCTGGCACCTTGTCGACGTGCTGCTGCCGATCATGAAGCATATTGCAAGATGAGCTCGAGTCGTACTCGTACAGTAATTGTCGATTTATAAGATGAGATCTCTATAAGATACACTGTGATTTAGTGGATTTGGCCCTCTCTTTACTTGTCAGGTACATCACGTGCAGTGTGCATTTTTATTTGCTCCGGCACAGTGACACTGGAATGCTCTTTGTTCGATAACCCGCCGATCTTCAGCCTGCCGCTGCACATGCATTTCATATCCATTTCTTTCCCCCGATACTCTCGTGCTTCACCGGGCTGCTGCCGAAGAACTGCCCGCATTCAAATGTCTCCGTTGCTACTAACTCCTAAAAACTTTCCGTATGGATTGCACGCCTGACTAGAGACAGCGGAGAAATATGCCGAAGTACTTTTTCAACTTGAAAACTCACATGGCTTTGCAGACATACCCCAAATCCTTGGCAAAGTTCCGTACTGTCCAAATTGCGGAGGTCATTCCTTGACCCGGTGTTCCGTCGTCGTGTCTGCTGCAGCTGCTCCTTCTGCGTGTCAGAAACATTGGGGCCCCGCATTCCAAGTTGTGGTTTTCCGGCGTCGAAACTCTGTTGCAGACATCCGAATAATATGTGCATGGCTAGATGCGGTTCACAAATTGGCGCAATTAAATCCCTCCATGTCCAATTAAAGTTGACCGCCACTGCGTCATTCAACAGCAGACAAGAGCGTTGTGGTCTGATGGGTCTCCATAGCAGATCATGATGTCACGTAAATGCGAAAAAAGAGGAGCCGCAACGAAGGACAAAGCAGCAGACAGGCAGCTTATACTCCTCACTCTCTCCCCAGCCCACCGGTCAGTCTGCGATGACAGGCCCGGCAGCTGGAGTCTCGTAACGAGGAGGTGAGGTATTTAAACGAGCATGGTGGGAGTTGAAGAGCAGCTTGCCTTTACCTCTTGACTTTGTCTTTCCGGCAGCTCATTTCGTGTCGTTGCTCTCTCCACTCAACAGCCTCTACACCTACTATCAACGCCACCCACATCTCTAAGTAAACAATGCCGTCCGCCACAAGCGCAATTCCGGCGACGCAGCGCGCCGCTGTCAAGGAAGGCCACGGTGCCTCGGCCAAAACGCCACTGCGCGAGGTAGCCGTGCCGCAGCCGGGCCCAGACGAGATCCTGGTCAAGCTGACGTGGACGGGCCTGTGTGCGAGCGACAAGTCGCTGCTGCACGACGAATGGGGTGGCGTCGGCCTGGCCATGACACCCGACACCCACGGCATCGCCGGCCATGAGGGTGTCGGCCGGGTCGTGGCCATGGGTCCGGGCGTCGAGGCCGCCGGCCGCTGGAAGCTGGGTGACCGTGCCGGCATCAAGTGGATCGCCAGCGTGTGCGGCCACTGCGTCTTCTGTCGCGACTCCTACCAGGGTGGTGAGGTGCTCTGCCTGCACCAGAAGAATTCCGGTTTCTCTGTCGCCGGCACCTTCCAGCAGTACTGCGTCACCTCGGCCGCCTACGCGACCGTCCTGCCAGACGCCGTCTCCGATGAGGAGGCTGGCCCCATCATGTGTGGTGGCGTCACGGCCTACTCCGCCTGTAAGCGCAGCCAGGTCCGTCCTGGACAGTGGATCGTCCTTCTCGGCGCTGGCGGCGGCCTCGGCCATCTCGGCCTCCAGTACGCCAAGGCCATGGGCATGCGCATCATCGCCGTCGACGGCGGCGCTGCCAAGCGCGAGATCTGCCTCCGCATGGGCGCAGAGATCTTCCTTGACTTCGCCGACACCCCCGACATGCCTGCCGCTGTCCTCGCTCTCACCGACGGCATCGGCGCCCACGGCGTCATCAACTTTGCCGCCGCTCCCTCCGGATATGCAACCGCCCCTTATCTGCTGCGCAGCAACGGTACCCTCGTCGCTGTCGGCATGCCCGGTGACCCGGCCGTGCTTGCTGGTGCCCCGCCCATGATGTTGGCTATCAAGGTATGCTGTTATCCGAGTCTTAATCTTTGCCCTGTTTGCTTAGTAAGCTGATCCTCTGCCCAGAGACTCAATATTGTCGGCAGCGCCGTGGGCACCCTTGCCGACGTGGACGAAGCCCTCGACTTCACCGCACGTGGCCTGGTCCACCCAATCCTAACCAAGGGCACTCTGGCCGACGTCGACAGACTTATGGACGACATGGTGTCTGGAAAACTTGCCGGGCGGGCAGTGCTGAAAATTGAGGACTAGATGAAAGCGAGTGAATCAGGGCAACCAAGTCATCTTCTAAGAAATAGGACAGTTAGCGTCGAGTCATTATATGAATTGTGTATGAAATTTCTTATGTATACGGAATAC
Source organism: Grosmannia clavigera kw1407 (assembly GCF_000143105.1). Lineage (NCBI taxonomy): Eukaryota > Fungi > Ascomycota > Sordariomycetes > Ophiostomatales > Ophiostomataceae > Leptographium > Leptographium clavigerum. Next base: position 447,898 of record NW_014040810.1, on the reverse strand, counting down.
CTGACAGCACCGGGCACGAAAAGCGGTAAGAGGTGCCGCTTTCCTACGGAGTAGGCTCTACGGAGTATCGGATGACAGCAATGGCGAAAAGCGGATAACCTGGTTACATGTATGCATGTAAACCATTTCGCGCTTAGGTAGAAATGCATCGCGGCAATTTAAGGGTCTGTACGGAGTAAAGAGTTCGGATATCTATTATACGTTTGTGTGCTTCTGTTTATATTTTACTGTCAATCCAAAAAAAAAAAATCTGGCCGTAATTCATTAGCCGCCTGATTTCCCCTTTCCCTTTAGGGAACAAAACTGATTCAATCTATCCCAGCCCGGTCCCCTCAAACAATAAAAACCCAACACTCCTGGTCCCCCGACCTGTGCTAGCTCTCACCTGGTCCTTACACAAACCTAAACTTGTTCATGTTCTCATACAGGACATTATGCAACGTGTGGATCCGCACCCATGGCTCATAGTGCGGCGTGATCAGCCGGTTCAGGCAGGACGGCTTGCACATCTGGTTGATGTCAATGTAGAACAGCTGCTGGTAGAGGTGGTTGCGGCGGGCATTCCAAATGCCCTGAAGTCGTGTCAGTAAGGTTGTGTTTGCAATCACGCTATCTTCTGAAAAACTCACCGAAGAGCTAGCTAGTTCATCAAAGTCCTTGGCGAACGTCTCGGCCTCTTCCCAGCTGCGCAGGCGCGCATGGCCAGCGCGTATATAGTCGTCAAGCCGGTAGCCCCGAGGGCCCCAAGCCTGCCAGATAATCACGCCCTCGGGACCGACGCCAATGGTGACGATGTGGCCGAAGCTCAGGTACCGATCGTCCTCCCAGGACGCGTCGCCAAAGAAGCAGGCCATCTCAACATAACGCACGTCAACGAGCGAGACAGCCATGACGGTTGTACGATTGGCACGCTGGGCCAGAAGCTTGGCGCGGAACATGGCAGTTCGCAGTGAGGCCGACCTCGTGTTCTGTGTGACGCGGAACGGCGGTGCGCTGCCCAGCAGGCGCGAGTGCTTGCCCAAGGTGCCGTGCACGCAGGTGTCGGAGTGTGAGGCTGCTGATAGCATCACTAGGGACGACGCCATACGGTCTGAACGCCACAGGTCACCCTGCAGACTGGCATTGCTGCTGCTGTGGACCGGCTTTGCTTTGTGGAGGTCGGGGCGTCCCAGAGGACCAAAGCGACGGATCAAACTGCTGTGCCTGTGCCTAGGGGTGTTGAGACTAGCCAGAGCGCTCAGTCCGTCATACGCACCGTAGCCGTCATAGCCGCCAAATGTTCCGGCGCCGCCAAAAGTGCCATTGCCACTATGGTCATAGCCGCTCAGCACGCCGGCGTCCAGCCCACCGAGGTTGTGCAAGGTGCTGAAGAGCTCGCTGCTGTGGCGCGCCAGCTCCACCTTGATAAACGGGCCCTGCAAAACGTAGCGGTGCTCGGCCAGACTTTCTTGTAGCTTGATAAAGGCAAAGCTGGCAAAGTCAGGGCCCTGGCGAAAGAAGGCGGCCACCTTCTCTTGCAGGGCTAACAGTGGCGACGTCTGCAGCGGCAGCACGTTGACGGCACTCAGCAGGCTGATCATGTCGATAGGCGTCGAAGGCGGCGTGAGCGCGCAAAATAGGGACCCTTCGTCTGCGTCAGTGCGTCCAAGATCATAGCGGCCTGTGCTGGTACTGTCAATGTACGCGCCGTCATCTTCATCCGGGCGGGGCTTAAATTGGCTGAAATATTCTTCGCTGCCATCGTCCTCATCCTCGTCCTCTTCCATATTCGAGACTGCTACTGCATCGTTTTCGCCGTTTTCACTTTCCTTGTCTTCTTCGTAATTCTCTGCGGCCGTGGGCATGGATGTGGGCATGGACGTGGGCATGGCCATGGCCATGGGCATCGGCATGTTGCTGGACTCATCCGTTTCGACACCCATCGGACCTCCGTACTGTTCACCAAACAAGTTTCCGCTGGCCCCGATGTCTTCGCTGCTCCTGGGAGTTCCAGGCGGAGATGGTTCTTCATCTGCGAAAGGCCTTTGGTCTGGAGAGGATCCCTGGCTTGTAGAGGGCCCCTCACTCAGCCCCTCGCCCGAAAAGGGCCCCTGGCCCAAAACGTGACCACGCTCTTCTGCGACTATGAAGAAGCCATCGGAGTCTGAGTCGGTGAAGTCTCCGACTGCACTGCGGCGGGCCTCTTCGCATGCAGCCTCAAACTGCACGCTGAAGGGCCCCTCCCCGACAGGCTCTTCATCGTCCGTTTCTATCGGTTCGGTGTCCACAACGATGCTGGTTTCATCTTTAGACACGTCGCCCAAGGACAGATCATTGGGCATCTGTGGCAACTCCTGCAGCTGCGGTTCATCCGAGTTCGCGTCAGAATCCGCTCCCATTTCGGACGGGCCACTGAGAATTTCCATTGAGGGGGTGCTCGGCATCTCTCCGGGTCTGCCAGTGGATCCGATCGCTTCTCTGGGGCTTCTAGCTACGAACAACGGGGAAAGTGTGGGTAGAAAGAACAAACTTGTGTGTCAAGCTAGGAGAACTTTGTGAATGACGTGCAGGCGAGCTTCGCGATATCGAGACAAATGGACAAGAAAAAGACGGGTGGCAACACGAGTTTTAAGTCGCGACGTTGAGAAAACGACAAAGACGGTGACGGAGGCAATGTTCCATGCTGAATCCCATTACAGTAGTATCTGCGCAGCTGGGGGAGGTGAGAGTCGCGAGCCATATCAGTTGGGCAGGTGTCTTGGGCTGTCCGCAACGGTCGAGACAGTTTGATAGGGCCCATCCGCCGATTGGATGCATGTACGACGTTTGAAGCGGTGCCCACAAACATGCCATCAAACAGGCCGTGTGTCTCGGCGTTGCAGCGCCGCGTATCTGCTGCCCACACGAGTAGTCGAAGATCGAGGCGGAAGGAAAGCGGTAGTGGCTGTGACCAGAAAGGCTCAATGTGACGACGCCGGCAGACCTACAGGGAACACGTCCGATAGGCCTGTGCTCGCTGCAGCGACCGACGTATCTCCGACATGCCGTCGCAGGATGGCCAGAGCGCCGGACGGCACGACGACGTGGTCGTGCTGCAAGCGGGCTTTGGGCTCTGGGCTCTGGGCCTGTCTTGTCGGTCAGACGCGTGCGAGTGGTCGAGCAATGTGCATGATTGTGGACTGTCCAGGAGGAATGTCTTTAAGCGCAGGCCCCGCCGGGGAGGAGGCTTCCGGGCCGAATTCGACTGCTCTGGTGTGATTTCTTGCTTTCTCGCAGCAGCTCTGGCTAGCACTGTTCTGGGCTTTCGCAATCCTCTCTCTGCCTTGAATGTTTATTTCGTTGTTTTTCTTTGCCTTTGTTTTCTCTTCCCTTAGCTCTCACTCCTTCTATCCCTGTTGACAGCTGACCGCTCTTTCAGACAAAGAGGGGAAGGAGCGATAGGCAAGAAGACGGCGAGAAAGGGAAGGAGGTCCCACAGCGCCACGATAAGAAGAAGCAGAAGAAGCAAGTAGAAGAGAATAAGAATGAGTGCTGCCAACGGACGCCTAATACAGTCTAAAAAATCGCGCAAACAGAGCTGCACGTCGGCACACCAAGAAGCAATCTACAATATGCACTATGCATTATCCTATGCAGTGCAAAGCTCCTAGACAACAGGCCGACAGCCCAACGGCTGCTCCAAGTTCGAGGCTCCGACGTCGACACTACTGACTCGACCCTGCCAATCCTCTCGGCTCTGCTTCAACGCCCCCTTCTCGTCCTAAGCCAATATACCAACCTTGACAAACCAACGCTGGCCTTCAATCAACAGCCAACGACAAAAGAAAGCATAAAACCGGCCTCCTAGCAATGCAGCCCCACTGCGATATACTATGTACTATGTATGCACGCGTTATGTCGACTACGACCATGGTCGGCGACTTTAACGTCTCAGTCGGCGATCATGAGGCCCAATCCTCATCCTGATCTCAACCTCGCCGACAATCCCCAAAACCCACTTCCCCCCACACTACCACTCCAGATCTTCCATACCCCGCCGTGCCAATATGGCCATTAATGGCGCCTTGGCCCGCTCAGTTCGTGCCTTGGCTGCACGTTCAGCGCGCTCCCAGAAAACCGCACAGATCATATTCTCACAACGCACAGGATCCTGGGGGCCCAGACCGGCACAACCACGACACCCGTCGAGGACGGAGCGATATTCGGCCTCGGTATCTCGAGCTCGCATCTGCAGGACTGCCAACGTGTGGGGGTCGTCTCCACAGGAACGACAGAGAGGAGGGGAGAACACAGAATCAGCGACAGAAGCAGCGACTGGACCAGCGATAGGGCCAGACACTCTGCTTGGTGCCGGTCGGATTGGTCGCCCTCCTCCTGCCTGTCTCTTGACTGCCCCACGACGCACTGGCCGATTGCACCTTGCACACCGCCATTGCCGCAGCCAAATGTCGAGTGTCTGCTGGCCGTCGGGACCGCCATCTGATCCCACCCCGCCGTCCTCATCGTCGTCCCCCACCCACCATGAAGTCGTCGTTCTTGGCGGTCGGGCCATGTCTGCATACCATTGGGCCACGTCGACGCCGACCAGACGCAGCACACGGTCCAGCGGGGGCAGCAGGCTGTGGCGGACATAGTAGTCAGCGTCGAGCCGCAGATGGCGGCTGCGAACAAGCTCGGCGGGCGCGACACAGCGGTCCTGCAGCGGCGTGCCTGGTGGGCCGGCCACAATGACAAAGGGCACGCGGTCACCGTCGGGCAGCAAAGCAGCACGCGGGTCGCGCGCAGTGTGGCGGGCAACAACGACGGCACCGGGCGGCGGTGCCCGATAGGAGGCTGGCGAGCGAACCTGGCGAGCGAAACAGAGATCAGCAGGGGAAACACGGCCACCCAAGACGTCGGCACAGCGCTGTTGGACCAGACGACGGACCAGGCTCAGGTCGGCCGTGTCGAACAGGAGGCGCAGGCTGGCCTCCATCAGAGCAGAAGCGGCCGGTGTGCCGTCTCGACGGACGGTCTCGATGCCTTTGGCGTCCCAGATGGGCGCCAACTGACGAGGCGAGTCAAAGCGGTAGCCGACATAGCGCTTCTTGGCCAGCAGCACACAGGGGTGGTAGACCTTTTCGAACTTGAGCCGCACAGGCGCTGGATTGACAGCCGTGACAGCGGCAGCCATGGCGGCACCGATCGAAAACGCCTGGGCGCGTGTTCGGCCCGGCAGGTGCACAAAGAGACTGTCGGTGTCGCCATACACCACCTCGGCTGGCTGCCAGCGGGCGTCGGCGTGGATCAGGGCCATTGCACGGTCCAGTGTCTGGCGGCCGGCCTGCACGATGCTGTCGGCCACCTCGACACAGGGCATGCGGCCCGAGAACGACGCCGACGTGTAGCCATATGTCACGTTGGCCAGCAGCTTGAGCGCCAGCTGGCGATGGTGCAGCCGCTGCTTCTCGGATGCATCAGCACCGTCCCCGTTTTCGCCCATGGCTGCTCTGACCATCACTCGCGTGCGCAACAGCTCCGCCAGCATCCTGGCCAGCAGCGACTGCCTGGTCGAAGCACCTGCATACAGCATTCCCGTGGGTGCCACGACCACGCCGAGCCGGTTGGCACTCTCGAGCAGGCCGTCTGGTCGCTCGTACGTGGTGAAGCCCATTTTTATGGACGTTGAGGCTTTGATGTTGTCGGTGTCAGCCACGGTAGTGGTGACAGCGCCCTCTGCCGGCTCATTCTCCGCGCTTCCACTGCTGTTCAGATCGGTCTCGTGCGGCTTCACGTCCCTCTTCTGTCTCGGTCTCTCGTCATACAGCGGGTCCAAACTGCCGAGAAAGGTCGAGTAGCAGAGGTTGTACGCAATCATCAAGCTCGGATACAGGCTGGCAAAGTCGAGGACGATGACTGGACTGCTGTAGAAGCCACTTCGCGGTTCCAGCACCAGCGGCGCCACCTCAGCCGCCTTCTGATGGCCGACTTGCTCGCGGCTGGGCGACGGCAGCACAAAACACTCGGGCTTGGCCACCCGCAACATGACCGACTCGACCTTGTACTGCGACCCGCGGCCGAGGACGGATGCGAAGTCGACGCCCAGTACGCGAGCTTGCTCGCTGGTGCGTGCCACAAACTCCGTTACTTGCAGCAATGCCGCTCCCACGGCCGCCCGGTGACAGCCAAAGCGCACCAGTCTCGTGAGATCGCGTGCCCGTCCGCTGGTAGCCCAGCCCGTCAGCACCCGCGGTCCATATGTTGGCACCCGCAGTCGCAGCAGCTTCCAGGCCGCGCTGGCTATGGTGTACTGTCGCAGGTCTGCGTCTGTTCGCACAGCTGTTGCGATTCCCAGCACGTGACGTCCTGTCACCATGTGGGACTGGTCTCCACGTTCAAACATGGCCGACTCTCGCGGCTGCTGTATCCGGCCGAGTGCCTGCCAGAGGCCGTCTTCCGTCTCTGTGTACAGTGCTGCCCGCTCTGCCAGGTATCCCCACGACGACGCTGTTGTTTCGTACCCCGCCAGGATGTCTGGGTCCAGCCGTCGCGCCAGCTCGACCACGCGCTTCAGAAGGTCACGCTCGTCTGTCGCCACCTCCACGCGCTTCTCGTAACGCAGCAGCCGCTGTACCGTAATCACGCCGCTCTCTGCGTCTCTGTCGGTAGCCCTGTCTGTCTCTGACACTCGCCAGAACACGCACTGCACCGGATCGCGCTCTGGATTCGGCAAAAACGTCCCTCTCGAGTTGGCGTGTAGCTCCAGCACCAACACACGCATACCGCCCCCTCGTGACCTTGCTTTGGGCAACGGCCTCAACGTCTTCCGCTCGGATCGTGGCAGCTGTGCCGTAGTCATGCGCTGTCGAGCGGCTGCAGTCTCTTCCGCAGCTGTCCTCTCTCTCTTGGCAACCTGCGCATCCTCGTCCGCCAGCCATGTCTCCACCGCGCCGACCGAAGGCGGCAGGGCAGCCAGCTCCCAGCAACGGGCGTTGCAGGCGGACAGCAACGAGGCGCTCGTGTCCTTGGAGCCTGGTGACGGCGCAAACGCAGGCAGTCGCACCGGCAAACGTCTGCCCGCACCCGTATTGTCGTACTTGTTCTGTACAATGTCTTTCTCGTCACTGAAGAAGGCGTCCTGGTGCAGCTCTTCGGAGCCGTGTCGATGTAGTGTAGCCGTCACATCGTCGGCGGACGGGGGCCGTCTAGCAAAAGCCAGCACACCGTCACCCACGCTGTAAAATGGTTGATTGGGATTGTGTGTGGCTTCTGGAGACCATGTGGGCTCGCGTCGGGAAGGTGTTGACAGTCGAGGCAAATCGTAGTCGGGTGTTGACGGAATTACAACATCATTAACCTTCTCGTCTGTCGATGGAACTACTGGCGTCGTCTTGCTGTGGTCTCGTGGAAAGGACGATTTGGTAACCGTAAACATCTGTGTCAGAGGGCGCTGCGTCTGCTCTGCAGCAGGTTTGTTTTCGCTTTTTTTGCGGATTGGCAGAACTGATCTCTTTGGAGCACCGCTGCTCCTATCCACGACCGCCACTCTACCACTCCCGCCCGATTCTTGCTCGTGCAGCAGTGCCCTCAGCTTCATCTCAAAGTCTGGTGACGGTGAGAAGCCAACTCCTCCGGTCTTCGTGTCTGTCTTCCCACATAGCAGTTCCTCACTCGGCCTGCGTTTCCGCTTCTTGTTCTCCGTCCGGTCTGGTGTCGGGTAGAAATCCTCAACGGACTGCCGCGTTGTCGGCACCCAGTCTCCAAGTGGATGCTCTAGTATCGTATCAGATGCGGCTGCCTTGCTTCTGCGCCTCTCCGCCGCGATGATATCATCCAGCTGTCGCCGGTACGCCGCCTCCTGGGGCCAGGCGGACGGTGTGCGTCGCGGGTCCGATGCTGATGCGGCCAGCTGAGCAAACGCCTGTTGTGTGTTGGCCTCGAACGACTGCCGCATCTCTGCGCTGGTCTTGCGGTCGGCCCGGCCATACCGCCCGGCCATCTCGCGCCACAGTGACGCCATGCTATAGACCAGTCGCTCGTCAGGATTGGTCGGCGGCTCGGGCATGTTTTCGTGGATCCGGCGCTCGGGCGCGGCGTCGCGGTTGCGGATGTGGTGGGCGGCAATGTCGATCTGAAGCAGGTCGCCGCCGACGGCGTCTGTTCCTGTGCGTGGCCGCCTGGCCGTCGCCGTCGACGCCCGCAGCACGTCGCAGCCGTAGAGGTTGTAGTCAGTCATAAACTGCAGCACAAAGGGTACGTGGGCCTCATGGGGCTGTAGCGCGGGCAGTCCGCCAATGCGGCCCAGACGCAACATCTCGGCCGCGCGCGACATTGCGGCCGGGTCCAGCAGATAGATCTTGCAGAATAGCCGCAGGCCGACGTGGAAGCCGTAAAAGGGCACGCCACGGGCCAGCGTCACGGCCAGCACGGTGATGCGGCCCAGCGCCTGGTCGAGGCCGCGTCGCAGCTGATCCATCACCTTGTCGGCGTCGGCCGGCTGGAAATATCCGTCAAAAGGCACAAACAGGTAGGGAAATGCGCCGTGGATGTGGGCGCAGGCCGTCTTGCCCGCCGGCGTCGCTCCAAACACCCGGATGATCGGCACCCTGGGGCCATAATTGCGGGTGCTGTCCGCGTTTGTTTCCCTGTCCGACTCCCTCTCCTGGTCCCGTCCATTTCCCTTGTTCTTGTTCCGAAAGGCGCGGTGCAGCGGTGCGCGCGAAGCGGCCGTATCCACCTCTGTTGGGGCCGCCAGACAGTAGTCGATGCAGTGGATGCGCACCTCGAACATCGTCTCTCGCTGGTCAGCGCATCGTGCTGTGGTAGTATTCGCCGTCGCGTTGTCGCAGCGTCGTTATGATGATCTTGTTCGTTGTGTTTTTTACGACGCGTCACTAAAGCTAGGATGACGCGCCTGGAAACTGGCTAATAAAAGTGATGGGCTACCCCACCGTTCGCACTTCCCCCCACCAGCCCTGTCGATCTGCGCAGGCGGGGAAGGTGCTTCCCGCGAACGCCTGCAGTAGTGGGGGTATTTACTCCGTACGACCTACGAAGTTTCAGCAGCATCGACTCCCAGACACTTGAGCACCTTTTATCAACAACCAACATATCTGCAGGCGCCCCCAGAAATTATTCGATAAGACCTCCATCCAGCCCATCGAGTTTGGCACCATGACTTCTGTAGCGCAGCTACCCCATCAGGCCTTGCTCATGATTGCCCAGTCCGCCTCCGATCTACTCACACTGCACAGCCTCCGATGTTCCTCTACCTTGTTTTCCGGCTTCTTTGCCGACGATTCCATAGCCTTCAACATTTTGGATTCCGTCATTGCTTCAAGCCTCACGCCTTGTGTGCAGGATACCGTGCGCCTCACTTGTCTTGCTCTTGGTCACCCGCTGTCCTCGTGGGACGACGTGGAGCAGCTCTGCATGAGACTTGATCAACGAAACGTTCTGCTATTACAAGAGACACAAGAAACCCCAGAGATTCATTCGGTCTCGGTGCGGATGCTGCTGGCGCTGTCAAAATGTGTCCACTCGGCGGCCTACCGCTGTCTGGAAACGCTCCTCTCGCGTTGTCGCACTCTGCGGCCACGCCGACCCACCGACATCAGGTACGACGACGATCCGGCATACTTTTGGGACTACAGCCCCGGTAAGCCCTTCGAGATGAGATATATTCCATTTGAGGAACCCGTACCGTTCGGACCCTTGTTCCATCGCGCACGTTCGCCTCCGTTCGTGGCCGAGGAAGGACGCGCCCTGTACGGTGCCTGGTCTCTGGCTTGTTTCTCTGTCGTGCGAAGCGGACTCAGAAAATTACATGTCCCCTTACCCAGTATAATGCATAGTCCCTTGGCGTTTTGGATGTCGATCGACTTGCCAACAGATTCAGACAAGAGGCTGAGGGAGAGACTTTTGTCGACATTTGTTTACGATGACGATCGTGAATCGAATTTTTTCCATACCACAGAGCCCCAGGCACGCCCTTGTCTGAGTTTGAATAAGGCATTCTGTCACCCCCCCGTCGTGCTCACAACGATGGCAACAGCCGCCACGCTTCCGTATGACTACAACACCCGGACCCGTCCTATGTGTGCCTCTTAGAAACCAGGCATCTCAGGCCTTGGCACTACTGAAATAGCTCAACGATACCTCTGCGTTTGCCGACAAACAAAGACTTCACCATTATGGAAAACCGACTTTCAGCCGTTCTATTGCCTGGGCTTCATGATCTGGGAGACGTCGCGTATGGTAGAATTGGGGCTTTACACGGAGGAATCAGTATTAGGCGTAGGGACTGGAAAGTTGATGACTAGACCCTGCGACATCTACACATGGTGGACCCTGTTAACACCAGCTCAGCTAAAGAAACTGCGGCGAAAGCAGGTGGCAGCATGGCTGGAATGATAAACAAGACAGAAAATATATTTTATTGTTTTGTTCGGGTTTAGGACTTGCTCCAGCCCCCATACGTTGTACTCGTCACTCTATATACGCACAAATCACGACCACAGTATGTTCAGCTTCTGTAACGTGGATTTAGGCTTCTCTGGCGGCTCCGGGTTGTCCAGGGCGATCTGGATGTAGGGCCGGATAGGAATTTCGCTCAGCGGGACGATCTTGGATTTTTTGACGAACTTGTACCCGAAATAGACAACAAAGATAAAGGGGATGTTGAAGTACGACGAGACAAAGGTCTCACTGTTCCAGTGGTGACTCATAAAGGTGGTATAGCCACTGGTGAGAAGCAGCAAGAGGAAGAGGGCCAGACTGCCCCACGGCAGCCACGGCATGAAAGGCGCAGCCCAGGGAAGCTCGCTGCGGTCGATGCCTTGGGCACGACAGCCGTAGTAGAAGCGAAGGTAGGTGATGCAGATGATGATCCAGTTGGTCAGGGTGGAGATGGAGATGAGATCCTGCAGCCAGGTGAAGACGGTCGAGGCCGAGTCCGAGAGGGTCATGTAGCCGAGGGCCATGAAGAGGCCGAAGAAGCCGATGGCGACATAAGGGACACCAAAGCGGTTGAGCCGCAGAAAGATATTGGGGGCCCGGCCGGAGCGAGCGAGGCCATAGAGCGTGCGGCTGCCACTGAGCATGCCCGAGTTGGCAGCAGACCAGGCGCTAGTGAGGACGATGGCGTTGATGACGTGCGGCATCACGCGGATGTGGGCAAGTTTGGCGGCGATGACAAAAGGAGACTGGGCAGCGGTGCCGGTGCTCTGGAGCAGCTGCTTGCTATTGGACGGGACCACAAGGCCGACCATGCCGATGGTGACAATGTAGAAGATGGCCACACGCCAGAAGATGCGTCGAGCTGCCAGGGGAATAGCACGACGAGGGGCCTCGACCTCGGCGGCTGCCAAGGTGATACCCTCGACGCCCGAGTACGAGTACAGCGCGTTGCTAAAGGTTGTCCAAAAGCCGAGGAAGCGGCCGAGCGAGCCGGACACGCCGAGGTACTGCACAAACGGACCGGGGTGGTGCCAGTACTTGAACCCGATGACTTGGTGGTTCGGCGCACCGCCGGCAGTGATGACAATGGCCATGACGTTGACCATGACGATGAGGATGATCTTGAGCATGGCAAAGCCAAACTCCATCTCGCCATAGAGCCGGACGAAGAAGAGGGAGGTAGCGATGGTGAGGAACGAGAAGACGGTGATCCACTGCGATTCGAATTTGGACAGATTAGCATCTGGACGGATGGAGCTGGACAGAAATGGAACGAGACAGAAAGAGAGAACTTACGACTGCGTTGTTGACGGTGACCCAAAACTCGACCAGCACGGCGGCGGCGACAATCTCGGCCGGTAGCGACACAATATTTGAGTACACCAGGTTCCAGCCGTTGGCAAAGGCGAGCGCCGGGTCGACAAAGGTGTCGGTGTAGCGAACGATGCCTCCGTTGAGCGGGATCAGAGCGCCCATCTCGGCCACAGACATGACGACGCCGGCAGCCGTCACGCCGATGATGGAGTAGCCCAGAAAGGCGCCGAGAGGACCGGCATGGGCAATGGCACGACCGGAGCCGAGAAAGAGACCCGTGCCAATCGTGCCGGCCAATGCGATCATCTGGATGTGTCGCTGCTTCAGGCCCTGCTTGACCATGCCGACCTCAGCGAACTGCATCTCGTATTCGTTCAGCCCGACAGGCACGATCTCGCCCGAGATAACCTCGACATCGCCCACCACAGGGCCCGGGCCCGGGTACTTTTTGTTGTCCTGGTATCCAGACGACATTACAGCTGTTGTCGATGAGACTACACGAATGGACGTAGGAAATAGCTACGAGCAGGAGAACAGACGGACCAACGCTTGCTTTTCAAGCAGACCAGATACGCATGCATCCCTCAGGATAAGACCAGACAGCGCCAAGGCCTTGTGCATGTCACCTCCCTCATCGGGAAATGAATTCTATCCAGTCCTATCAAGCAGAGATGTGGCTGCAGACGCGTCTCCTATCGTACTTTGCCCGTGCACACAAAGTCTGGATAGCAGCTAACTATGCAATGTCGATCCCACGCTTCGGCGTCTGCGAGAGAACCCTTGCGTCTACCAAGCCTTATCAGACGAGTACGAGTACTTTATGCACACGCACCAGATACGAAACTATCTTACGTCTCGCTGTCTTGCGCAAGACTTCTGTCTGAATGCAAATCTGCGTTTACACATCATGATTGACTGTTTGGCTGCCACGTGATCTACGCATAAATGACCCAATGCACTTATCTCTCGGCCGTGGGGCCAGCTGATTATAGCCAGCACCAGACTCTATGTTGCGGGCCTTCTTCCTCGACTGGATCCAACCACGTCCTCGGGTTCACCGACCTCTTTCTCCACCTTGGACGAACAGATGGTATCACACGTTGTCGCAAGTGATCCTTCGGTTAGAGTACTGATTCTGGCGTCGTGCGACTACTGTACTTTGCAAATTTAGCGTTATGCAGAGATATATAGCATCGGCTCTGCGATAAGCCATGTATGTATATACGAACCCGGGCCGGTTGCGGTGAGCAGGCGCCAGCGTCGCTTCTGATTAACGGTGTGGCTATGATACAAAGCTCGGGCAAAGGAAGCTCGCAATCAAAAGAGTGTCGACACTGGCATAGGACAATATTACGCTAATATGGAAGTTGAGAAAGGGAAAAGGAGGTCAAGATAAGCGGATGTCTTAATGCACCGTGTATATGTCTTGCGCACCGTGGCAGCAAGTGTGGGGCATATAGCGACTGTCCAAGCGCACGTACGTACCAAAGTCGAAGTCAACGCGCGACCCCCACCTGTTTAGATTTTGTGTCACGTGCACTCGAGTTGTCGTCTTATCTGAGCTCGCCATAGGCGACAAGTTATTGCCAATGCGCTAGTTAAAGTCGCCATCTGCTAGTAAGGAGAAGCAAAACAGCTCAAATGTACGGGATATCGCCACTTCGACGTCGAATTCAAGCCAAGGCGTTCCAAACGAGCAGGGATGACCGACGGAGACAGATCAGGCCGCAGAATGAATTTCTGTTGACCGTTACACAGATCATTTGTGGATGGCCAGGCGCTCAAAGCCGAGAGTTCCAATGCGTAGAACCAACCCTTGCTGTAGTTGTCCAACGACACGGAGTAATGGCTCCGTGTCCAGGTGAGAATTTAGTCTCGTGTTGTGTATTTATGTAGAAGTTGAACTATTGGGCGAAACTAGGTTTAAACAACTAAAACATGAACAGGTAATAGGCAGACAGGGCGCCATGTATAAACGCAGCATGACTCTTATTGTCTTGTCATGGTACAGAAAACGGTTTATGTTTTGTTATATCTTGTAGATAAATGCGTACAGCAAATCTAGTAAACGTATAAATAGCTTAAACTTTAAACTTGAAAAGCATTAGCATGATGCCAAATAACGAGGAAATGGTGCCTGTCCACTATAACCCCAATAAAATTCGATTGCATGACCAGTAACAAAAAAATGGCTCACAGTGAAACTATCAAAGGTCTTATTAGCCAGTAACAACCTGATGTTGATGTCGCATAATAAGTAAGCTCCATCGACCACAACAAAAAGTCAAATGGACAAGGCCAATATAGATAGGGTGTGCACGATTGTGCCGTGTGATGGAAGAATACATGTACTGTGTAGCGCAGGGCGCTATTCAGTAAGGGTTTTCATGCACGTCGACATAGCCGCAAATAAAGAAACCTATCGTTGATTCCGTGACGAAGCTATACATAAACATGAGAACGAGCACAACGAGAAAGAGAGAGGGGGCAAAGTATGCGATATGCCGATAGGCGGTGACGCCTCTAATAAGATTGCCATTTCGTACAAGGCTCGCGATTGCCATGGCATGGCCATGCAATCCCGTCCGCTCCAACTCGAAGGTCAGCAGAGCTCTAACAGCCCCCATTGAGCCGTACATCCAAACTGTTTTGGAGATCGCAAAGATATCTTGGGGTACCATAATCCATTTCGGCATGAGCTATGCGAGACCAATGACGAGCGGCAGTAAGTTCACTACTACCGGAGAGACGTACATGTCACAAAGGAACAGCTCAGAGTCGTGAAGGAGCAAAGCGAATTCATTGCAGCGTCTCCATTTGATTTCTGGGGTGTACCCCATATTAGACAGTACCAAACAGTGGCCACTACTCCGCACATCAAACAAAGTTCTTCAAATGTCAACAAATCAGTCTACGCACCATGGCCAAGTATCTTGATCAAACCCGCAATGTCTATTTTTGCTTTAAAATTACAATTTAAGTACAGGCTACTATTTACAACATCGCCTCACCAACACCTAGCGGTGGCAAGCCAGGATCTTGGCAACAGCAGCCTCAGCAACGACCATGATGGTGGCCTGATTGTTGCCGCTAGCCAGGTCGGGGTGGATGCTGCCGTCGACAATGTAGAGGTTGTCGGTGCCATAGACCTTGGTGTTGGTGTCGACGACGGCGCTGCCGCCATTGCGACCGTCGTCAGTGCCGATCTTGGCAGTGCCGGCATAGTGGATGCCAGTGCCGTAGTTCTCGATAATGGAGGTGACGTTGTCGGTCACGAGGGAGAAGCCGGTGGAGGCATCTCCAAGGGAGCTAAGCAGGCCCTCGACAAAGGACGTAGCGGCCGCACGATCGGCAGCGGTCTGGAGGTAGGGGGGCGTAGAGAAGTGGACGCTGCCGTCGGTGTTCATCTCGAGCACACCGGTGGAGGTGGCACCGTGGGTGAGGTATGTGGTCATGGTGACGGTGTCCGGGCCGGAAGCGGCGCACGAGCCCTGGTAGTAGCGGGTGACGCCGTCGCTGCCGACGTTGGACGAGAAGAAGACGAGGCGATGACGGCCTTGAGTGAGGACACCCTGAGCCTTGGACTCGTAGAGGTCGATGTTGGTGACGTCGGTGCCGCTGAAGACGTCGGTGGCGTCGACCAGGTCGTACGCCGACGAGTTCACGCCCGAAGACGTGTTGACGGTGATGTAGAAAATGGGGTGGTCCTTGAGGCTCTTGCCAACCGGCAGGTCGATCCACTGGCTCTTGGGCGGGACGGCAGCGCCAGACGTGTTGGCGATGTCGATCTGGGCAGCAGGGCCGATGCCAGAGTTGAAGAGCAGCTGGGGCGTGTGGAGGGCACCGGCAGCCAGGACGACGGCGCCGTTGGAGGCGAGCCGGACGGTCTCGAGGGCGCCAGTGTCGACGTTCTCGACGAGGACGCCGGTGACACGGGAGCCGGTGCTGCTATCGCGCACGAGGCGGTTGACCTTGGCACGCAGACGCAGGCTGAAGTTGGCGCGGGCCTGGGCAAGCGGCAGGTATGTGCGGACAGGGCCGGCACGCATGGCGTTCTTGATGTTCCAGGACGGGTGGCTGTAGACCTCGTGCTTGGCGTCAGGCTGGGAGATCATGTCGACCGCGGACCAGCCGAGCTTGGCGAAGAAGGATGAGAGCGTCGTGTAGAGGCCCTGGTCGTAGCGCTGGCCATCGGCTGAGGGTGCCGACGAGCCAGGGTTCCGTGCATAGAGCCGGTTGGCTGCCGGCTCCACGTCCGACCACTTCCAGCCAGTAGGCCACTTGTCGTCAAAGTCACGTGCCGGCGGATGCACAAACACCATGTAGTTGACGCTGACGCCGCCACCCAGAACGCAGGCCGCGTAGAGGCCGGACGTGTCGTTGCACAGGTAGTCAGACCACAGGCCGGTCTGGCTGGAGAGTCCACCCGAGAGCCCGGGCACGTCGATAGGCGTCAGCGAGTTGTTCCACTCGAGAGAGAACGACGAGCCCGTCCCGCTGGTCGAGCCATGGCCACGCTCTAGCAGGAGCACCTTCTTGTTGGTCTCAGCCAGCCGCTCGGCCGCGATGATGCCAGAAGGACCGCCGCCAACGACAATGTAGTCGTACAGGGTTGTGGCTGCTGCGCACTGGCTCAAGGCCGCTGCGGTAAGACCGCCGAGAGTGATGAAACGCATTGTGAAGAGGGAAAGAGAAAGAACAGGAGGTGAGTGGGAGGTGTGAAAGGATTGTGGCTTCGTGAGTGTTTGGCTCTCAAAGCTAGCTGTTCTCTACGAGGACGGCCTTGGTTTTTATCCTCCTCGTCCGTCTTTGCTCGCGCTCGGCTGCTCCGCCATCCTGGTCTCGTTTTTACGTTATCGTTTCCCGCATAGCCAAGCATTTCCTTCCTCGCTCCTCTAGTCGAAACAAGAGCGCCACTAGTCCAAACAGGGCTTGCTGTCGTGTGCCCATCCGATCATCGAGCCTGAGCCCCACGCGATTAGATCATGATAATCTGACAGCGATCTCCCAGAGCTAGACCTAACGCGTCGCTGTGCCCAAGTTAGCAGACCTGCTGGTTAGGACGCCATGTGTCGACGTCCCAGATCCTGTTATGGTTCTCATCACCGTTGCATCTCGCCATGTGTTCGCGAGAAAGCAGACTCTGCGCGTGTGTCGTTTCGCGGACTTTAGCGCGCACCCTTGCTTGGCAGAGTCACACCCAGGTTCCAGAGCCCGGCTTCCAGAAGGGAGCTGTCGTCTCTCGTATCCTCCCTTTAATCTCTTCGCCGAGATTGCCACACCGACTAGGTTTGCGGGCAACTACATAGTAGCATCGTCAAAAGGCTGTGCCACTCCGCCTGCTAAGCCCGCGCTTGGTAATCCTGCGTGATGCTCTGTAATCGATGTCGAAAAATGGGGGTCTCCTTTACCAATCCCGGTACTGGGTTTACGGAGTAGTTTCGACCACAGATTTAGCCTGACAGATCGGCACAAGGGCACGTGAGCCCCTGCTTCCAGTGACATGCTACTCCCAAATGTTCAGTCCAGCTGCAGGCTACACGGCTGCATAGCGGCACTCGAGCCGATCGCGATCCTGTTATAATAGCTGAACCGCTGCGCTGGGCTCGACCGGAGATACATAGTATGCCAGAAAAGACATGTCGAATCGCTCTTCTGATTATTTTCGTTTCACTAACAAGTTCGCTTTTTGGCGTTGCATTGCCTCCAGTGGACAGGCCCTGCGGCATTAAACCCATGAATAGATTGTGGAGTTAAGGGGCACCCGGAGTCCTTTTTATGCGTTATATGCCGAGAAGTCTCTGTCGCCTCGAACTCCGTACGTCGCAAGTTGCCTTTGCACTATTACGAGTACATACCTCCGACTCGCCCGTGCCCTTGATTTCATTCCAGTACGAGCACAACCGACACCGGTAGCAGCCGTCCTCCCGCGTGGTAATGCACCACGGCCTCATAGCATTGCTGCATAGCCTGAACCAAGAAAATTTTACAAAGTTCCACTGTCGTTTTGATGTAACTCTAGCATCACCGATGATCGGCCGAATGACCGACCGCACCGTCGGACGAAAATTTTGTTCCATCTTCCCTTGGATTGTCCGTAATCCGTACACCTGTTGCTGTAGCGCTACGTTTTACGTACTCGTACGGAGTACATTTCCCTACAACCTTGCTTAAAATAACGCAATTATTTCTACATAGTACTCCGTACATCGTATTCGTTACCACTGTAAATGATTTGTCCGGAGTTTTGCAACGGCATAGTAGAATAAATACCAGATACCGTAACATCGTGTTTTGCCCCCCCTAAAATCCTGCTCCTTTTTTTTTGCTTCGGGTATACTGTACCCATCTTAAACAGGCCACGAGATACTGTTCCATAGTCCCCTACCCCGTAGCCTCCCTGGAATCAAAGACTCCTTCTCACAACTCCTCTCGACCCCCTCCTTACGTACGCTCTAGTAAGGCATGAGTAAGGTGGAAGAACGATTGACAGAACCACAGCTCTGCGACGCCCTTCAGAGGCAGAGTCGTCCACGTCAGTGTCGGCTCAATCGTCTTAGGGTCGACCGAGATGCGTATTAGGTGCCGAGGGTTGCGGTCGTATATGCTGCCGCTGTGAAATCCGAGATACAACGTGTCTACGCCGGTCAGGTCAATCGTCTCCCCGACATGATCGAAACGGAATTCTCCAAAAGTCTCGGGGGTACGACATTTGTCGGAATAGTTCAAGAGAAAGCCACGGATCGATTTGGGCCATGTGTGTTCAGCATCAACAGGTTTGATTGACGTCGTGATGCTCACCACATTCTCTATCTAGATCCACGGTAGAGACAAATAAATCGCCAAACTCGGGACATGTCGGCGCTTCTACTGCTCCGATAGGCGGGATAGATCCGGCTTGCTGCCCATCGCCTCGAGCAAGGCCCAGCTTGTGCATGCCCACAGGTGACACATCAAAGAAAATTTCGGTCGGCATATTAATTGGGAGATGGTAGACGTGCTCGTACAAGTAGTATTCTGACTCTACTGCTCGAGGCGACAGGGTTGGTCTCCAAGTAGGTCCAAACACAAAACTCTTGCCGAGGCTCGTACGAAACAGAAGGCTGACGTGCTCGTTTCGGGGGCCCCTTTGAAGAAACAAGTCGGTGATCGTTTCGTCTTGTCCTATACTAAAGTATTGCCACACGCCAAACACTGGGTCCAATCTGTCGAAGTCCTGATAGAACGATGTGTCCTTGCCATGCCGGTGGGCATGGATAGTCACCAGATTATGCGCCCAGAAGCCAGTATATCCCGTCACGTCCGGGTCATTGCATACAACGGATGTCATGCAATGGTCGCCAGGATCGCCTTCTCGGCAAAGCGACGGGGTGCACTTGAGGTAAAACAGTGCCGCAAGCTCGGACGGGGACATAGGGGTCGGCCAAACCGTGCCTTTCAGCGTTCGATTGGGGCCTGGCAGCCTGTCGTGGACACTGCAAACTCGAATCGTCCGGATCTTCAGCCCCTACACTAGCAGTTAGCCTAGACTCTAAATAGTATTCTGCGAGCCGTATATGCACGGAAGAGGGGCTGACATACGTCTGAATCCGCATGGAGCCGGCTATCGACAGCAAGATTCAAAGTCCTCCACCATATGGAAGCTCTGCCGTCGCTGGACTTGGCTACATCTACCGGGCCTGTTACGCCTGGCAGCGTCGAGAGGTCACGGTCCGGCTCGGCAAACACCAGCTGCCGCACTCCCAGGTGGTCTTCCGCCACGTAGAGTACCGTCTTCTCCGATGCCGTCTCCCCATTCAATAGCCGGATGCCATCAGCTTCGGGCGAGCTCGTTAGCTTGGCAATGTAACGTACGCCATCGACGTGCACGTACTGCGCCCAGACGCCCTTTGCGCAATCCAGCACAGCGCCACAGCTGGTCCGGTCCTCCCAGAGCTGCTTTGTAGAGCTGGCAGCAAACCACCGCACGAGCATACGCATGATCATCGCCGACGTTTCCACAGGCAAGACTGCCGATCCGACCAGGATTTCACCTCTCTGCAACTTGCGGAGCAGTAAGTTTTCAATCCGCAGTTTACGCTGCTGCTCCTTGTATACGGGGGTTGTAAAAGAGAAGCGAGTGGCAGCCGGGAAGTCCGCAGGCGGGAACGACGATCCCCAATAGTTAAGGCATTCCTCATGGTAGCCGGCGGCAAGTTTGACTCTGTGTGGAGGTTTCGTGCCGTCGCGGCTGAATGTAACGTTGACGTCCATGAAAAATACAGGGTCAAGCTCGGTTTGCTGGTCGTGAACAAAAGCATAAGTAAAGGGCGATCTCTGGCCATCTAGGTCTATCACACGCAAAAACGGGGTTAGTTGCCGTCCTTCTCATGCTACAACAGGCTGATTGAAAATCCCGTATTGCTCACTGGCAATGATCTCGTCGCCATTCTCAAAGTGAAAGCAGCATAGCCGACATCGAGATTCAACCCAAAAGTTCGGGGGGCGCTCGGGGCCACTATCGTCGCTAGAGTCATCAAACATTATTGCGACGGTAGTAAAGCGCGTTGTGTTTGTTAAGAACCCGAACGAAGCTTTATTTACAATAGCGCTGCCTGAAATCAAGAACAAGCTGACTCAGCCAGCGAAAAGAGCAGATACACAAAAATGGTCCCGGAGGGGCTCGAACCCTCGACTTTCGCATTGTATTTCAAGGCGAAATATTAGTACGATGCGCTAACCAACTGCACCACGGAACCGTTCCTTCGTTCATCACGTGACCAAGCAACCGAAATTATGTTCTAAGTAAGTAGTTTCTTTGGGTGTCGTAGGTCGAGCTGTGATCATGTGCTGCATACCGGCAGAGCATGCTTCATGCATAACTGCCTGTAATCGACAGCTATAAATTCATCAGAATTACTTGACTTGATAATATTAGTATACTCCGTACTCCTACCGAGTACAAAGCAGGTAAATTACCTGCCCACTAGACAGCCCGAGAAGCCTAGAGAAGGTAAGATACAATATGGTAGACCAGCCGGCTAGGAACGGTGGCGAGAAGAGGCAACTTTATAATTTATATACGGATCATGGATATTTTTGTCCGACTAAGAACGTCCAGCAGGCAGCTATAAATGCGATGAGACCCAAACATGTTAAGGGCCGCGATAGACTAACTATGCCGACCATTGTGGCTTTATTACTCCGTGCACCACTAGTCTGTAACGCGAAGGTGCTCCAGTGTAAGACCCGCACGATAATCCTTCTTGGATTTACGTCCGGACCAGTTGCACATATCGTAGTAAGCTCTAAGCCTTCAGAAGATCTAGTTATGATATTTTGTAGGGCGGTTGACTGGAGACTAGACTGTGTGCTGTGTGCGCGCAGATTGAGGCTTTGTCTTATCTGGTGTTTTCGGGCGGAGTTTAGGTGACCTCCGGAAATCCACACCATCGTGAAAAAACCCGGATACCACCTGTTTAGTAGCATAATGGCCGTGCGGCTGTAGAGAGCTTATATGGTTAACGAAGTGGTTGAGAGTTTTTGGTCTAGGGCATTGCCGCCTACAAATGTATGGTTTTGACGCGCCGGACAAAGATCAATGGTTGCTGTACTCCGTAGATCAACCGGATGCACGGAGATACATGGGAATCTTATCGAACCGGCACCTGGCGAGATTCTAGAACGGCGAACAAGCTTGGGCTCCACTCAGTCAAGGGCGGCCTGGGTATACACATTATGCAGAAATCTCGAGGTCGATAATTTATCTGACCCACTAACCCACTACATGCAAACGCGCTTCCGGAAATACGGACCGCAATCCGTGTTTTCAGGGAGAACCGTGGAGACGTGAGAGCGACAAAACAGAATTCGAACGGCGGGTCCTACGAAGACAGCACTCTTGCCGGACAGGCAAGCCCTGCCGGACGGCAAACTTGGAGACGCATCTAGGCCTGCTATCTCTCTACCCGGCAGCGGAGAAGATAGGCCTGATAACGGGAATTTTGGAGATACACTCAACGTGGTTATTAAAGCGTGTCTCCCACGACAAGCAGACGCGGTTCAGCTGCCAACCAGCCAAGACATACACAGCAGCAACACTCCTTGCCATGGCTGTGAACGACTATCTGGGAAAGTCCAACCGGACGTTGATCCTGCTGCTATGGTGTTCGAGCATCATGTCGACGGTAAGAACAGTCTCGAGGCGCGGGACCGAGCAGATGGGCGATGTGGGTTTTGGCTGCTGACCTAATGGCAACAGTCGCTCGGGTTCGACGCCAGCATGATGAACAGCCTTAACATCCTGCCGTCGTACACAGACTATTTTAAGCTGGACACGGCGACGCTGGCGCTACAGTCGGCCATCTCGTGGGCCGGCATGTGTGTGGCCAGCTTCTTCTACGGCACCCTGACGGACTACTACGGCCGCAAGAAAGCCATGTGGCTCAGCGCCATCATCACGCTCGTCGGCGTCGTCATCCAGGCCGCGGCCCAGGACATCGCCATGTTCGTCGTGGCCCGCTTCATCGTTGGCCTCGGCAACGGCGCGACGTACGTGTGCGGTCCCATCTACCTAGCCGAGTGCTTCCCAACGCGATGGCGTGGTCCTGGCCTGGCCCTGTTCACCGACATGTACTATGTCGGCAGCCTGATCGCGGCCGGTGTGACGTATGGCACGGCCAAGATCCTCAACACATGGGCATGGCGCACGCCTTCCATTCTGCAGGGCTTCCTTATGGTGCTCGCTGTTGTGGCCTTGCCCTGGATGCCTGAATCTCCCCGCTGGCTTATCCACAAAGACCGCCACGAGGAGGCTCTCGATGCCCTGGCGGACACTCACGGAAACGGCAATCGCGACGATCCTCACGTGACAGAGACATACAACGAGATCGTCAGCATGCTGCAGGCCGAGATCGACCTTGGAAAGGAGGTTGGCTTCAAGGAGATTGTCAAGTCGCGGTCTAACGGCATGCGCATACTGCTGTGCTGCTCTGTCGCCGTCATTTCCATGCTGTCGGGCAACAACATCATCAGCTACTACCTTGGCCAGATGCTGGACCAGGCCGGCATTACTGACAGCACAACGCAGCTTGAAATTGTAGGTTTCCGTCCACCTTTATTACCTAACTTGTTGCTAACCTGCCATAGAACATCGTCCTTAGTTTGTGGTGCCTTGTTGTCGCTCTGGTCGGCACGTACACTCTAGACAACGTCGGCCGCAAGCCATTAGCCATCTACTCGTCCATCGCCCTCACCATCTTAATCTTTGTCTTTGGCGCTCTTACCAAGACATATGGCAACTCGACACAAACCTCGGGCATCTACGGCACCGTTGCGGTGCTCTTCCTCTTCCAGGGCGCCTACAGCTTTGCCTGGACCCCCCTGGCGATGTTGTATCCGCCCGAGATTCTCAATTTTTCCATCCGGTCGTCGGGCATGGCCGTCTACACGTTCCTGTCCAACGGCCTGGGCCTGATGGTCACCATGGCCTTTCCATATGCGCTTGCCAAGATCGGTTGGAAGACATACATGATCAACGGCGCCTGGGACGTGCTGCAGGTGCTGTTTGTCATATATTTCTGGGTGGAGACGAAGGACAAGTCACTTGAGAACATCAATGAGATCTTTGAGGGTCCAGCGGCCACAAAGGTGCTCGAAGGCGAGGACGTCGCCTACCCGTCGTCGCCGGTCTACAAGAGCGAGAAGGGTGCGACGGTGACTGTATAGGTGGGTTGAGAGAGGAGCTGTTTACGTAGAATTACAGAGTAATGTGAAAATTTGTTGCATTGACGTTCAGACAAGGGTTCTCGACTGCTTGGCGTACTCTGTATAACACTGGGCTTCAACTATTGTATGTGCTCCACTTAAGAGTTGGCTTAAGATAAGGAGGGTCTGTTCAGATACAATCACAGAAAAATGTCAAGATCTGAAATTTTCTTCATGTTGACAAGTTTTGATGGCCCGTCTAAATTACAGCGAGTTCTAGCAAGGTGAACCTGGAAGCTTCAGTCTGTTGTAAGTAATTTAGATGTACTCGCTCCAGGATCTTGATGACATATCACCAAAACGGTATCAGCTTGTGCCGCCGGCAGAGTCGGCAGCATTGTTTTCCAAACGTAAGGATCGCTTGAAAAGTGGCCACGATTAAATGCGGTAGGCCTCTGTCCGGCAATAGGCAATACGGCCCGTGTGCCGAGCCCTGGAGATTAATCCACATTGCCACGTCCTACACTAAATTTTGGTGGAGACGAATTCTGGCGACGTGGACGGCGCCCAATGATGCTTTTAAAAGGCAGCTCCGCTTGACGCTGATGCAATCAGCAATAGTTACCAACTTTCGCTCTACAAATTCAGGTACAGAATGTCGTCTACTGATGTAAACGCCGTTTTGGCGAAGCTGACGCTTGAGGAGAAGGTTGGACGACCAATGACTACAGAAGAGGTCGACTGTTGCTGACTCACGGCAGATCTCACTGCTTGCCGGTGCCAACTTCTGGGAAACTGTGCCGATTGCATCCAAGGGCGTGCCGGCCCTGAAGGTTTCAGATGGCCCGAACGGCGCCCGTGGCGGGACATTCTCGGGCGGCGTGACGTCGGCCTGCTTTCCGGCGGCCTGCAGCGTGGCCTCGACGTTTGACGTGGACATTGCGCGGCGAATCGGCGTGGCGCTGGGCGAGGAGACGCACACCAAGGGCGCGCGGGTGCTGCTGGCGCCGACGGTCTGCATACACCGACATCCGCTGGGCGGGCGCAATTTTGAGAGCTTTTCAGAGGACCCCTTCCTGGCCGGCAAGCTGGCCGCACGGGTGATTGAGGGAGTGCAGTCGGAGGGCGTGTCGGCGACAATCAAGCACTTTGTGGCCAACGAACAGGAGACGCGGCGTCTGAGTGTCAACACGATTGTGGGCGAGCGAGCGCTGCGTGAGATCTACCTGAAGCCGTTTGAGATAGCGATCAAGGAGGCGAAGCCCGGGGCCGTGATGACATCGTACAACCTGATCAACGGCACGCACGCAGACTCGAGTCCGTTGCTGAAGGATGTGCTGCGCGGAGACTGGGGCTGGGATGGACTGGTGATGAGCGACTGGGGCGGCGTGAACTCGACGTTGGAGGCGCTCGAGGCCGGCACCGATCTTGAAATGCCGGGGCCGACGCAATGGCGCAAGATCGAGGCCGTGGCCGCGGCCGTTCGCGACGGCCGGCTGTCGTCGCAGACAATCGACGAGCGGGCGCTTCGGGTTCTGCGCTTTCTCCAGCGACAGGACTGCTTCGAGGACGCCACGATTTCCGAGGAGAAGGCAGTTGACCGGCCAGAACACCGGGCGCTCATCCGCGAGGCTGGCGGCAAGGGCATCGTCCTGCTCAAGAACGAGGGAGCTGTTCTGCCGCTGAGCAAGGACCGGCTCAAGGGAAGGAAGGTAGCTATTTTGGGCTATGCTGACGAGTGTCTGGCCCACGGAGGCGGCAGTGCAGCGGTGAACGCACACTACAAGAGTACACCTTTGGATGCTCTGCGGGAGGCTCTAGGGGAGGATGTTGAGGTGACTTATGCCAAGGGTAAGTGAGGTGGTGATGGTAGAGGCAGCGTTCACGATGATGATACACTTCTAATGGAAACAGGCGCCCCAACCTTCCGTCAGCTACCCCTCCTGACTGATAATGTCGTCGGCCTCGACGGCTCGCACGGCTTCACATACCTGATCTACAGCCCGGGCAACCCTACACCAGTCAAGACGATCCACGGCCACGGCCAGTCCGAGGTCTCGCTGATCCAGCCAGTCTACCACGACGCCAACGAGGCCGAGCTCGTCGGAACCTTTACGGCCCCCGAAACCGGCACCTACTACCTCACGCTCTCTGGCATGGGCCCGTCGCAGCTGTTGATCGACGGCCAGATCGTCTACGACCAGCCAGCCAACTGCCCCGACTTTATGGGCTTTCTGCTCGGTGGCGTGGCCGTGCCGTTTGTCCCGTTCCAGCTACAGGCCGGCACCCAGTACAAGCTGCAGATCCGAAGTAGGCCACCGACGCCGGACGAGGGCGCCGACATCATCCCTATCTTCCAGCATCAGCCGGGTGTTCGTCTGGGCCTGATGACGGCTGCTGTCCACGACCAGGATCTGCTGCCTGAGGCGGTCGAGCTGGCCAAGGCAGCCGACGTGGCCATCGTCTTCACCGGCCACGCGGCCGAGTGGGAGACCGAGGGCCAGGACCAGGCCAGCTTCCACCTGCCCAAGAACGGCAGCCAGGACCGGCTCGTGGCCGCTGTGGCTGCTGTCAACAGCCAGACGGTCGTCGTCAACTCGACCGGCGTCGCTGTCGCCATGCCGTGGCTTGACCAGGTTCAGGCCCTCGTGCAGTCCTGGTTTCCCGGTCAAGAGGCTGGCCACTCCATTGCCGATGTTTTGGTCGGCGCTCGCAACCCTGAGGGCCACCTGACCTGCACTTTTCCCCGCCAGATCGAAGACAGCCCGGCCTACGGCAACTTTCCCGGCACGTACGACGATCAGAACAGGCTGACGGTCACGTATGCTGAGGGCGTCTTTGTCGGCTATCGCCACTACGATCGCCTGGCCGCTGACAAGGTCAACTTTCCTTTTGGCTTCGGCCTCTCCTACACGGCCTTTTCATACGTCGAACTGGCCGTCAGCCCGGTCTCGCCCGACGAGTACAATGTCCGGGTCACCGTGGCCAACACGGGCGCCGTCCAGGGCGCAACGGCCGTGCAGATCTACGTCGGTGGTACCGTGGCTTCGGCCGAGACCCCGGTCAAGACCCTGGCCAGCTTCAAGAAGATCACCCTGCAGGCGGGCGAGAGCACCGTCGTCGAGCTGCCCGTCAAGCTGCAGGATGTGGCCTCGTGGGACGAGAAGACTCATAGGTGGTCCATCCAGGCCGGAGACTACAAGTTCAGCGTTGGCAAGAATGCCCGCGACATGGTGCTGTCAGTGGACGTGCATCTCGAAGCAAAGACGTATCTGCCGTAGTACGGTGGGACAATAAGACTAGAGGGACCAGATACGTTTCTATCTGTACAATAACAATGCTATGGTCGCACACCTACTTCTGCACGGTCGTTACATATGACGCAAATTGTCTGGCCGGCACCCTGTTCATAAAGAGCTCATCCAGCTCCTCAAACGTCCGGTTCTTCGTCTCCGGCTGGAAGAAAAACAACACCACCAGACTGATAAGGCAGCAGCCACCGTAGATAAACGACGTCTTGGCCCCCAGGTTGGCCTTGTCCGGGTTGAAGATGTACGGCAACACAAACGCCTGGGCCGTGTAGAGGGCCTGCTGGCAGACGATGGAGATGCCGATGCTCTTGGCCCGGAGGGCAAACGTCGGGATCTCCGACACGATCGTGTAGGCGGCCGAGCCGAGGCAGAAGTTGAACACGGCATTGTAGAGCATCATGAAGCCGACAGTGGCCTGAAGCGTTCCGGGTTCGGTCGCGGTTGCTAGGCCACCGGTGAGTATCAGCAGCACCGCCATGGCGAGCGTTCCATACACGATAATTGTTCGCCGGCCGATCCGGTCGATCAGCAAGCTAGCCGTGATGCTGCCGACGAGCGAGAGGCCCTGCGACCCGAGAGAGAGCTGGAACGACCGGTGCACCGAGTTGCCCGCGAGCTCAAAGTAGTACGTTTGGTAGCTGCTGATGAACATGACACCCCCCATCGCCTGCACCGTCAGCGGGCAGATTGTCAGCAATGTGCGGCGCAGATTTGTCCCGCGGAAGCACGCGACGTAGCTCGCACTGGCCGTCTGCTCCTGGGCGCGCAGCTGTGTCATGCGAATCTGCTCGAGTCGGCCGTCGAGCTGGTTGGCTGGGACGCTGAGCCGCGAGAGCGCCTGTCGGGCTGCAGCTGTCCGGCCGACCGAGAGGAGCCACCAGGGCGACTCGGGCATAAAGGGACAAAAGATGAGACCGAGAAAGCCGAAGCCCCACTGTGCGACAAAGATTCCTCGCTGTGAGTTTAGCGGAGAGAAGAGAAGAGCGACAGGAAAGAGAATGGATCAAGATAGAACATAAACTCACATATGCCCATCTGGTGCTGAGGTTGCCATACCGCTCTCCTAAGCCAGTGCAGATAAACGGGCCAATGCATAGCGACACATTGGACAGGCCGGTGAAGAGACCACGGATCGGCAGAGGCGAAATCTCGGAGATGTAGGACACACAAATGGTGTTGAATGAACCAACAGCGAGACCATTGACAAACTTGCCCGCGAAGAAGAGTGCATTTGTCGTCGAAGCAAACTCTAGGCCTGTGCCGACAAAGGATACGCAGATAGTGGCCAGGATTGTCCATCGACGTCCGACTCGGTCTGCCAGCTGGGCCGAGATGAGAGCTCCGACGATTGCACTGGCGACAGGTCCACCGCTGAAGGCAGACTGAAAGCAGTCAGCAAGGGTTGACACGACAAAAACAAGGGCTACTTACCTGCCACTTCGCCGGGAGAACATAGTTGCCGTCATAATAATACCCAAAGTCTTTGCGGAACTGCTCGATGCTAATGACGATGCTGCCAGCCTGGTTATCAAAGCCCTGGATGCAGAGCACAAATATGATGTACAACAGCCAGGCGACACAGACTTTATTGTTCTTGATACAGTGCCATTGGCCTTCGTCGTGTTCGTCCGGGAGGACCACGTCGCCATCCGCGTGCTCCAGATGGGCCGAATGTACGTCCTTTGGCTCCTTTGCAACAGTCATCTTTTTTGTGGATGCTTTTCGTAATATGTGAGGTTTGGAAAACGAAAAATGAGAAAACAGCGTCCGAAACAGCTTCCCTAGAAGCTATTATTTCCAGTCGGCAGTCTGGTTCCCCAGATTGTCACGCATGGGGAAATGGCAAGATGGAGACGCAAGTGGAGTGTGGGGATGTAGAAAAACACAGACGGACGTCGCCTCGTGGCAGGATTGCCCCGGACTAACGGCCTGTGAGAAGACGAAAAGAGGGAGCATTGGACATGTGGCAGACAATATGTTCCGGTTTAACTCGTACCGGTCATGTCAAGGGCTTACTGCCATCGAAGAGGAGCTACCTGGACGGCATACTACTTACTCTAAGCGAGCTCACGGACCACATATTGATAACACCCGACCAACAGGCTTTCAGTGCTCGGCAGATCGAGCCTGGATTCGTCGCAGTGGAGTCCGATACGAGGAGCAAGCTCGGTGGAGGTGAGGCCGACCGACGGCAGTCGATATGCCAACCCCAATACGACCAGTCTACTCTTCGTCACGAATATAATCACATTTTTTGACATTCCACATGCCGCGATTTCGCCCCTCGATCCATTGCCACTGCTACCTTTTCCCTGTCCGCAGCAAGTCCAGCACCATGCCTAATTTCTCCAGCGACCGCTGCCGATCCTTGGTCCTGTCCCTAAGCAGTCCGAGATCTTCGTACAGCACACTGTTCAATCGTTAGCGATGACATTCATTCCTACAGCTAAGAAAACGGCGCAACGTACTCAATATCATCCTCTGCCGGATGTGGTCCGAAGAGACTGGGCTCTGCGCCGGCCTGCAGCTCGATCTTTTGCTTCCACGTGTCGGCAATGTCCTGGCCGAACTGGCTCAGCGCCTCGTCTTGCCCGGCAATTTGCTTCTGGTAGATCTCCTGTGTCGCATACTGCCGTAAGGCTTCGATCTTGATCCTCGCTAGCTTCGGAGGCGCAGCAATCGTCCATGCCGCATTTGCATTGACGGCTTCGCCGTGCTTCTTCCGCAGAAAGAAGTTCAAGTGAGCCAGCGTGAGGACGCCAAATACAGTCGCCGGGGTCAACGGTGCCGGTACAATAGGGAGGTCAGCATTTTCGTCGGCTAGCGCGACCAATACGTCGTGACTTGCATCGCTTGGCACGGACACGCCTCGAGCGTATAAAAAGTGCACAAGCACCTCGTCACTCAGCCTGGATGTCTCTGCTTTAGAAAGTCGGGTCTCAAAACGGAGTTGGAAACGACTCACAGGCTGAATATGTGAGATCTTGAGCCATTCGTCATGGTTATTGCTTTTCCACAGACGAGGACGGAAAGCGCAAAATGGGCTACGGGAAGAGAAAAAGTGATGTAACATGATGTGACACGATATGAGACCGTCTTCAGTCCACTTCCTGCCCATCGGTGCGTTCTGTCCCGAATCTGCTCGTCTCGTGATGCCTTGCACACGTCTAGCCGATGTTTTTCCGTTAGCGCATTTCGCGCCCCGTTTCGGTGGGAATAAAGTGGGCCCAGATGTCGCTTCAGCAAGGCATCGCTTGTGGTCAGCTGATGAGTTCGCTACTCTCTCGCCGCAATAATGCACCGGGTGTGATACATCCTTGTGGCCGGATATTTTTCCTGGAAAGTACATGCGACTGAGAGGGTGTCTGGATGAAGTCTTGTCACTGTGGAAAAAGTCTCTCTCGATCCTCTCGATCTTCTCGTACCTCTGGATCCTATCCACACTGAGCAACAACAAAACCATGGCCAGCCAGAAAGAAGTACTTACCAACTTCGCCCAAGATGTTTTCGAGGCCTCATCCTCGTCAGAGAACTCACCGTGGCAGTCGTACAACTTGGCCCCGACGTCGCGAACCGTCAAGGCAACCAGAATCTATGCCACTGAGGGCCTTGTCTCGGCACCCCCCCAAACGAAGCTGAGCTCGGTGGAGTCCGTGGTTCTAACCGGCAGCACAGCGCTTGTCACGCTTGACTTTGGCGTCAACACCACCGGAATCGTCACGCTGCATTTTGGCCCTCAGAGTATCCCGCAGACGGTCATGGGCGTTGCCTTTGCCGAGAGCAAGCAGTTCGTCAGCCGCACCAGCGACCGCAGCATGGACTTCCACGTCGTCGATGGCGCCCTGCACATCACTGTACCCGAGACTGCCGCGCCGCAGTCGTGGACCTGTCCGGAGCGTCAGCAACGCGGCGCCTTCCGCTACCTGACCGTCTTCCTCGAGTCCGACGGTCGGGTTGAGCTGACCGACGTCAGAACGTACAACAACATGAACCCTAGCCGCGGCGCCAACCTGCGCAACTATTCCGGCTACTTCTACTCTGACGACGACTTTCTCAACACCATCTGGTATGCCGGCGCCTACACGCTCCAGCTGGCTACCATCCCTCGCAACACCGGCCGGCGCAGCGACTGGGTGCACCACAAGATTGGCTGGGCCAACGACAGCCCGGCCACGACGGAACAGTACCAGGAGGTGCTTACAGATGGTGCCCGTCGCGATCGTACCGTCTGGTCTGGCGACCGCAATATCAGCACCGTCTCCAACTTCATCGCCCTCAACAATAAGGAGGCCTCATGGGCCGGTGTCGACTGGATGTTTGAGCTGCAGACTGACGACGGACTGTTTCCTTATGCCTGCAAGCCCATCTGGCACTATGGCAGTGACTCGTATCACGGCACGTGATTGTCCTTTGCTGTCATTCTTCTGTCTTCTGTGTCGACTATAGCTGACATCCGCCTCCGCCCCAGTCTGGACATTTATCGCCTTGTATGAAGCCTACTTCTACCATGCCGACGGCAGCCGGCAGGCCGACGACTGGGTCCGCCAGAAGTGGAACAAGATCAAGAAGGGCATGGACTTTAGCCTGGCCAAGGTCGACGACACCGGCCTGCTCAAGGTCACCTTGCCGGCCGACTGGGGCCGCAACCTGCTGACGGGCCACAATCTTGAGGTCAACTGTTGTCTGCAACACGTCTTGTGTCACTTTGCACAGCTGGCCCGCGACGTTGCCGGCGACGAGGCCCTGGCAACCGCCTGGGCCGATCGATCTGGCCAGCTGAAGGAGGCCATCAACGCTCGCCTGTGGGACGACGAGGCCGGCCTGTATCGGGACTATATCGATGCACCCGTGCACCCGCAGGACGGCAACAGCCTGGCACTCTGGTACGGCGTGGCATCACCGGAGCGGGCAGCCCGCGTGTCTGAGGGCCTGACGGCCAACTGGTCGCCGTTCGGCCCCGTCGCGCCTGAATCACCGAAGATGGTGTCGCCTTTTTGTGGCAGCATGGAGCTGATGGGCCATTATGCTGCTGGCCGCCCGGATCGCGCCCTCACCCTTCTCCGTACCATGTGGGGATACATCTGGAACGCGCCCTATGCGGTGCAGTCGAGCCTGATCGAAGGCTACTACCACGACGGCCGCTGCTTCTACCCTTTTGGCGACTATGACTCTTCGTACATCTCGCACGCGCATCCATGGGCCTCGGGCCCGACCATCGCCCTGACCTCCTGGCTCGTCGGCCTACGCCTCCTCGATGTCGGCCACCACCATTGGATCTTTGCGCCGCAGCTGGTTTTTGACAGCACCGTCGACGAAGGAAAGAACGGCCAGAG
Source organism: Grosmannia clavigera kw1407 (assembly GCF_000143105.1). Classification (NCBI taxonomy): domain Eukaryota; kingdom Fungi; phylum Ascomycota; class Sordariomycetes; order Ophiostomatales; family Ophiostomataceae; genus Leptographium; species Leptographium clavigerum. The sequence continues at coordinate 415,839 of NW_014040810.1, read as the reverse complement.
TGGCAAGAGCCCGCTTTTCGCCATGACCGGCTTCACTAGCGATGCCCAGGGCTTCTTTTCGGCTGGATACAAGCGCAGCAGCCCGGAAATGCTGGTGCTGGCCATCAAGGCTCCCAGAAAGACCGTCGGACGTGTCGGGTTGCCTACGCTTGGCAAGACGATTGCCCGAGTCGAGCAGGATGGCATAGAGCTGTCCTTGGACTCGCTCGAGAAGGGCCACTCTCACCTTTTTCTAAAGTACGTCAAGGGTGGGAACAGAATGTTTATAATCTGCTATACAGAGTAGTCACCAAACAAATATATGGATTATACACTCCTCCGGCGGGCATGTCCATGTATGTGTGGATGCATAAGACCTGTCTTTCTATTGGAATTGCGGGTTTTATTTCCAAGTCTGTAAGTGCGAATCAGCATCTAAAATACCCCGTATCATCGCTAATTACGCAACCAAAAGTCAGGAAACAAGCTCCCCTGCTTCGACCATTACTAGATACGTGCCTAGTAAAAGTCAACAATCGTAGAAAACGGAATCAGTCTTCACCAATACTTACGGGCTACCGTCCATTTCGCAGACAGCGTGGCCAAACATTTTTTTATTTCGTCGTACCACATCTGCGCTTCACCCCCATCGCGCTTTGCCAATATTGTCGCTGCTTGATATAGTATGTGTAGTGGAAAAGGCGATATCATCTCCGTCCGTTGAGCCCTTGGCGAGTAGAGCGATGCTGCCAACGCAGCTCCGTGCTTCGAGACAGCATTTCGGATCTGCTCGAAATACCCCATCTCTTCTGGACGACTGCCTTCCAACCCGGAAACTGCGGTATACAGCAACAAGAGCGCACTATGCCGTTAGAAACGAACGTTACCCACTGGTGCTCTCATCGTACCTGTAGCAGACTGCATTTGTCGGGCAAAACTCCAACTGCCGGAGACTGCCCTCCACATCGGCCAGGACAATCAGGGAAAGAAGAGTGCGTCGCAGTTGTGCAGCTTCCGCGCCTCGCGTCCTTGCATCGGTATCATTATTGGATCGATACCTCAGTACTAAGTCAAGAAGATAGGTTGCCTGAGCAATGCGTGAGAATCTCCCCGTGTTGAGCGTAGAGCAAGAAAGAGGCAGGACCGGAGGCGGGACTGGTGACTGCGGTGGTGTCAGCGCATGGCCATCTCTACAAGTCAAGCTGCCGACTCACTGCTCGATCCCAGGCCTCGTCGTCGACCGGAAGACTGTCTGATAGACGGATACTATGTGTGGCCAACGATCGGTCTGGACTTCCCAGTGCCAAATAGCTGCCATGACCCATCAGCAAAACATATCCATTTCCAGGGGTTGCCATACAGACGAACCGGTCTAGGATCAAGACAGCCCACCAGACCCTCTTCACCTCCTCGGCTCTGGTCCAGCCGGCAGCAGAGCTGAACGGCTTCAGCGCATCCTTATCCAGGCCAAGAGCCGACCCGTACCTGGCTAATGTGCCGACAGTCAGGTAGGCTGACGGATAGATGGCGTGTCCCAGCTCGAAGAGGCAGATGAGCACGCCGGCCTGCAGCGTCTCGAGGGTCAGCATGCCCGAGATTTCCAAATCCAAAAGAAACTTTTTTGCCGACACGTAGGCCACCGAGCTCCTTGCGTGGCATTGGTCCGGCTGGGGAGCCCAGATGGAGATTTTCATGCAGAGTACCAGCAGAACAACATCTGCCCGCGGACAAGCCAGTTGGTTGATCAGAGACATGGAGAATCGCTGTCTACAAACGATCGGCATCCACGTATGGACAGTGTCGAAATACTGCCGGGCAATGCGACGCATTCTGTCAATATCGCCCAGGCAAGCCTGGACTTGAGGCGGCACGGCAACCTCAGGTCTGGGAATTTCCAGTCCTCCTCGCTCAAAGACACCGGCGTCCAGGAAATGCTCCACTGGAAATTGATTCTGGCTAGCTATCAAAGAACCACTGCTTGTTTCCGAGCCGTCCAGCGATGCTCCGCCGTCATAGTCTGGCCGGCTGCGTCCGCCTTCCATGTACGTACACTCTCTGCCCCGTCTGAGGCTGGTTAGTCGGCCTGCTTCCCGTCTTGCATATTGTTGGAGAGGAGAGCGAACCTGGCACATAAAGTACACGCAGGAAGTAGTCGGTCACATTTTCGCTTGCCGTGACTGCAGAAAGCGCAAGATCGACTGGCTCGTGTATGGACTGGCATATTTTCATCCACTGTCCGTTGTGCTGAGCAAGATCACTGCGGTGTGCGGTGTAAAAACTGTGGTGTGGGTGCGGTAGCTTTAACAATGGGGGTCTACTATGTGCCAAAGCTGAAAAGCCGCATCTGCGGGGTTGCTGTCGCGGCTTTGTGGCTGCGGAAGCTGAACTGCGGCAGCCGTGACAAATGGCCTGCTAGGAGGATGGCTTTCATAGCTGAAGAGTTACGATACCACCCCTTGAGCTGATCCAGGCTATTCGTTTCCACGATCGACGATCTTCGACCTATCCATTGCCTGTGGTCTGAAAAAAAAAATCAATATAATGCAGGCAGCCCCTGAGACATGCATCAAATTGGAGCGAAATAAGACCACTAAAAAAAAGAAGCGGAAGAAGAAATGTGTTTGCCAATGTGACTCGAAGTGATAACTGCAGTTGAAAACACAATTGGTTGGGTGCGGGGTATGGCCCCTATGGAACCCACGTCTGTTTTGAGACTGGCTCGAAGACATGGGAAGTTCAGGCCCAATAAAGGGAAAGTATAGGTTGAAACCCATAGATCCATGCAAATTGAGTTCCAGCCTGGACAGACGTTCTGACCGCGCGAGAAGCTGGTCCACAGCCTGGTTGTAGGCAATGTTTGAGCTCCAATGTCTGTATTTATCGTGCGCGTTGCAGTGAAGGCCCACGTTGGTATCGCTACTGTGGAGGGAAAGGGAGTCAAGTCCTGTAGGACTTGGTCGATGTGCTCGACGCTCTTGGCTTTCCTTTCTAGTCCGCTGGTCATTCGCTGTGGCCTTCTCGCCAGCAGAGCCAGAAATTCGAGATGGTGACCACGATGTTGTGCACGCCTCGCATGCGCTGTATATTTCCATAGCGGGTGGAAGCTGTCGGACATCTCTCCGTTAGTGAAACTCACGCGGCAAAAAGAATGAAGAGAAACAAGAACATTTCTGGTACCAAATTTGCTCATGATATCGAAGCCGTTGAGAAAGGAGTAAGTGATCGTATCAATTGGCGTGGCTCGCTTGTTCTCTAGTTTCGATCAACAGGGCCGTTTAGTATGTGAGATACGTAGTACTCCGTAGCGAGGGCTAGATTAGGCGCCACGTTAGTTGTAGAGCTAAAACTGTTATGGAACACACCGGAAACTCTGTTCTCACCTCAACAGCTAAGACCCTGCTCCTAGGCCTTCTTCTTCTCCCTGTACTCCGTACTAGGGGCGGTTTTTGCGCATCGCATCGACGGTCCGTATATGGATCATTGACAATGGCGAGGCCTTAGCAAACTGGCAGACAAGGGACGTGCGGCATCGCACAATCGATCGTCCCGGATAGGCGCACACCTCGTCATTGCTTGCCATGTTCGCCCAAACTGGTATTGCAGCAGAGGTGGTGAGTAAGGGGGCCCAGCCGCAGATACGGTAGAAGTCAGTAGTGGCGGAGTATGTGCAATCACAATTACTAGGACGAATAGGATAAAAGAAAGGGGCTTGATAAAAACCACAATATTTCGGGGAGCATGACCCTTTCGCATATGTTATGTTAGTGGCGGCCTATTTACTACATACGAATTGTGCACACCTGCAGTACTCCGTATATACTCCGTACATAGTACTGTGATAGCAGAGACGGCCGCCGAAAAAGTGGGTGGGAGCTGCAGTGCTGTTATGGGGCTGTTTGTATCCTGTGTTTAAACCCGGGGAAGTGGCCCGCCAGCTAGTAAGTACGGGCAACGTATACCTACCAATGACAACGCGTACATTTGCTCGAACAGATATGGAGTGCGATCAAAGCCACCCAATCCGTGCTAGGCAGGTCCAAGCCCTGACCTCCAGGGTTGTAGTCTTCAACCTTGTTAAGCATCCCGGTCTAGTATGGGCTGCCTTCTTCCTTTCTCACACTCGCAATGCAAATTTGATGCGGTCTCGATACGGAGACTGCATATCTTTCCTTACATGTCTCCTTTCATGTCTAGCTAGATTTATCATCTCAAAAGCCTTCAAAGCCAAAAGGGGCACCTGGAACTGCGGTCCCGATCACGGGAATGGTTACCCACTGTACGGTGTAAACATAGCAACAAAAGGTGTCGTCTCCGTGCTGTTTCTGACGCCACTTTCATATTTTCGTAACTTCTTGTATCTTACATCAGCTGCCTGCAAAAAAACCGCGTAGCTACGAACCTAACTCTGCCTCTTTCTTAGAGCTTTCTTGCAATGGTGTCTCGTCTGTCTTGATGCAGTTCTGCGTTCAGGTGTCAAGTGCGTTAGCTCAAACATGTAACGTGCCTCTACAGTACATGAATAAAAAAACATGTTTCACTCCCTATTCTCGTGCGCGCTAACTTTCTGCTAATTTCTTCAAAGGACCTAACTAGCATAATTATACGACTGTCTGACGGAAACCCCCGAATATCTATGCCAGCCTTGCCTCTTCCTGGTATCTACAAAGACAGCACATTATACAGTATGTCCATAACGCCTTGGTTCCAACCATTATACGATTGCATCATCCGAAGTCGGAAGTTTTGCAAACTGTCAACCAGTGAACCACAACGCAACTGGCGAGAGCACGGTGCTTCCCGTATACAGACAATCAGAAGTCGGCCTGTTTTCCCCTGCTTCTGCAGTTGTTGCTTCTCGGAACATATGGTCTGAACCGTGTTTGCTTACCCGTTGTAGAAACAGCCGGGACGACAAGCTATTTGGTAGACACAATTAGGTTTCCCTAGGATTGGTGCCGGTCTGATGAACAGTGGCTCAAAAGGCAGCGACACTCGGTCGCCGATACTGACGAAGCGAGCTTATTAACGAAGGAAGGAAAATCGCACCAACGCATATTTAACTAATTAGAAATTTTACAAAGTCAGTTTCGGAGAACGTCTATGAATATATGATCATTATCTACATCAATTGGTGATGAAAGACTACAATATGTACTTACAAGTCGCATGTGAAGGTAGATCTTTAAACTTCTTATTTATCGAGTGAAGCTACATAAAGGTTACAAGTTGTCCTAATTGCAGCTCATTACAAAAATCCGGCCAAGTCTTTGGCCATCATGCATGTCCCTTTCAAGGAGTTTCACAGCAGATGATAGTACTTCCAGCGGGCAATAATGGCAGGTAAAATACAGCAAGGTCGTTAATTCGTATACCGTCAACTTATTTGAGAGATGATAATTGGATAGACATAGGCCCAATATGACACGACTGAAACTCTGATCGCATAATTCTTTCAAGTCCTTGACTGGCTCATCAGATGGATCGCCTCGTGAAATCACGACTGTGGATGGAAATCGAGCCGCTTGAGCGATGAATCACTTGGCTACTCTTTTGAAACTGTTGCGAGCTCGCTTAGGACGGTATTGCTGTGATCAACTATCTATCAGGCAGTCCCTTCAAAAATCTCAGTACCGATCACGATTTTATATGAACCGAGTTAGATACTAGAAACTGGAGGTTGTTGATTTACGAGAGTATGAATCATTATGCGTCATGTAAAGTATTCGGGTTGATTAGTAAGCAGGAACCCTCTCACCCTGTAAAGCTCCATAAATTCTCAGTTTGCGAAAGCGGGCGGGTCATCTTACTTGTGCCCGCATCAAATACGGAATTTCAAGATGGCGCCGAACGATAACCGCCCCGATGCTGTGCCCGTCAAGGATGAAGCAGACCTTGTCATGTTTGCGCAGGTGATTTCGGTCTCTTTTTCCGACGACCCGCTCCATCGATACGTCCTCATGGGTAGCGAGTCTCATCCGGGCCATCCAAAATTGCACACGCCGGGTTTTCAGGAAGAGAACTGGTTGGCGACGATGAGATCGCGGTTTGAGGGGGGCGGACTTCTGCTCCAGAGCTATAACTGGGCGGCTGTCGCGGTGTGGTGAGTGACTCTAGTTGTGAAATGAATCACGATAACGCTTAGAGGAACACTCCTTCATATTCTTATCTCGTACCAGGCTACCGCCGGGTATTAAGAAAGCTGCACCCCGTCTGCCCATTCCAGAGGGAGCTGTTGAGTACCTGGATAAATTTGGCCAGATTAAAAAGCAATATCTTGGCGATCGACTGCACTGGTATCTCAATCTGATAGCACGCGCTCCAGGCCGCTTAGACAAAGGTAATTACATCCACACTCTTTCCCGCCCAAACAACTTTCTCATGCATCTGAGCTTCTCAGGTGCCATCAGGACTCTCATCGAGCCATATGTGAGAAAGGCCCTAGAGGAAGGGTTTCCGGTCTACTTGGAGGCCACCAGTACGCATGCTAGAGACATCTACATCTACTTTGGCTTTAGGGTCCTAGAGGAAGTTAGGATAGGCGAGGGTATAATCAATGCTGAAGGCTGGGTAGAGCAGGGTGGAGAGGGTGTGCTGCTCTGGGCAATGGCTGCCGGCTTGTAGCACTTTGTCATCAGGCATAGCAAGGAAGGACCACGCATTAGCTTATTATCCTACAAGAACACGGGAGCATATTCAAATAAGGGAGTCGTACACGTGCTTCAACACAATTTATACACAATTATTAGCATCAATTCCACCCACCTCTTTAATCGTTGAGGACCCGAACCACTTGAGCCCACTCTTGTGTCCCATATGCACCAGGGACCTCTTCCCCATCGAACAGGCTAGCCAGCACGACCCGGTCACTTTGCTCACCCTCCCAAGGCTCACGGCCATGCTGGGCAATTGTATTATCGTAGACCAGCACGTTGCCCCCCTGCCACTTGTGCAAGACGCGGATTTCATCTGTGATCTTGGCCAGATGAGCCAGGTACTTCTCCGGATTGGGAGTGCCGTCGCCAAAGAGCTGTTCGTTATTGTACCTCCTTCCAAGGCTTTTGTTGGCCGCCGAGTTCTTGTATAGAGCCGCGAGTGCAGTGAACAGTGTGGGCAGGTTCGTCTGCGGTTGCGTGCGGATGGCCGGCAGCCGGTGTGTAACGATAATGGAGCCGTCCTCAGTCCACTCCCATGTCGTGAATCTACCCCTATTGTAGCGGGAAATCTGGGTCTCGATCTTTGCACGCTTCGTAGCTTCGTCATCACTGTCCTTGATTTCTTTTCCAAAGGCCTGTTTTATAGTTGACCCGCCAGCATATTGCTGCTCTTGCTTGTAGGTTACTTTGCTCAAGACGCCTTTGTCGGCAATCGCAGAGATAAATTCGGGAATTTCGTCCTGTGCTCGGGCAAACAGCTCAAGTGATGAGGAGATGGGGGTTTCGCCGCCATATTCCGGGGCTCGGTGGCTGTAGAAGAAGATATACCCTGGTGCATGGGGAACCTGGGGAGACTCGTTGTGGTTGTAGATTAGGACTTCCTTGGGCGACTCATTTGCTGGCGCCACATTGGGTGCTAGCAACGGTCGGTCAACGACGATGCCGATGATTTCATGGGGCTTATACCCAAACGCATATGCAAATCTGCTGAATTCGTGGGCGTTGTGGATGGGTAGATCGCGAAAGAGCAGGGTTCCATGACGGACCAGCAGATTAGTCAGAGTGCTGTATCGGGCCTGGAGACGCTCGATGCTTTCTATGACGGCATCAAGGTCCACTTGGGCCTTGTCATGGGCAGATGGCTTCAGGGCGAGGGGTATTACTGTGTCATTTAAATGAGGTGCTCCTAAGTTACGCTGATTGCTGGCTGGTAGCGCAAAGGACTCGAAAGCGACCGACTTAAAGTTTTCGTCGAACCGGAGAGACTGTATCCCCACGTTGTAAACGGAAGTTGCCATTTTTGTTGATGGTATGAAGTTGACCGAAGGGCCTGGTTTGTCTTGTTACTGCGTTGGACTGGGATGCATGTGGACCTCTCCGTCTTATGTACACGGCGTCTGCGGGTTTTCCCCGCTAGTGATGCCATCCTAGACTCAGATCACGAACGCTACATGTCATTAGGCAATACCGGGCACTTTAATCGCCGGCCGTCTACGGCGCCAATTTTTGGCGTGCAGCGTGCTACCTCTAGGACAACGCGCGACTTGGCATCAATATTGACGTACGTCAACGTGCCGACGCTACAGTAGGTTCTTCCTCTCCATCTCTGCCATTGCACGCTGGATACTCATTTACTCGAACCTGTTTGCGAGCAGATTCGTCACGGTTGCCAGGACGAGCTCAGTCCTCAAGATTAGGTTTCAAGTAATGATTACGAAACAATGCTGTTATTTAACTATATTCCACTCTGAGGTGTCAATCCTCTTGCCGGAGCAAGGTTTTCCTTGAGGGCGTCGATTGAAGACTGGCTTGCAGCTCCGTGCTGATTCGGCGATCTTGTTTACTCCGATGATATCCGTACTGCCAGGCTTCATCTTTAAAGCGATAAGCTTAAAAGCCCTCGTAGGGATGTTGCTACCGCTAGCCTGTAACGCAAAAGTAATGCCTTCGCGTAATACTAGCGTAAGACCCGTACGGTGATTTCTGTAAGATATGCGTCCGGATTCATTGCACATATTGTAGTAAGCCCCAAGGCCCTCAGAAGTTCTATTGATGATATTTCGTAGGTAGTTTGACTGGAGGACCAGACTGCGTGCGATGTGCGCGTGCAGATCAGGGCTAAGTCTTATCTAGTGATTTAAGTGTCCTCGTTTTCCACAGGAAGGGGGGCAAAGGTAAATTCATTGAAGAAAAATCTTATCACAATTCTTTTTATGAAATGAAGAAAGCCCGTGCTCGCTTCGGCTGGGATTGGGTCTGATGTACGGAGCACGGAGTACGGAGTACAGGGTGCAGCACGTTTGTGTCAGAAATGGCTGAAGACGCCAAAATAGTGGGCGGCATCGAGACGATGTTTGAAACTGGGCTGAAACTTGACACTTCCGCCGAGCCCTAGCGCGTCAACCAGGAAGCAACTGGGATGGAACCGATCTTAGATTCGCTGGCTTAGATTTATTGCTCTTTGTCTTCTTTTCATCTTCTTTGCTTTCTTCTTTTGAAGAAACTTTCTTCTTTTGAAGAAACAAAAAAAAAAAACAAGATGTTGCTGGCCGATGATCGATTACGGGAAAGGTTACGGGTAGCCGTTCCTCTGGCTATCGCTTTTCTTTTTGCCTGGAGCTTTCGAATATTTGGACTTCGCGATGCTGTCCTGTCACTAATCTACGTGCCCGAGAGGCTGTCGGAAGAGAGCTTGTTCGTGCAACAGGCCCTGAAGGTCGAGTTCCCAGCACCAATCGACTACGGTCCGATCCAAGAAGTATGTGCACGCACGCACTTCAGGCCAGGCCTCCTCTTCACCTGTGAGGGTCAACACGGCGGCATCGGCATGCTTCGGAATCAGATGCTGAAATGCATACGATATGCTATACACGGCGGCGGTGCGCTGGTGATCCCATCAATGGCACTGCGCAACGCAAAAAACCTGGCCGACATCGAGACGGCCACCGAGATGCCCATGGAGTACATGCTGGACCGCAAAGCCTTTGTCCGGCACCTGACCGAGGGCTGTCCCGGCATGCGCCTGTACGACCGTGCCGAGGAATTTCCGTTTTACGACCAGCGGCAGGGGGAACCTCTGCCTCTGCTGGGCGACCAGTTCGAGCCCGACCATCCCCCTGAAGGGCTGCAGTATCCCCGTGCATGGCGCCGTTTCTTTGACGATTGGCTCGTTCGGCAGTCTGTGCAGATCCAAAGCGAAAGACCGGTGCACATCCAGATGGAACAGTCTTTTCTCGAGTATCCCGTGCGCAACGACGGCGACGCTTTTGTGCACGAGTTTGGCAAGGTCCTGTCTTTCCGCAACGACACTCGCGCCCTGGCTGAAAAAGTACTTTTCAGGCTCAAGCAGCGGTTCGCACTGCCCATCAACCCGGCCGATGTTATTCACCCTGACGCGTACTACAGCGCACACCTGCGGCTCGAGTCCGACGCCATCTGGGCCTGGCCGCCTGACGAGTGGCGTTTCTCACGCATGGAAGACCAGTTCGACGAGCAATACCGCAATCTAAGGCGCACGGGTCTCAGCGTAGTGTACGTCGCGTCAGGAAACCAGACCGTGGTGCGGCTTTTTGCCGACTACCTCAACCGGCGTCTTGCGGTAGATCCAGGCCACGAGCAGAAAAATGTGACGGTTGTGACAAAGCAGGACCTACTGGAGGAACTGGACCGCCAGCGGTTGGACAGCATGACGTTCGACCAGCAGGCTCTGGTGGACTTTATGGTCATGTTCAAGTCGAGCGCGTTTATGGGTGTGGCGCACTCCAGCTTCCCTTGGAACGTTGCTCTGCGGAGGCACGAACTGAGCAAATACGCCCATTATGCAAACGAGGGTTCGGATTTGTTGCGAGACGAGTACAGCGTGATTATGGGGATGATGGCTGACTACCCATATATTGACTCGTTTGTCACGAGCATATGGCCGTGAGGCCTTGTTTCATGTAAATATGTCCGAGAAGGGCATTATACCCGCACGAAAGAACATAACTGTATAACCATATATTGAAGAGTTTTTCTGCTCGCTTCCCGACGCTGGCCTTGAAGTCTGCTTCGACACAAGATGCCGATTGCTGCGGGGCAACGGCAAAATCATCGCAAAGTCACTGGGGGGGCTGCCAGCCAGTCAAGAAGCCAATAGGCGCTTACTAGTAAGGCAGACGATTGCCCAAGCTGTCAGTTGCCCGTATGGTTCCCGGGCATGCATGCAAATGATCACCAGACACGCAGACAATTTCCATTATCAGACGCCCTGATAGGCTGACTAGACCGCATCATCTGGTTGCCTAGACTGGCTTTCGGGCATCCTAGAGTCGTCGGGCAGCGGTCGAAGTGCACATTTCACGTATATATATTGCGGCATGGCCATCGGGCGGAAGCTCGACGTATCCTCTGCCCATCAACCCTCTGCACTCTGTCGCTTTCTGGGTCGAGAAAACAATTTTCAGGATGAACAAAGACGCAGCTGAAACTTGCATGTTCTTTGTCGATGACTCCAACATTTGGATCGAAGCCCAAAAGTTCGCTGCCGTGCGCGACAACCACGTGCCAGGTTTGAGCGACAGTGACCGTGATCCCCGTCTTCGAATCGACGTCGGAAAGTTGATTCGTGTGATCCTCAACGGCCGCAGTCAGGGCCCTTCGTATCTTTATGGCTCGCGCCCGCCACCTAACGATTCAGTGTGGAACGTTTTCAAGAAGAGCCAGTTCCTGACCAAGATCTATGATCGTTCCAATGGCAAGGAAAAGGAGGTCGACACGGCCATGTCGGTGGACATGAGCTCCGAGGCCACCGAAATCAGCGTCATGGCCAAGTTTGATTGCATATCCAGATCGAAAAAGGCGCAGACGACGTTCATCGCCATCACCGGAGATCGCGATATGATTCCGCCCGTCAAGAAGGTGTTGGCATACAACATCCATGTCGAGCTTTGGGCCTGGAGTTCGGGAATATCAAAAGACTACTACCGTCTCCAGGCCGAGAACGAAAAGCTGCTCACCGTGAAGCATCTCGACTGGATATTCGACAATATTTCATTTACCAATTTCCGCTCGACCCGGCAGAAGAACTCTGAATCGTTTAAATCAGTCGTGCTATGCAACATTATTATGCTAGACGGGGATGACGTCGAGTCTTGCGTCTGTGAAAAGCTGATCACTCTGGGCCGCTTGTTCTACACTACGCAATCCGAAACGAAGACGGAAATGTTTGTAGAGTTCCCCATGGTCACTAACATGGATATTGTCGTCCAAGAGGTGCGGAAGCTATTTAAGGATCAGTTCATGGTCATGTCATGGCCAGAGTACTCTAGCCGTTTCCAGTTAGACGTGCCAGTCACGAAAACCAGCAACATGTATTCGCCACTAGATGATATTACTTGTTCGGGGGCGCTCGGTGTCAAATCCAGGGAAAAAGAAACAACTGGCACTACCGTGCCTGACCAGAGCAAGGATCGACTTGGGGAGGATGAAGGGAGACAGGATGCCAACAACACTGATGACTCTACGGGCTGGACGACAGTGGAACGGTCGGACACGAAGAGCTACTATCGTCGCATTCTGCGCACCCAGAAATGTATTAGCGGCATCCGTTGCAAAAAGGCCGGCTCGTGCGGTTATCAGCACACGAACACGGAGCGAAACCTGTTTCTGACTTACTCAGGCTCTAGTATTAATTTGGTCAAGTGGAAAACGAAGGAGTGCAAAAAGACCTTCCCACACATCACCAAAGAGTGCCCGTTTGCCCACTCGCATGACGAAGCATGGTGCCTTGTATGCCAACACGAGGGCCACTTTACAGACAGTTGCCGATATAGGACGTAAGCTTCGTACCCAGTGACCAAAAGCGCCTATCTACGCTTTGTTGGTAGAAACACCAGGACTCATGGCGGGAGACATAAGCTAGGTACTTGAAGAGTAATAACTCCTTGATTCGGTCTGTTGCAGAGAGATACATTTCAACTAGGCATCCCAAGAAGTGACGAGACTACGGGAAAAATATGCTTTGGTGCATGTAAGAGGCTGCCCTGAAAATGGGTGTATCAAATGAATCTAACGCTTGTTACTAAAGTTTGTACACTGAAACTTGACGTATTCAAGGCAATGTTGTCGAAGCAAAACCACTCTATTCGTAGAAATAGCATAAAGGACCTGCAGTTGTATCCATAACCTCCCGGATCGTGATGTTCGGCCCAGCGTATCCCAGATCAATGACATCGTCAAGGCTAGTATAGCGAGACTCAGGGTCATTGGCCCATGTAATGTGTCCATAGTTGGTCGCGTTGAGGTCGGACTTGTGAGCGGGGTCGATCGTTTGCCTATGCGGTTTAAGGTCAGACTGATGCTATCGTGATAAGAGCTGTGCTCGCTAACTTACCAGAGCGACCACACACGGTCCATCATACTGTGGTGGAACCAGAAGGCAGGGTCACCAGGGGACGTGAAGAGATCACCACCTGGGTCGCCACTACCATGTATTTATTAGTCAGCGAAAAAGCAGAGATTCTCTTCTGGCATACGTACCCGATGGTGTAGTGGATGCCGCCGTGAGGACCAATCTCAACGGTGTAAGGGATGCCCTCAGAAATATGACGATACGCCGAGATGTCAGGAGAGGTAAGAAGGTCTATTATAGTTAGTAAGCGTAAAATGTGTAATCTGCGCATGATTTATAAAACTCACTGAGCACGGTGGTGTAGTTGGCGTATCTGGTGTTCATAGCACCACCAAGGTCACGCTTGAGCCTGCGAGGGTTGTAGCCAAGTCCGCCATCCGGACCAGAAGCCACACCAAGGAGACCACCAACAGGGCCGAGGTTCACGGTCATGTTTGCAAAAGCACCAGTGGTCACATAGCTGCCGCCAGTACCAGCAGGAAGCTGAATGTCACCGCCGCTAACACCAGAAGGAGGCGTGATAACGGGGCCATCATGCACAATGTAGTCTCCGTTGCCACCAATGCTGGTGTCGCTACCGTCGAAGATGGGAGAGTCCTCGGGTGCCGAAGCATAGAGAGGCCAGTCCCAGTACTTACCTGATCAGATGGGTGCTTCAAAAGAAACAAGTGGAAAGGGGCAAGCTGTGCTTACAGGCTGGTATCCAGTGTAGCCGCACTCGTCGCGTAGTGCAGTTTCATACGTGTGCACAAACCACCGGTGCCAGGGCATGAAGTTGCCCGTGTAGTGGATAGTCAGAGTCTGCTGGATATGAACGGCAACAAAGTCGTCAAACTGTTTTGATACTGAGTTAGCTAGCTCACAAGTCGTGCAAAATGGTAAGACAGCTCACACGAGATTTGGCACCCGCAGAGACGTTGGCTGGCGTCCGCGGCGGCAGCCCTTGGAGACACTTGACGGCGCTGATGTAGTCGAGTTTTTCTTGCCTAGTGAACTTGCCACTGTGATGATGTCAGCAACGGTAGGCCAGTTTTCGATTGAGCAGACAAGACACGTACTATTCACGGCGGTAGGCGACCTTGTCGGCCGTGCAGCCACAGCCAGGTTTCTTGGCCGCAACCTGACGGGAGAACTGTGCCGTGATGTTGGAAATCAGAGACAGAACGGTGACCTCGTCTGCGGCTAGATCGCGGGTGCTCAGCGGTGAAACCGACGGTGCGGCCACAGACACGGAGGCCCATACGGCAGCCGCAACAAAGGTGGATGCAAGCTTCATGCTGGTGGAACAGTGGGGGCGGCGAGACGAGGAAGGAGAACGTGGGTATGCTGCACGTGGCAAAGTGTGCATGCTACGGGAAGAAGAAAGCACGTAAGTTGTCGAGAGAGGAAGGCCAAAACTGGGCAGGAAAGATACCTTTTTAACCAGCAAAAAAGATTGGCGGTTGCCACGAGGCAGATGCAGGGGGAAAGCAGAACCAAGTCTCGATTTAGGCAAGCCGGTCTGCTAATGAAGCATTTCCAATATTGTCTGCCAATAGTTCTCGATTGGACGTAACCTAAAAGCGAAAATTTGCAGCTTGCATCGCGGGTGACAGGAAGATAGAAACGGGCGCAATGCTGGCAAGGATTTGGCCTCACGTTGCAGCAAGCAGGGGTCTTCGTGCCTTGGGTCTTACGTCGTAGACGGCTCAGTGGTAAGACACTATACGACGTACGGAGCAGAGTAGTATACGTAGTGCCAGGCCCCACCAGGTCCCATAAAAGGACGGCTGCATATCGACACGGGCTGACATGTCCATTTTGTACTCCGTATGCTGAACAGGATCCATACCCCTGACAGACTTTTATCTACGGAGTACGGAGTACCCCGTTTTAAGTAGGTACGGACTAGCCCAGCTTTTTTAACGTGGAACGGGTGGATACGTGACGAAGAAGAGCCTATACGACGTAGCAGCTGGGGAGCTGGCCAGGTAGTAATGTCTCGGACCGCCAGTTCCGTGTACCTGCTCGTATTTGTCGGAAAGCTGAGAAAGAACCTCCCTGTATCTGCTATATACAGCTACATTGTGCTCTTCTAGTCGTAGCAATGATGACAGATGCTGAAACTGAGGTGTGGTTGCAGACAA
This sequence comes from Grosmannia clavigera kw1407, assembly GCF_000143105.1. Classification (NCBI taxonomy): domain Eukaryota; kingdom Fungi; phylum Ascomycota; class Sordariomycetes; order Ophiostomatales; family Ophiostomataceae; genus Leptographium; species Leptographium clavigerum. The sequence continues at coordinate 400,693 of NW_014040810.1, read as the reverse complement.
AACGTGTTTGGCTGAACCGGTGGAATACGTCGTATGTAACTGCACGTTGCCATGCTTGCATCGGCCAGGACGCTTCCTGCCACGAGGAGGGATCGCATGATCTTGTCTTAAGTTGGCCGTGCTCCCAATTGGCCCCGCGTCTCCAGAGAAGGGCTCATCATTTCCATTTCCATCTCCAAGCACGCAAATAGAGCGGCAGTTATGGCGGACATGACCGCATCCACTTATCGGCCTGACTACAACAGAGGCCCCCAGATCCTCATTGTTTGCGGGACGCTGGTCGGCGTCTCTGTCGTCATGGTCAGTCTTCGGATCTGGGTGCGAGCCACGATGATTGGACATGTCGGCCGCGACGACTACTGCATGGTTGCGGCTGTGGTATGTACAGAAGCTCCTTGCCGCAACACAAGGAGAACCAACAGACGCTGACACGCATTTTGCGACACAGGCCGTCCTCTTTACCGAACTGATGGTCATCATCCCCGAAGTCAAGCTGGGCGGCGGCAGGCACAAGGAGTATATTCATCCGCCCGAGAATATCGTGAGGGGCTTGCACCTCAACTTTGTCACACAGCCTTTGTGCCTGCTTGGCTTGCTGCTGACCAAAGTCAGCGTTGGGTTCTTCCTCCTGCGAATGACCCCCACGACTGCTTTCCGCCGCTTTATCAAGGGAACAATCGTCTTCACTAGTCTCTCGGCCACTGGAAACTTGTGTACGTCGGCACCGCATCCAAATGTCGCCCAGGGATCACGACTATCCGACTGCTAACTACGTGGCAGTAACGGTCTTCTTCCAGTGCAGACCGCTGGCGTTTACATGGGACGCCTCAGTCGCTGGGGGGTCATGCATCCCGTCTGGCAATCTGAAATTTGCTGCTTTCTTCAACTCGAGTATGTCGATGTGCAGTCGTTACACTTATCACAGCACGAAGTTGGCTAACAAGGGCTGCCAATAAACAGGCGTCTCCGTTCTCACCGATCTCATATTTGCGCTACTTCCGATCCCAATGCTATGGAAGGTCCGACTGAACTGGAAGACCAAGGCAGCCGTTGCCGCAATTCTGTCCCTCGGCATCTTGTAAGTACTCGATCGTGTCGCCGTCCGGCCAGTCTTCGATGGCCAACTAACTGGTGCAGTGCGACTATCGCAGGCATTGTCAAAATCACATTTCTCGGAAGCTACGGCAAACACGGCGACTTCTTGTTTGATAGTGTGGATATTACAATTTGGTACGCAAGAATGAGGGCTAATTTCCTGCATAATAAGTACTAACTTTCGTACTAAAGGACCACTGTCGAGATCTGTGCAGCAATGGTGGCTGGGTGCTTCCCGGCGCTCAAGCCGATGTTCAAGACCATTTTAGCAGGCAGGAGCAGTAACAAATCGTCGCGGGAGACATACGCACGCGATGGATACATTCGCAACATTGGCGCCAGCGGTGCGAGCGGTGCCAGACGCACCTTCAAGTCGCACTGCGACGACAACGACTTCGAGTTGTTTAGCCGGCAAGGCAACGAAACCGTCACCGTCGGCGGACGCATGGGCTCGACCGAGAGCATTCTTCAGACTGAAACTCCGGTTGGCGATGGCATCACTAAGACCACACAGGTAGTTGTTACAGTGGACGAGCAGCAGGAAAAGAGCGTCAAGAACCTTGTCTGAGCCACTTTTCCCCTATTTTTTACTTTGTTTTTGTTTAGTGTGTCTTGGCATACGAGTCGCCGTTGCCAGTCATCAGGGTGTGGAGCGTATTTCGCTAGATATCCACGAGGTACGTCGTGTCTGTGTGTTTTCTCTCATGTTGGCTGGGTACATTATCAGGCACGCTATAGCTGTTTAGTCCATAAAAGTGAGCACTATTCCATCCGTGTCTCACACTCTATCAAGCCCAGAATAGTCCAGCGCACAGCAATATGATTTATCTTACGTCGGAAGTACTTCGACGGAAGGGTCTGCGGCTTACCCCTGCTGATAAGCTGACAGGGGTGATCAGCAAAATACAAGTACTCCGTGGGTGTACTCCGTAGGACGTCGACTAAAAAGAGCTGAGACAGGCGGTGCAATCTTTTATTGTCTTGTCTAGTTTAATTGGACTTGCCAGGATGCCTGGATTGAATGAATATCGAGCTTTAGCTATGCATAAAAGGCGGAGTATTTAGACCGTCAGGAATGAAATATTTTAGGGCAACTTTAACTGCGGCAGCGAGCTCCCTTTTCGGACCCGAATGACGGTCTAAGCCAAAGCCGAACCTGGAGTACAAGTGCGCCGTATCCACACATTAATCCACTTTACTTCCCCTCGTCGTTAGGCTGATCCTCTACGGAGCATGCGGAAGGTATTAAGAGCGTGTGAAGAGGTACCTTACGCCGTACATTGTGGGAGACAAATGCTACCTGGCAGTGCCTTCTACATAGTACGCCGTACGATGCATGCACCTTACGATTGCGGCAAGTATTCGATGGTTGGAAACAGGGGCTCCATCCCTGACTGCATCGGGATCTTTACAGGTACAATAACTTCAGTATGGAGTAATACGGAGTACGTATCTTATGTGGCGTCTTAAAGACGTTTTTCTGGCCAGCTGCGAACTGACTAACCGGTTGTCGTACGCGTCATTTGTGAGAAGTGTCAACCATGCGCCCCCCAAGCCAAAACAAAACGACCCACTTGCGTGCTTACTGCAGGAAGTCCCCCTTTAGTGAGAGGTCAATGCTGCAACGAGCAGTACAAGTATTCCGTATTAAGACCAGCCCGAAAGCTCCCATATCCCACAAGTCGGCCAATGCATTTGGCAAGCAGATCTGAAAGGGGACATCTGGATCCGTGGAAAAACTGTAGACGTCTGTGTTGTCACTAAGATCGGCCATTGCTTAGTTAGGAAGCTAAAATATGCAAACAAGTCAAGATCGGCAGCGACCGTCGTATCCAACCAAAGAATCTATAGTGAATCAAACCGCTGTATGGAGAGTACTTGCATGTGACTTCGGAGCTTGTGCTCGTACTTGGCAATGTATTTGAGCTAGATAGACAAATCCCACAAAGGTGCATAACGCATGTGCCAAATCTTCGGAACGTCGGCATTTCAGGAACTCGAAACTCTACATACAGGACTTCTATCGCTAAGCTGGTGGCTGAATGTCTTTTTGACGTGTAATGTTACAGACCCCAGGCTTTTGTGGAAGTGCACCAAGGGCCTGGAATTAATTCGTAAGATGCCAATCCTGCAATGTACTGGGGGCATACGGCGACCAACCACGATACGGCGCACCAAAAGAGTATCAATAGCAGGGATCTATGTACTCCGTATTGCACAGAGTAGGATCAGTTCTTATCTTCAATGGGGCTTACATAAATCGTACCAGATCTCATCCCCCGTTTTTTCAACCGTCACCTTAAATCTCGACACTACACAACCTGTTTCGTCGACATTTGTCCATCATAATTTCGGGCTCGGTGGGGATTTTAGCAAATCGAATGTTCTCCTCTGCAACCTGAAATACTTTTACTCGTCGATCGTTGAATAAATCACCCCTTCTGCTGACCTTCGCAACCGAGCTGTCCTACTCGGGGGTGTTTTGGCTATAGAATGAGGCTTCTGTAGCCCGTGCATTGTCCCACCTTCCGTGTAGAATCTTAGCTTCTTAATTCGTACTGTGTATGTGTATTAACTTGTGCCATGCTGGCTGTAAACAAGCACCTTTGGCCACCTCGCATGTGCCAATTCTTACACCTTTCGGATGTATGTTTCCACTTCTCAACATACAAGAAAGCCAATTTTGTCTATCTCTAATCTATCTTTATGAAATGTTGTCGACTGTGCGCCAATTTCTCCGTTTCGCTGTTCACGAGCAACTTTGATCTGGCAGACCCCCATCCACGTGAGGGTGCTAGACCTTTCCTTCAGGGTCCAGAACAACAGTTTGCGTCTCGAGTGTCTGCTCGCTGCCACTGCTCTCGGCCTCTTCGGCCAGCGCAGCCGGCACGTTCCAGTCGCCAAAGACGGCGAGCAGCGTGAACGGGATGGTGGCTCCCCAGAGCGCAAAGCCCAAGATCATCTGGTTGGTGTTGCCCCAGTGGGTGGTGCCGACTGCGTAAGCAATCGTGCTGCCGATCGATTCCCACGATCGCAAGATGCCCGTCGTTCTCGCAATATCACCATCGCCCTGTGCACCTTTGATCTCGGCCATGAGCCAGTAGATGTACGTCTGCAGTGCTTCGTAGAAGAATCGGAAGAAAATGTAGACGGCAAAGGACGAGTTGAACAGCCGGCCGTGACCAAAGTCCAGAGTGGGCGTCTCTGGCAGAGCGAAGATCTCTACTTGCATCGCCGCATTCCAGGCCCACGAGGCCGTGACAAAAAGGAGCACAACAATGTATGCAATGCGAGACCGAGATTTCCTAGACATACGCTTCCAGTCCAGAAACAGTCCAGTCGAGATGTTGGCTGTAAGGCCAACCACTGCTGTCAGGAACGATGCCAGGGCTCGAGCGCGTACAGTGAAATATGCTGTGATCTCAAGTCAGCGAGACGTCCCTACCGACCACACACATGCCGCACTGGGAAAGATGGCTCTTACTCGTCAAGTAGTTGGATTGGTATGTGGTGCCGAACTGCCCAGCAAGAAAGACAGGAATGAGGAGCAACATGTACTTGTTATGTAGCTGTTTCCAGATGGCACGAGCCTCAATGGAAAAACTGGTCGTCTTCATGTAAGGGATCCTGGTACCATCTGACCGGATGACATCCTGGGGTTGCGACAGGAGCAGCGCAAATGGTGCCCCCAAGGCCGAGATGGCCACAAGGCCCTGGTAAGTTTTATACGAAACCTTGCCTGCGTGTGCTGTGTTGACGTTGAGAGCAAGGGAGATGGAACCGCCGACAAGTGGTCCCAACTGCCGGATGCCCATCCAAATGCCAACGTACCTGATAAAGACATAGTTCAGTCAGCTGTATCAGAAAGCATAGTTCAAGAGGCTACTCACAGTCCTCGCTTCTCGTCCTCTGGGTATCCCACCGCGATAGCGGCCTCGCTCGCCCAGAGCAGAGATGCACCTATGCCGCAGAGAGCGGCAGCCAGCAGAAGGAACCACTCGTTTCCGTACCGGTTGTTGCAATACAAGCCGGCAGCATAGGGCGTGTAAAAGGCTGCACCTATGACAAGGGTCCATTTGGACGTGATCTTGTTGGCAACGCCTCCGGCAAGGAAACAGCCTACCGACATGAGGCCGTATGTGAGGGCACTTGCCGCATTGTTTAGTCGCGGCTGTGCAGTGGTGATGCATGTCAGCCGGCAGCTTGGTAATGGCATCTTCATAAATGAAAAAAAACTTACACTGGCATTGCCTCCTGCGCCCAGGTTGTTGAGGGCCGTCCAGATGCCAGGTTCGCAAAAGGCGACGAGACCCACAACTATGATCTGGAACAGACAAGATCGATAGATCCTCGCAACCCTTGGAAAAACCATGATAGATGGACGAGATGGGATGGAAGGTCTTTTCAATTGGCTTCTTTCGATTTATCAAACGCAGAGCAAAATAATACCGTTTTTGTCCACGTCCAGTCCGCTTGCCAGGTTCTTATCGTCTCTACGACGACAACCTAGGAATATTTATTGAAGCACGCCATTTTGCAGTCCTTGGCGTTTCCATACGCGTTGTCGTGAAATCCTACTATGCAGGGTATATTGCTGCTTTGCCCCGTCGATATCAAGCACTGACAGCTAGAACGTGCTGATTAGGCTGTCACGCCTTCGCCAACTTGCAGCACGTAATGACCCACACAAAAGACTATATCCCGAATCGGAGCCCAGTTGCCTGTAAGAGCCGGCCAAATCCATGCACCAGCTTTTTTTTGGACGAGTTGAACAGGTCAATTATCGCCTGCACATTAGACTGCTATTGGAATCAGCTGCCAGAGAAAATAGCCTTGGAAGCCTTTCAGTGATTTGTTCTATCAGCTGGAGTCTTGCCTCTATGTTGATCTAGAACGCACAAGAGAGCGAATATCTTTAGACTCAACGTTAAGGAGTGGCTACTATCTAGTTCAGGATTGATGAAATCCAGGGCGATCTCTAGAGTACAGAACACGAGTATCACTCATGTACTGAAATTGATTTTTGGGTGGCAAGTTCGAGCTGGTCGACTAGTATCATGAATGGGCAAGCTTTCATGATGTGAAGGCGCAGGCTTGTTATGTTTTCAGGTACTCGTACGCTCGAGGACTTTCCTTTGTTTAACCACTGAACGTCTAGTACGTACGCATCTTCTGATACATGCTCGAGACGCCTTTTGAAAGGGTTGAAACTGTAGCCTTGCACTTTCATAGTTAGGTTAGATAGCGTGTAAGGCGTGCTGTGCTCCGTACAGGATGACAGGCTGGTATCTCTGTGTTGAATATAGGAATTGTCTTGGGACTGGGCATGAATGTTGGTTAGTTTTGCTGCCTCTTTCTTTTTCACCAATCAGATATCCTGTCATGTACAAGACGTGACTGCTCTGGACCCATCGGGGCATACGTGATCATGCCTCCGACTACGCTGCCTACTAAGAGACTGGGCAGTTTGGCGGCCCACAGAAACGTGGGTAAAGTCCCGCTGCTTGTTTTTATACCACAATAAGTGCGACATATTACCCCGCCCGTGAAGTAGGTGCCGACAAGCCACTGGGCTATGCGCCCAACCTCACAGTTCTAGTCTACGTCTAGACGTCGTGTACGAGACCGTCGATGTCCCAGTCGTAGCTGGTCAAAATGGGATCAGGTGGTCATGGAACCTAAGCGGCCCTCGTCGACAAGCCATAAAATGGTAGCCAGGCTCTGAAGTTGCACGAGTTCGGCGAGCTGGCCTCGTTTGAAACGGTCTTCCGGGTCGTAGGAGAATGAGGAAGACTACTTGTATTATGATTGTGCAACTGGATGTTTCGAATAAAACAGGCCAGCTTTCGTTCAATGGCGCGCTTTGTCGATTCAAGGGAGCGAGTATGCTCGTGCTATTCGGTAGTGACTGAGGTTCACGGTGACATTCGAGGCTAGTGTGAAATCAGGAAGGATTTGGCCTGCAGACAGTCATACGTCGTAGTTCTATCCAGTTACGCGAAATGCGCAGGAGATGCGGTTCGCGTGCTGAGACTGCTTGTCTTTTGCAAACATTGTTTCATCAAAAGCCGGAAAATTCGGCACGTGCCCACCGGGGCATTGCCCGGGTCGGCGCTATGGTTTATCCGGTAGTTCTAGCGGATTCCAAAAAAGCTTAGCCCGTAGCCCGGAGGCTATTGGGCTCGGCACGGATTAACCTTGGCTCGGGTGGAGTTCCGGTTCATCGGACTAACTATTTCGGGACGTTCCAAGATGAGGAGGAAACCTCTTTGTGCTCTCTTGCAAAACATGTTCATGAACTATGAACACGCCAGCACGCCAGCAGAGAGGATGTGGCATCCTCTAAGTTTTTCCGCAGAGCGTCACGTCTAGCTGAAATGCTTTAGAAGAATAGTGGTCCCAACTGCACTGCTGGTCCACCTGCAACTGCCAGCAGATGCCAGCTCTCACACGTAATTGGTGGCGAATTGTGAAGCGGGGAAAGCCGTTGGTTTTCGTCATGTATCTCGCAACGACCAGGAGCTTGCGTCTCCTTGTCTTCCGAACAACGTATTACCACGATGGGTTCCCAGTACGACGCCATAGGCGCAAAATACACTACGGTTTTTAAAACGCAGCCGGCGTCTCTCGTCGAGCAGGCCAACTTCCGGGATGCGGTGACCCCGCGTCTTCGACGGCCTGATGGCAGCGGCGCCCGCGTGCTCGACCTGGCCTGCGGCACCGGTTTCTACTCGCGCCGACTACTGGACTGGGGTGCGGCCTCAGTAGTGGGTATCGACCTGTCCGAGGGCATGATCACGGCGGCGCAGCAAGGCTGGCCAGCAGAGGACAAGCGGCTGCAGTTCCAGGTGGGCGATGCGCAGCGGCTCGGGGCAGTTTTCGACGAGGGCCAGCCGTTTGATCTCGTCACGGGCGCTTGGCTGCTCAACTATGCCGCCAGCCTGGACGATATGACGGCCATGTTTGCAAGCATCGCGGCCAACCTGGGCGAGGGAGGCGTGTTTGTGAGCGTGACGCCGCACGCGACCGACGACATTGATGCGTTTGCCAAGATGGCCAGCGACTTTGAGAGCGAGAAGCCGGAAAACTGGGGCGTCGCGGTGAACTACTACGAGCGGCTGGCCTCGGGTGCCGGCTGGAAGACCGAGATCGTGGGCAGCCCAACGGGGAGTGAAGCAGCCGCAATCCGCTTCTGCAATTACCACCTGCGCAAGAGCATCTACGAAGAGGCGGCACGGCGCGGTGGCATGAAGGGCAAGCTGACGTGGCGTCCGGTGCGGCTGCCCGACGAAGTTGTTGCGGCGACCGGCCCTGAAGTCTGGGAGCTGTACTTTAGCAAGGGTCTGCACTTTGGCCTGTTGGAGGTGGAAAAGTGACGGGCGCTAGAGATGTGAGCCAGGGCTGTTCGGAGAAAGCAAAGCCGCCGGGTGAACAAAGGTTTTTGTACGGGGCGACATGGCTGAACAAGAAGAACAGCTTTGTGGGTGGCCATGTATGAAAAGAATACCTACAAAGCCGCAGGCGCGTACTTAATGGCCTTTTGCCTAACCTGGTAAGCACTGTTGTCCGTCTAGAAGACAATCAACCATTAACTCTTCCGCGTTCCATTCTTCTGCTCCCCCAATCTAACTACGCAATGGACTCGCCAGTTCTCCCAGACAAGTCGGTGTATTATTACAACTCGGACATATCAAAATTCAACACGGCATTTATCTGCAAGTCTGAGGAAGAGCTGGCGGCATCGGAGCACAACGTTGACGCCGTCCTCATGGTCGCACTCCGGTTCCCTGGTGTGAACATCACAGCACTACAGGAAGTGGTTGGCGATCTCAAGCAGGTGTATGGACTGACCCGCCGCAAGATGGAGCGTATCAGGGCGAACGAGGCGGCCGCAGACAAGGAGGACGAGCCATCACCCCCGGCCATTGCGTCGCGAAAGTACACCTGCTTGTGTCCGTTGACGTTGCTTCTTCGGGCCATTGCCGATATATGGAACACCGAAACACCCTGCACAGTCTCCTCCCAAAGTAGTCCTTGGGGAGATCTTAAGAGGCCACACGACATCCTTGTGGAGCTTAAGGACAGTCTGCGCAAATGCGATGGAAAGATGTGGTATCCCGGGCTGGCCAACTGCCTGCTCTTCCATGCAGACAGAGGCAGTTACACCGTGGTAGCCAGTGCTGCTCGGTACAAGAACCTCCGGGGATTGCGTAAGTACGCGTTGGACGTTAAACGGCAGGCGGCCACAGGCTTGCTGCAGCAGTGTTCACCGGAGTCGCGAGCGCGAATTGGCCGGATCCAGTCGGCTTCCCTGGACCTATACGCTCACTTCCAGAAACAGAAGCAGGACATGGACGACAGCTGGATGGCATGGAAGAACCCGTTTGACAACCCGGACAACTGTCTGTGGCTAGGCGGCGTTGCTGCCACATTCTCGACCATCGGTGAGTACAAGACAAGCTGCCTCCTAGACTATTACCGAATGCGGGTGCAGCGGCCACCAGCCGCCCAATTGGCCGAGGATAGCTTGAGCGTGGAAGACAGGAAGACCTATCCTATCGAATCGTGCGCCGAGTACGAGATGTTGGTGACGTTTGCGGCGAAGACGTAGATATAGGGACCTCGTAGGTTCTCGACGGGACATGGTATCTGGGCTGGATCCTAGAGTCTTGCAGTGATCGTAAGGAATTCGTCGTAGGTACTGTAGAACAATAGAATCCGGCATTGTAGTCCTGGAGAAGCAAGCAGCAATTGTGACCTTTCACGTAACAAGGGGTTTATCTTATTTTCTGCAAGTCAATTTTCTGGAATGATTCTTCGTTTCTCAACACTACAGCAAGATAAAGTATCTGCCAAGCACATCTTCTCCCAAACAAACAGGCCAGAGACGCTAATTGCGCGACTCCTACGGAGTACACGCCTAAAGACGCAGTTCCGTGTGCCGGGTCTGTGTCTCTTCCGGCCTGCTCTGCTCGACGTGGGCCACCTCAGCTGCGACAGCCTCGTCCAGCTTAGTCTCGCAGACGACGTCCTGGCGGTCGGCATCGCGATTGCCGTAGCGGCCGATCTTGTACCAGGGAAGCGAGAAGAGACGGTCCATGCTCTCGAGCGAGCGGCCGGCGGTCTCGGGGATGAAGAACCAGACCCAGGCGGCACCCAGAAGAGTGATGGCGGCAAAGCACCAGAAAGTGCCCTTTGGATCGATACCGCCATCGCTTACGGGCAGCAACATGTTGGGAACGGCACGGGCGTTGCCGTACTGATTGGCAAAGTGCAGGACCATAGAGAGAGAGGTGCTGACGGCACGGATGCGCAATGGGAACAGCTCGGCCGTGAGCAAATACTGCATGCTGTTCCAGCCGAGAGCCCAGCCGAAGCCGGAGAGGTAGATCATGAAGATGGCGCCACGCGAAGGCCCCAACTCGGTGCGAGTGAGCTCGTAGTCGTTGACGATGCCGAGCTGGGGAACGGCCGTCAACATGCCGGCAATGTAGAGCATAGCGATGGCCTGTAGTGTGATGCCAGTGAGGAGGGCGCGCTTGCGGCCGATGACGTCGACAAGGAAGAGGGCGCAGATGACAGCCGCACAAAGCTTAACGATGCCAAAGACGGCTGTCACCAGGAGGCCCTCGTTGGTGCCGGTGACGCCGAGCAGCTTGAACAAGTCGGGCGCGTAGATGGTGATAGAGCCAGCGCCACTCCACTGGCTCATCAGCTGGGCCATGCAGGTGAGGTAGATCCGATAGAGGTTGCTAGGCACGAGAAACATCTCTTTGAGCACGCCCAGCATGCCGGCACCGCGCGTGGCTTCAAGTTCTTCCTGATGCTGTGTGTGGATGGCGGCAAGCTCGCGTGTGACATACTCGTGGTCAGGCGGCAGCTGGCGCAGTCGCGACATGACCTCGAGGGCCCGCTCCGGCTGACCATTCTTGACCAGAAAGCGCGGCGACTCGTACTGCAAAAAGGTGAGGCAGAAGATGATGCCGGCAAAGAGAATGTGCAATGATGTCGGCACCATCCAGCGGCGATGCGACGTGTCGCCAAGGTTGACCTGACAGCCGTAGTTGGTGAAATAGGCGAGCACGATGCCCAGGTAGACGAAGCCGGTGAAGATGCAGGTGCACAATCCACGCACCGACGCTGGAGCAATCTCGGCAATGTACACGGGGCCCACGACGGGCGTCTGGCCCACACCGAGGCCAGCGATGAAGCGACCGGCATACACAGCCCCCAGGTTGCCATTGGCGCCCAGGAAGATGGCAATGCCGACGATCCAGAGAACGCACAGCTGTCGCGTCGCCCAGATGCGCCCGATCCGGTCGCAGACCACAAATGCAAACAGTGCCCCGCCCACCGATCCGATCTGCACCATGGCGCTCACGTTGGCTTTGATGTTGGCCTGCTCCACCTTGGAGTACGTGCTGTAGTGGATGGTGTGCTGGAAGTCCTTGCTGTTGAATGCGCCCGAGATCAGGCCCTCGTCCACGCCACGGGCTGCGCCCAGCAGCCCGAACGAGAAGACTGAGAACCACAGACGCCAGTTGAACACGCCCTTGGGCTCGCCCAGGTTCTTGAGCCGGAACACGTTGACCGGCTTCTTGACTCCGCCGGCCATCTTGGGTGTGGAGAGGATGATATATGGAGGGTGTTGAAGACTGCGAGACAGAACTGCAGGCAACAGGGAATTTCCAAAGAGAGCCTCTCTGTATTTATGTCAGCTGCCTTCCTCACACCTTCCTCTCTCCTCTCCAATCCCTGTTTCTCGTCTTGGCAGTGAGCTAGCTGAATCCTACATTCCGGCCCATTTTTCTGGGGAATTTGCCAAGATTTCCCCTCAAAGGAGCTGCCAGATGCCTCTTGCCTCGTGCTCAATAGTATGGGGTATTGGTACTTTGGCCTTGCCAAGCCGCCCCATGAGGGCACCGTTTGTTGAAGGAGGGGGCACTCCATCCAGTCTTGTCGGCCTGCATGACCAGAAATATCGGGCTTGGCAAGCGGTGGCGATCGTAGCTTCATTACGAGAAAGCTGCATCTGCGATTCCAAGTACGTTGTCGGAATGAGGGCTTGGGAAAAGCTTGCTCGAGCACCAAGCAACTCACGAAACCGCCAATGGTCGGAAGAATTAAAGAGAAAAGAGGCAGCAAAATACAAAGGAGCCAGGGAGCCAAGCAAAAAAAGAAAGACCTGATCGAAGCTGGTGTGCACGCTTTGTGGTAGATTGAGGAAGTAGCACGATCAAGGCTCGATGTCAAATGAATTGGAAAGGGGGTGTGACCACTGCTGTTCATTCTTGTAGTCATCCTCGACACCCTCACAGAATGGCCCTCTTCAGGATTCAGGGAAAATCGAGCCAAATGCCCGTTAAGCCTCTACACGCTCGTATTTTCCCTTGGCCAACAGCTCAGTAATGAGCCACTATTGTTAGAAAGGCGCGCTGTATCGTATTCCATCCAAAATAGTACAACCCGAATGCAGACGAAATGGTTCTTAGTTGTCGCACATATTTTAATTGCAGCTTTAAAATTGCTCACATCCCGTGTTGGCTTTGCCTGAGAAGTGGGCATGTGTACAGCCCTTCCGTCCTTGAGACCTTTCATTGGCAGACATACGAGAGGGGTCATTCAAATGCAATATTTCTCTGGTGGGGGCACATCAGCAGAATTAGCTCATGCAACTGCGCCACCAAGGCAGAGGACGAGAAAGTACGGGGTACTCTGTATTGCAGTCATTGGCGCGATAGCGCATGTATCCTACGGAGTACATAGAAGGAAGACGAGGCGGGACAGATTCCACGCACTTTGTCAGAGCGAAATTCACTGGATATCACTTGCATGGAGCTAACAACGTGGGCTTCGCACATTGCCCGTCAACTCTAGTCCCTGTCAGTTCTATTCGAACATACTTCTTTTTGGTGCTGATGGCGTACGCGTAGGCTTTCATCGGACGCAATATTGCTCCGTCCGTAGTGGTGGCCGAACTGGCTTCAACTGAAAGCGAACTTTGGGGTAGGCGGGTGAAAAAGGTCATCGTCTGTTGCGCGTGGCTGTCGTAGAACTGCTTCTTCTATTTCCCCGACAAACAAAGCGATCTCCATCTTGAGATTGACCTGGCCGTTCAACTGCGGACGGGCAAACGCTGTCGGCAGCAGCTGCACCTTTATCTCACCCAATACCAGCCAATCATTATAACACCCCGCTATTAGATACCCTTCGCCTTCCAACCCAAACTAAAATCAAGATTCGCCATCCAACAAAAAAACGGCGGACACGGTTCTTCTGTCGAACAATCTGCACGCTGATATATGACAATCTACCTCCTCGCTCACCAGTCTTTTATTCGCTATGGGAAGGGTCAGGAATTCCAACTCCCGGTTCCGTCGCTCGCGCGCTAAATTACCCGCGCCGCCAGACACTGCAAGCAATACAGCGGGTATGTTTGTGGAGCTCTTCCTCCACTCAACGGTAGTCTGACGCTAACTAATTCGTGCTCTAGGGAGTTCGTCTAGGCTCACTCGGAAACGAACGCTCGATAATAATACAGCCTCTACCGACAGGCAATCTTCGGCCGGCAAACCATCTCCTGCCAAGAAAGAACGGCTGGAAACGTCTAGGGGTACGCAATTTTACATACACGCGAGACAATCTACTGTGCTAATTGTGACAGAAACACGTGTCTGTCGCCGCAGCGCGCGGCTTCAGAGACATCAACCCACCGTTGCGGAATCTTCCCCCCCACCGGAGCATGTTGTCGAAGCATCGTCTGCAACAACTTCCGAGCCGCCAATATCCCGGAGGCGAAGACGGACTGGGAGACATATGCAGCCCAGCGAAGAAGACGAAGATGAAGTGAGAGACGAAATATCGGTGAAAGACGAAATAACAGTGAAAGGACCGGCCATACTGCCTCTAGATGCAGAGACCAGCGTTGTTGAAGAGGATGGGCCCCGGCAGTATCGGCCACGGTTGACGCGGAAGAATCTTCGTCGTCTCAACAGGATTACGTCAGACAAGAATCTCGGAACGCAGTCCTGCCCTTCAGAATACACAGTTCATTCGTCCCTGGGCACGGGGGTGAGAACCACAACGACAGCAACGTCGTACCTTGCTATGCAGGCCCTGAAGAACGGCGTGTTTGATTGCCGTAACTCCAAGATCCCAGCGAACCTGGACGATATTCGCAGACGATACGACCAAGCCTGCGATGCCTATTCGGATACCGAGTCAGTGTATGAGGACTACGTCGAAGCCGTTAGTGCAGCCCGCAACTCGGCAACTCTGACCATGGAAACGAGCGGGCTGCTGCTCAAAAAGTACCCCAGAGAAGGCTACAAAAAAGCATACAATCAGAAATTTACAAACTTTCCCAAAGATGCTGGTATCAATCGAGGCCTGTCTATCCCAGTACCCGATTTTGTCGAGGGTCTTCAGAAGGACGAGTTCCAGCCCTTTCCGATCGACGAGATGGCCAGCGGGGCTGTTCTGTACAAATACGACCCCTGTTCCCTAACACTGCCGCACCTGGCGGGCGAGTGGTCGTTGTACGGGACCAAGGAGAAAGTCAGATGGCGTAGCGCTTACCATGGCGCAGCGCTTGTTTATACAAGGAACAAGGCCCTTGCTTATCTGGGGATGTCTGACCCGCCTGGTCATGCCCAAATTATCACATTCACAAATACGGGCAGCAGGCTCACCATTTACGCTCACTACTCGGCCGTGTCGGAAAAAGGAAGGACGGAATACCACCAGTATCCAGTCATATCGACCAACGTACTCGATACTCGTCTTGGCTTTACACAGGGTCGAACCGCTCTCCGATGCGCGCAAGATTACGCGAGGGAGGTATCGTACACCCTGCGGGACGAGCTCAAGGATCGTTGGGAGGAGGCACTCCACTCTGTCGCCGAAGGGAGCGATCTGCCTGTTTCTGATGGCACCACGGTGGAGAACTCTGAAGATGACGGGCGTGAGCAGTCCGAAGAACCCACTACTCCGACGTCAGCGGCGCCAGGCTCCTCTATCGAAGTCGCTCCAATCTGGGAGTGATTACGGAGTAGACTGTTGGGTGTGAGCTGAAACAGAAACTGACGTGACTACCCTTTTTTTCCGGGCACAGACAGTCGTGCGTGAAAAGAGCAGGTGAATACTTCTGGCATTGGAATAAAGGAAGGATATATTCGTACACAAAGTTGGATGGCATTCATTTACTCTGTACTTGGTCAAAACTAAACGCTAGTTGGGTCGGAGACTGACGATATTCACGAAGGTGCCGTTCTTGCTAGCCAGTGGGATTTTTGGTTTTCCTTTTCGCCATTTCCTTTTCCCTTCCTCTTCCATCCTCTTTCCTCTTTCCGTTATGCCCTTATTTCTTAGTCAAGAGCCTGTGTCTTCTTTCTATTTTCATGATAGCACTCAATTGACTTGTTGGATGCGACATTTCTCATTGAACACTGCGTACAGTCTGCAACTCAATCTAATGCTAAAACACGACCCCGAACTGACACGTCCACTTGATCATCCGTGGCCTGTTGTGACGCAGCCAAAGCATTCCCTCGTAATCATTCGTTCCATAAACAAACCTGTGAGTTCTCCCCAAGGCCGTTACACGTCCTAATTGTCCTTCCGTACATTGCACACTGAGCTACCTCGATGCATACACAAAGGCATACAACATGTCAGAGTACGTGCAAGCCTTGCTCACCATCTGGCCCGATTTGTCCAACAGCTGGCGAGATGCCAGATACTCCCGAATAATACTTGCGATGGGGCTTTCGTATCCACCTTCCCACAGACCGCTGAACAAGCTGCGGCATAGCATGCGTTCATGGTCTTTTGTGTAAATGCGCTCCATTAAAGCATCGGCCCTCAGTAAAAAATCGCGCAGAGACTCTATTGGGCCCCTTTTGAAGTGAACAATCTCATAGACGAGACGCTCAGTTTCTTCTTCATGTGCCGTCTTTTCGTGGAATTGGGTTGCAAACGCTTCTTTCAGTCCATCCCAACTGGCTCGTATTTCTTTCGTGACTTCGGTCTTATACCAAACCTTGGCGCTGCCCTTCAAGCCTTCGACAAAGAGTGTGTGCTCAATCAAATCTCGGTCATCCTTCTCAGTGAAGCCCGCCAGCATGGATCTGGCCTTCAGGCCCCTCAGGTAGTCGGTCGCAAATCCAGTCCCATCGAACGTAGGAACGTCCAAGTTGATGACGCCGGCACCAGGAGCAGGTACAGCCCGACCGTTCTGAACAGTTTCAAACGTCTCCGTCTCGGAGGGAGGAGTACACACCACAGGCTCGAAATCAGAAGACAAAACAGAGCTGAAGCAGGGATCAAAATCCTCTTGGCCAGAGAGCTCGCCGTCGTGAATGGTTGAGGGAGCAACACCGGTCGACGAAATATCGAATGCCGTCTCGGAAGACATGATGTCGTACCTATTTTTTTTCTATACGAAAATGGCGTTCTGGTGGGTTGGAAAGTCGGTCTATCAGCCTTTGGACTGTAACTTTTGTTTTCCAGGTCAGTAGGAACACAAACCTAGAATAATATTGCAGAACGGGGTCGATAGTCTCACAGCTTCAATCAAGGGCACACTTTAATTGAAGCTTGCTGAGGTCTGCGACTACTATTGCGGCCCTACATCCCTTTTGTTTAAAATATCTACTACCAAGAGCGGTGGCAGAAAGTAGTCGCATGATTACAACGCATAAGGCGTCCTAGGCAGAAGCTAGTCGGCGATTTTTTGAAAGTTTCGCCGAGACGTACAGATCGAAATTGGTCACTGCGTGAAGCATTCGGTCGGCACTCCGCATTGAGTCGCCTGCTATAATACGTGGTCCACGCACTGGATCAAAGATCAGTATGAGAGTGCCGTTGTCCTTTTCAACTCATCGTTCATAGGACCTAGTTTCGTGGTTATACCTAATTTCGGTGAGAGTTTTGGGTCAGCGGCGGGGTTGCTGAAAATTGCCTTCAACCCACCAGAACTAACCATTTATGATTTTGTCAGACACGAATAATATATTAGACCAAGGCCCAAGTGAGGCTCAAGTGAGATTGCTCACGGCACATACAACATCTTTCTCGATCCTTTGACAATAGGCAAAGCATTAAGCCGAGGGAAAAGCGGACAGGCCCTTTTTAGCCAAGCAAAAAGAAGGATAAAAAATACTTACACTATGAAAAACGATAGGGATCGTGGTAGAATGAGCTGATGAAGCGAGTCCGCGGGTCATTAATGACTAATCGATCCTGGGCACGAAGTCACGTGTTCTCGTCGGTACGCCCACACCGACTCTCGGTTTTCGGACCGCGCGGACTCCGTGGCTCAATCCGATGCTGACCACACATGCACAACGCCTTATACAACGGCACCTACAGACCTGAATTCTATATCAAAATAATCATGGACGATGCGGCCGCAGAGACCGACCATGTCGGCGGGTGCCCTAACTCACCGGGATGCTCAATGACGGCACGACGAGCTGTCAGTTTCTGGAATGACTTCATCCCGGGGTACAACGGCCCAACAGCTAACAACGTGTTGTAGTGTGACGCCTGTCGTGCTCGAAAGGTATGCGATCGGCTAGAATACCCGGATTAGGCTTCTTACGGGCAGGCTGGCTGACCTGTAGAAGATTCGATGCAATCGTGGACAACCCTGTTCGCACTGTATTCAGGCCGGCATATCGTGCACGAACGAGCCCAAACCGAGAGAAAAGCGAGCGCGCATTCTTCTCACGAGACAATAGTGTGTCTCACTCATTCGTTTCAATCTCCTTTGCCGCCTGAATACTCACGATCGGCCCAGTGAACAAAAGATTGACCACCTTGAAGAACGCCTGGATGTGGCCATCGGCCTGCTCGAGCAGCTGACCAAGACAATGTCAAGCCAAAGCAGCACAGTCCAGATTGCATCTCCAGGAGCTCTGAACGTTCCTGTGCTCTGACCATCAGAGCGGCCGATACACTTCTCCACGCTGCCACACGCAGCAGCAGAACATCATGCGCCATGTGCCACACCCGCTGCACTTGGCCCGACCGACAAAAACCTGCAGCATGACACGGATGGTGCGACCGTGGTGGAGGGAGACTCATCTCTCGGCGCACACTCAGCTTTTGCAAGCAACTTCGTCAACAGCTTCATCACCAGTGGGTCCCCTGCAGCGCCCAGCCTGGACATGCGGCAGACCCTTGACGTCCTGTCTCGCATCGTCACAACTCTAAAGAGGCCCAAGGCGGCAAGTGAAATGACGTACCCCCTCAGCCTTGAACCTCGTGTGCAGCTTCCAAAACGTGATCGGCTTCCGCCCATCGACAGGGCCATGGCGCTAGTCAGTGGCGCCTGTAATGGTAATGCCAGGAAGATGTTCCATTCTACACCGAAGATGAGATAATAACTAGAAACCTGACTGAGTGTTTACAGAAACACACAAGCATCTCCATCTGACGATGCAGTGCTACAATGCATTGACGATGAATGACTTTCCCCTCATGTGCCACCACGCATACTTCTCACCGACGCCGTCTGAATACGACTATATTGTCGTGTTATCTGGACTGTCTGCGTTATTCTGGATGCATGCTCACACCGTTTCGGCCGAAGAGAAAGAGGAGTATCTCCGATACGATCACATGTGCCACGTTCATCTCGAGACAGCCCTGTCCAGCCTGCCGCTGCATCTTCCTGCGCGACCTGACGTTATCGCGGCACTGCTGATGGGGGTAAGATGCACCCCGGTCTTTTCGAGAGACTTAGGATGCTGACCGGGCTGCAGACTTACTATGCCATTGAGATTTCAAAGCCGTCTCTGTCGTGGATCCTCACGTGCAAAGCATCTGAGCTGTGCCAGACTCTAGGCTACAACAACGCGGCAACGATGCACGAAGATGCACCTGAAAAGGTCCAGCATAAGCTGATTTTATTCTGGGCTACTTACAACCTCGAGAAGTCTCTCTCTCTTCGCCTTGGCAGACCATCTACGATACCGCAGTGGAGCATCACGGTTCCAATACCGTCTTCCATCACAGGTTCTGGCGAAGAGTCCTGGGGTTTTGCGTATTTTGTCTTATACATTGAGGCTGCTCGCTGCCAGGGTGACATTTACGAGATGCTGTACAGTCCCGACGCCGTAACCCGGCCTGCAGATGTTAGGCAAGACCGGGTGCAATATCTTGCAACCGAGATACAGCGCCTCGAAGTAAACTCGCAGAAATTCAATGTAAGCTTTCCCTGGTGTCTAGGTGAAAGAACAATGAACGGAACTGACAATCGCCAGGAAAAATGGTATGCGATTGTCAGCGCAGCCATTGGGAAAGACATCCTAGACTTTAATAACTATTCCGACGAAGTTCTCCGGTCATCCTTGCTCACCCTGATCTACCGAGCTGATCCTCGACCGATCGGCTCTTTGACGACGTTTAGCGCCGAGTGCCTTCATGCTGCCCGGACGACCCTGAAGCGTCACCAGCTCTGCATGTCTGTGGTAGGAAAGAATCAAGAAATGTTTTTTCCTTTATATGTCTACTGGTAGGTGGCCAAGGAGCGTGGTAAATTGTCATTCGCCGTCTGCTAAGACCATCAACACAGGATACTCCTCTTTTCACCGTTCATTCCGTTCATCGTTCTGTTCTGCCAGGTGATCGAGACACAGGACGAGTCTGACTTGGTTCAGATGCAGGCCTTTGTCTACTCCATTCAGTCGGCGACTGCACTCAGCTCTGAGGCGGGAAAAATGCACCTCCTCTTCCAGGCACTCTACAATGTAGCGTCCCACTACGTCGAGATGAGCCGGACCCAGATGCAGGCGGGACAGGGCCTCGACTACACGCAAGCGAGCGTCCAGATGAACGACTACCTAGCTGCATTGGGCTTCTCGAACATGGCTTCTCGTGTCGGTGGATCGGACGCGCAGCCCGCTGAAGAACAACCTGTCCCGGGCGACCATACCTCCACTGTTGGCTCGGTTCCTCCGCAGGATGGTGGAGAGATGGGGTGGATGATGGGCGGCTGGCTGCACGACAACCAGGCCATGGTGGAGCTGATGCAGTTTTCCGACTACATCGCGGAGAAGCAGAGGTGATGTCACAACTGGAGCCTCCAGTGTTGCCAAAACAGCAGCGCCTCATATCCACTGAGAAATCCGGTTGGCTGTGTTGTATCGATGGCGCCAAACTGAGGAAAAATAAGGTCTTATCGTACATGACGTTATCTTGACGATCGATTGCGGCAATCGTCAACCGGCTATTACAACCCTTACAACGTACTTGCAATACTGGAGCGGACAGTTTTTGCCCGAGCCCGCTCAAAGTAGCTCTCCCCGTCTCTGAGTCTGTATATATATATTTTACTCGGTGACTCCTGTCTTCTTCTCTGATTATCCCTACACCATGAAACTGTTCTCAACGAAATGGCAGTTGGCCGCCATCCTCTTGGCGACTATCGCGACAAGTACCGTTTCTAGAACCGTACCGACATTCGAGAGTGACCAGAAGCCTCTCCGTTCTGGCAAGCCATCTCTTGCACCCTTCTCTTCCGCCTCTCTCGTCGAGCTGCACAAATCGCTGGTGGAAATTTCGTCCATCACCAGGACCGAGGGCGACGTGGCCGCCTTTCTGCAGCCCTACTTGGAGGCTCATGGCTTCACGGTTGAGCTGCAACCCATCACAGCCGGCCGCTACAACGTGCTTGCCTACGTGGGTGACCAGCGGCAGACGCGCGTGCTCGTGACGTCGCACATCGACACGGTCCCACCTTTTTAGCTCTACGAGCGCCGTGGAAACACCGTCTGGGGCCGCGGCACGGTGGATGACAAGGGCAGCGTGGCCTCGCAGGTGGTGTCCGTGTCAGCGCTGATCGCAGCCGGACGAATCACCGAGGGTGATGTGGCGCTGTTGCTGGATGTCGGCGAGGAAAAGGGTGGCGACGGGATCCGGGCGGCCAACGAGCTTGGCCTCTCTTGGGAGGCCGCCGTATTTGGCGAACCGACTGAGCTGAAGCTGGCCGCCGGCCATAAGGGCGGACTTGGCTTCAATCTCACGGCCAAAGGCATCGCCGGCCATTCGGGCTACCCAGAGTTGGGCATCAACGCTATCAACCTACTCGTGCGCGGCCTCGCCGCCCTTGAGGCCCTCGAATTGCCCGGGAGTGCCCGCTTCGGAAACTCGACGCTCAACGTGGGCACCATTGGCGGCGGCGTGGCTGCCAACGTGATCCCTGAGGACGCCTACGCAACCGTGTCGGTGCGCGTAGCCGTTGAGGCTCCAGAGGTTCTCAGAAGGCTTATCGAAGCGGCTATGCTCGCGGCCGTGCCTGAGCTGCAGCTGGACTTTCGCTATGGCGTCGGGCCAGTGGCCATCGACCACGACATTGACGGTAGGGACAACGCACGTTCATGAAAGGATGTTCGATCGGCTGACTCGCTTAGGGTTTGAAAGTATCATCCTCAACTACGGAACAGACATCCCGGGACTTTATGGTGACCACAAGCGATATCTATACGGCTCGGGAACCATTCTGTACGCACATTCGGACCAGGAGCACATTAGGATATCGGAACTGGAGGAGGCCGTCAGAGGGTACCAAACTATCATTACAGAGCTCTTGAGCCGATGAGGTTGCTATTGTTGCATGAAAACGTCTATCTTAGGACTACGCATCTCGTGCTTGAATTTCCTGCTCGCCAAGCAGACTTTGTCATCTTTCCCAAGCCTATCCTCGTAGCAAACTCTTTCCTAGTATCCCATTCTACCAGTATGACGTTGTATAACGGAAATCCTACGATATCAACTCTTTTTTCATTGCCCCAGTATTGGGATTCCGACAGCCGTATGAAATTATACGGACCGGCAGTGATAGGCTTCATTAGATCGGTGGGAATCACGTGGCCAACAACGTTGTCCAACCTGTCAAGGATCTCGGCCTCCAATATTTCAAGTTCCTTTGCGACCACTGCACCCCCGTCTGTCTGCTTCCAAAAAATCTCCTTCCGCAATTCTGTCTTCTTCCTAAGTCTGAAAGTCGCCACTTGTGTCTCGCAGACGAGGTGGCGGTTGTCCAGAAGTGCGCCGGGGGTCACCAAAGGTGGTTTCGGCAAGCCAGTAGATATAAGATGATCACAAGATCGACAAATTCTCGCTAGTAATCGTATATCTGCGTCCTGAGAACCACAGACTATTCCCAATCCGTAGTCATTCACAGGTACAAGCTTACCTGAAGGCTGGTGAATTTTTACCGGACACGAAAGCCTCACCGAATCGCTTTTCAAGTTGGACGGCTTCCGTGGTAGCTTTGGTTGCTTCCTAGACCTCGAAGGCTCTGTATCTTGCACCCAATTGAACCACATTATCAAAGGCCTGAAACGCTCTTCGGCATCATTCTCTGTCGCGAGAAATTTCCGAAGGGACAAATCAGCATTACCGGAGACCCAGAAGGGTTCTTCAAAACGAACGCCGGGGTAAGCATGAAGAGTGTTTTCAGAACTTCGGTCATAAGAAGGGAGCTTGACAACGTCCCAGCCAGCCCAAGACCAACTCGGGAAATTGTCATTCTCCCGTTTCGTCAGATGCAATCCCGCGACTGCTGGAGGCTGCCAGAGCAGCGCAAGATCGATAAATACCTCTGGAACGCCATACAGGGTGAGATCCCGTGATTCGCTGTTTTGAATCTTTCTACCCTTGGGAACCCCAAAGCTGTCAGGACTTCTCATATTTTCCAAGACATTCAGAAGCCCTAGTACAGCTTTGAGGACGTCGTCGGACTTGGACCTATCTCTGCTTGTGTATTGTTCGAGTAGCCTTGCATATTCGGTGAAGAACGGCGATCGTAGTACGACTAGAGTCCCTTGCCAATTTTCTTTCACTTGGCTGATGCCACAATCTGGGAGTCCCGAAAGACGGGGGTCATCTGAGGGGGGTCGTTGTCGGCATAACTTGCTGGCATGTCTTCCCGCAAGACGCCGTCGTTGCAATGGAAACTGACAGAATTCTTATCGAATACAAGCATCCTTTTTGATAGAAGCTTTTCCTGCAGTGTCCACGCCCGAGTGTCCCACTTTTCGTACGATCGGTCGTATTGGATGGGGAACAAGATGTTGATATTCGGCCGGACCTCCGTCGCAATCTGCTTAGTGTTCCTGGAGCTTGTTATACCTGCCAGACCTGCCTCAGCGTCTTCTCCACCGGCCGCAACAATGACAACAATTGCGTGGCCGTAGATGCTGCCCATCTGATCAAGCTGTGATTGACGTGCTATTGGGTCATCTGGTCCATTACGGTCTTCTTGGATGACACAAAAACTATCCACCCACAGGTATCGTATACCCAGCTGCTTGGTGACCTTGACGGCGTCTGATATTGTCCTTGCTACCAAGGCCGGTGAAAGACCTTCTTGACTGAGACGCGAGACATTCGATAAATGAAGTTTCTTGGCGTTCTCTCCTGCGTCGCCCCAGACGTACGAAAGGGCTGCATACTCCGGTATTGTGTACCCTTGTAAAGATGTCTTGACATCGTCGACTTGTACAATCTTGATGCTGAGATCGTCGGCAGTATCGATCAGTCTGAAGTCCTTTCCCGACGACGGGGGTAGCTTAGCACACCAATCCGGCTTTGCACAGGAGTTTCCATGATTTTGGCAGCAGTGGGTCAGCCATTTGCGGCAGTCTTTTTTCACGTTGACAAAATCACCGAGAATCTTTCCGTAACAAAGGCTTGGCCCGTCTTCGGGGTAACGCATTGTAGCTCGGAGATTGAAAGAGCTGAGAACTGCCAAGGGCGCCTGCACCTTATTTCCGTATCCTACAACTGCGACGTTTATCAGGCCTGCATCGGTATCGGTGGTGTTGTGTATTATAATAGAAACCGCGACAGGTAGAGAATTCTCCATTGATGAGAGCAATACTCCCACCAAGCCGCTAATAACTGTAAGGAACGTTACCACATCATTGCCCTGTTTCCCAAAATCGAAAATTGTACCACTAGTGGCAATGAGAGAGGTAGATGCAAGAGCGGCACTTTGCCCGGCTTCCTGGTCTTTTCGGCGGATTTCTTTCACTTGAGCGTCCTCAGCACTTTTAAGCTCAATCTTGTTTCGGCTCTTCCCGAAGGGATTGGTCCGTAATCGACGGTCCCATTTCTGTTCATCCGCCCATATCCGAAAGGTCTTGCCCTTCAGCTTGGTCGGCATGTAGTCTTTTATAGCCGGATGTTCAAACGGATCGTGCATTGGCAATGCAATAGTTTCGAATAGCATTCTGCAAAACCTGCAAGATGCATTTTTGTGGTTCTTTATAATGTCGGATAGCGGGAGAAGAAAGACCTCAGATTTTTTCGTACCGTTGTTCTGACGCGGGCCTGGTGGTGAAGCAAACTGGCCAAAGTCTAGTTTGGAGCAATCACGACATAGGAGTCTGGAAGAGGCCATCATTTCTGATTTCCGCGAGGATAAGAGATGAGCGGAAGAAGGGAAATGAAAGAAAGTAAAGGGAAATGGGATATAAGCAGTTATGAGCTGATGGGATTTGGATGGATGAGGACGTGTTTGGGCTGAAAAGCACCGCCCCCTTGGGGGCGACTTATGGCTTTCTCTGAACTGTAGCCTTAAAGTGTCAAACTAATGTACGTAGTTTTTGGTAGGCGTGTTCATACGTGTTCTGGCATGATTGCTCTTGTCTAGAGAAGGTCGTGTTGTGGACATGACGGAATATTACAATCCCGTGTCCCGACTACGTGACAAAGCCACTTGTAAGACAAGGCTGACTTATATGCAACCATTACATGCGTAAAGGATCACAGCCCCCAAGCTCCGCCCTCCAGTTGCCATATGCTCTACAAGAGCGTAGGCTAGGAGCCTATGTTCCTTTGCCCGATATTGGGGAACGACGTACATTTTGCCGAGTAAGATTGATACTTTATTTTACTCGATATGGCCCGGATGCATGCTCAGCTATAAATATAATGAACCTTATACGTTGCCATCGGTTCCGTCATAGCAATGGAGGACGACGAGGGGCTGGCTTTAGTATTGATATTAAATATCGACCACTCAGAAACGCATTGTTAGAGATACAAATTACCGTTGGACGCCAAAGCTAAACGAGTAGATTCTTGTATCTAAATGTCTGATAAAACTAAAAAAAAAAAAAAAAAAAAGCCTATACGTACAGAGGAGCAGTGTTTATCAAATATACGAGTACAAATAACCTGACCGTGAGTCAGCAGCCAAACAGCTCCAAACCAGGTAAAACTGTGATATTGTTGTCCATTATTCCTGAAAACTGTTCACTGGCCAATCAGCCGTACAGATGACCACCAGTAACATTCAGTGTGCATATTCCAATATCCACCCTTCTGCGTAATTTACGAATCAATATTTGGCGGGCCGTAAGTGGAGGAGCTCGTGGGATGCAGTCACATGACCCTACCTGGAATAGGAAGGTGGTGGAAATGTCCGCCGGCGGCCGGCAAACGGCTTATCTCTGCAAAAAATCACCGGCGAACGTGATTTCGGGCCAAGAAGAAGAAGAATGATCGATAAGAATGGGCCGACGATATAAAGGGCTGGACTACCGGCGGCTGGCTTCGTCGCCTCCTCCCGACAGCGATGCAGCCCCCTCTTCAGCCTCTTCAGCCTCTTCAACGGCAGCAATGGCGCAACCAGAAGAGCAGCGAGCAGACGAGGTGCTGGTGATGGACGAGGCAACGGCCAAGCAGGTGGTGCGGCGGATTGACTGGGTTCTGATCCCGCTTCTGTTCACGACGTACATGCTGAGCTTCATGGACAAGACGATCCTGTCGAGCGCATCGGTCTTTGGGCTGCGCGAGGACAACCACCTGACGACGGAACAATACAGCTGGGTGTCGTCGATATTCTACTTTGGCTATCTCGGCTGGCAGTATCCGAATGCGCTACTGGTGCCACGGCTGCCAGTGGGACGGTACCTGGCCGTGGTGACTCTGGTCTGGGGGGTGGTGGTGTCGCTGACGGCAGCCTGCTCGAGCTACGGTGGCCTTCTAGCGGTGCGATTCCTGCTGGGCGTGGCAGAGGCGAGCATTACGCCGGCATTTATGTTCCTGACGACGACGTGGTACACACGCGATGAGATGCCGACACGGACGGGCATCTGGTTTGCGGGCAACTCAGTCGGCGGCATGGTGGCGTCGCTGCTGGCCTTTGGCGTTGGCCACATCAGCGAGGACAACGTCGTGGGGCCGTGGCGCAGCACGTATCTCATCCTGGGGCTGGCGACGTTTGTGTGGGCGTTTGTGCTGGGCGGCCTGCTGCCGGCCTTTGGCAACATTGCGACGGCGCCGCGTTGGCTGCTGCGCACACTGGCCGAGCGGCAGTTTGCGGCAGCACGCGTCGTGGTCGCTGGCACCGGAAACACGGCACAGACGCGCTGGCAGCGCGCGCAGCTGGTCGAGTGTCTGGTCGACCCCAAGACCTGGCTGCTGTTCGCGCTGCAGCTGCTGACTCAGATTCCAAACGGCGGGACCCAGAATTTTGCCAACTTAGTCATCAAGTCCTTTGGCTTCACCAGCCTGCAGAGCACGCTCATCAACATCCCGTACTCGCTGCTCTCAGCCGCGGCCATTTCCGGATCGGGCTGGCTTGCCGGACGGTACCGCCAGGTCAACTGCCTGCTCATCATCGCCGTCGTGCTGCCCTGCATCGTCGGCAGCGCCCTCATCTACACGCGCAACCACCACCACAACAAGGGCGCCCAGCTGTTTGGCTACTTTCTGCTCTGCACCGGCTCCTCGGCCATGCCGCTCGGCCTCTCGCTCGTCCAGGCCAACACCCGTGGCGTCACCAAGAAGATGACCACTACCGCCCTGCTCATGCTGGCCTACTGTGCCGGCAACATTGCCGGACCTCACTTCTTCAAGGCCGCAGAGAAGCCGACATACAACACCGCCTTCCGCGCCATTCTCGTCTGTTATTGTCTCGCCATGCTGACGGCTGTCTGCCTGCGCGGCTACCTGCAGTGGGAGAATGCGCGGCGGACCCGCCGCGAGGGCTTTGTCGGCAGCTCTGGCACCGCTGGCATTGTCGGCGTCGGTGGAAAGACGATCGATGTCGACGGCGTCAACAAGAACGCGACTGCGGCCGTCAGCGGCGTCGAGCTGCAGTCGGCTGACTACGAGGACGTAACCGACTGGGAGATTGCCGGTTTCCGGTATCGGTTGTAGGTGGAACTAAGAGTTCTGACTGTATTGTCGAGTTAGAGTGTATCGTCGTTCCAATTGAATTGTCGTGCTGAAGTATTTATGCTCGCTTTGGACTGTTGTGTTTTTGTTCTCTGAGAGTACACAACCACATCACGATACCTAGACTATGCCTATTCCCGCAGTCGTCAGGCCACTTCAACCCCGCACTAATCCGGCTGCTGTCGTCTTGTTCTCAGCTCTCAACTCTTGCCTTCACATACAACACCACATCTGGTCTCGCCTCAAGTACAATCACAATGAGAGCCGCACGCTACTACGGAAAGGAGGATATCCGCATTGAGCAGGTTCCCGAGCCGTCTATCCGGCCAGGGCAGATCAAGGTAGCAGCGTCTTTCTTCTGGCTGTTGTCCTTCCGACGCTGACACTGCTTCACAGATTGCCCCTGCCTTTGTCGGCATCTGCGGCACCGACCTGCACGAGTTTCTCGGCGGTCCCAACTTCTGCCCGGAGAAGCCGCACGGAGTCACGGGCGAGACCATTCCCGTCACTCTCGGCCACGAATTTTCGGGCGTCATCACCGAGATTGGCCCCAACATCGACCCAGCCAGCATCGGTGACCGCCACTTCGAGGTCGGCCAGCGTGTGGCCGTGCAGCCAACCATCTTCTGTGGCCATTGTGCTGCCTGTGCCACCGGTGCGGCCAATGTCTGCCACGACGGCGGTTTCGTCGGCCTCAGTGGCGGTGGTGGCGGGCTCAGCGAAGCCGTCTGCGTGTCCGCCACCCACGTCTTCCCGCTTCCAGACAATCTGAGCCTCGAGGAGGGCGCCCTGGTCGAGCCGCTCTCAGTGTCCTGGCACGCCGTTTCAGCTGCTCCCGAGATCGGCCCAGAGTCTGTCGTTCTGGTCCTCGGCGGCGGCCCCATCGGCCTCGCCGCCGTCCTCTGTCTCAAAGCAAAAGGTGTCAAGACGATTGTCGTGTCTGAGATTGCGGCCACACGCCAGGCCTTTGCCGCGCAGTTTGGAGCCGACCGCATTGTGAACCCGATCGAGGAAGACGTCGTGCAGGTGGTGCTGGCCCTGAGCGAGGGCAGAGGTGCCGACGCCGTCTTTGATTGTGCTGGGGTCCCTGCAAGGTAATCATTCGTGAATGGCCCTCTGTTTTCAGGCTTGCAAAACTGACACCGATAGCATCAAGAGTGCCTGCGAGGCCGTCAAGACTAAAGGCACCGTAGTCAACGTGGCCATTTGGGAGAAGCCGATCCTGTTCAATCCCAACTGGATCACCTTCAAGGAGAGCTCCTACAAGTCTGTTCTCGGGTACCAGCCCGAGGACTTCAGGGCCGTGATCGAGAATCTCCGTACAGGTTCCATCAAGGCCCGTGGCATGATTACTGGCAAGATTAGGCTCGAGAATCTTGTGCAAGAGGGCATCAAGAGGCTTATCGAGGACAAAGATAATCAAGTCAAGATCTTGGTTGACGTCAATGCGGTAGCGTCATAGTATGTAGAGAGGTAGCAGTGATCCTGTTTACGCTACGACTGGACACAGACGCCGACAGGAGCTGCGTATGAGCAAACATCAGCTACTCTGAAAGAAATCTGGACAGGACGGAGCATCCGCTTCGTAACTTCCCAATATGTACATATGTCGTACTCCTCATCTCAGTTTGGACCTTTACCGGAGTGATGCATTTCAAGAGCAGAGCGTGTTTTCCGTCCAATCAGATCACATTCCGCCAACTGGGTGTTCATTTTATATTGTACGTTTCGAATTTTCCTATCCTCGCAGGGGAACTGTCGAACTCTCATCTTTGTCAACATCGTAGCTTGGTACAAACTATCAGGTATGGTTTCATGCATGCATACTTTGTGAATGTCTATTTCAAAGACTTCACAGGCACTTCTTCCTCAGTATATTTTTACAAAACCATCTTTCTTGTCTCAATATCCAGTCAAAGTTGCAGCTAAAGCTAGATATCACTAGCTCTTGAAGAGCCATTGAATGCCGAAGGTTGGTAAGAATCAAACTGTCTTCAACGACTGGTATATTTGCGCATACCACCACGCACCCAGCCGAATTTGATAAAATAGCGACTTATAAGTTGGTTAATGACCGTATCTCTGCCTACAAGCGTTGAAAATGGCGAGCCTGATATCTTGGAGGAGCTGGATGGGTCTGTATGATAAAAATTCAATTCTTGCGCAATGCGATTGCTCTGATATAGGACTTACTAACCACGGAGCTCAATCACAAGTAAAAACATTTATACGGCCTACAAATAACCGTACACAGCCTTGACCTGGGAAGAGCAGATCTTACGAGCAAAACATGAAGGAAAGGATGTAATTTTCAGAAACAACATCAAAGCGGTGTGACTTGCTGTTTATGATTATATATTCTTGCGGTGATTTTCAGACGTACTGACAATACAGGCAAGACAACAACAGAAACCAGAGACAAGAAATATCAGTGGTTCGAACTCCCCATATAATCTTATGCACACATTGCAAAGCATACTGCTCTACTCCGTATCACCTTTTTTTTTTTTTTTTTGGCATGCCTCCTTTGAACCAGTCACAAAGAGAATGACAAGCTCCTCAGATCTCCCTGCGAAGCTTTTGACTTTTCTCACACAACAAGAGCTTCACCTAGTTCTGATTATGAGGTCGGGGCAAAAATTGCCAAATATTCAAGAACGGCCCTGGGCCACTCGCCAACAGGTATTTCGCTGAGTCAAACCGCCCTGGCCGCTGGGATGTGGTCTGCTTTCGCTCTCTCGGCAGACTCGGTAATGATCAGATCCACTAGCCAGGCTGCCTGTGCAGTCGTCGAACTTGCTTCGAAATCGAGTACGGAGTATTACGGAGTACTGGAACTGGCATTGAGGTCGGCTTGATAGCGGGGTATAGGTGCAGGCTAATTCAGGGGTAGATTGCATTAGGTAATCTTCGCAGCGACGTTTTTCCGATCCGTTGGGTGACGTCGCAATTTGCGTGTCAGTTTGGCGCAGCTCCAAGGCATCAGCATCGTCAGCTGTATTCCCGTCTCCCAGCCACCGCTTGGCCGCGTTTACTTTGCTTCGGATTAACTACCGCGCGACTCAGCTTCTGCAGGAAGCACAGCGTTGTTTTATCTTGCCACGAACAGCCGGCCAATCTGGTTGACCCCTCCCTGCTGTCCTCAGCCATCCCTCCTTTCCTCAGCAGCTGGAGCAGTAGCTCTCCGGATCATCCGCAAACCGTACACCACCGCCATCATGACGACCCAAGGCCATGCAAAGTATGCCGGTCCCCGGCGCTCGTTGTCAATGCACAGCTGACACCTTCTTTGCCTAGGTCGGACCGGGAGCTCGCTGTCAACATCCAAAAGGCGACCAACTCGGACGAGACAGCTCCCAAACGCAAGCATGTCCGCAGCTGCATCGTCTACACATGGGACAACAAGTCATCCATCGCGTTTTGGTCGGGGATGAAAGTGTGAGTAGTGCGGCCCGACAATGCCAGTCCTGACAGCTGATTTACCGAGGCAGCCAACCGGTCATGGCCGACGAAGTGCAGACATTCAAGGCGCTCATCACGGTACACAAGGTGCTGCAAGAGGGCCACCCAATCACGCTGAAGGAGGCGATGGCGAACCGGTCGTGGATCGAGTCTTTGAGCCGCGGGGCCGAGGGTATGCGCGGATACGGGCCTCTGATCTACGAGTACGTGCGGTACCTCCTGGCAAAGCTCGCCTTCCACCACGAGCACCCCAACTTCAACGGGACATTTGAATACGAGGAGTACCTCTCTCTGAAGCTGATTAACGATCCGAACGAGGGCTACGAGGTCATCTCGGATCTCATGTCTCTACAAGACAAGATCGACACGTTCCAGAAGCTCATCTTTGCCCACCTGCGGGCGACAGGCAATGAATGCCGCATCTCGGCACTGGTGCCGCTTGTGCAAGAAAGCTATGGGCTGTACAAGTTTGTGACAAGCATGCTTCGGGCGATGCATCAGAGTAGGTGCAGCTGCATCGAGGACAGACGTGGTACAGAGGCTGACGTTGGATTGCGCTCTAGCGACGGGAGATGACGAGGCTCTTCAGCCGCTGCGCGAACGCTACGACGCCGAACATTACCGTCTCGTCAAGTTTTACTACGAATGCTCGAACCTCCGGTACCTGACGTCGCTGATCACGATTCCGAAGCTTCCGGCCGACCCGCCGAACCTGCTGGCAGACGAGGGCAGTGCACCGGCGCTTCCGGCGCGACCAAAGCAAGAGATCGAGCGGGCACCGTCGCCGGCGCAGGCACCAAAGTCAGACGAGCCGGATGACATGTCAGAGTTTTGGAAGACGGAGCTGGAACGGCAGAACCAGGAGTTCGCAGACCAGCAGCGGGTGCTGGAGGAGAGGGCAGCGCAGCAGGCGCTGATGCAACAGCAGGCGGCGATGCGGGCACAACAAGAGTTTGAGCAGCAGCAGCGCGACCTGGCGGCACAACAGCGGCGCGAGCAGGAGGCGCTGGCGGCACAACAAGCACAGTGGCAGACGCAGGGCCAGCTGGCGGACTTGCAGCGTGAGAACCTAAACGCGCGGGCACAGTACGAGCAAGACCAGCTGCTGTTGCAGCAGTACGACGCGCGGGTCAAGGCGCTGGAGAACGAGCTGCAGCAGCAGCAGGTGAATGCGGGGCGGCAGCATGGAGCCAAGGACGACCAGATTAAGGCGCTGCAGGAGCAGGTGAACACGTGGCGGTCCAAGTACGAGGCACTGGCGAAGCTGTACGCACAGCTGCGGCACGAGCACCTGGACCTGCTGCAGAAATTCAAGCAGGTGCAGCTAAAGGCGGCGTCGGCGCAGGAGGCGGTGGACCGGCGTGAGAAGCTGGAGCGGGAGCTGAAGACGAAGAACCTGGAGCTGGCCGACATGATCCGCGAGCGCGACCGGGCGCTGCACGACCGCGACCGGGTCAAGGGCTCGAGCAAGGACGACACAGAGCGGCTGAAGCGGGAGCTGCGGATGGCACAGGACCGGGCGGACAACCTGGAAAAGGCCAAGGGCAACGAGCTGTCGACGATGGTGTCCAAGTACCACCGCGAGCTGGCCGACCTGGAGGAGGCATTGCGGCTGAAGACGCAGGCACTGGAAGAGGCGCGAGGCCAGGCTCGCAACGGGTCGTCGGACCTGGAGCGGGAGCTGCGAGACAAGGAAGACGAGCTGGCCGTGTACAAGGCGGGCATGGACCAGGCGCTGGAGGAGCTGGAGGTGCTGAAGGAGGGCCAGTCAGCGGACGTGGAGATCGACTCGCTGGTAGTCGGCAAGCTGGACGATCTGGTGGACGCCGTGTTGGACGCAGCAGCAACGCGGGTGGACGACTCGCTGTACGAGCTCGACTCGACGCTGCACGCAGGCAACCCGTCGGCAATGCCGCCGTATCTGCTGTCGCAGGTGGAAAAGGCGTCGTCAGCAGCGATGGAATGCGCCACGTCGTTCAACAACTACATTGCAGACGGGGCGAACACGGCGCCGACAGCACTGGCAGAACTGCCGAAGAACATCTCGACGTTGGCGAGCGCGGTGGCCGACATTGTGCCGAGCGTGAAGGGGATCGCGCGAAGGACAGCAGACGACGACAAGCTGGTGAACGCAGCACGGTTCTCGGCACAGGCGACGGCACGATTCTTCCGCAACCTGCAGAGCTGGCGGCTGGACGGACTGGACGCGCTGCAGAAGACGGACGTTGTGATCAACGGCAACAACGATGTGCAGCTGGCGCTGCAGTCGCTGAACAAGCTGGTGGACGTGCTGCCACGGGGCTTTACACTGGGCAAGAGCGGCGACCCGGGCGAGATTGTGGAGCAGGAGCTGGCCAAGGCGATGAAGGCGGTGGAGGCAGCGGCGGCACGACTGGTGGCTCTGCGAAACAAGCCGCGGGACCCGTTTGCGGCATACGAGGTCAAGGTGCACGAGGCGATCCTGGACGCGGCAGCGGCAGTGACATCGGCGGTGGCGGAGTTGGTGCGGGCAGCGACGGCGGCGCAGAACGACATTGTACAGGCAGGCAGGGGAGCATCGTCGCGGACGGCGTTTTACAAGAAGAACAATCGGTGGACAGAAGGGCTGATCTCGGCGGCCAAGGCAGTGGCGGCAGCGACGAACACGCTGATCGAGACGGCGGACGGTGTGCTGTCGGGACGCAACAGCCCGGAGCAGCTGATTGTGGCGTCCAACGATGTGGCAGCGAGCACGGCGCAGCTGGTGGCAGCGAGCCGCGTGCGGGCGGTCGGCGGAATCGCCAGCCGAACGCAGGAGGGTCTGGAGACGGCCAGCAAGGCGGTTGGGGCGGCGTGCCGGGCGCTCGTGCGGCAGGTGCAGGCGCTGCTGCGGCCGTCGGCCGAGGACGCGGTCGACTACTCCAAGCTGGGGGCGCACGAGTTCAAGGTGCGCGAGATGGAGCAGCAGGTGGAGATCTTGCAGCTGGAAAACGCACTGTCGGCAGCGCGCAGCCGGCTGGGCGAGATGCGCAAGATCTCGTACCAGGAAGAGTGAGGGGTGTGGACGAGCGAGATCGTGGGTGAAGCCAAAGTGTGGTCAGAGTTGAGTGGCAGCGATGGGATGGGTGGCGGATGCGACGTGTCAAGACGTGGTACCGAGATCAACCCGCCGTAGACCGTCTGATTTCTTTCTTTTTTTTTCCTTTTACGAGTAGTCGAGTTGTATATACGGCGTCAAAGTGAGGATGTGATGGTGATGGTGATGGTGATGATGTGTTGTGTCGTGTGGCTCGTGACCTGATTCGTGGCTCAGGACAGCGCAGAAAGGCTCCGGATCGGGAAGGAGGGGTTGACGTTGGACGTTGGACGTTGGACGTTGGGCCGTTGAGCGTTGGCAGCCATCACCTTGTCACTTCCTGCCATTCGAGCCCCACCTTCCTCGCTTGCCATTGCTGCCTGCCATGTCTCAGCAGTTGCCTTGGCAATTAGCATTGTCGCTCGCCTCCAAGGCACGAGGCCTCTGTAAAGTGGGCCGCTGAGCAAGTTCAGTGGCGTGGTGCGGGGAAACGCGGGTCCGTTCCAGCCACTTCTTCCAGGTGAAAGCAGAGAGGTAAGACAGGACTGAGGAAAGGGGAATGTTGGCATCGAAACGATGGATGCCGATGGAGCAACACATGGCACGTCCAGACAAGGGGAGCACACGCCTGGACACGATTGGCAGCTCAGTCGTTTTCTACATTGGCGATCCATTTTCCGCGTCTGCTACGAGGTGGAGGTCTGGTGGCCCAGAAAAAAGCTTATTGCGACGACAGAGTGGATGTTGCTGTGCTGTATTTGTGATTTATGTGTTTCTGTGCTGCAAAGACGACGGAGATCTAGTACGATGATGCACGTAACTGATTGAGCTGCAGTCTGTCCGCGATGTGAAGCCACGATGATACTCGTATGCCGCCAATCGACCCTCCTTCCTCCTCGACCGTCCTTCAATATGCCTCAACTCCAAGTCCTGTCCATGTACTGTCCTTGTCCTGTCCTCCTTCCGATGCTCCTCTGCTTCGACTGCGTTTCCTGTCCCACTCGTCCTAGTTGCTCGGCCACTGCATGAACTGCATGTCCGTGTCGGCCGTCACGCTGCTGTCGCCGAAAATATCCGCCAGCACGTCCTCGCCCTCGACGTCAAAGTCGTAGCCGGCCAGGCCACGCTGTGCTGTCTGGCCACTGCCCTCCATCGCAGCTGCTGCCTGGCTGCGGTAGATGTCGGCAAAGACGGCGGGCCGCTGGCCGCGTGCCAGCTGTTCGCGCAGGCTGACTTCGTCCTGCTGCATGGCGCCCATCAGATAGTGGAGGTCGTCGTACAGACGGCAGCGCTTTGAGGGCGACTCGTCCCCAGCCGTGTTTTCCACCTGCTCGATCTGCTGCTCACCATCACGGCCATGCTTGCCAAGCGAGCTGGCGCTGCCCTGCTCCTGCAGCAGGTCGACAAAGTGTAGGCCGTCCGGGGCGCTGAGACCGACGCTGCTGTCGTGCTCGAGGTAGTCTCTCACCTCTGCGTCTGCGTCTGCTTCAGCCTGGTGGCCGTGCATCCAGGCATCGACTTCGCCAGCGGCCGCAAGGACTGTCGTGGCCTCCGACACGTTGCCTGAAGACTCACCGGCCTCGCTGTGCGACTGCGGCTGCAAGGCGGCCTGTCTGGCCTGGGCCATGTCCATTTCGTGCAGCCAGGCCATGCCATCCGACTCCATAGTGATGATGCTGTCTGTGGGAGCGGCAGCTGCTTCGTCATTGCGGCTGCTGCTCTGCATCGACGGCTGGCTGCTAAAGACGTGGAATTGGCCGGCGTCAAGGCTGGTCTGGTAAGCCATCTGCTGTGTGTATGTGGGCGTCTTGCGAATGCCACTGCCGCTGCCATTCTTTGTCTTTGGTGCCACGCTCAGCGGACCGGCAACCGCTCTGGCCTGGGCCGTGAGATGGGCCGTCTCCGGGCCCGAGAGCACAAATGTCTGGTCCTGGCCGTCCTGGTCGACGGCGCAGAGGACGTGCTGCTTGAGCCGGTCGTGCCGGTCGACCACGAGAACGTCAAACTGAAAGCCAGCCGAGCGCGAGAACAGCTGCGCCGCCGCCGCCATCGGATTGTTCCGGATCGTGCGTGAGAACCCGTCCACACCGGTGACGACGGGAAACTGCCCGCCGATGAGCATCTCGTACGCCCGTGAATACAGCTTCTGCACGAGTCGCTTCTTGTCCACGGCCATGGTCTCGTCAAGCACGAGCCCGTGCTCAAATACAGCCGCCAGCAACTCGTGCTCGGCGTAGAGACCGGCCGCCGCCTCCTCATTGCCGTACGTCGAGCCAGAGCCAGACCCCGAGCTGCTGCCCTGTCGCCCGCCCACCTCCTCCTCCTTCTCGGCAAAGCCCTTGGCCGCCGCCGCAATGTTCTCCTTGTTGACTTCCTTGAAGGCTTGGAAGGACGTGTTTTGCGTCAACGCCCCGACCGTCTTGACCCGGTTGCGCTTCGCTTTCTCGCCAGAGCCGCCGTCAAAGGCGAGCTCGGGGATGCTCGATACTGTCACCGGTGCCATGGCCTCGTCGTACTTGATCAGGCTGAGCTTGCCCATCTGATCTTCGAGGAGGGAAAATCCCTGCTCCTCCAGATAAGCATGAAGCGGTGAAGCATCCATAGCGGCGTTAAGTGGTATACAACTTCTTCTCTTATTTGACGTCAAGTAACTTGCTCTTCCACGTCTGCTGACTTCGCACAGAATCAACGACACAGACGCATACAGCCGATTGCGATTATTGTTTCAAATGTGAAGTTCATGAAGTGACCTTATCATTGATGATATGGTTTACAAAAATCACCACACAAAGTCGGGATTTTCAGATTATTCTGAGATATGCCACGCCGACGGAAATCGGGCCGTATATTTCAAAGCTCCCATTTTTTCAGGCTTATTTACCTATTCTCTTATGATCACACATACCATGACTCGTTCGATTGGAGTGGGTCTTCTGCCAGTTCGGTCAATAGAGCTCACTGTTTTCAATAAGATAATGCTACCGGGTTAAAGCTGTCAATATTCCGGAAGATGTGTCAATAAAAACACATGAGTAAATTCAGTTCAGAATAAAAGTATTCTTCTCGACCATCCCTTAAATAGCCCAACATCCCTGGCGTTTTCCCCTCCTCCCATCTTCTGTTCCAACCAAATCTTTTGACAAAGAAATCTCCGCGCTCTACCAAAACCGTCCTGATAAGGATTTCTTTCTCCGCAGTTCTCGTTCTTGCCATCGCGAGAGGATCTCGCCTTTCCTTCTTCATTCTACTCAGGCGTCCATTTTAGTGCATCAGCCATGGATCCTGTCCAATTCTCGGCAATTTTCAACATCAGCATGAACGGGAGCATCGTCAACACGGCGATCGATCCCGTCATTCTCACCCAGTTTTGGGAGAGCCTTGCCATCCAGCTGATGCCCGGACGCGATGTAATTGGGATCTCAGGACCTACTTTCCGCGTTCTCGATGATGGTGGCAAGCAGTTCATTGCTCATCACTTTGCCAGGTAAATTGATATTTTCCAACCTTCCTGTTAAGTATCTATTCTCATATTTTTTTTTCAGCGCCATTGGAGACACAATGGTGAAGTATGTGATTGACGGAAGCGGCATGCATCCTGATCGCTACTTCCTGGGCCGTACCAGCTTTTTCCACCCCGAAAATCTGATCTCTCATGCTGGGGAGCTGGACGTCTGGATCCCTTCTGGCTATCCTCTGGGGTCGTCTAATTACTCTTTCAACAATGGACAGACCGAAACTCCAGTCGCCCAAAGTAACGCTCAACGCACCGGCCGCAATGGAACAGTGAGGATACCGCGCCCACCCAATGCGTACATTCTGTATCGCAAGGATCATCACAAGGCTGTTAAGAAGTCTGATCCGGAACTTTCCAACAACGAAATATGTATGCACTCGCCTTGTTCTGAACGCACATCTTTTTCTACCAGCTTCAATTCTGACTACTGCAGCCGTCATCCTTGGGCGTCAGTGGAACGCCGAGTCTGACGACGTGCGTATGCACTATCACACCATGGCCATTGAGATCAAGCGTCAGGTTGAGAGGCTTCATCCTGACTACAGATACAACCCTCGTAGGTCGTCTGAGATCCGCCGCCGGGCCCGCGGTAATCACGGGGTCTACAATGTCGATGGCACGAACTCAGTTCCAGTTGAGCAAAACACAGGCAATACCGCTGGCCCGATTGCAGCACCCAGCATCGAATTTTCCATGTCGCCTGGATCCAGTGCCTCCACTGGCGACGAAGCCGAGACTTAGGGCCTTGTCGGCTAGAGTCTGAAAGCGTCTTGAAGTCATCTTGAACTTCAATGCCACCTGAGCAGATTTCTCGCCTGATGCATGTAAGCTCTCCAAAAAAAAAATTCTTTCATACCTGCTTCCTCAGACCTCTTTGTTTGACCTTTGACTGTAGATATCAGAAGAATATGTTGCAAGAAATGCCCCTTTTTCTCATGCTCCTATTTATTATTGGCACCTGTCGCAACGCCTGACTACCATCTTTCAATACGACCTTGTCAGTCAGCAATGACTGCTACTGCAGATCAGCGGCTTGTCAGTTCTCAATATGCCGAGCCTCCCCACTACTGATCCTTCCCACTGCAAGCACCGTCGCTGACAAAATCCTGTCCCTCCAGAGAACGAACTCTACGACACATGAATTTCTGACATATCCTTGCTCGCGCACCAACATGTACTGATGCAGAAGATGGTGGTTGGTGAAGGATCATTGTCACCCCACATTCTTTTCAGTTTCCTTTGCCATTTGCTTTGCAATATCCATCACATCATGTACACGGAGTAGGGGAACGGAAAAGGCACTGGGCAACAAATGGGGAAATCTCGTATATCATCTAGAGGTTCCATGGTCAGGAAGGAGGAACTTTTTTAAGTAGTTCCCAGCCGGTGAGGCTGCTGATCGGCTCGAGAGGGAAATCGGCCATGGATCAACTCTTGCGACGAGCAACAAAAACGACATAAAAACGCAAAAACATTTGAAAACACGACAACATCCGAAAAAAAATCGGCAAGCTTTTGTTTTACTTAGATAGGCTCGGGGGGATGATGTAGCCAAAATTTACCTGACATAACCCCCTCAAAAAATGCCTTGCCATTGCTCTCATCCGCTTCCTACACACGGCTTTTTATCTTAGCCCTTGCCTTCAGAAGACGTCGTAAAAGACGAGACAGCTCGCTTCTAGATTGGCAATCTCAGTGCTGCTATTCCAAGCTCAGATCCACTGCAGCTGAACGAGGCGCGACTGTTATCGTCGGTGATTGTGCCCTATATTTATTCTTCCAAAATTGAGTTCTAATCGTCATTTTCATCGTCTTCTCCGTGAAAAAAACTGACACTCAGCCTACTACTGATCAGTCTGCTAAGCGCCCCTCACTCCTCCTGTCCTTGCCCCTTTTTGAGACACCCGCTGAAATAAAAGGAAAGTCGTATATGTTTGTGTTATCTTTACTTACTTCCGGCTCAGAGGAGAGGCGATTGCTGATTTGGAAGTTTGTGGCACTACGAATGTGCCTGACCTCAGAGTATTTTGCGTGCGCAAAGACTGGATGTTGAGAAAACGAAGAGGTCACAGAGGTGGCCTTGACAGATGGATAACAACACAACTTATATCTACGTCCCAGCTATATTCCGAGGTAACTGCGTTTTTGTAAGTTTTCACGCTTCGCGTCTCTCTTATTGTACAATGTTGGAGATTTTTTTTTTCGGAGGAGGAGGAGGAGGAGGGGGGCTGTCACAAAGAAAATATAGGTAAAGACTGTAAGATACAAAATGACTCGTGCTTGAAACTGTACCAGGCGACCAGTGAAATAAGAAGATCCAGCAAGTGAGCAAAGAAACAGCACCTCGACACAAATCAAACAACAAAAATATCATAAAAACTGGCGAAAGATGGGAAAGGAGGGAGCAAAGGAAAGTTGAAAGCAACAAAGAGCAACTTCGTCGAGGGAACAAACTAATTCGACCTGAGAAGCACCCGTACTGTTTCCGTCTCTTCCTCCCCATCACCACTGTGCAATATCCAACTCTTATTGTCCAAAGGCCAGGTCAAGTAAGAAACAGCACTTGATACATCCGCTGTTGCAGAGTTGCCTGTTCCACAGATATTCGCAGTGAGGCATCTAAAATTCACAAGAATTGCATCTGCGCAAAGCAACAGGAGTCTCCGACGTCAGATGGTCATCTCCCGTGACACTTTTTTCGTCTTCCGACTCGGTAGCCTCCAAGTCTTGCTCCATATTGCTGTTGGAATAAGCGTTTTCAGGTGTGAAAGCAGGCGCCATGCCATAGTCGCTCACCAGCGCATTGCCCTCTAATTGATTGCGGTAATAAGACTCCCACCCTCGACTGCCATTGACAACAAGGTTCTGAGGCCGGTTCCGAAGGCTCTCCTGCTTCTCACGCTCGACTTTTTTTTCAAAGGCTCGAGCATTCTCAAAAGCAATCTGTGTATTCAGCGAATGAGTCTTGTCGTTTAGTCTTTGAAGATTCTCGGCACCTTCGCTGTTGTGCATTCTCATCAGGCTTTCCATCTGGGGCATTAGGCGAAGTTGCAGCGGATAGCCGCCACCGAATGTTCCAAACTGTGCCCCCAGCTGAAAGCCGTTATATGGCGCATATGCATGAGTCCACGGACGAGCCACTACTGCCATTCCGCCGGGATATTGGAAAGCCGGAGTACTGTTGGGCATGGCCCCGACAAAGTAACCCACGTTTGGAAAGGGAACCTGCACAGGCGAAGGCTGAGAATCAGGTCTAGACACTGGTTGCATGCCCTGTTGTCCACGGCTCCGACGGCGCACCCTCGGGCGGGAAAAATGCCGAGGTTTGCCATGGGATCTGGCCCTCAGCCTGGCGACTACCTCTCGAGCCGAGAAAAGCATCGGATTCGTGAAGTGTGTAGACGGGGGCTGACCAGTGTTGGCAGGAAGGGACGAGAATGCCTCAGAGCCCCCGGTATCAACCGGTGCCGGAGCAGAGTCCACAGGCATATTCATAGGTGCAGGCTGGGTTGTCGTGACTTCCGAGTAGGTGCCGCTTTCGGTAGGCACTTCTTTGGCTTGGCGTTAGTTCACAGCTCTTGACGGAAGCAAGAGGTGGGGAAAGTCACCTTGAGCAGCCTCACCACCGGTCTGAGCCAGGGCTTGTCCCTCGTTGAGGGTTACTCCAGAATCGGTGGTCGAGCAAGGCGTTGTAGCAATCTTCTCCTCTCCCGACGTGACAGGAAGGTTATCCATGGCGAGCTGTAGATTATCGATGACGATAGCGGCGAGACGTTGAATCGAGCAGTTTTGGGTAACAGTGCCCGATGGCTTCGAAGTAATTGGGTATCTGATTTGTAGGATATATCCTATGAGTTGTCGGACTTTGATTGCATCGAAGAGAATGGGAAGGAAATAAATGCTAGCACAACAACCTTGGTCACTTGCAAACAATCACCAGAAATTGGGGACGAAGATAGACAGCACAGAGATGGTAGCGTACTCACTAAGAAGACACGACGAATCACAGCCGAGAGAGCTGACAAGTGTTTGAGTGGGAGAAGTAGAGACAAAAGTTGCGCTTGAGTCAAGGTAAAGTAGGTTTCCAGGTGAGAGTTCCTAGGTACCGGAAGTAGGAGGAGATTGGGAAGAAGATGAGGCTTTGAAGGAAGAGAAGGTGTTGGAGAAGGGAGAAAAGAATCTCCAGGGAAGACGGGACTGGCTCGCATTAAATACTTGGGCCAGCGACAACCACAATCAGATTATGTGAGCAGAAACGCCTTTGCCTCGTCGGGATTCGGTCTTTTCATAAAAGAGATAAGGAAAGAGGAAAAGACGAATGGGGTGTTGCTGTCGTTCAGCCTGCAGGCTTCAAACGAGGGAATGAAGCAAACGAAGCAAACGAAGTCCTGTGGGGCTGATAGCTTGCATCACAAGACCGAAAATAACACAAACGCACCCGAGACACGGCAGAAGGTAATAATAAAGATATAAAATTTCAAAGCGATTCTAATGTTGACTTTTACATGTCTCGTGGACAACAATTAAGGCTTCAGACGAACAACACAGTGGTAAAAGATGGTGGTTGGATTTGGAAATCAGAGAGGTGTGAGAAGGCTGATTGGCCGACATCAGATTGCCGCTGGGAGAGAGGGAGAAGACAGAGGGGCCGACAGAGAGTGGGCAATGATCCCCCTCCTGTATTTTCAGTGTTAGAATGTTCCATGAATTTTAAATCAGGAATAATATTAATTTACAGCACCAAAATAACTTCATCCAAGGATTGCCTTCCAAGTGATTATTTGGTGGCAACATGTACGACGTGACAGATAATTAGTCACAGCAGACCAAGAAATGACGGCCCGAGACGAAAGAATCGAGGAGAGGACGAAGGCGAAGCGTTGGGTGTCTGCAAAATGCGAGTACTGCCAGAATTCTTACGTAGACGATCATGGAAAAGGGACAGAGCTCCATCCAGTTCTCTGCTTGTTTTCTTCGCTCTTTCTCCTTGCTTCCCCTGCGTTTCCTAATCATCGTCGAAGCCACCTCAGCCTAACTTACTACCCGTTTGTACGACCCGAGAGACGGACCTTTGCATGGACTATGTGTCTCCCCGAGCTGAACGAGCATGAAAGAGCCGACTTTCATAGGGACAAAGGGACACACCAGTAGGTTCGTGCACATGCTCATGTTTTCGTTCCCTGGCCGATCTTGGATAGACGGACGGTCTCCCCCTCTCGTACAGGCCCGTTATTCCCTGCTTTTTCTAGTGTTTACAGAGAAAGCATACGCACGAAGTGATATCAGACTGCCAGAGTGTGATATGATGCGCAGTAGATGTTGGAATATGCACATAGAACATGTGCATTGTCTGTGGTTATTGTTTCTGTTGCTAAAATTACAGAGGCTCGTTTCCTTCAGAATTTCTTCCGCAGACCGGAAAGCCCCTTGTCTCGTCTTAGTCTAGACACACTAGACACACTTGTCCGGAGGGACGCTGCCGCTGTCCTCCTTCCAACCATGGCAGCCTATGACCTTGCCATTAGTCCTAACATGGGACATCCAAGAAGGCCACTTGAAAGGCCGACAGCTCGCTGTTTTTATTACAGTTAGAGGATATCAAAGGACGGAAGTAGTCGTCGTCGTTTGGAAACGAGACCCAACGGTGGCCAGAGGCCGGATGGGAAAGGCGACAAGGCCGGACTTACGACAGGGATCGGGCCTTCAGGTAGCTGTCAGCACAGGTATGATACAGATGGGGAATTTCAGCGCTGCAAGCCAGACAGGCCAAGGCCTTCCAAGAAGACTCACCTAACGACGTGGAAAGCAACAAACTTGGCCTCGATGTCGCTGGCATGGCTCACGCAGCGACGACCGGAGATGCGAAGGTTGTCGCACATCCAGTGGTACACGAGGCGCTCGTGGTCGCAGCTGTAGACGGTCTGTTTTTATCGCTGTAAGAATTATGGCAGGGGGTAATGGGAGAAGAGGACAGGCACCCAAGGCCATACCTGCGTGAAACGGCACATGGTGTGCAAGCTTTCTGTTCAGGGTGTTGGTCTGGATAGACAGGGCGGATGAGAAAGAGGATGAGGAGTGAATTTCGGACTGAGAAAGGAAAGATAGTGAGAAAACAAGAAGTAGAAATACAAGAAACGAGAAAGACGAGAAATGAGAAGAGATGGGGGGAGGGTCTCTGCCTCCCGTCACCCGTTTGATCAAACGGAACAGAGCCGGCCAGAAATATTACGAGTTCGTTTGATGATGGAGTAGCTCTCGAGCGGCTGGTGGACAGCCATACGTGTGTTTTGCTCCGTCTCTGTTTTTCCGATGGACACTCTCGTCTCTCTGTTCACACCCTTCATTTTCATAAAGATTTTGCCTATTAGTCGGACGGGCTACCGGCCAGAACTCCCTTTTCCTGATATGGAGAGATGCATAAGGATTTAGTTGTCCAGGTAGCCCATGGCACATCCATTGGCCATTGCAGATACAGGCCCTATGATAGCAGCCACACCCCCACCAAATGACCAACCAAGACCATTCGAGACACCAGTAAACCACCACGTCGACCATTGATCAGACCTGCATGGGACACAGGTAGCACGCAGAAGACCTAAAACGGAGGAGGAGCCAAAGGCTGAGAAGACCGGGAGAGATATGACGACCACGCCCGTTCATCTAGCTACGATCCCTTGGTATGGCCGAGTGGTCTAGCGTATCTCTGACTCCCAAAGGTGTCCGCAAATGTGGGTTGTAGAAA
Organism: Grosmannia clavigera kw1407; assembly: GCF_000143105.1. NCBI lineage: Eukaryota > Fungi > Ascomycota > Sordariomycetes > Ophiostomatales > Ophiostomataceae > Leptographium > Leptographium clavigerum. The sequence continues at coordinate 356,626 of NW_014040810.1, read as the reverse complement.
GAGCAAAGCGACCTGCCTCGCTACGACTGAGCAGAACAGTGCGGCATTGCCGGATCTTGTCATCTGCGACGCAGTTTTCGTCTCTCCAATGTACGGACGATTCATGCCCCCCTTCCCTCTTTCCCCAGAGGCGTCATTGTCGAAATCGCTTGTGGTGTCACCGTGTAGAAGGCATTGCAGGGCCTGAAACGAAAACTGGCCGCTTGGTTGGGCAGGGCAATATTCTCACCGTGGGGCCCCTCAAGGGCCGTAGAAGCGGCAGTCTGGGAGATTTGGCTATGAGACTGGGCTACCAATTGCCATACACGGTCATTTGATTCTGTCTCACCCTCCTAATGGTAGGAGAAGTCGTGCGACACATATGATCCGGTTGGTGGAAGCGAGGGGAGGGATGAGAAGGAACCGGCAGGAAAACAGGGCAGCAGCCGGATAACGCGATGGAAAAAGACACCTGAAAGCCAGGGGAGTGCTGCGGACAATTGCACATTCGTCGCAACACGGGAATGACCACGATATCGGCACGGGAGCAAGCAGGTGGCTGAGTCAAAAGACAGTCATTATTGGGGGGCTTGCAGACGAAGAAGATGAGAGAAGGCCGAAGATGGCGAGATAGAGGCGGCGGAGGGTGATAGCAGGGATTTCAAGCAGGCCTCGGAAGTGGCTCCCCGTGTTGTCCATGGCCACGTAGGAGAGGAGGAAAGTCGAACCAACCTGATGAGGCCAGCCAGCCAGCCAGCCAGCCAGCCATGATGTAAACGACCGGCTGCATTTCACTTCCGCGGTTCAGCAGTGTAATCTGGAGCCACCGTCATGCAGCCTTGGGCACAGTGTGGATAAGAGTTGTGGTCAAGGCAGCCAGCTGTCCGAGACAGACAGGGGCTTCCCGGAACAGTTGCCGATGGCCTCAAAAGCAGAGGCACCAGGCCTACAGAGGAATGGCGGGTGGAAAGACGCCGCCGATAGCTGGATCTGTATGTAAATGGGGTCGAAAAGGATCAAAACTCAGGGTTCGCGTGCACTTGCGCAAGAGAAATCCTCAAAGCGGTAGAGCGAAAGGATGGCACAGTGTCAAAGAACACAGGTGACAGAGCCACAGGTCGTCCTCTGAGGGAGGGTTGCATCTACACCGTCCACTGTTGGTCGGTGACGTGTCAGCGTGTGTGCACCCTTGTTGATGATAGGTCAGCCGCAAGCCCCCCATGCGAGAGAGTACAGAGGTGGGCCATGCTGGCAGAAGCGAGAGTCCTAGGCTCACCAAGACTCTCTCAACCCATGGTTTGGTATTCTTGGTTTTCGTCATCGTCTGTCGGCAATGTCACACCCAGCACGTTTCGCCTACCCGCAGCCACGGGTGTGTCCAGGGCAGAGATCGGAGCACAAGCAGGCCGGTGTGTTCTTCCCCCAGTCACCGAATGCCTCCACGGTGCAACCTACGGCTAATCTTCATCCTTCCTGCCGCTTCTGCCCTCGGGTAAAAAGAAGAGCACTTCTGCAAGCAGACCAATAACACAGTCTAAAGCACGAGCTCACCAAGTGTGTTTGCCCATGACTTAGCCCAAGCGCAGATTTTTTCTTTCTTTTTCGTGCCGTGACAGGACGGCCGTCCGTTCGGTTTGGACATCTGCAGCCTTTTTGTTGAGGGGTAGGCGGATAACGTCGAGCCCTGCTATCCTGTCCTCCAGCGAGTGCTCAGCAAAGTGGGGCGACCAGGGGAGGCCGCTGCTGTCACACGCAATTGCAGCCCACAGAAGCAAGACATTTATGTTTCTCTTTCTTTCCGATTTGCGCTGGTGTAGCGTCCAATAAAACGCTACGTCCATATTTTCTCCTACTATGTATTGCAGGCCTCTGAGTAAAATACGGAGTAGGCGCTGGCAGGGGTGCAATGCAGAAAATAGATTGGGTGTGTGGTGCCGATTATGTCGTAGTGGAATCTGAGAGTCAGAGCTGTCAGTTCTCTCTTTTTCACTAGGTTGTCGTGTTGCAGTGCACCTGCTGGCCTGGGCGAGATGAAACTCATTTGCTGGTTGCCCCACGACACATCGTGGCCTGTTGCCTACCCAGGCGCCTCTAGATTCTGGGTGCAAATGAATAGAGTTCACACTATCTCAGCATCTGTTCTGTATCGTGAGATGGAGTCGTGGAATAGAGTTGGTTTTGGCAGGAACGGGCCGCAAGTCCCACCTTCCTCGCCTTCCATTCCACTTATTAGTTCGCCCCTTCCTCTGATCGGTGGGGTTACTACGCTGCTCTTCGCCTGTCCCTTTCACCGTGCCTGTTTTCCCCTCTCTGAAGCAGCCATCCCCTCATACTCAGACGGCACTGAAGTAAGACAAAGTCGCACTGCAGATTGAGGCAAGCTTACAATAGAATATCTACAAATCATATTGGAAGGGTGAGATGCCGCTCTTTCCTCTGGTCCATACAATTCAGTGTCTGGCCGAGCGGCTACAGTTGCCCTATCGTCTCACTTTTTCCCACGTCTTGTTTACCTGATACCGATCTTGTTGAACTTTGGGTAGAGCATCAGCCGTGCCACCACAATTATCCTGTTTGTCGGCCTTGCTCTCCTATGCCGCATCGCATTTCCCTCCAATGGCACTGCTGTGTCGGGCGCCTTTTTTTTTCCTTTTTTTCCCCTGGAACACTACTCCGTGCTAACAGTGACACGACTTCTTCTCACGGGCGTGTGCTTCGTTACATGTGCAGGGGGTTGGCAATGCCTTATCTCTGCTGCCATCAGCTCTTTGGAAAACCTGCTCGGCTTTCATCTCTGTGCAGAAGCGCCATGAAGGCCTGGTAAAAGGCAAATACAGTAAGTTATTGCTGCTTCCGCTACACACTAACCTTCAGTGAATCCCGACGCTCCTCGGAAAGTATGTTTTGCTCTATTTGGGCGTGTGTGCTACCTGATTGATCCTCTAAGTGCTGAGTACTACCGGAAAAGAAAAGAAAGGGGTACCGTGTGTGCCAAGGCCAGCCGGCTTCCGTGTACCATAAATGATCACAGTACTCTGACTTTTCAAACGAAGCCTTTAATTGCAATATGTGATAGCTTCTGCATGTCTCTTACCTCATGACTATCGCGTGCAACGCTGTGCAACTCGACTTTTTGGACCGGCCTCCTGATCTTTGACTGTCTCCACAGCTGGGAGCGACACTCTTCCCAACCTTGAGCAAAATGATAGGACTGCTTTCGTCTATAAATTATGTTGTCCTGCCTTACTCTGTCGTCAAGTCGTCCAGGAAATATTCCCCTCTCTTTCTCATCCTCTCATCCTTTCGTCCAACCAACTATCCTGTTCCCGCTTGCCTACTCGGATCACAATCAGTTGTCCTTCCAGACCCAAACAACAGCTTGTGAGTTCCCATTTTACACCTTGTCTTCCCTGAAAGGAGCTATTTCTGTACAAAGTGCCCATTATGTTCCACGTGTTTGGTGTTCCTTGTCCGTTGTTTGTTCCAAGAAGTGTGCGAGTTGTCAGAAATTGTCAGAAGGCTTTGTCGTTCTAACCCACCTCATCTCCTAGAAAGACAATTGTATTCCTTGCTTTGACAAACACATCCAATATGTTGGGTTATCTTATCAATTTTGTGCATCTTGATCCCGGATCTAGGACTGCAGAGGAGAGCGCCCCTGCGTCTGCTTACGAGCAGATTGAAAACCTTCGCCGAGGTATGAACAAGCCGACAGATAGGACAGAAGGGTGACCTTTGACCTCAAGCTGATGTATGCAGTCATGGACGATCCCGCTTGCCCGCCACTGGTTCTGTCCAGGGACACCGTGCTTTCGCTTGGTCTCAAAGACACGCTCCATAGAGCTCAGGTGGCAGAAATCAATATGCGCTCGACAAAGCCTTGGCCCGAGATGCATTCTGGCGCCATTCATGGTAAGAAGCGCAGTAGTGCCAGCGACATAGTGAAGAGAATCACTGCTGATGTGAATATCACGAGAAGTTACCGACCGAGCTGGTGCTTCTGCGCCCCTGATGCACTACATATTCTGGCACCAAGAGACATCTCTGACCCAGCCTGCTTCGCCCAGGCTTTTGGCGTCGCAAAGCCCCAGCCTCATGGACGAGATTGCCATTCCAGCTGCCATGCAGTCCCTGAACATGAACGCTGGCACGCAGCAGGCCACAGACACGGACGGCCATGGAGTGACGCAGCAGACGAAGCCTATCGACATCCGCCAGAACGTGGCAGCTACCACTTCTGGCCCTCCCCTGGCAGAGCTTTCGGACACGGAAGTGCTGTCGCATCTGGCTAGGTCGACCCGCCGGATCAATACTCTGCGTGATCCCACGCTTGTCGGTAGGGTCTACAATGATAACTGGCTGGGCAGAATTGTGAACAGCCAGGAAGAGTTAGACGCAATGGAGAGCTTGGCCAGTATGTCGTCAAGCAATAGCCGTCCCACCGGTAGCCGCGGCGGCCTTCCTGGCTACTCTCGTCATGGCTTCAGCGATGATGGCGACGCAGAGTATTCGATCAACTCGGGCGACAGTTCCGACTCGGACGACGGTGATGTTAAGCGAGAGTCGCTGACACCCGAAACGGCCAGGCGGAGCTGGCGCATCCAGACGGTGACGGCCGATGTGCCAATCCCATCGGTGGACGAAGTGTATGCCAGTCCGGCGTATGTTCCTGTGCCGGTTGAGAGGGTGTTCCCCGGCCCCACTGCAAACTTGCGCCACCAGCAGATGCTTCGCATCCAGCGCCTCCCGCAGCCTCAGAGCCCGCCGATGCGCCAGGCCAGAGATCAGCTGACCCACTCGCCCCTGCGGACTTCTTTCTCTGCAAATGGCTACGACGAGGACGCGTCTGGCTCTTCGACCGGCTGGGAGGGCGAGTGGACACCTTCGAGTTCTCCGGGCTCTCTTACAGGCCCTACTGGGGGTCGTATCACGGGACCTGCGATTGCGCGTGGCCGCTCTCCCACGAGGGACCACAGTGAGCGCCAATCTGCCAGACACACCCGTCGTCGTGGCAATGCCCCCTATCCCGTGGACGGGCAATCCGCTCGTCAGGTACGAAGTTAGTCTTCCTTCTGAGTCCTTTGGCGTCGGCGTTGCAACTAACAGAAAGCAGGGGTGCGACGACGGGAAGAGAAAGTAACGGGCGCCGGTTGGTGCACTGGCTTTTTTGGTGAACTTAATCCGCAGTAGCACTCGAGCCAATCGACCTCGTGCTCAGAGCAAGAGCCACAGCAAGAGCCACAGCAAGAAGAGCAGCGGGAAGCATCAGAAGTGTTGAGCTGTGGACGGACGACGAGTACATTGTTGATGGGGTGAGGATTTGTCTTGAGGGTCATTAGCTTGGAAATGTGATCACAGTACTCCGTACCCCAAGTATCGAAATATTGTTCTCAACTTAATGCGTTTGTGTTATTATTTCGTGATAATCCCTCGCACCTCGACGTAATTCAGATACCTATCCTCTGTCCTTGTCCTCTGTCTCTGATTAGGTGTTAGCTAGTAGGTACTCCGTAGGTATGGAGCAGGACGCAACCAGCGATGTTTGAGCTGTCCAATAGCGTGACAGAGAAATCTAAGCGGGCTGTTCGGAGGACATGTCACAGAACAGCGCAAGATTGACTGCAATTGTAGCGACTGCACCCAAAATGCAGCGGGATGACATCCCCGAGCCAAAGGACGGATGGGATGCCGCCATTGGCGAGAAAGTAAGAACGATACGTGTTTGATTGCCCTGGCTTGACGCAACTATCTCTGCAGTGCACCCAACCAAAAGAAACAAAACTCTGCGAATCCAATGCTACACCGCACCTCCCAGCATACCGGCGCTCTAGCCAATCACGGCTGTTACGAATCAGCACGACAAGCGACGAGCTTAAGCGAGCTTGTCCTTGTTGTGGTAGTTGACCTGGGGGTTCCAGCTGCAATCGGACGGGTTAGCAAACGATTGGTGGGCGGAAAGAGGGGCCAACTTACAAGATGGTCTTGTCGCCGTCACCCCAGGGGAAGTTCCGGGTGCGGATGTTCTGGTACGAGTACTCGGTGCGCTCCTCCAGAGGGGGCATGTGGTTCCAGTGGTTCCAGTGGTCGTTCCACAGGAAGTAGGCGTTGATGCCGGCGCCAATGAGGCAGGGGATGGTGCCGCTGCAGTGCTGTTAGAAAAACAATCGCTCAAAGAGATTGTCTCGGCGGAATTGCATCTTGCTCGGCTGCAGGAGGGGTGACGGAACGGCTTACTAGATGGAGATCTTGCGCCAGAGCTCTGAGGCAGGGGTCAGCATTGGCATTGCGATTGGACAGCAGACGGGGGCAGGGATGGAGACGGGAACGCACCAGCAGAGGCACCGGCGTGCTCCTTGACGGCGCGGCGCTCGCGGACGAACGCGGTCTCGCCCGAGGCGCCGACGGGGGTCGAGTAAAGGCGGCGTGCGGCTGGCGCAGCACGGCGGGCAAAGGCAGTGCGGAACATGGTGACGTATGAAAAATGACGGAGTGGGGTCGGGAGCCGGTCGATGGCAATGGCAACGAGTTGGGTTGTCGAGGTGTATCGAGTAGGGGATGCACGAGAACGCAGTCGGCTGACGGGAGATGAGAAGCTTTTCCCGCAAAAGACAGAAAAGCCCCGACTCACAAATCAGGCCATGACGGCAGCGGAAAGCGGAAAAACCATGCAGCCGGCAACGCCCATCCGGTCCGTTGCCGGCCACTACACGGCCACGTGATGCGCCAGCCACACAGCTGACGGATGGCTTCCCCTCCTGCTCTCCTCGCTTGCGTGCGTCCGCCTGCAGTCTAGCTCGCCACCTAAGCCTAAACGGGCCGTTGGCAGACGCTGCAACAGCAACATACGGAAACAGCAGGCGCCATCGATCGAGCCAACCAAAGTAGCCATGGCCACATGACAGTCGATACGATCTGTAGTCCCTCCATCGCATCACCTCTTTTTCCCTGCACTCTTCTTTTCTTGCTTTCCCCTGCTCTTCCTGCCACCTCTCCCAGCCCTGATCGGCCCTCCTGTCTCGAACCCGCATCCGCCATCGCGGCCACTGGCCGAGGAGGCAACCGTCTACATCACCTGTGTTCTCTCGCCACTGTCTGTTCCTACTTCCGTCCGCTTCCGCTTTCTTTCTCGTGCTTCTCTCGGTCAGCGACTCCGGCTACAGCATACAGTGGGCAATCTAGCGGCGGCGCTGCAATTCGCTCGTGATCATTTCGTGCAACTGTTGCACATTCCGACCTCATCGCGGCTGTGTGACACCCGCATCCTCCTACCCTTCTCCTGGCCTGATTCAGTGTACCCGTATGCGCATACCCTGTATTTGTCTTTTTGTTCTCCGATCGGCTGCATCTCCTCTACCCTCCCACGCTCTCTCGCTTCTCGTGTCCCGCACCCCTCTATGTGAAGTGTCTTTATTAGGCGGTTGTGCACATGCTGCTACTGCAGTACTGCCTCGCTAAACGCTGCTCGTGAGCCACATGCCCACACTCGCTTGAGCACAGAGTCTGTCTCGTTTTCGCCCGAGACTTCTTGGCTCCCGTCTTTCCTCCGATTCCCGATTCCCTGCGCTCTCTCCCTTCTTCCCTCTGCCCCTCGTCTCTCCTGGAGAAAGACAGATAGGACGAAGGCTGTGTATCCGGCGTGAGAACTCCTAGAGCTGACATACTCTTCATTCACAGCTAGCAGGTTGTCCTCAAATACTTATTCACCTTTATCCCGACCGAACGATCGACACAGCCAACCAATTCTGAATATCCTTCCTACCTCCAACTCTGCATACATACAATACAGCCCTACATTGCCAAACAGCTTGTTCAACTTATATTTCCCGTCTTCTCCACCACAATGTTCTTCCTTGCTCGTGCTCTGTGTGTGCTGGCACCTCTCACGGTGGTTGTCTTCGTGATAGTGCAAGCCGTGACTCTGCCACAGCCTCCTCCCAAACCGCTCGTTGCGGTGCCAGCTTTCCGACTATTCCCTCCCAATGCGGCCATTTCTTTGACCGAAGACAATAGCACCTTCTTCCCGGCCCGGCCTGCAGCGTTCGGGCCTGAGCTACCGGAAATCGGCCTGAGTGCCGTGCTCTGGATCGGTGCAGGCTTTGGCGAGGACGGTGTGGAGCCGCAGGGCGAGCTTGGTTGCAGCGATGTGCCAGGATGGGACAGCCGGCGTGCAGCAGACGGGGCGCCCATCCTGCCGACCAAGACGGACCTCGACGATGGCTCGGACAACTACTTGGAGGACTTTGCCACGGGCCATTACTACGGACAACCGCCCAAGTCCCGCCGTAAAAAGGCCAGCGGCGACAAGAAAAGCCGAACGGTGGCGGCAGTAGCAGCGGCGGCTGCAGTGGACACGACGCCTGAAGCCGCAGCCACGGGCATTGCGGTAGCGCAAGCGGCCAAGTCAACGACGGTGCCCAAGGCAAAAGCGGCCAACAAGAACAATGGCAATGAGGGCGGGTCTCGTCACGGCGACATCCAGTCGCTACAGGAGGGCGCCGAGATTGCGGGGAAGATCGTGCTCCTTAGGCGGGGTGGCTGCGGCTTCTTGGCCAAAGTGATGTGGGCCCAGCGACGGGGAGCAGTTGCCGTGATTGTGGGCGATGACCGCAAGGGCGGGCCGTTGATCCAGATGTTCGCAAGCGGCGACACGTCAGACGTGCTGATTCCATCCGTGTTCACAGCACACACTACAGCGCACTTGCTGACGGCGCTGGCAGTGGATGCAGTCCGCGAGAGCGATTTGGCAGCAGCAGCGGCAGCAGCAACAAGAGCGGTGGCGGCAGCGGCAGCAGGAGAGGGTGCTGGGACGAAGACAGGCACACCGACGCCACAGCAGACAGAAGGTGGAGAGCGGCGCGAGTGGGTGCTTGCCGAGTATGTGCCCACAGACGAGGCCGAGAAGGACAGCGACGAGGGGACGACCGCGTTGGCTGCGCGGATGCGGGTGGCCAAGCAGGCCGAGTTGATCGGGGCAGCTGACAGCAGAAGCAGCAGTGGACGACAGCTGCTTGTGACGATTGCACCAGCGCGTGGAGGCCTGCCGCTGATCGACACGCTGCTGGTGCTAGTGGCAAGCCCTCTGCTGGCGATCATGACGATCACATGCGTGCTTCTCTTCCTGCGGACGCACTGTCGTCATCGAGCATGGCGTGCACCCAAGGCGCTTGTGGACCAGCTGCCGGTGCACATCTACCGGCCGCCTGGAGCAGCACCGCCGAGCCCGATGATGCTGCCGGTTGGGTCTGAGGTGGCGAGTCCGAATCCATCGCGGCCGTCGTCGCCGACGCTGAACAGCATGCACCCGACGGTGACGACACCATTGCTTCAGCGGCCGCGCTCGCGAACGACGACAGGAGTGCCTGGCGACGAGCGCCGTGTCCTGGTGGCGGTGGCGGTGCCGCTGCCACCACCGTCGCGCTACGTCCAGTCGGAGTGCGTCGTGTGTCTGGAGGACTATGTCGCTGGTGACCGCATCATGAGCCTTCCCTGCGGCCACGAGTTCCACGCGAGCTGCATGTATGTTTCCGTTCTTACGACGTTGCTTGTTGCCACGTTTCTCACTAACACAAACAGCATCCCCTGGCTCACGACGAGACGGCGCACGTGTCCGATCTGCAAGGGCGACATTGTGCGGGCATCTTCAGGCGACGCGGCCTAGACGCTCTGCTGTGTCGACAGGAGAATCGCAGGTCTGTCTCTGCACGTTTTCCGTCTCTTTGGTTTTATTGGGGTTTCGGTTCGGATTGGGTTTTCTGGATATGCCGGGACGAGGATTTTCACCGGAGTCATTCGGTGCAGCGTGGTTAATGTTATTTGGGTTCATTTTTATGTGGCCTTTGCTTTTTGATCTACTATCCTTTGGGGTTTCTCTCTTCTCCTGTCTTTCGTCCTCTCGCCCTACGTGATCTTCGCTACCTGTCTCGGCTGTCTATCGCCTGTATCGAACGCACGCACCTATGTTATTACAGACGCTATCCATTGGTATTTTGCTTGGAGGTGCACTCGTGAACACTTCCTATTCCCTCACTCGTTCTCTTTGCGGCCAGGTTTCCAGTCGCGACACCAGAAGAAAGTGGTGCACTGCCAGGCGGTGCCCTTTTCCCGTCGCCCCAGCGGTCCTGGTGGTCGGGCACACATGTAAAAGGAGCGGCCGCTGTTGACGCCCGGCTTGCGTGTGACAAAGATCTTACACGGCTCGCCATGCTCGCACATGGGAGACTGGCGCTGGCCTAGACCCAGTGCTGACCAGCCAGCCATGGCGCCATCGTTGATCTCGGCCCAGAAACTCTCGCTACCTGGGGCAGGTTCGGGTTCTGGTACCAATGCCGGCCTGTCGTCTAGGTCTGCAGCCGACAATGGTGGGTCGTCGGGAGATGGCTGGACCCTGCTACTGTCAGCAGCAGTCGGGCCAGTCTGGCTCTGGGCTTTCTTCTCGCTGCCAGTCTTAGCGCCTAACGGGGCTGTCTCCCCACGACCCTGTCGGGGCTGTAGAAAGGTGCTGATGGACGTCTGGATGCCGGTCTTGGCCTTCTTGACCGGTCGCGAGGGAGAGACGGTCGAGGAGGCAGGCGCAGGTGCAGGCGAAGAGGTTGCAGAGGACGACGAGAGCGACAGGGATCGGGCGCCGCTTCGTTTCTTTGACAGACTGTCGGGTTTTACTTTTTTGGCTTGCGCCTGTGCTAGCTGCAGAAAGGAAGAGGGCGTGGGTGTGGGCGTGGGCAAGGGTGAGGATGTAGACGTGGACGCACGCGCGAGGCGGCCGTCTTCGATTGGCTCTTTAGGGCCACTTCCAGCCTGCTGCAGGCTGTTGGTGGGGATCAGGACAGCAGGCCGCAGCGGGTGAGAGGTGGTGGCGTGCTGCAAGCATGCAGCTGCATTATCGTGACCGGGGTCTGGCACAGACAATGTCTCTGAAGTGGTGTGGGTCTCATCCGTCTTGCCAGTGTCGTTGGTCTTCTCAGCAGCTGCGACTGCGTCTGCCTCGTTATCAGACGCCACCGAGTGCCGGCCACCCGTCTCTTCCTCGCTTACAGTGGCCACAGGGTCTGGCTGCAGCAGGGGTGGCAGCCGCGGATTGACCGGCTGGCTTGCCGTGGCTGCAGTCGCTTCGCGCACCGTTTCGCCTTCTGTAGCGCACCGTTTTCGAACTTCGGATGAGGGCCCAGCAGCAGCAGTCTCGCCGGCCGCGGGGGCACGACGAAACAGGTTGCCAATGTGCTGTCTGTTGGCGAACTGAGGCATCCGGCGGGCCGATTGCGGCTGGCGTCTCTGCAGCAACGCAAAGTCCTGTGCTGGGGTCATGGCGAGCTGCCCACCGGAAAAGCGACCAGGTGGGTTAAGGTAGTCGAGCGTGTGAAGGGTGTGGGTGACCTGGCCGTTTCGATTGTCGTCGACGCTGTCGCGCAAAACGACGTAGACGGGGCAGTGGTCGGAGCCGAGCAGCTGGGGCTGGATGTCGGCCTGGATGACGAGGAGCTGCATCAGGCGGGGGCTGCAGAGGACAAAGTCGATGCGAGACCCAAAGTTGGCCGGCCGGTGATTCTTGCGCGTGTCCCAGCAGGTGTACATGCCGCGTCGCTGGGGGTGCAGCTCGCGACAGGCGTCGTGGAGGATGGGAGGAGAGCTTGGGGGGATATCTGTGGTTGTGTTCGTGATCCTGTCGCCGTCAAAGAGCAGCCGGCCAAAGATGGCGGCCGAGCGGAGGCTGAGGTAGTCCTCATCAAAGGCAAGCGCCTCGGCCGGCAAGACCTGGCCATGGTGACCCCAGACGGCCGCGGTGTCGAGGTGATGGCGCATAGTGTTCATGTCGCCGCAGAGGACGACGTGGCGACCGGCAGCGACGAGGTTGCGCACGCGGGCATCGAGAGCGAGCAGAAAGGCGTCGCGGAAGTCGGTGCGGTCATCGTTGCGGCGCGCCGGACAGTAGACGTTGATGAGCACGAAGAGCGGAAAGTCGAGCACGAGGCAGCGGCCCTCGGCATCGATCAGGTCACGTGCCACGGCAGCCGACTGCAGCTGGCGTTCGGTCGGGTAGCCGCCGATCTGCCGGTCGGCCGGCCGGTCGATGTAACGTGTCGTCGTGCCCGGTGCTCGCAAAACGCCCGTGACGCCCTCTTCGACGCGCGTGGGCACACAGCAGCTGTCGCGTGTGTAGACCGACACGCCCGAGTATCCTTGTCTGCGTTAGGTCTGTGTTCGCGTGTTCTGTCTGATGGATTCGGACGCACCCGTCTGGCTGTGGGGAAAGCTGTAAAAGGAATCCCAGCCGGGGATGAAGACGAGGTCGTCGGTCAGACTCGGTTTCGGCGTCTTGACCTCTTGGAAGCAGACAATGTCGGCGTCGAGCCGGTCGAACATGGCCTTGAGTAAAGAGGGGGTTAGCAAGTGGAGATGGGAGGGAGATGGAGGATAATTGGAGAGGGCATACCTGGAGGGTTTTGTCGTTGTTCCATGGCGCATACTTGAACGGGTTACGGATCCCGTTGACTGGCCGTTAGTGAGAGGAAGCGTAGAGATGAGACGACAGAACAGGACAGCAATACACACAACAAGCAGCAGCGATGAGCAACAACAGACACTATCGCGACAAACCAACTCACCATTCCAAGTGACTATGCGAATTGGCATCTGATAGAGTTAGCTGCCACGTCAAAATGCTGCGCAAGCAGTCTCACCGTGTCGGGGACGCCTCGAAGGAACGGAGGGCATCATTCATCAGGAAACGGACGGTGCAAAGGGAGGCATTGGGTAGCAGCGGATGGCGCGGCTGGATTGCTTCAAGGCATGCACGACACGATATTGACTGTTTGTCCAAACTACGGCGTACTCCGAATTGTCGCGAGCTTCGTGAGGCCCACCTCCGTCACGTGCATTGGAGAATGACGGAAGGTGCACAGTGCAGTCGGCTGGTCGTATTACTAACACTGTACCCACGTCTACGCGAGGCTGGTGTGCAAACAGGGAGGACAACCGCCAGGTTGAGAGATAACCACGTCAGCAGGAGGGGCCGACCAGGGATAGAAGTGTGTGGGAGGGTGTGTGTCACTGTCAAGAATAGAATCTTCCCGTCTTTTAACCAGGATGAAGTCTCGGCCCGGCTGTAATACCTTCAGCCGCTCCGCGATGGATGGGCACCATGGCAAGCGGAAAGTGTTGTGATTCCGTGTTTATCCGTCCAGTAAACGGATCTTTCCAATAGCAGATAGAGTAGTAAACACACCAAACACATGAATGACGGAATATTGATCAAATCGGAGACCATCCACACCCACTTCAAGCAGACAGACCAGGGGCTGTTTGCACGCTTGCATAGACACACCCACACCCACAACCTCACACCCTCCCTGTCTCGGCTTCTTCGTCAGGAGAAAATACGGCAGCATGTTTCAATCCGGCAGCCAGGAAACTGAGGCTATATGCTCCATGGGCAACACGCCATCTCCCCGTCTTTCCTATCTTTGTCTATCTCTCTTTCCATTCTTCTCATCTACTTGTTGTGTCTGTTCTTGTTCTAATTCTCGTTTCCCTCGCTCACACGTCACGGTGTCTCTCACAGCCTACTCACCAGCTCACCAACTACCATGTCTTGGCATGGCCGAAATTCAACTGCCATTCCAAGCAGCTGCTTGACGACCGAGCGGGATGGTGCCATCGAGGACAAGAAGGTCTGTCATCCTGATCCCTCTGCATGCGCCGAGCTCGGTCTGGCTGACAGGTGCTCGTGCAGCCGCCCTCAAACGGGCCGCAAAAGCCAGGTCGGACCACGATCCCAACAGCGCCTTCGTGGAAGACGGCAGACAAGTTCCAGGTGACGGAAGTCGCTGGAAAGGGCCTCGGCCTGGTGGCACTGGTGAACATTCCGCCTGGCACCCGGATCCTGAGCGAGCGGCCGCTGTTCCTGCAGCAAAACATGGCGGACGATGAGCTCGTGCCGGCCATCTGTCAGCGGGTGCGCAAGCTCTCGCGTGAGAACCAGCGGGAATTCTTGTCGCTGGCCAACACGCTGCCGCATAGCCATCCGCTTGTGGGCACGTTCCGGAGCAATATGCTGGAGTGCCGGCCGCTGTCGGGCCTCTTTGGGGTCTATGCCACGGCCGGACGCATCAACCACAGCTGCCGGCCAAACGTGCACCACAGCTGGGACGATGAGAAGATGCGCCAGGTCTTTTGTGTCCTGCAGCCGATCCGCGCCGGCGACGAGATCACCATCACGTACGGCCGTGGCGGCATCACCTCGGACCAGCGGGTCTATCTGTCAGGATCGCGCGGCTTTGCTTGTCGTTGCGAGCGCTGTCTCCTGCCGCCTGCTGAGCTCGCCGAGACGGACGACCGGCGCATCCTGATCCAGCGGCTCGACGATTCGCTCGGCGACCTCTACTGCTCGCGCTTCACGCCCCATGAGAGCCTGCGTCTGGTCCGCACGCTGCTGCGCGAGTTCGCGGTCGAGTATGGCGGCTACGCTGCCGTCTACGCTGCCCGCCTCTACTATAATGCCTTCCAGGTAACCATTGCCCACGGCGACATCTTGCGGGCCACTGCCTTTCTCCAATTGTCCCATGAGAAGACTGTCCTCTGCCACGGCTATGATCACCCGAATTCTGCGAAGCTGCGCACCTTGGCACAGGTGCCCCAGATGTCCGTGGGCTTCCTTCTATGCTCTCGACGCTGGCTGCGAGTGGGCGAAAAGCCGCCGGCCAATATGGACAGCCCTGAGTACACCAACTGGTTGTTTCGCAGACAGCCAGCGTACAGCGTGGCCGAGCTGGCCGAGCTCTATCCGCGAGATTGCGGGGTGGTATTGTAGGAGGGATAAGACTGGAATAAAGAAAGAGGTAAGGGAAAGGGTGAAGGAAAAGAAAAAGAAAAAGGAAGAATCAAGCAATGTGTGGAAATGGAAAGAAACAAAAGAAAAAAGAGGGGGGGGAAGAGATAGAGACAGAAGAACAGAGATGACGAAGACTGTAAAGGTCCTCACGACAGAAGGCCAAAGGTATTCCCAAGACGATAGATAACAAAGTGGAAGTTGTGCTAAATGTGGGACGCAAAGCATGATCATCCAAAGAACCAGAACCCCTTCGCTTAGCTGTTACGAATACATTGACCTGTCTCCTACGGAACTCTGAGTCTTTGCATTATTACCAATCAGATAGTATGATCAGAACTCCATCCTACGGAGTTTGTCTGCATGTGTCTCCTGTCTCCACTCATCGGTTGGTCGTATTTCTTCCGACAATGGTCACATTCTCGTCATGTGCACAGTCGTGCCGTCGCACCTAAGGGGCTTGTCCTCTCTATCTGCGACGCACTTTGGCCATCAGCCAATACGCAAGCGCTCTCGCCGATGTAATCAAACGCCGTGTCCTCGCCGCACGGACCGATATCACCTGCAGTCAGAGCGAGCAGAAAGGTCCTGATGGCCTCCCCTGTGCTCTACATGCCTACTGCTGATAAAAGGCCGTCAAACGAACCGTTCTGTCCGTCCTCTACCCTTTTCCTTTTTCTTTCTTCCCAGGCAGCTACTCCTTCAGCCCTGTTGTAAGTCTGTAGTTCGTCTTGCTTTCGTGTGTGTCCATACTGACGATATCCAGACGAAACCTCAGTCTGCCTCGTCGCTCTACCACAACGAAAACAGAAAACAAAAACCGACAGGCAAACAAAATTGCACCACCCATTCTCCCACACGCAAAAACACCCCCCTCACTCCCACATCTACTCACACATCCACCCGCATTGCCCTGGAAAGCACCGTGGCCGCTGTGCGCGCCATGTCCGACTTCTTGCCCAACAGCCACAACGCCCGCACGCAGTCTTCGCACCGCTGCACGCCGTCGCGCCGCTCCGTCGGTCCGTGTCCATGCCGCTGTCGATCCTGCTTCTCCTTCTGCCGGCCGACCTGTTGTCGCTGCGGCGGCTGTCGTTGCCGCTGCCCCGGCTGTTGCGGCCGATGTCCCGAGGGCTCCCGCTGCTTCGGCTGCGACGTCTGCACGAATCGGGGCTGATGCCCGTCGTACTCCCGCAGCAGCAGGATTCCAGCCCGCGAGAACGCCTGGATCAGCAGCATCGACCAGGGCTCCGTCAAGATCGTGCCCTCGAGAACGGCAAAGTGGAAGTCGGGGGCTGCACAGCTGTCGGGCGGGCAGCTGGGAGCGAAGTTGGGCGAGCAGTCGGGGGCGAAGCCGGCCGCGAAGCCAGGAGAGAAGCCCGGCACGAGCTCAGGACTGAAATTACTGATCTCGGGGGCAAATCCGAAAGGCGTGGCCATGCGGGCGAGATCCGAGAGCTGCACTGCGCTGGACCGCCGCATGGTCGCGACCGTGTTGGCCACCTGGCGGACGGCGCGAGCAGCCTCGATGCCATAGCCGCGGCCATCCAGCTCCTCCAATACGTCGGCCAGCATGATGGCAGCCAGATGCCAGTGAGCAGCGATGCAGACGGACCAGCCGCGGATGCGCGATGGCACCGAGCCGTAATGCTGCACCACGTCGCGGTAAAAGGCCCCGTACGTCTCGTCCCAGTACCGGTACACCAGGAGGGTCTCCCGTACCGTGTCCTCGACGGCGACCGCAGCCCGCGTGGCGGCTGTCGTGCGCTCGGGCGCCCGTCGGACGTGCCGTCGCGATCGCAGCAGCTTCTGCAGGTAGTGCACATAGCGGTACAGCAGCACCTTGACCGGGGCCGAGCGCGCAATCGTCAGGCTGGCGTCATCGTACGAGCACGGCCACCGCTGTCGCTTGGCCGGCTGGCACTCGGGGTTGTCCTGAATGAAGAGGTCGATGCGCCAGCGGCTATGGTTGGGAGTGGTGCTGACAAAGCCCGAGTTGCCGAGGCACGTGCCATTGCTGACAAATCCCGAGTTGCCGAGACCGGTGCCGAGGCCGGTGCTGATAGGGAAGCCGCAGTTGTTGCTGCCGTCCTGGTTGCCAACACTGGTGACAAAACGCCCCTCGGACGACTGCGACGACCCCGAGGAGAGGTCGTCCAGTACCTCATCCTCGTACTCGTCTTCCCCATCCTCCTCGTCATCCTCCTTGGCCGCGTCGTGCTGGCTGTCCTCGTCCGCCAGCACGACCGGGCGCTCGTGCACCGATGCCTGGATCGTGTCGATCATGACGGCCAGCCAGTATAGCAGCCCGACAGTAGCCCTGTCTTTGGCAGCGACGCGAGACCGGCCGCGGGCCTCGTGGCGGTCGAACCGGTACTTGAGGCTGTGCATCTTGCGGGCCGCCCGCTCGGTGAAGATGGGCGGCCCATCTCGCGCCAGCACGTCTTCGAGCCTGGCCAAGAAGTGTGTCCGGGAGGGGAATAGAGGGGGGGCAGTAGGGCGGGCAGGATGGCTGCCAGCATCAACACCGCAACCAAATCCCAGCATCGCGGACACGTCTGTCTCACTCCACGGTCGCTGCACAAAGCCAAAGATCAGCTCGGCACACACCATGCGGTACGACTCCACGTCGGCCGATGCCTGCAGCGCCTGGCGTGCCTGTTCCCACAATGTCCTCTGCAGGTGACGGTCAAACTCGTCGGGCGTGAGGTTGGCCGCGTCGCCCTGCTCGGCCGCCACGGCAAAGTTGGCCGCATACGCCTCCCGCTGGCGGCTGCTTCCCTGTGCCCACTGCGTGGCAAAGGCCATGATAACCAAGTCGAGGGCCCGCTGGCTGGCCTGGCTCTGCTTGGCCGTGATGTCGATCAGGCCAGCCGCTTCGGCCATCTGGTCCAGCTGCTTGACCCGCAGGTAGATTCGGTTCGACCACTGCGGACCCAGCTCCTGCGGCCGCGGTCGGCCCACCACTGTCTGTTGTCTGTTGCTGCTTCTGCTGCTGCTGGCGGATCCCCGGACCCCCTCCCGTCTCCAGCCCTTGTACGGACAGGTGGCCTCAGTGATCCAGCAAGAAAAGTTGTGCTCCAGCACGTCGTGGTAAATCTGCAGCAGGTTCGCCGAGATGGCCCGACCATTGGCTCGCGTTGCCAGTAGCTGCTCAAGTGACGAGGATGAGACGGCAGACGTCGCGCTGGATGATCGACGTCTGTCTGGCTCGGACTCCGAGCTGGCTGCTACTGACGACGTTGCTGTCGCTTGTGACGAGGCGGCGCTCACGTTCACGAACGACTGCTGGCTGGCGGCCGTCTGCATAGTCTGCAGCAGCATCGGGATCGACCACATGGCAGCATCATCCAGCACAGGCTGCGGGACGATGGGATCAAAGTGCGGTTGCAGTGGCATGTTGAACGGCATGTTCCAGGTGGGAAGAGACATCAGGGGCGTGTTGCTGTCCATGACTGCCATGGATGTGTCTCGAAAGGCTAGGAACGGGTGGTCGGTCGCCCAGTATGGCATGCCGGCGTGGAGATTCAGTGATGACAATGGCTGGAAGGTGAACGGATGGGCAGGAGTAGGTGGAGGAGGAGGCAGTGGGGTGGGTAGTTGAACATGTAGAGGGACAAGAAGTGGAATCGTAGCAGGAACAGGAAGAGGAGCAAGAGGAGAAAGACAATCGTCAGGACAGGCAGCACGTTTTGCCGTTCTAGAAGTCTCACAGACATCAGCATCGCCGTCTTGAAAGCTATCACATGCTTCTGCCAGAGGCGGCGCAGACACAGACGAAACGACGAGCCGAACAGCATTCAGATGAACATCCGTTGAAGCTGTGCGCTTTCGTTTGGGACGGTGCAGCTCTGGCGCTCGGGCAGCCAAGGCAGCTTCGGCGACCTGTCGCTGGGTCCGTGCCCAATTGAGCGTGCAGCGCTTGTTTGTCCGCACGCAATAGGAGCACGGTAGACATTCTTCGCCTGGAAAGTTGTCAGCATAAAGCCAGTTGGGCAACGTCGCCCAAACACAGTTTTCGTTACCTAGTGCATCACCGTCCGCAGCGGCGATCGGGCCATTTCCCTGCAGCGACGGCGCGTCGCAGGCTCGCTTCGCCTTGCGACACTGGTCGCACGACCGGTTCTGCCGTCGCATCCTGCCGTCTTGTCGCTAGTCTGGCTTACCGCTTTCCTCCCAGCCCCTCTGTTTTTCACGTCGTTTCGGGGATAGAGGCACCTCTGTTCACTCTGTGCGGTCGGTCGGTCCTTGTTCAATTCCACGCGTGCAACTGGTGCGAGAAGACGGCAGGCGGATTTTATTGCAGGCAGCGTCGATGGCAGGTCTGATGGGAAGAGGTTGTGCTGG
Source organism: Grosmannia clavigera kw1407 (assembly GCF_000143105.1). NCBI lineage: Eukaryota > Fungi > Ascomycota > Sordariomycetes > Ophiostomatales > Ophiostomataceae > Leptographium > Leptographium clavigerum. The sequence continues at coordinate 337,479 of NW_014040810.1, read as the reverse complement.
AAATACGAGAAGGCAGCCCAAAGGCTGGACAACGGGGCGCTGGGATATCCCTTTCACCGACAACCCCACTTTCCCCACATTCGTCTAGCTGTTTTTGGCGATGGTTAGCGGGGTTCCTTCTAGCGAGCAAAACGCTACGAGCCAGCGAGATCCACTTGACATCTCGGATAGCACCCCATCCGGAATTGGCTGCCGTGGTGTAGTGTGGTGTAGCAGCGGTAGTATGGGGTAATGGAACGCGGTGTTGGGATTGTGTGGGAGTGTTGTAAAGTCACGGTAAAAATGGTGTAAATCAATTGTGTGGAACAAATCGCATGGTTGTGTCATAATTGTTCATTGTGGGCTATAGCTTGGATATTGGACCGCTAACGTTCAGACTGCCCTATGATTATCATGTTTCATTCATGTTACGACATGCTAAGAAGGCCTTGTCCAGCCGAGCTGAAACAGTGGGGACACGCGAACACATCAACCCCTACTGGCTAACGCTTTGTACACTTCGGTCTCGACATTTGCCCACAGCTCGAGCACCTTGTTGTCGACAAAGGGGAGAATCTGCGTAAAGACAACGCCGGCAACGCCGTTCTCACGATCGGCCCACCACCAGAGGTTTGGCAGGCCAGCCCAATGTCCCGTAGACTTAGACCGTCCCGTCGCGCCACCGTTGCTGAGCATAAAGGTCAGGCCCCATCCCTGTGGCGGGCTCCCCGGGACAGAGTAGAGCTCCGGTATCGGGTTGGTGTATTCGGGCTTGGCAGCCGGGATAAATTGCCGCCCGGCGTTGGGAAACTGGGGGATCTGATTGGTGAACATGGTGTTCACCGTCTCTTTCTCGAGGAGCTTAACACCAGTGCGAGGACAGGTTCCGTCATTGAGCAGGACGGCGAGGATCTCTGTATGTGTAAGCATGGGTATGCTTGGATGTGAAGAGGGACGAGGTGATCTAACTTACTAGTATATTCCTGCGGCCTGGCAAATACGCCTGCACCTCCGCTATTAAACACACGGGCCACAGCGGCCGCATCATCAGGGTCTGCCTCCAGAGGCACCCGGAACGGATGGTCTCGGACGCGCAACTTCCCATCGGGCTGGCGGAAGTGCATGTGGGCGAGACGGGCGCGCATGTCGACCGAGGGGATGATGTTGATGTCCGTCAGTCCCAGCGGCCCGACCACGTTCTTCTGCAGGTACTGGTTGAGTGTGAGGCCGGTTGCCCGCTCCAGCAGGACGCCGGCCCAGTCGATGTTGACGCCGTATTCCCAGCCTTCGCCAGGTTGGAAGAGCAGCGGCATGCGCATATCCTCGATCCGGCCGGAGAACTCGTTGGCGCCGATGGGCAGCCACCAGTCACGCAGCCGCTCGTTGAAGAAGCTGTAGCCAAATCCGGCGGTGTGGGTGAGCAGCATGCGCAGCGTGATGGCATTTTTCTGCGGCTCCGTCGTGCCGTCAGGCAGCAGAACGGTCAGGCCAGTCAGCTCGGGACATAGCTTGGCCACCTGACTGCTGTCGTCCATCCGCAGCACGCCCTTTTCGACCAACTGCATGACGGCCACGCCCGTAATCATCTTGGTGCACGAGGCAATCCAAAAGACATTATCGAGCGTCAGCAGCTCAGTCGTCGTCACGCCGCGGCGGCCAGCGGCGCGGGTAAACAACTCGTTGCCATTACGGTCGACCACTACGACAGCCACGCCAGGAATGTCGGTCGTGGGGTTGGCCACGGCCTTGTCGACCAGTGCCGTAAGGGCAGCGACGGTATTCTGTGGGAGAGGCATTCGATTGGTCGGACTGGGAGGGAGAAGCAGAATGAGAGGAAGAGTTATGGCAAGAAGAGGAGAGACACCAGGGCTAAAAAAAATTGAGGAGAGAGGGAGGGCTAACAAGAGAAGGACGACAAGATTTAATAGATCACAGGAAATCAGAGAAAGTAGAAAAAGTAGAGAGATACAGCAACTTTGGAGGGACGCTTCATGGATTTTTAATACTTTTCACACACACCGCTAGACCTTCCCAGGAAGCTTGGACAGAAGCTGAAGATGGATGGAGTATCGAGGGCGACTCCACCGGTGAAAAGGAAGTCAGCAGGCTCGGACCTAGCCCGATCATAGAGGCAGCAGACCGTCGGCAGTTATTTACGGCCAAGGTCCGTTGCGGCTCCACAGCTGAGCTGGAGACATATTCGGTGAGCTAAAAGGCCCTTGCCTGCGGATCCGAATATAACATTCCTGTCGGAGAAATGCGGGGAAGCCCAAGTTGAAACGATCTGTATAGATGAGGGTTAGCGGAGCCTGAGCTCGGGCAGCTCGGTACCTGTTCCCCGGACTTTCTCCAGACTCCAAGAACTCCATGGTCTAACGCCTCTGCTATGCTTTGTTCATCGAGGCACTGTGTATTGGTCTCCAGCCAGAAGTTGGGGTCGGATGGGTACTCACAGTAATGGTCACGAGGACATTCCATGTGAGACCTCCTCCCTGGATGGAACGTAGACGCTTCCGCAACACGACGCTTCCGCAAAAAGCGCTTCTGCAATCGATATTTTGCCAAACTGTGCTCCATGTCCTTTCAGACACATTCTCCGTATAAAAGAGCTCTTCGGTTGACCTTCCTGTGTTGTAGATATAGTCCGTATCAGCAGAAACTACATTAGAAACTACAAGCAACCATATCCAAAGCACTTGTCAACCACCAAAATGGGCGAGCCAATTCCTCCCAAGCAGAAGAAGTTCAACACTGAGTTGACCGACTACTCTGTCGCCCATGCCGAAAAGACAGGCCCCTATGCCGACAATCTCGAGGTCGATGCTCTGATTGTCGGGGCTGGTTTTGGTAGGTCCATCGTCGAGTGAGCACTTTGCACGGTCTAACACTAAATAGCCGGCATCTTCATGCTGAAGACGTTGCGCGACCGTGGCCTCAAGGCGGTCATATTCGAAGCCGGCAGCGGCACCGGAGGCACATGGCGGTGGAATTGCTATCCAGGTAAGCTACCCTCATCCGAACGGTAGAAAGGCAGCGTGTCTGACTTTTCAGGCGCCGGTGTCGACTCGGAGGTGCCCGAGTACGAATTCTCGTGGCCGGAAGTGTGGAAGACGTGGAACTGGAAGACCAACTACCCCGACTACCGGGATCTGCGGGAGTACTTTGACCACGTCGACAAGATCGTCGGCATCAGCAAGGACACAGCCTTCAACACCGTCGTCGTGGGCGGCCAGTTCGACACGGCGCCTGGCCGCTGGAACATTGAGACGGCCGACGGCCGCGTCACCAAGGCCAAGTACCTGGTGCTGGGTACCGGCTTCGCCGCCCGCCGTCACATCCCAGCCTGGCCGGGCATGGACAATTTCCGCGGCGTGCTGCATCACTCGTCCTTCTGGCCCGACAACGACCCTGTCCGCGTCCAGAGCAAGCGCTGTGCCGTCATCGGCACCGGTGCTTCGGGCGTGCAGATCGTCCAGGCCTGGGGCCCTGTGGCTGAGCAGCTCACCGTCTTCCAACGCACGCCGAACCTGGCCGTGCCCATGCGCAAGCGTTCGCTGACGGCGGCTGAGCAGGACGCTGCCAAGCACTTCTACCCAGAGCTGTTCCGCTACCGCGAGCACAACTTTGCCGGCTTCCTGTACGACTGGATCGAGCGCAACTGCGCCGACGACACGCCCGAGCAGCGCGAGCAGGTCTTTGAGGAGGCCTGGGCTGCCGGCGGCTTCCACTTCTGGGTGGCCATCTACAAGGACATCTTTACCAACCCGCAGTCGAACCAGGCCGCGTACGACTTCTGGGCCAAGAAGGTCAGGGCTCGCATCGAAGACCCGCGGCTGCGCGACCTGCTGGCCCCCCTCAAGATGCCGCACTATTTCGGAATCAAGCGGCCCTGCCTCGAGGGCACGTACTTTGAACAGTTCAACCGGCCGTCCGTCGACCTGGTCGACGTGCAGAAGAACCCCATCAAGGAGTTCACCGAGACCGGCATCCGCTTGCAGGACGGCACCGTCCACGAGTTCGACGTCATCGCCGTGGCCACTGGCTTCGACATTGTCACTGGCGTCATGACCCAGCTAGGCCTCCGCAACATCGACGGCGAGCTGCTCAAGGATCAATGGTCAAAGGGCGCTGAGTCGTATCTCGGCACCACTGTCAGCGGCTATCCCAACATGTTCCACATCTATGGTTTGCACGGGCCAACGCTTCTCAGCAACGGTCCAACCTCGGTCGAGGTACAGGGCCGCTGGATTGCCGACACCATCACCAAGGCCGAGGGACTAAATGCCAAGTATATCAACCCCACGGCCGAGGCCACCCGCAAGTGGAAGAAGCACATTGTGGAAATCAATGACAAAACCCTGTTCCCCACCACCAAGTCCACTTACATGGGAGGCACCGTTCCCGGAAAGCCTTTCGAGCCGGTTTGTTATGCTGGAGGCATCCCTGCGTATGTGAAGGAAATTCGGGCAGCCTTGGAGAACATGGAGGGCTTTGAGGTGGTGACGAAGTGAGCGTCATTTCATGTTGCAAAGAGAGGCCGGGATGAGTGAATTTCGTTTATTTCCGTGCTTCCAAACAGATAAGCTGAATGGCATTTCCTTTCACTAAACCTGCGATAACTGTGACCACTGTGATTGCTTAGTCAGGCAGGTTGGTGAATGACGGTCTGCAAGCTCCTCCGACTAAAGCAGCAAGGTCTCCATGTAATAGCTTCTCACGCAAGTGGGCGAGACGTAGAAGTCGACTATGGGGTTGCACCAGAATGCAATGTTCAAAACATGCATAATAGTAGCATGAGAGAAGAAGGATGACCGAAAGTAGACAGAGGAAGAAGCGAAGTATGAGTAAGCAGTTAGTGCTTTTTGGCGTGCTAGTATATAAAGATGCATGATGGCAGGCTGAGAATAGATAAGGGAGAGAAACGACTAATGGTGTACTGATTATGATGGAGATGTGAGAGGAGAAAGAGGAGTGATGGCAGCCAAGAAATGATAAGTAGGCTATGTGAAGAGAGAAACGGGCGAGAAAAGGGAGAGAAAAGGATGGGAGAAAATAAGGGACAGAACAAACAAATCGTACAACAGGCAGAATTTCCCAACCACTCGGGAACTTTGTCCAATAAAACGCAAGATCCCGCGAGCGAGCAGCCGGGTTGTGCGCGTTGGTGAAGCACGTGATGTGTGACGGATATTTATGCAGTGTTCATGTCAACAGTCTGATATCTTATTCCCATTCAAACTAAGCAATCTTTCTGACTATCCAAGAAGTTTCCAAAGCACCAATTTCTCGTAAAGCCTGAACGAATGATCAGGCCGGTCGCCTACCCAAACCGGCTCCCTATCTGCACCTTTGCCGACCCCTTGGCATCGAGCCCATGGACCGTGTTGTTCGCGCCATGAAAGGCTGGACCGCCACCCGTGCCGCCCATCAGGACGGTCTGGGAAAACTGATCGCCGACCTGCACGTCGGCTTGGTCGGCGGCCTTAATGTCCCTGGCAAAGTTGTGGCTGCCGAGCGCCTCGCCTTTGCGACAGACCACGTCGAGCAGCAGAGGATCGGTGCCACGAGCGGCCTCCTGCAGCACCTGCAGGCTGGCAACATCGCCCACCTCCGAAATCTGTGCCTCGGCCCGCTGGCGACAGGCCTCTTCGACCTGCAAGACCTTTTCGAGCTCGTCCAGCAGCTCGAGCACCTCGGCGATCATCCGCTTGAACTGCTCGCGGTCGTACAGCGCCCACGCAGCCTTCTGGACAAATAAATTGGACTCCTGCCGCCGTCCGATGACCCGTCTCAGTCTTTGGTGCACTTTCTTCGGCACTGCTGCCATGTCCTTGTCGTCTTCGCATGTCTTCAGGTCTGCCACCGATGCTGTCCTCTTGTAGCGCTCTGCCTTTCGCTTGACCGTCGTCAGGACGCCTTCCATCTCCGTCAGGAGGGTCTTGATCGTTTGCGTCTCCCTGTTGTCGCTCTCAAAAGAGCGGCTGTCCTTGTCGAGGTTGACCACTTCCTTCCATCGCACCATGCGCATCTCTGCCACATCCAGCTGGAGCCGGCATACGTGGTAGTCTCGCGCAAAGTGCCGGCCCAGCTGGACGTATCCGAGGCAGTCTACACAGCTGCTGAACAAAGACGCGACGGTGACTGCGCCCGACATAACAGCAAGGACCTCGGCCATGATGGAGGATTGTCTCAGATAGTGCACGTGATCGTGTTGGGTTGATGTCGGGCGTATTTGGATGTACTGGTGAGGGGCAGAAGGCTGATCTATTTTGTCCTGTTACTGGCTGATGGATACCTGGCCGAAGTATCAGGTAATATGAGTTCCCCGCTTTGATGCGTTCGGGCATAATAGCTGCTTTCGTTGCTTTAAAACGCTTCACAGATGCACTACTCTCCTCGCCTTCTCTTCTTTGACCATATCTTGCTCCTTTTAATTTCTTCGACACCTTTACCAGACACAAAATATGTCCAAAAACTTCTCTGCCGTAAAGGCCAACGATGCCTCAACAGTAAGCAGAAGATCGCTTGGTTGGTATTGTCATTGGCATTTAGTTGACAGTGCCTCGCCTCAGATTCTAGGCCCCGGGGAAGAAGGTCATATCAAAGTAGTAGATCAGAAGCCGCAAGAAACGCTTGCGAGCAGTGCAAATGATACGCTAGTCGTTGCATTTAAGGTGCCAGCGTCCGCCGTTCCGCATCTTCCCGCGGCTGAAAACCCAACGGCCCAGGCCCAAGCACAGCCATCGTGCACGCTTGAAGGGAATACGATACAGGATGTGAGAGCCTCAGCCAATGCCAAAATTAGAGCGGGAAACACCTATTCGCCTGAAGTCGTTCAAATTATCCTTCAAAAGTTGGGGAAACTGCCAGACGAAAAAAATAAAGTGACTGGAGGAGAGTTTACTGATAACGCGAAGATGAATTCGGGGCATACATTTGGGGCTATGTAAATTCGAATAGCCAGTTTGTACGGAGTACGGAGGTCCATACTAAAAGTTCATCTCGTGTGGACAAAAGTGTCAGATTATAGGTGCCCAGTGAGCGTGTGTGTATTGTTATGGTTAGGTACTTCTGAGATATGCCGACGTGCATGAAAACCGCCACACAGTACGACGTACATGTATTCTCCCATTACGAGTACACGGCATAGATGCCCACCCGTTTTGGTCTGGTTCATTCGACAAGTACGGAGTACTAGGTCCTTTCCCCGCACACTTTTATTTTACTTTGTGTCAAGCATTGGAATCGTGTCTACATACTCTGTACAACCCGACCATTCCCACAAAAGCTGAGTCGACCATTGTGGGTCTATTTGTGGGTCTTTTTACTTAGTAATCCTTGTTAAAAAATTACTGCCTTAGGCTTATCTTTTACATCTTGTACTATGCTAAGGGTAGTACAAGTGCTGCAAAGGCAGTGTGTTAATGTGCATTATAAATAATATTTAAATATTAAATATAAGTTTATTTAGAAATTATTAATTTCTAATGCACACTAAATACAAACGTAGCGAATTACAGAGTACTTTATACTTATTTACTTCTATTTTATTTTATAGTGCTTATACTTTTCTATGCTAGCGGTTTTCCCTTGCCTAGCAGAAAATTCTGCCGACCTTGTTTTTTTTTTATTGTTTGTACTACAATTAGCAGAGTGTATTGAAAAGCCTAAGGCAAAAAATTCTGTGATGATTATTAAGTGAAAGTGGACCCACAATGGTCGACTCAGCTTTTGTGGGAATGGTCGGGTTGTATGTAGACACATTGGAATCCGCCACACTGTAGACCTTCCGCCCCACTAAAGCCGAACGGGCCTGTTATTGGTCAGAAGGCACAAATGCGGGGCTTGGCACTAGTATTAATACGGACCTTTGGAAGTGTCGCGATGTATCTATTTCTTCCTTACGGAGTAGTACACAGCACTTTCTGCTCACACTTAACCCTATTCAGCCTCCTGCTCCTCACAGTGCATTACGTTATATGACCGCCACGTACAATATGGCCTCCTTTAACCCTCACACTTTGTCCTCCTGGTCGAAGGTGCGTCACGTGACGATACGGACTCGTTGGGCTCCGAAGGATTGACACCCAACTGGTGCCTCGAGCTTCTCTCGGAATCTAATAGCCCCACCGAGTGAGCGATTCCTGTCTAGATTTTGTTGAACTGAACAGGAGGAAGGCTGTTCACTGCCTTTGCAGGTTAAGCAATCTGAAGTAAGAGCAAGCCTATGCTGTTTAGAGAAGGTGTGCTGTTTTCCCTCTAGAAACAAGGTTCGATGGAGAGGGAAGACAATGTTCAAGAGGAAGACCGTCGCAGATGCCAACTTCCTACCGTCCTCACCCTCTTCAGGACGGATGGTAAAGTTGGCAAGAGTCGTTGAATTAAAACTATGCTATGATAAGAAGATATGCAGCCTATTCTTGCGACCGATCCACAGCTGACAAAACGTCTAGCAGTAAGACTCAGTAGTGGCCGTAGTGATGACACCGTCCTCGAGCATGCACTCGTAGCACCAGTAGTCGCTGCGGATGCCCTCGCCGCTCACGTTCTCGACACCGTACTGCTTGCCGCTCCAGAAGGCACTGCCGGAGCCCCACAGGGCGTAGGCATACCGCTGAGTGTCAAAGTTGGTCTTGCGGTCGGCGAGAGAGTTGTTGTACAGGATCTCATCGCTCCACTCGCCGACAAAGACGGGGATCTTCTTGTCACCAGCAAAGTAGTCCCCGGCACCGCAGACCGAGTAGGTGAAGTACTTGGAGTAAGCATCCGAGAACAGGTTGCTAAAGAAGTAGATGTGCAGGTCCAGAACCTGAACGGTTAGCTCGGTCAAGACAATTGCACAAGGATGGGGCGTATATATCTTACAATGTTGGCATCGGTGGGAAGCAGAGAAGACCAGAACTCCTCGCCCATCCAGCTGTCCTGCCACATGATCGGCACGTTCTTGTTGACCTTGTGGATGATCTCCAGAGACGAGTTCAGGTACGTGAGCATGTAATCAACACCGGCAGTGGAGACGGTCTCGTTGGTGCCAATCTTGTCGTAGTCCGTGATGGCCTCGTTGATGAGCGAGAGCGAGTAGGCGTGGGGGTGGCCGCTGAGCTCGATGTAGTTGATAGCCTTCTCAACCATCTGGAGGGTGTAGTCCATGTTGGTCTGGTTGAACCACCAATTGTAGTGGCCGAGGGCCTCACCGTTGTCCAGACCGTTGCAGCCGCCGGGGAGAGAGTGCAGGTCGATGACAATGTGCATGCCGTAGCGCTCAATGGCGTAGTCGGTGATCAGCTTGAACCAGAAAAGCTGCGAGCCGTGGTACAGCTGCGAGCCCGGCACGTCGACCCAGGCCTGGTACGTCATAGGGACCCGCAGAAGGTTCACGCCGACCTTGGCCAGCTTGTCGATGTCGGCAAACTTATAGTAGCTGGCGTAGTGCTTCTCCAGGAGAGGGCCGCACTTGGAGCCGAGGTACTCGCAGAAGCTCCACTCGTCCTTCTCGACCGTCGACGGGACCTGCTCGTTCCACCAGGTCTGGTCGCTCGAGTACTCCAGTAGCAGCCAGTTGCCCAGGTTGACACCGTTGGCCTTGAACGTCGTCCAGTTGAGGTACTCATTTGACGGTGGCGTCGACCAGAGGTTGGTGCGGCTGTAGGTGGCCGGCTTCGAGGTCAGGTTCTTGACCTCGGACTCGACGTATTCGGCCCAGCTGATGACATCCCTGTGATCGTTAGAAGGGGTGCGGGGGAATCTGGGGGACAGGAGAAATGATCTGCATACTCCTTGAGCGAGTCGATCAAAGACTCGGTGGCCTTGATGACGTTCAGCGGCTTTGCGGCGGCAGAGCTGGCCATAAGGCCAGCAGTGAGGGCGGTGGTGAAACGCATGGCGATTGATGGACTCGGCCTTGTGTATAGACGGGAAACGAGTGTCTGATTCCGGTATTGGAGCTGCCTGATGAAGGAACTCTCACAGCTGTTGGACAGAGTGTGGGCTGCCTTTATAGCCAGCCCATGCTCTCGCTAAGCTCTTCCCCTGCAAATTTTTCATTCATCCATCCATCTCGCCATGCGGCCGAGATCCCGCGAGAGTGGCTCCACTCAACGCAGAGCACAGCTGAAGTTGGCATCGCCACTGCGCACCGTTTGTATGGGGCGAACGTTCCGCCAGGCTAACGCAGGCACTGCTCTCTGCTGGCGAAAACTAGCGAGGTCCGGGATATGGATAAATACCCGCAACACGTACGAAGCAAAGAGCGTTCAGTTAGCCGGTAAGGAAATAGAAAAAGAAAGCCACGTTACCCCTATCACTGATATCAGTGTCGCGTCCGATTAATGGAGACAACGACCGACGTCCACCGGCTTTTCCGATTAGCGACTCGCAGCATCCGGCGTTCCCTGTCAGAAAAGACGCTAGTTCAGCTCATGTCTGTCTGGCCATTGAATCTTCTTGCTAATGCAGGGGAACTACGAGTAATGCCGCTGTAGAATACGCCTGCTTTTGGATTCCGGACCGCACGCAGCGTTTGTTAGGTCCGGTTCATTTTAGGGCTTTAGCGAAGCTCACTGCTACGACTGAGTGCGTCCGACGCAAGGTCATGTCGAAAATCGCAGGCCAACACAGGGGCCAATGCTTCGCGGGATCGACCGTTCTGCACGTTGCAATCAGGGCCCAGGGTTAGGGGTCTCAGCTCGTAAATACGTCACACGGCAAAGTCCGCGTGTATTTACTTTTTGGCCTCTGTTCTAAGCGCAAGGTCTTCCTATTTGCCGCCCACTACTTGTATTTCTACTCGAATTTGTACTCGTCGCCACCTCTCGCGTGGTACACACTGTGTAAGATAGGTGACGTGAGGTCTGATTTATGCTAAAACCCACGCGACGAAATACCGAGACATGGTCTCATGATTTTATTAGTCTCTCTACCGCACACACTAGATATCCAAATCGAGCTGCTTACGGAGTAGTCTTGACGATTTAGGCTCGGCAACCCAAACAGTACAGAACTTTGATACTATGTAGCAAGCTTGCTACGTAGGCCTTCCAGACTAGGCCTTCCAGACCCGCAATTCTCCCACGTGGAGAAGTAGAGCAATGTCTCGCGAGGAGCCGGTCGAGGTTGCTGGCAGGCAATTCGTCCTACGGAACATGTGGAATACCGCAAAACATTACCATGTACGGAATAAGACCGAAGTTGCCGTCCACGAAAGGTACACGCGCCAATCTAGCTGTTAATGTCCAGGTATGTACGGAGTACGGAGTACGTTGTACGTATGTACTCCGTAGCATATCGTTATAACATAAATTAGTGCGCTACTTTTGAGACTATCTGCGCTGGGATGTCTGCACGGTATTTCTGTACGCAGTACTCCGTATTGTGGGCAAATTGGCGAAAAGGTTGAGACTTACGAACGCCAAAAGCACAGCAAAGAGGCCTCGGCCGCGAGGACAGGAGATTCCACGGCTCCGTTATGATAAAGGGTCTCGATTGTTTGTGAAGATTTTATTGTCAATTGACTAAGTCAGAATCCACGAACTGGTGGGCGCCCCGAAGACCACTGATCGATAAGTGGTTCGGGCTTTTTCAACAGTGAAAAAAAAAAGTAAATCTTGGCAGAGGCCAAGAATACAATTTTGACCGGCGTCTTCTGCAAAGTGGACACCAAATCCGTGCTGTCGGGACCGAGCTCTAGTTTTTCTTGAGAAGTTCGGTCACACATAAGTGGGTCCTACAAAATTCTTCGGCAATCCAACGTGTTTCCTTAATATACTTCGTACTTGTACTGGCAGAATTTGTACTGTGGCGATTCATGGGACTGGGCTAATTAATTTGTGCATGATAGGGGAAAAAGTTAAAGTAAGAGCGCGATGCGAAAGTTTAGGAACATCTTGCTGCTCGTGTCATAATACGGAGTACAGACGCACATCCGGCCGATGGTATGCTTATCTTTGCTGCCCATGTCGTACACGAAGTGCGGCTGAAGCGGCTTGAGCGTCAGAAGCCCCGGGGTCTGCGGCAATATACGACGTACAACATACGTCGTACGTCGTACGGAGTACTCGTGCCTTCACAACGTCTATCGCAATATCGTTTACACTTACTCGGCCCTTTAGATCTACAGGGGGAAACGTCTGTAGCGCAGACGCTAATGGCACAGTCCAATTTCTAGTCCTTCCCCTTTTTTTTTTTTGCAGTCCAATATTGATTACATTTGGTTTAGCTGCTCGTATCCTCCAGTAGTCAAGCTAGAAGGAGTTAAACGTGAAAATGCATGCCGGGTTTCCCTAGTAAACGCTGCGAGGTCAGGCTAAAGGCAAGATTAATATTGTACGAGGAACATGGCAATCGGGTCACTCTCCACTCCGCGTACTCCGGTACGATTGTTTAGGGTACTCCGTAAGTGGCTGCTTGTGGCGGCTAACTGACCGCTGGCTGCCATCGAACAGGGAAAGACCATGGTAACTACTACGTCGTAAGTAGCTGCGCTCAGCTGTCAACTGACCGTCTCTCCCTCACGTTTGTCAAAAATACCGCAGCATACGGAGTAGTTCTCAGAGCACAATTGCATCTGCGCGTACTCTGTACTCCGTACTCCGTACTCCGTAGACTTTGTCACGATGTGGTCTTTAGAGTTATATCGTCATCAGGAAAGCCACCTTCACGTATGCAGCCATAGCGTGACCGACAGTAATCTAGCTTACAAAACATTGCAAGTGCAGCACGTCAATCGTCAGAGTCACGTATGATGTACTCCGTAGCCACGCAAACTCCGTATTACCTTACACAATACGGAGTGACGGCCGATGAAAGTAAAGTCCTCAAATCGATAAGAAACTGGCGCCGGACGGCACTGTTACTAACACAATAACCCAAATCCGGCTATATGTCATAAAAAATCACGATGAGCATCAGTACGGTGGTGTTTCAAAGGTATATCCCCTTTTGACTTTCAACAGATGCACCGGCCACAGGAATACTTCGTATGCGAGAAACGCCAAGCTCAAGAGGATCTCGTAAACTCCCCACCCCCCTGTCTTCACATTTTCACTCCATCGTAACAGCCAGGAACGAGCACTTTCAAAACCCCATTTCCGTGAATCTCTGCTTGTGCACCAAGCACGATTGGTCGAGCGGTTCGCGTATCGTGACCGATATCCACGTCAGTGATGATGGGAATGCCCAGAGGTTCCAACAGCTCGTGAAGAACCTTTGGCACAAGGAGGACCTGTGAGAAGCCTGCATTAAAGTAGGGAGAATAGGGAGTGGACTCACGTCGTACGCGCCATACTCGTCAGAGGCATAGCCATCGGGCATTGTCATCTGACCAAATGCTATTCCAGCCAGGGACCTGAGGTAGGGAGTCCGAAGCAGAGCTGAAAGCGCACGATGTATGCGATCTGACAGGCGGTCAACATACGGACAGTGCATACTGAGAGCCTCAAAAGCAAGGAAGCTCACATGGTGCTTCATTTACTTCCTCCAGCAGCAAGATACACCCGTTTAAAGACGGGATTAGCGCTTGCCCTTCCTGGTCCTTGGCTCCTAGCATCGATGCAATGACCTCTAGGTTACCACCCAATAACCTGCCGTTTGCAAGCAAGCCTTGGCCCTTTCCATAGCGAATGTTCCCCGTAAAGACCTGCGTGAGTGGCTCGCTTCCTTTCAGTATTTTCCACGTCTCTTCTACGGCTTCGGGACTGTATTCGGTAATGTTGACCACCATGGGGCCGTGTAGAACCAGGACTCTCGCTCTTGCCCACAAGTGCAGGCTGATGGAGGTGATGTCGGAGTAGCCCACAAGCCATTTCGGATTCTGCGTCAACTCCTGGTGCAGGTCGTGCAGCATTTCCACGGTTAATCCGTACTCTGCCATTTGCGACGATCCGTAGCCCCCTCTGGCGGCCCATATGATGCTCTCATGGCCCTTTGCTAGCAAGACAGCCTTATGCAGCTCCTGTGCGCGTGATGCTGCGTTTCCGGCGAAATAGTTGTAGCGCTCCGTGACTGTCTCAGGCTGGTTTACCTGGTACCCGGCCGTTTCCAGGTACTCTCTTCCGGCTTTCAGTGCACTTTCCTTGACTGCTCCGGCCGGCGAAACAACGCGGATGATAGAGGTCGGCTCTATTGGTGGAGGGCGGACAAAGTCTTCATTATTAGGAATAATAGCCATATTGCTAGATGTAAGATACGATGGCGCAGAAGTGATGTCTAGTTGGACTGGAGTGAAACCGATGGATTTATCATCAGGGATCGGGAAGTACCGAGAAGGAGCTAAGCTTTATCGGTATGGAGATAGGGATACTATGCGCCTCTCCGCAAACGTCTTTTCGTTCAACAATCGCACTTACCGGTCTCCCGAGCTTCAGTCTGACGTTACAACCGCGAACTACGACTTTTTGCTACGTTCACATAATCACCACTCGGCTCCATTACAGACTAAGAGTGCATTGCTCCCTGACGACTGTGATCCATAGGATTACGTGCAACATGTTGTTGATCGGATGCAGGCCACGTGATGGTGAGTAAGCCATAATAGCGTTCTAGCCACGTGCTTCATGCCCGAAATGGCAACTGATTCCTACTGGCGCGCTACAGCAGTCAACCCCACACATCCTCGATATAGCTGCCTCCTCTTCTCCAGCCATCCCACCAGTGGGAGCAGGCCTTTTCGCTGGAGAGTTGCGGGCTGTGTGCAGCGACAGCCTCTCGGATGGCGGCACAGACGTCTCGGCCCATGGCAGCGCGGCCACAGATATAGACGCGGGCGCCCTCGTCGATGACCAGGCGGCCGAGCTCGTGGGCACGGGCCCGGAGCACGTCCTGGACGTAGCGCAGGTGCGGCTGTTCCGGATTGACGGCGCGCGAGAAAACGGGGACGAGCTCGGCATCGGGCAGGGCGTTCATGGCAGTCTCGAGCTCCTGGCGGTAGATGTAGTCCTGATCGGGATGGCGACAGCCAAAAAAGAGGACAGTCCGTCCGACCGGCCGTCCGATCTGGGCTAGTCGTGCACGTTCAAGCACGAAGCCGCGAAACGGGGCCAGGCCGGAGCCGGCGGCGATCATGACGAGCGGGGTGGCGAAGGAGGCGGGTGGGCGGAACTTGGACTTGCGAATGGCGGCGTGCAGCGTTGGTGTTTGCAGCCTGTCGAGGCAGTGGGAGCGCAGAAAGGTAGATGTGAGGCCGGGAACGACAACGTCTGGCCGGTCCGCGAGGGGTGTCTGAACGACGAGGGCAGTGATGCTGGGGTGGCGAGGGGCGACGGTGCTGCTGCTGGAGATGGAGTAGAGCCGGGGCCGGAGAGGGGGGACGGTCTGGAGGACAAAAGAGAGCGGCAGGGACCAAGGGGGTGCAGGTGTTTCCTGGGCGGCAACCCACTGTAGAAGACGGCCAAGAGTGACGTGGTTCTGGCCGACAAAGGCGGCCCAGGCAGGCCTGTCCTGGGAGAGGTTCTCGAGCTGGCGGCGAGCGTCCGGGCTGGGGGCGAACTGGACGAGGTCACGGACGAGATCCTGGCCGACAGGGGCGCCAATCTCGAGATAGTGGCGGAAGAGGGCGTCAAAGGTTGAGGGGGTGGGCACGGGAAGCCGGATGTGGTCAGCGAGTGGTTTGACCAGGACAGGAACGTGGCGACGGGCTGTAAGGCCGAGGACAGCGAGAAGGCAGTCGACCTCGGCGTCGGAATTGGCCGGCCAGACGGCCAAGTAGTCGCCGGTCTTGTAACGGGTTTGGGGGAAGTGGGAGAGATCGAGTTCGACGTGTAGACAGCTGGGGGTGTGGTTGTGGCTGAAGAGCTCCCGGCATTCGGTGACAGGCAGTTCCATCGGTGAAGAAAGGCGGTCGCTTCCTAGAGCTCCTAGAGGAAACCCACGGTGCAGATCGACAATATCGAGCGACCTGTCCTCCTCGATGGCGAGTTGGGCAACGTGTCGCGGCAGCGTTTCCTTCAGAGTAAACGTGTCTTGAAGGAGGTGCAGCAGGCCGTCCTTCCAGACAACAAACTGGTCCTCTGTCACGCCCGGCTTGGCTGCATCGGCTAGGCCGAGCGGCAGAACCGGGACGGCGCCGAGGCGGTCCATCAGGGTGGTAGCCTGGCGGGCGACGCGGTTGAAGTGCTGGTAGTTGCTGTCGCCGAGCCCAAAGGCGGCATAGCGGAGATTCTGCAGGGGGTGTGAATGTGGGGAGGCGGCCTGCAGCCAGGCTATATATTCGGTGGCATTGTCGCTGGCATCGCCGTCGCCAAAAGTCGAGAGAAGGAAGACGGCGCGACTGGAAGAGGGCAGGCGGGCGAGGCTGGCTGGCTCGTAGTCGGACAGGTCGGCGACGAGGACATCGAGGGCGAAGCGGCTGCGGAGGTGGCGCTCAAGGCGGGCAGCAAAGGCCTGAGCAGTGCCGGACTGCGAGCCCCAGAAAAGGACGACGTTTGTGTTCTGTGGGGGTCAATTAGTAAGAGGCCGCAACATGATCAATGGTAGAATAGCAGGAGGGAGTAACCGTTGGGAACTGTGAACTTGAGGAAGATGGTTTGCAAACAGAACCAGGACAGAACCTACCAACTGCTCCAATCTCAGGGCAATATCGCGCGTTTGCAGTCCGTCCGACTTTTCGGCGTTTTTTGACTGTGGCTTCTCGAACCAGACGTGATTGTACGGGTCTGGTCTCTCCCACGGCTTGTAGAGAAGAAAGAGCGAGGCAATCGAGGCCATGATGATGGCGACGACATCCCAAACCGTCTGGGGCTGGGCTATGTGCCAGACGTTGAAGCTGAGTTTCTCAACCGTCTTTGGCAGAGCCAAAGGCAGGACAAACATTTTGTCGGTGGAAATTCCAGCCATGATTTGTAAGGGGAGAATATGTTCGTTTGCAAGACGATCTGATCCTTACTCTGATTCAATCACAGTCGACAGAATCCACGATACAAATTACCCGTATGTCCATGATCAATTATACTTACAGTTTAGTGTCGATCACAACTATCCTGCAGCAACACACCAGCTAACTTCCCCGCAACAAGCGCCAATGGGGAAAATTTCCCCTTTCAGCGCCAGGACTACGACTGCTCCCATGACCGCCCCAACTAGCAATTGTGCCCGGCTGCCGGAGTCGCTGTTGAGGAATGGCGACGAAAGTCTAAGACGAGATGTGGTTTTAACCAGGTCGACCCCCTGACATTCCTGGACAGACATACTGCACACATACTGCACACATACTGCACACATACTGCACACGAACTGCACACGATGTATGCCCTTCTTGTGCCAGCTCTGGCAGCTATCGCTGCCACTATGGTCTTTGTCATCCACCCGCTATACGTCTACTTTCGCGATGAAAAGGACCTCCGAAAATATCCCGCCATGAACTGGCTGGCCGGCATCTCGAACCTAGGCTTCATGTACGAGGCCGCCGTGGGTTTCCGGTCCGACAAGCTGTACCGGCTGCACCAGATCCATCCAGTCATTCGAACTGGCCCCAATGCTCTCTCTTTTGCCGGCGGACAGGCCATTAAGGTGAGCCCCACATATTCCTGCTTACATCGTCTTTCTAACACGTCGGGCCCCCAGGATATCTACGGCCACGGCTCACCCTGCAACAAGGACACGTTTTACTCAACGCTGGCCGGCTCGCATCACCACCTGGCTGACGTGGTAGACCGGCCTGAGCACGCACGCAAGCGCAAGGTGCTCTCGGCTGCGTACGCGCTCAAGAACCTGGAGGATTGGGAGTTCAAGGTGGCCGACAAGACGGAGCGATTTCTGCGGGCTTGCGACCGGGCCTGCACAAAACCTCTTCCAGCAGACACATGCCCAGACGCGGCCGACCTGACGTTTGACTACCGCCAATACACCAATTTCTTCACACTGGACGCGATCGCAGACATTGGCCTCTCCGAGCGGCTCGGCTTTCTGGACCAGGGCAGCGACGAGTGCGAGGCCGAGGAGATGGATGGCGTAATCAAGCGAGTGCGCTTCCGCGAGGCTCTGCACGCCACAGGCCTGGCACAGACTCGACTCGTCTGGGCGGCCGGATGGTACGGCTTCAACGTGTGGGCGTCTCGGCTGCTGTCACGGCGCTTTCGCCAGCTCTGGCGCCTCAACACGCACTGGAACGGCATCGTGTATCGGCGGGCTCGTGTACGGCTGGACCGCTACAAAGCCGGCGAGCCGCTCAGCGACTTCTTCCAGAGCCTGATGCACGACCGCACCGGCCGGCCGCACGCGCTCGACTGGGGCGAGATCGTGGCCGAGGTGTCCATCATGATGAATGCCGGCTCCGACACGACTGCTCTGGCCATGGTCAATGTCATGTACCATCTGCTGCGCCACCCAGACGTTCTGGCGAAGCTGCGCATCGAGGTTGACGGTGCCCTGCAGCCCGACGAGGTCGTGGCGCCGTACCAAAAGGTCAAGTATTTGCCGTATCTGCGAGCGGTCCTGGACGAGTCGCTCCGGCTGACACCGCCCACAACGTTTGGCCTACCGCGTCGCACGCCACCCGAAGGCGTTATGGTCGGGTCTGAACATATCGCTGGCGACACCACCGTCAGCATCTCGGCCTGGGTGGCCCATCGCGACCCGGTCGTGTTTCCCGACCCCGAGCGGTTCATGCCCGAGCGCTGGCTCGGTGACGAGGCCAGGGAACTGCAGAGTGGCTTCGTGGCTTTTAGCACCGGTGCACGCGGCTGCATCGGGCGCAACATCTCGTATCTGGAGCAGACGGTGTTGCTGGCGTCGGTGGTCCACCGGTACGAGCTTGCGCTGCCGTCGGAGAACTGGGAGCCGGAGCGGTGGGAGACGACCAACTATATGATGAAGGAGATGCCGGTGAAGGTGTGGAGGAGGGAGGTGGAGTTGAAGGAAGAGTGAGAAATGGTGATAGGGTTGGGTGAGATTGACTAAGAGGACAGTAAGAATGAAGTGGGCTGAGTAAATGAACAGCAAGAAGAGAACGATACAAGATCTAGATGAAGTGGAATTGAGTAGTTTGACAACAGTCAATGTCGAGCAGTAAGGCGTAGTCCTTTTCTGAAAGCTACATATACAAAGTATGCCCCCCTTACCACCCCCACGCCCTTGAAAGATGCTTGCTCGCCGTCCCGGTCGGCCAAGCACAAATTTCCTCAGTCTCCTGCAGAAAATCCATGATAGCCTCCTGCTCGCGCCGGTCCTCAAACCGGTCCCCGGCCACGGTGATGCCCATGCACGCCGACACGTAGTTGGGCCGACAGTGCGGGTTACTTTTGGCGATGCCGACTAGAAGCCGTACCTGCTGGCGGATGGCTTGGTCCTGCTGCCGAGCAAAGGTCGCCCGGCCGGGCCCAATGCGCGGCGCCCGTGGGTCAAAGGCATACAGAAGAATGCGCGATAGGTGGTAGTGCTGCAATCCGGTGGCCGCGGCGTCTGACATAAGCCAGACTTCAGGGAAGGGAGATGTAGTTGTGGTGGTGTTCGTGTTAGTGCCGTCAGCAGCATCAAAACCATCAGCACCCCCTCCACAGTAGAACGGCGACAGGCTCGACGGCTTCTTCTCGTACCAGAGCTGGCTGTACATGGAGAGACGGTCGTGCCAGGCCGTTGTGTCGTCGGTCGACATTGACGTCTTGTCGTAGCAGAAGCGCAGTACATCGGCCAGCAAAAAGACGGCCCGGTTAGCCCAGTCAAAATCGTCGCCCTCCAGGTCTAAAGCCATGTCGACGACAAACGGGCTAAAGGATGGGTCGATCGACCGCTGCGACACAAAGGCAGTGTAGATCTCCTGGCGGACGGCGACGAGGAAGGCAGCCCGGCGCAGCCCGGAAAAGAGGATGGGGGCTGACGTGCCGGCAGAGTCGTGCAGCACGGCCGAGGCCTTGACAAAGAGGCTGTTGCCGAGAAGGTAGGTGTTGGTGTCGGCGCCCGCAAGGGGAACTGTTCGAGTTTGGAGTGAGTTTGAGCAACGCTTGGCAACAAGATTGATCGAAAACGAACCTTCAATTTCTTCCAGATTCCGCAGAATCACCGTTGCCGCAAACAGGTTCTCGTCCACCAGCGCGGCCTCGTCGTTGAGCATTGGCCGCAGCGTTGCCAGACACCGCTGGTAGTACCGGTCCGACACGTTCTTGTCAAACGCACTGGTCAGACTGAGCTGTTTCGCGCTGATCGCAAACATGGCGTTCTTGAGCGGTGCGTGCTCCATCGCCCGCCACGGCACCACCACGGCGAAGCTGCGCTCGAGGTCGCAGAGGTCAAACGACCGCGCTGCAATGTCGATAAAGTGCCGGAACAGGCCAGCCTCCATGGCGTTTTCGAGCGGCCAGGCCAGGAGCGAGGGAGGGGACCAGGGCGACAAGGGCGACAAGGACGGGTCGTTGTGCTCGGGCGAGTTGACGAGGTCGCTGATGCCAATGCTGTTGTGACGGAGCGATGTCGCATGACCCGACGGGGAAAAGAGATCGCTGGAGCTCCGATCTGGCTCGCCGTAGTTGGCTGGGCTGCAGACTATGTCGATCGATGACCAATCCTGTTCCGTTAGCGAAGGCGTCACCATATGGTTGACAGCCGTGGCATCAGTGGCAGCCTCCAGAGAATATTCATCAGCAACATCATCAACAGCATCATCACCCCCCTTATTGTCCGACTCGCTGCTCGGCGTGTTGCCCTTCTCATCGTAGTCCACGTCCGGAAGCTCGGCGTACAGCGAGAGCATCTCCCGGTTCTCATCCACAAACGTGAGTGGGTACCGCGTTCGGCACCATGGCTGATCCGGGTCGAAGCGGAACGGCGACGGCCGTGTCTGCAGCCGCCGGTCAGTCACGCTGGCCGGTTAGTGTCATGATGATGGCTATGGATGACTAAAACTCACGACGGATTCCATCCGTGACGGAACTTGGTCGGCAGCCCGCGCACACACGTCTTCCCGTCAGCCGTGCACGACTGACACGACGGCTCACCGTCATCACCTGACGACATCAGCAACCGGCAATTCGGTCATCTCTGCCCGAGAGTCCACCTATGAGAACGCACATTTCAGATGTCTAGATCGGACATCTGGTCAGACATTGGTGGAGGCACAAACGATGTGGCCGAAACACGACATGACAAGACAACCCCATACCTGATTCGACAGTTCTGCATTCAGTAAGCAATCAAAGAACATAAGAGGGACAACGAAACGACACCACAAAGACCAACAAAAAGAAACCCACCTGACACCCAACCCGGGTCCGTCCAAGCTTCTGCCTGTCGTGCCGCTGGCTCTCTGCTGCCAAGCCCCGCTCTGGCATGTTGTCGACGGAAATGGATAGCCTGTGAATTTTCCGGCGCGAGTTGCCCAAACCGCGCAAAAGCGGCCACTGCTCCAGGACGCATACTTGTACTCGGCCACAGCTGGGTCCAGGTCCACTATAACAACAGACCCACACGTCCAGCTCACTAAAGGTGGAATCTATGCGGGGTAAGCGGGGCCACCCCAGGTTTCGGGCAGGCTAGCAGCGACCAACAGTCTTTCGGCAACGCAATTTCCCGGTCAGATTCAACGAATCGAGCAACTGCACGGCACTGTTTCCCTTCCTGTCTGTGGTTCCTTGTTTTGCCCCCTCGCCCCAACCCAGTCAGCAGACAGTCAGGAAATGTGGCCCGCGGCGTCTGGAGAATGGCATCGCTGTGGGCCCATCGTCAGCTGCTTAACAAAGCGCCTCATCAAGCGTCGTGATGCAGGACATCGTGCTGGAGATTAAAGACGCCTTGTCTGCCGGAGGAGAGTATTCTAAACCTTTCTCATTCTTTATTTTATTGCCGTTGTCATTAACCTCTTCTTTCATCCTGCTCTTCTTCTTTCCATCTCTTTTCATATTTCCTCCACTCACCGAATATGAATGACATTAAAAAAGACCTCGTCACCAGTGAGCATGTTGAAGGCACCGATGTACAGCCACTGACACTGCCCGAGCTTGAAGCCCTCGATAGCATCGAGCAGACACCATCGGGCAGATTTGTATGGCTGACGTCGTTGACAGCAGGTGAGTAGTCTGCATCGTCGATTTTCAACGTCCATACCAAATGCCGACTAATCATCATAGCTCTCGGTGGCCTCCTCTTCGGCTACGACACCGGTATCATTGCTGCTGTTCTCGTCTACATCGGCCGGGCCCTCGACCACAAGAACCTTTCGGCGTCGGAGCGTGAGCTGATCACGTCCATCACCAGCGGTGCCGCTTTTTTCGGCGCCATCCTTGCCGGCCTCTGCGCCGACCGCTTCGGCCGTCGCCCACCCATCTATTTTGGTTGTGTGCTCTTCACTATCGGCGCCGCCTTGCAGGCCTCCGCCTTCACCGTCGCCCAGATGACCGTCGGCCGCCTAGTCGTCGGCTTCGGCGTCGGCAGCGCCTCCATGATCGTGCCCATGTACATTGCCGAGATCGCGCCCGCTCGACTGCGTGGCCGCATGATCGGACTCGACAACATGTCCATCACCGGCGGCCAGTTGGTCAGCTACGGTATCGGCGCCGCCTTTGCCAACGTCCCCGGCGGTTGGCGCTATATGGTCGGCGGCGGCGCCATCCCGGCCATCATCCTCGTCGGCCTGCTCTCCCTCTGTCCCGAGTCGCCTCGACAGCTCATCTACCAGGGCAGACCAGAAGAGGCTGCCGCCGTCATCCGCCGCATATACCCTCAGGCCTCTGACCAGCAAATCCGCGACAAGGTCCGCCATATCACCCTCTTCGTCGACGAGGCCAAGTCGCTCGTTCGCGGAAAGTCCATGTGGTGGAACTTCCGGCAGCTCTACGGTATCGGGGCCAACTTTCGCGCTCTCACTGCTGCCTGTGGCCTTATGGCCATCAGCCAGCTCAGCGGCTTCAACAGCCTCATGTACTACTCGCCCACGCTTTTCTCTCTCGTCGGCTTCAAAGACGCCGTCGCTGTCAGCACCGTCATCGCCGGCACAAACTTCCTCTTTACCATCGTCAACCTTTTTGTCGTCGATCGCGTCGGCCGCCGCACTATCCTCCTTCTTACTCTCCCCCTCATGGGCATTTTTCTTGTTATCGCCGCCGTCATGTTCCACTGGATCCCCATCGACCTCCACACCCTCGACCTCCTTCCTGGCGTCACTCCCGGCGCCCACGAGATCATCGTGCTTATCTGCATGGTTTTCTTCGTCGCTGCCTACAGCTCCGGCTGTGGAAACACCGCCTGGCTCTCGTCCGAGTTTTTTCCCATGGAGGTTCGCGCCCTTGGCACCATGATGTTGTCTATGACCTGTTGGGCAAGCAATGTCATCGTGTCCTCCACCTTCCTCACCCAGATGGAAAACACTACTCCGTCCGGTGCCTTTGGCTTCTATGCTGCTATCTGCATTTTTGGCTGGGTTGCTGTCTACTTCTGCTACCCAGAAGTCAAGGGAGTCACGTTGGAAGACATCACCAAGATTTTCCAGCATGGCTTTGGCGTTAAGCTGGCCAACGAGATGCAGCGAGATCGAAAGCATGTTGCCGTCGTCTAAGTCTATGATGTTTACCTGTATATCGCCAGCAGCTGTCTGCTTACATATCCTAAACTCCACAATTTCATCATCCCAAGTGCCCGTATCACTTGACCTCCCATTTTTAGATAACTTTCCGCATCCGATCGTAGAGCGTCTCATCTTCTTGCTTCCACGCCTTGTCCTTGTGGAATACCACATTTCTAGTCGCCTTCGAGGCACTTGGTAAAGACGCTTTCGGACGTGGCTTTGAGCCCTGTCGCACCTCCCAAAGATCTTCATGAAGACCGAACCCGACATAAAGAGGACCAAATTCCCACTCAGAAACCCTGTCTACGTCATGACGGTACTCGGGGGAGTTGACGAAGTTGCTCGATTTGTGCAGCCAGGACGTCTGTAAGAGGGATGCCGCTAACTTTCGTGGAGGTAACGTAGATTCAGCAACGGCTTTGTATATTTTGTGCGAGATAGCGGCATCGTCTGGATTATCGGCGAGGACTATTTTCAGCATTTTTTTCATGCGATTGAGGTCAACGTCGTTTGCTTTGAGTAACAGTTCGAATCGCGAGATCCTGTGCTAACGGGTAGAAGTCGGGTCGCCAGGAGGTTCTGCGCCGCTGGTAGAGAGACAAGTACCACTTCTTGGACAACTGTAGGCTGATTAAACGATAACGATGCAGCGAGGCTAAACGGCCATACCTTTAGGTCAAGCTGGTCCAGTGCGTCTGGAGTGCATGGGGTCGCTCTGTCTTTACGGACCGAGTCAAACAGCGTGTGAAGTGCAGCAAGGCCAACCCTAATGGGCTTTACCCTAATGATCTCTAGCCGTGACTGATCTATGCCGACAGATGGGAGTACGTCGTACATGGAGGGAACGCGTCTCATCGTTTCCGCATAATTAAGTGACCCCCATGATTATATATACACCGCTTTCTGGCAGAATACAGTGGCGTACGGCCCTGTGATTGGCTGAAGGGGACACCTGAGGATGTGGTGAAGGCCAAATTTCCGTCCACTGATGCTCATTGGCCAAGAGTGTAGCTGTTTGTTGCCCTCGAGTCGAGGCTGTCAGCAGACGGTTGTTATCTAGCTCGACGCCACGCCAATAGCGCCCGCCTCTCTGCTGGTTGGCTGATGCCAAAGTACCCACTCTTTATTAAGGCGGCTCGTTTCCTCTTGGTCTTCTTAGTTGCCGGCAATTGCTACTTGTACGGCTATACTCCGTAATCCGTACTCCGTACCTTATACGGGAATAAAATCCAGCTTATATAAGCAAAAAGATACACCGCCTTACTTTGCCCCCCCTTTTCTGTCGAATGGACCTGACCAGAATGGGAGGGGCGTGCACGATTATGCAGTGTGATGAAAGAATGCATATACTGTGTGGCGCATGGGGCTATTTAGTACGTGTTTTGATGCACGTCGGCATACCTCGGAAGTACCTAACAATAACAATACATTCACGCTCACTGGGCACCTATAATTTGACATTTTCATCACCACCTAACTCCGTACTCAAGGCACTGGCAGGCATGCGCAGTTTATTACAGGACCGCCGACGTTGCTCAGATGACCGAAAGGCAGGCTTACCAAGAGGAGAGGGTACGGTGGCAGGAAGGCGCTAGAGACATCGTATGACTGGGAGGTTAGTGGAATACTACTGTGGAAGGAACACTATTTGTAGCAAATTGCTGTGCTTTTTGTCGTGCCAGTACATGTATTCTCCCATTACACGGCACAAACGTGCACACCCCACCATTTTGGCCTGGTTCGTTTGACAGTTACTTCGTACTCCGTACTCCGTAGTCACCATGTAAACTGCCAAGACGGGTTTTATACTCGGTACTCGTCTGATATTCGGCGTACGGAGTACACACGTGTACGAAGGCCTTGCCCTAGTTGCCTGGTCCTGCCGCTTGCACCTCTTCTGCCTTTTTTTGACCACAAGTACTCCGTACCTGTGAACGTCCCCATAAGAATCAAGTACTATTGTAAGCACCTTCTTCCGCGATCAATTGCAACCACTTTCCTTTACACGCACATCTTCCTTCACTCACCGCCAATTTCTTAAGTACGGAGCACCCACACTCGGATATTGGCCGTTCTCTTTGGGTCATTTTCTCCGATCAATTAGTGGCACATAGCATGATCTCTCAATCCCGGCTTTTCATAAAGCACTCACTCGACCTTACATTCAAAGCCGTTGGAACTTACAATAAGAATTAGTCATGTAAGTTATCAAGCTGCAAGGTACAGTGTCCCTACTTTTGCACTAATGTGGGTATGCCAATTCAAGGCGCATAATTTTTACCAACACAGCCTGCAAGTATACGAGATTCTCGTAATATCGTTCGACAGTTCTCTTAATGGAAGGTCCCAAATGGAAGATCATACATGAAACAGGCGGGTACGATCCACCAAGGATGGCGCGGTTGTCGATTTACCTTTTTTTCTAGATCGGACGTGCCGGCGATCCAAGTATATTTGTCACGAATGGGTGAACCAGCAGCCTGGCAGACAGGGGTGCTGTTCGTCGGTACCACCAAACGTAACATCTGTTTGTTTCCTTCGTGTGTGGATTTAATGCTGTGGCGATGAACGTCCGGATTATAAATCATTTTCTACATTACATTGTCGCAATTATTGGTCAGTGATGACAATTCGGCCGAAAAAGCCGTTTAGACGTATTGCAACCAAAATGAGCTTATTTGTATATATAGGCCGCTGTGGTGTCTCTGCAGATGTCAAACAAGAAAGACAGCCGTCTTCACCAGCCAGGTCTAGCTCCTTCTGTCATCTTATTTTCTAAATAACGAAAATGCGTTTCACTACCTCTGCAGTGGCCCTTCTCGCCACCGGTGCCCTGGCAGCCCGGCCCTTTCTGGATGAACCTGACACTGGCATCTCAGACGTGATGGGAGGACTGGCCAAGGGTCAGCTGCCTCCCCTGGCCAGAATGGTGGCGCTCAACGATTTCCAGTTTGCGGCTCGCAACTATTTGCCCGTCGTAAACTACACATACTATCGCAACGGTGCCGGCGGCGAGTGGTCGTACCGCAACAATCTGGAGGTCTACAACCGCTACCGCTTCGTCCCACACACCGTGGTCGACATCACCAGCATCGCCAACTCCATGAACACGACCATCCTAGGCCACAACATCTCGTCGCCGCTGTTTATCAGCCCTTGCGCCCGTGCCGGCTATGGCCACCCCGATGCCGAGCTGAACCTTGTCCGGGCTGCTGCTGCCAACGACATTGCCTACATTGTGTGTTCTCCCTTCCGTAGACTTTTGTTGTGAGAGCTATATTCTGACAATAGCGAAATGCAGATCTCTGGCTACGCCACGCTGCCATTGCCGCAGATCGCTGCCGCCGCCACGAAAGACCAGCTCCTCTTCAGCCAGATCTACTTCAACAACAACGACACCTACAACACGGAGCATATCCACCTCGCTGAAGCTGCTGGTGCCAAGGCCATCGTCTGGTCCGTCGACTCGCCCGGCAGCCCTAGCCGTCAGCGTGCTGCCCGCTATGACGTCGGCTCGGCCAACACTGTCTTTTTCAAGAACACGTGGGAGCGCTACACTCAGCTCCAAGCCCAGACCTCGCTGCCCATCGTGCTCAAGGGCATCATGTCGGCCGCCGATGCCCGCTCTGCCATCAACCACGGCGTGAAGGCTATTATCCTGTCGAATCACGGTGGCCGCAACCTGGACGGGTCGCCATCCTCGCTCGAGGTGGCTCTCGAGATTCACAACAACGACCCGTCTGTCTTCCAGGACGTCGAGGTGCTGGCAGACGGTGGCATTCGATACGGCACAGACGCGCTGCGCCTGCTCTCGCTCGGAGTCAAGGCAGTTGGCATTGGCCGGCCCATCATGTTCTCCAACGTCTTTGGCGAGCAGGGTGTGACCAAGGCGGTCGGCCTGCTGAAGAACGAGCTGCTGAACGATGCGGCGAACCTGGGAGTGGCTGACATTAAGGCTATCAATGCCAGCTACGTTCAGTGGACGCCCAACAACTGGTACAGTTAAACGGTGCTTGTCTTGTATTTTTTTGTATTTGTATATAGATTTCTTCATAGACTCGTGTTGCCTATTTATCTAATTGCATATTGCAGTCTAAAATGCTTCGTTATAAAGCTATGATGACGCCACGGACTACATTTTGCTACAAGACCTGTGACTCTACTGCTAACTTCGCCATCTCGGCTCAGAGCCGAGCCTGGCCTTCACGTTCCTTGTGATTCTCCTGGGCCTCATCCTCAGCCAGCTGCCGGGCGTCAAACAGAGCGGTGGCCCGCCACCGTGCAATTCTCTTTTCCATCGTTTGGTCGGCCACGTCCAGCCAGGCGGGATTCCACTTAGGTAGACGGCGGCCTTTGGTGCCAGGAACCGGTTCGCCGGCCAGTTCGCGGAGAGCTTCAAAGTACTCCTCAAAGTACGGGGCTACCTTGAAAAAGGGCTGTCCATCGCCGACACGGGCGAGCCGGTCGATCTCCCACTTCTTCTGGCTGTCCAAAGGAGGCAGCTGGATGTGACTGGCCAGGAAGCGGGCGACGACTTGCCATCGCGTCGTGAGGCCCTGTCGAGGCTGTAAGTGGTGGAGGCGAGCGGGAGGATGGGGTCTTGGCTATACTAGTGTTAGTGGAAATGGCTCCTTCTGCGGTAATAACAATAATCTGGAGAGTGTCCGTGTTGCTTGCCTTGACCGTCTCGCGGTCCTGCACGCCGCGAAAGATGATGCGGCCGCGCGTCGAGTCAATCACGCTAATCTCCTTGTCCTTAGCCACGCCCGCTGCGTCGCGGCCAATGTTGACGGTCGGGTGGATGTGCAGCTTCGACGTGCCGGGCTTTCTAACGAGCTCGCCGAGCCGCTGCACCAGCACCTTTTGCAGGTTGTTGTCGAGGCTGCCCTGTTAGCGGAAGACAACGACGTTGCGGCGGGAGACTGTGGGTGTAAGCAGAGGAAATAAGCAAAGAGAAGGGAGAACCCACTTGTTATAGCCAGGTTACGCAGCAACTCGTCCGAATTAGGCGCGTTCAGCCAGTCTACCAGATCAACGTTGTAGAACTTAGTACCAATAACAGGCGTCAACTCTCTAGAATAGAACTGGTCCAAAACGCTACCGAGCTTTAGTGGTGCCAGCCGGGAGCCTTTAGACGCCACCGGCACGCTTTCTGTTGCTTCGGGTGCCATTGCGAAGATGCTATAGAGTTATAATTGTCCGTGCGGATAGATACATCTCTATATTAAACTAGGGCGGCATAGTTGCAGACTGTAACTATCACTGCTACTTGTAGACTAACCGCGTCACAGACGACCCCCCCGATCTCGCTTATGTCAATATAACGTGCTAGGCGACGGAAGCCTAAACGTGGACTAAAAGGGGTTGTTTTCCGTTCAGATATGATCTGCTACACGCTACAATCACGAACGAGGAGACTCTCCAGATTATTGTTATTCCCGCAGAAGGAGCCATTTCCACTAACACTAGTATAGCCAAGACCCCATCCTCCCGCTTGCCTCCACCACTTACAGCCTCGACAGGGCCTCACGACGCGATGGCAAGCGCGGATCCAGGTACGGCTTCTCCCCAATGGAGACGTAGCGCGAGCCCTCTCGCTTGGTGGCGTAGTCACTGATGGCGTCAGCCGCTAGGGACGCTGTCTGCAGAAAGATTGAGATACTGAGCGAAGACTTACAAGGTGGCGGTGTGAAAGCACGACCGATTGTCCCAGATGGCAATGTCGTTTGTGTTCCACTTGAACCGGACCTGCAGGTCATGGTTCTCGACCACGATCTGGAGGACTGCATGGGTTGGCATCGCTTAGCACGACAAATATTCGACCAAAGTCCTCTGGAGAGCTGCACTCACAATAGGCCTTGAGGATCTCGTCCTCACGCGGCGTCAGGCCGATGAATTCACCGTCGTGCAGCTGGTGGCCGGCTGCCATCAGGCTCTTTCAGCCGGTCACTGGGTTGGTTCGAACCACGGGACTGCCGGTCAGAATTTAGCTCGTTTACCGCCTGTTAATTACTTGGTTTTTGTTAGAGACCTACTGCGTCGCTTCAAAGTCAAGGCCAGCGTTCTCGGGCGAGCCGCGGTTTTCTCCGATATACTGTGCATCCACTTCTGCGGCTGCTCGCTTGAGTGAGAGCTTGGGGGCCGTCAGCAGTGGGCCGAGACAAAAAAGAAGAAAAAAAGAAAGAGTCAGAAAGACGTACATTGCGGTGAGTCGCTGTCAGACCCTCGGCGAGCTTCTTCCAGGCCGGCGACAGACGGTCGTACGCCTCGTACCCTGAAGCCCAGATGGTGTCTCCGCCCGTCTCGGGGGCAATGTTCATCTTCAGGATGGCATAGTCCGACGGGACGTTCTCAAACGTGATGCTGTCCTTGTTAACCAGGGCTCTGCATCTCATTTCGGAATCGGGACAGAAAGCCATACTCGGCATGCCACAACGTGCTAGCCAGAGGCTTCAGCTCCGATCCGTGAGCCTTATGCTGCAGACCCTTGGCATTCTGTCCAGATCGGTCAGCCTTGCTCCATTTTGCGTCCCTTAGGGTACAGTACTTCCGACGTGATCACCAGCACTTCGTCGGGCTTAGGCTCTCCATCCGGAAGTGTCTTGCCAGCCGCCTCTGCAGCTTTTCCCTAGGATGCGTGGCGATGAATCTGAAAGAGTTAGCCGGTAATTTATCTTGATACTAGTGTTTGGCCTAAAGCGGCCAACCTTTGACGTCTGCGGTTTGCCCGACAACTGGCCGAGCTTCTGCACAACCTCCCTCTGGTCAAACGGCTTCAGGTCCTGGTTGCGGAAGAATACCACGCCACGCTGCGATACTGTCTAGAAGTCAACACATATTGGCCTGAACCACAAGGACCGCTGTACTCACCCAAAACAGCGAGGTCGCGGATTTTGGCATCATCAGACAGCAAGCTGCAGAGCTGGAGATGAGAAAACTCCCGTCCGATAGTCGGCGTAACATCAAACGACTCGTAGGAGTCAAGCGTGCCCGAATAGGCCAGAGGCTTGCGTTCTGAAGACGACATTTCAGCACTCGTGCACGAGATACAAGATAACCGTTGTCTGGTCTGTAAATCGTTCCAGAAGCCTACGGGACACAGCCTCGGTCCTTTAACTAAGCTGCTTGCTGCGACATCGGGTAGTGTACCCAACCTTTAAGAGCGTAGTGTCGGGAGGCCGATAGTCAGAGAGAGGATGTAGTTTACTACAACGGCAGAGGGGCAACCCTGTCTAAGCGGGATGTCGTCGAAATCAATCAAAAGTCATCATATCCACCATTCCGCACCAGGAACCACACCCCACACTCCGCCCGCCTAATAATTCCCTCTTTCGGCAACCAATATGTTGCGAGACATAGTGCAATGTCGTGATAGGTAGAAATAATGTAGACTAGTAAACTGACAGGTTGGTAATCCCAATCCTTGCAGACGACTCAGCGACAGACCTAATCGACCATTGCGATATATCCGTTGCACCCGACCGTCTGCACCCGTCGATTTTACGAAAGAGAGCATCTGAAAGGCCGGTTGAGACTGACAACACAGACCCCCAAAATGGCTGCTATCCAACCACTCAAAGAAAACGTTCCCCGGCTCAATATCGAGTATCCTACGCCGGTCTTTATTCAGAACGGCCGTGATGTCTCGGCAGCAAAAAGCTCATGGAAGAGCTACATATGGGACAAATGGGACAAGAGTCCGGCGGCCAGTGCAGCAGTTCTTGCGTTTGCTTGGCCGTGGCCAATGCTAACAAAATCACAGGAGCGGAATTTGATCCGCAAGGTGGACTTAACCCTCATGACATTCTCCTGCTTGGGCACCTTTGTCAATTTTCTCGACAGGTGCGTTTTACAGTCGCCGAGAGCTTAGGAGCATCAACTAATATTGACAGACAAAACTTGTCCACTGCCTACGTGTCCGGCATGAAGGAGGAGCTGGGCCTTTGAAGAAATGTACGTATTGGGGAAGTATCGCGCGTGGACTGGCCGTGACTGACTTTTGTTTATCTAGCAACTCAACTACTCTGTTGTATGTTTGAAATTTCTGTCTTGACTGCGCCGACGCCGACTTCTCTATCAAACTATTCTCTTATGCTAACTACATCGACTGTTTATTCAGTAGCCGCGGTAAACATCACCGTCTGCCCGATCTGAAGACTTCCTGGCTAAAAACCTTAGATCATTGGACTGATACCCATCAACCTGCTGCAGACGCGGGTCAACCCTAAATACTTCATTCCGTAAAGTCTGAAATATGGTCCTATACACAAGTTTGAAACAAGCTAACTTGTACGATAGATGTCTGGAACTAGCCTGGACAATATGGTATGTCGTGTCCTCGGTTCCCTCGGGATCCATTGGCTGACAGTGCAGCACCTTTGGCCAAGTAAAAATGAAGAATGCCATGCAGATGTACGTTCTGCGTGCGCTCTTGTCCCTCTGCGAAACGTACGTTGTTCCTTCACTATTTCTTGCCCCGAAGATGAGCTCACAATTCTGCAGCGGCCATTATTCAGCCAGTACGTACACCCGCTTTCACGAAAAGAGGTCCCGCTGACGATCCAGTCATGTTCTTCGCTGGTTCTTGGTACCAGAAAAACGAGTTGGCTCGGGTAAGTCTTTTCTTGCAAAAGAATACCTGGCAGGAAAACGGCCAGCACTGACAGCCTTGTAGCGGCTAGCCATTACTAATAAGGCATCCAATGCGGCACCAATGTTTAGCGCTTATCTTCAAAGTACGTCGCTCACATTGGTTTGACCATCGCGCATGCTGATAGTCTGCATAGCCGCCGCATATAACGGTCTTGACGGCAGAGGAGGGATGTCAGGATGGCGCTGGGTAAGATTGACAAGCTCTTTACCATTCAAGAACAGCGGTGGCTAACCATCCTAAAAGCTGTTCGTAATCGACGGTGTGATTTCACTTGGCATTCTGTTTCCTCAGTTTTGGCTTCTCCCCGAGGTCTCCCGCTAGATTGAAGCCGAACTTTATGCTTTCAGCAGAGGTAGGAATGAAACGATGCAAGGACTGCAAACGAAGCTAATTCGAGCAGGAAATCGAGCTGGCAAGAGACCGGAAGCCAGAAGAAGGTCGTGTCAGACAAGGAAAGTTTACCAAGCAACAGGTACGAATGGACCGAGTTACAAAATATCGAACCTATCGAACCTAGACATGCACTAACACAGACATGTTCTCCGTTGGGTTGCTACACCCGAAATCTGGATTCTTTGGTTGATTGCCGCGTAAGTCACCTAGATCGGCCTTATTTGACCCGCTAACACTGTAAAGCTCCCAAAATATCGGCTACATCCCCCACCAGTCTATGGCATTCTGGTTTAAGGCTTGGAACAAGATTAAGCCAAAATCATATACTGTCGCGCAAATCAGTGAGCCAGCCCCAGTATGAAGATAAGCATATAAGCTAGCGCCTACTAACTTTACAGACAACTACACTACTCCCATTTACGCCGTGAACATTCTCATCACCACATCTTTGGCTTGGATTAGTAAGCAAATATTCAATATCGTTCTACTGTCGGCGTCGCCAATTGCTGACCGGCCCAGGTGACACGGTCTTGAAAGGCAGAAGATGGCCCATTCTGGTTGTAGCCGGGTTTATCGACTTTATTGTCTGCATCCTTTTAGCCACCACGCCAGTCTTCCCGAAGGATAAGGCTTTCCATTGTCTTGTACTATCTTACCGGCGTTGGAGAGTCCTCGAATGTGTATGTTTACTCTTTGCCTTGCACATTGCTAAGATCTACTAAACCAGTCGAAAGCATGTTTTGGGCCTGGACGAACGAAATACTGTAAGCAAATCCCTGCGATACTGTTAGTATGTGCCACTGACAAAGTAGCGCTGGTGATCTAGCCACACGAGCGTTTGCGGGTGCCGGTTTGCAGGTTTGGTCCCAGACGTTTGCTGCCACCATGTAAGATTGCCCAATCCTAGACCGGCATTCGGTACTGACGTTGTGAACAGTCCGCTGGCCGTTTTTCAAAATGTGTACCAGCCGGGTGTTCGGTCCGGGAATTTCACGGCAGCAGGTTTCTAGATCGTGCAAATCGTTTGTGCCGTTCTCTTGGCTTACTTTTTTAACTGGAAGGCAGCAAGATCGGCTTCGGAAGAGGGGGTATATGAGACGGGTACCTCGTCCGGCAACGAAGATAGCATTGGCATAATTCCGGTCGAAGCGCGAGTACACTTAAAAGCGCACGATATTTAGCCAGCCTCTAGGTAACGTATTTAGAATAGACTAGACTATGGGTTGGCGTGCCATGTTGACGCGATGGACGATTTGGAGCTGGAAACCTCCATAAATTCTAAAGAAAAAGCCAACGTCATATTTTGAAGATTTATGTTTAGGCAAAGTGCAACGGCCAGAGGCTGGATTGTACGATCTGCATATATTATGTTATCACCCGCTTGCAGAGTTATATGACGAAAGTGCATGTATTCTCATGCACTAAAACTAGTGCATATCTATACGGGGTACAGCGATCTTTCGTTTACAATACAAGATGCATAAGATGGCGCTAACAATTCTAAGAAGACCATCAGGAGTACAAAATCCGAAGCTTGAAACTATTAATATCTGAAACGGCGATCACACTGTAAATCTAACCGTCGATCACACGCAAACGATACTTGATGTCCCCATATCTTTGCATTTCGCTATAGTTCAATACGTACAGCCCTTGTCCTATGATACACTGCTATGCAAAATGCTCTCTTCCAAGTTACCAACGAGTTCTCAATCCCTGTCTGTGTCCCTGTCCAGTCGAAACGCTTATGCGCACTGGGTGATGGTCAGGACCTGCGAGGCCGCGGCCGTGGCGGCAGCAGCGACGACAGCAGCCGTAGTGGTAGCTGCAGCAGCTGAGCCGGCGCCGATCATGCTGTTGAATACATCCGCAGCAGCCTGGTTCTGGGTCGTGGCGACGGCAGCAGCCGAGGCGCTGGTGCAGGACGAGACCACATTAGCAGCGGCGTTGCAGGACGACTGGAGGCGCTGGCAGATGAAGCCGGCGATGACGGCAATGTTCAGGGCCGAGCCGTGGTTGAAGTCGGTCTGGTCGGAGGCGATGAAGGCATCGGTGGTACGGCCGTCAAGACCAGACTTGAACAGGATCGTCGGAGTGCTGCAAGTACCAAAGTCGGACGCACGGCGGAGCATCTTGGCCGAGGCAGAGTTGGCAGCCGAGCAGGCGGTGGCCTGGGTGTCGCACTGGGCGGTGCCGCCGGTCAGCTTGCCAGAGTTGGCCGCGTTGAAGCAGGCGTTGCGCTGAACGTCGCAAGAGCGCTGAACAGCCGCGGCCAGGTTCACAAACGTGTTGCCGTTGACGGTGAAGGGACGCGAGCTCGCGCTGGACTCGATGGCCGGGGCAGCAGCGCCGAGCGTGCCGGTGAACTTCTGGACGTTGGTACCGCTGGCGCTACCAGAGGCGGCAGCAGTGGAAGCAGCAGTCGTGACGGTGGCCAGGGAGCTGGCAGCGTTGGCAGCAACGGTCGTGGTGATGACGCTGCACGAAGCAGACGAGGCAGCAGCAGCCACAGAAGCACCGGCAGACACGGTCATGGTGACCATGACGGTGGACTGGACACAGACGCTATCAGAAGAAGCAGCAGCAACAGTGGCGGCAGCAGCAGCAGACGTAGCATCAGCCGTGGTGGCAGCAGCAGTGGCAGCAGCAGCAGACGTGGCATCAGCAGCAGCAGCACCCGTAGCGACGGCGAGGCCGGCAAGCTTGATGTCGGTAGCGCTGATGGCACCAGTGCCGGTGACAGTGGGCTTGATGCCGGCAACGGCCGCGCTGATCTCAGCCTCGGAGGCGTCGAGGACCAGCAGGTTCTGGGTGAAGATGCAGCCGGGCTCGTCAGCCTCGGTGTCGCAGGAGTTGCCCTTGGCGGTGGTGTCGCTCAGGCTGCCGGGTGCAAAGGTGCCGCTCTCGAGGGCGAGAAGCGGGTCAGCACCGATGGCTGCCAGCTGCTTGGCCAGAGCCAGGACGATGGCCTTGTTGGTAGCGGCGGCGCCAGACGACGCAGGGTCCTGGTGCTGCGACACAGCGGCGATCTCGGGGTTCGTGGCAGTCTCGTTGCAGATGACGCTGGCCTTGCCGACGGCACCGGTGTTGCGCTCGATCGAGCGGTACAGCAGGGCACCAGCCATACCGGGAATGTCGCCAGCCGTCTTGGCGTTGGTAAAGGCCTGGTCGGCCGTCTCCTGCTGCAGGCAGTCGAGGTTGGTGACCTTGCCAGCACCTCCGGCCGCGGCGGCGTTGCCGAGCAGGCCAAAGACCGGGTCGGAAATACCCTTGGGGTTGTTCGTGCTCAGCGACGTCCGGACGAGGTCGAGGAAGCGGTTGTGCGAGTGCTCCTGCGGCACCTCACGGGCCTTGAGCGTCCGCTCTGTCGGCAGACTGGCGGCCGAGGCAAGGCTCATGCCGGCGAAGAGAACAGCTGCGCTACCGTACTTCATTTTGTCTGAAATGGTGATCGGTTGGTGATGGTTGTTGGTGATGGAGGTGTTGGAGTGAAAAATGACAGAGATATGTCGTGGAGTAAAATGAGATAAATGGCACAGCCAAGAGAATCAGTGAGTGAAAGAAATGAAGAGGTTCGCAGAACCTGTGTGGAAGAGAAAAAGAGAGAATGAAGCAGTTGCCAAGGTCAAAGATGATGGTGAGGAGAAGAGAAGGACAGAAGACCAGACGAGGACCGTCGGCCGCCTTAAGTAGCTGGTCGGCTAACGGGCGCTTCGTCCGAACTGTGGCACCGAACAGGATCCGGACTGTGGCCTCATCGGCTGTTTCCAGCGGCATCCTGACAACGCCGGTTTTGTGATATCGCTGAGGTGGGGTCGGGGCAACAGGGGTTCAGGTCACTCCACCTGTTACGAGTGTCGAAGATGATAGAATATGCATACAATGTACGGAGTAGAAATGGAATGATTCTGAAGCGGTCAACGTCTGGTCGCTTGCAGTCCGGTCGGGAGTGGAGCTAAGAAGCCGAGCTCCTCGGTTATGGTTAGACCTAATCTGCAGCAAACCTTTTTCGCCATCGCCCTAGAGCCAGTTTGGGCTGCCGAAATTGCGACCTCGTACCGTCCTGGTGGGACACCCATCTAGCCAGCTTCTTCATTTGATTCCATGTCCTAAATGAAAGGGCCGTCTGATGCTTAGCCGATATTGGATGGTGGAGGATGGTGGATGGTGGAGTAGACGATGGACGGTCGACGGTTGATCAATGGCTGGTCGATGGAAGGAAAGGACAAATGGCCAAACACACTGCCAATCCCGTCTACGACGTATAGCATCACGGCGATCACAGCTCTAGGCGGCCGCTCGGTCCCTTTTTTGGAAACCACCCCGGCCGACACCCAAACAGCTCTGCCTTTAAGCGAAGCGAGGGGCTGAAACTAACAGAGCCGCACGATGCCGCGCGCGTCCTCCAAAGGGGCTTCTTGAAGCGGCAGCCGTTTCCTAGCGGCGGAGAAGCTGCAACAAGGTTAATCTACTTACAGACAGAGTTTTAGACTTGTTGACAAAGTTTGAAAGCCAAACCCGCCATCTCCGCTTTTTTTGCCCATTCCCATTTGCTGCTGTAGACCTGTGGGGCCCTTTATGATTTGGTAAGCGCGGGCACGGAAGCGGCCGGAACGCGCACGCGTTCATCAGGCAGACAGGTTATTCTTGTGCTTATGACGACGGCCACCCTTGCTTCCTTTTGTGCGTAGCACTTTTCGCTTGTGCACCAGTAAAATCGCACTACACTATCCGCACCCTTTGCACACTGTCGCCATGCCGTGGAGAGACCAGCTGAAGCGCCTTAAGGGCGAGTTTGAGAGCCGGAAGTCGAAGCCACATGTGGGAAGATCACAGCAGCAACAGCAGCAACAGCAACAGCAGCAGCAGCAGCCACTGGCAGCCGGCGGACCTGGAGTAGCTTCGGGCGGCGGTGATGGGCACCTGTTTGGCCAGCCGGTCTTCCAACCAGACGGGCCCGTGAGCGTCGACTGGGATGCCAAGGTTGGCCATGGCGAGAATGGCTGGGGGAACCAGGAGCTGCAATTCTACACAGACAGCCCAGAGAACTCGTTCTAGTGAGTGGGGCGTTGGTCTCAATTCAGACAGTCGCTTAGGGAGGCGCATGCTGACCTCACAGCACCCAAGACGGCAAGCTGGTCATCCGCGCGATCGCCGACAACAGCACGGCCGACCCGGACCGCCGCTACACGTCGGCGCGTCTGGTCAGCCGCCAGCCTCTCGGCCGCGACCGTGGCGTGCTGACCGGTCTGGTGCAGTCGCCCTGTGCCGCCGGTATCTGGCCGGCCTTTTGGCTGTTGCCACAGGAGCCGTTTGCTTGGCCGACCGACGGCGAGATCGATATTGCTGAGACCTGGAACGGCGACGGTGAGAACCGCTCGTGTCTGCACTGGGGCCATCACCACGAGCAGCAGAAGCACCGCGTCCTGGGTACGCCCATTGCCGACATGCACGCTCGCTCCGTCCGCTATGACTTTGTCTGGGACCAGCCCAGTGGCATCGCCGGCCACGGCCGTCTTCTCTGGTACCTCGACGGCCGCCCCGTCCTCAAAGCCGCCGTGCCGTCCGGCACCCGTCCCCTGCGTGAATTTACCATCCTGCTGAACATCGCCATGGGCGGCAACGTCTGCGCCGGCCACACCCCCGCCGACGGCCGCTACGACCTCGTCGTCGACTCGCTCTTCCTCGCCAGTGAGCAGGAGGACGGCGGCTGGGCCAAATTTGATGCCGACTGGAACGACAAGAACGTTTCGCTCGGGTACACGTACTGATGGTGCGGGGGCACCGTTTCCGAGCAACAAAATGTATGAACGCTAGGAATAGCTCATGTTTTTTCACATATCGTAACTGCATCAGAGGTGGTTGCCATGACCACTATGCCTACATGCAACGCTAAGCGTACGAGTACTCTGTAGTTGCGTAGGAAACCCGCACTGAATCGGTGCAAGCCGCCATAAGCCAATTTGTGTCTTGGATCTACCATCCAAGAAAGACGTCCTGCATTCGTGCTTGTCGTGAAGGTGTTGTCTCTGTACCGATACGGACAACTATAATTAAACCGCCTTTGATTTATTGTGATAGAAAAAAGGCTATTTTTTTTAAGACGTCCTCTTATATTTCGTAAATAATTAGATCTCTCTTTTCTTTTTTTGCCTGCCAAGTCAAGGCATCTAAACTAAAAGAGCTGAATAACTTTTCAGAGCTTCTGCTGGTTGCTTAGTATCTTGGCACTATTTACTTATACTTCTCGA
Source organism: Grosmannia clavigera kw1407 (assembly GCF_000143105.1). Lineage (NCBI taxonomy): Eukaryota > Fungi > Ascomycota > Sordariomycetes > Ophiostomatales > Ophiostomataceae > Leptographium > Leptographium clavigerum. The sequence goes on along the minus strand of NW_014040810.1, from coordinate 298,724 downwards.
TCTATCTCTGAGATTAGTCTACCTCGCATCTCCGTGTAAGCCTTTGTAAATGTGATTATGCAACCTACGCTATACGTTTCAGTCCAACATCTCCTTGCTTTAGTTCCTTCATCTATTACTCGAAAGTATTACAGTTAAAAAGTATATATTGTATCTCTTGATCCATGACTCACTGACTCGACTCGACTTGTCTTCAGTCTTCCTGCTTCGTCGTAGACCCACCATGACAACCTCATATTTCAGGCAATTTGTTCCGTACTCCGTACTTGCTGGGAGGAACCAGGAGGTTCGTGTTCGGTAAATATGGCGGAGTATTTCCATCGAAAGTCTTGCTGGGGTACTCCGTACTCCATAATCCATTGTATCTTACGATGTCAAATCTGAAATCTATGGAATACGGAGTACAGTCCCCCAATATGTCTAGTTGGATGCTTAAAATATGGCGAAGCGGACTTGGCCCCTTTACATTACCGATTACGCTTTCCTTTTCTCTGTAAGAAGGAAAGATACCTGCGCAGAGTTTGGTATTGGGTAGTAGAGTTCGTCAACGTCGTATGGCAGCCTACGACCTCCACCGATGTGTGCTTCGAGCTTCTTTGCCGACATCTCCACGAAGGCGACGCGGTCCATCCGGCTTGTAACCATCTGCCCCGATTTTTGTTTTATCGTCCTTTCCTTCTTGCCCTTGTCTGCATTCAGGCTGGTCGGAGCTAGCGAAGAGAGTAACGGTACGGAGTACTCCATAGAAACAGGCTCATCACGGTCTGAAGTCGTGTTTTTGGTGGCAGTGGACGGCTGCGCTATTGTCGAAGACGCGTCTTAGGTTTAGGGGCCCTTCGTTGGAGTCGAAACTTCAATTGGTCTGCATGTTGTGGTCTCGTTTTCGCGGTGTCTTGGTCTATTACTGCTTGTCTATTAGCTTGACGGAAGACTCGTGTTGAAGGCTTAGTTCTCCGAAGCTTACAGGCACCGCGACGCCTTGCAACCGTAGCTTTCAGCAGAATTCACCGCTCAACTCGTGCCTGGGCCACTAACAGTACGACGGAATAAGTTGGCGAAGTGGCGAAGATCTTTTTTTGTAAGATAACGCGGAAAGGCCCCATAAAAAATAATAGGGGTCGATTGGTGGACAACAAAATTTACCCGTACCGTGCGAATGCGAATGCGCTTGGTTCCTACTTGCCTACGATTTTGTACCTTGCGCTGCAAATGTGACGTGACCTTGGAAGACTTGAGAGGACAGTACTAACAAAGCGATTTAGAGCAAGTGCGGATGTGCTCTTTCTCTACTCCGTACACAGCTTGTCTCTGCACTAAAGGACGAAGCCTTAATCTGAACCACAGGGGCTGTTACCCCGCATCTTTAGGGCCATCACGGAAGCTACATTTGCCACGTTTTATCTTCGAAAGTCTCTCAATTGTCAAGGTTAAAGGAGGCTATACGTAGCGGTCATATAACGTGATGCACTGTGAGGAGCAGGAGGCTGAATAGGGTCTAGTGTGGGCGAAAGAGTGTTGTGTACTAAGGAAGAAATAGATACATCGCGACCCTTCAGGGGATCCGTATTAATACTAGTGCCAGGCCCCGCTTTTGTGCCTTCTAACCAATCACAGGCCCGTACGACCAAGTGGGGCGGAAGGGCCACAGTGTGGCGGATTCCAATGCTTGACATCAATCAACAGTTGGCACGGCTACTCCCGAAAGGCGCGAATCTGCCAGCGTTTATGCGACATAAACGAGAGTGTATTACGGGCAATGTGATATAACCAATAAACAAGCCAGTCATAGTGTGTTGGGTGCAACGGACAAGTCCCCCAAAACAGTACTGTGCTGTGTGCTGAAGCGATTGCTCGCCCTCTCACATCTCCATGTCCACGTCTGACTTGGAGGAAGACTCCTCGTCAGAGTAGTCCTCGGAGTCCTCCACTCCCAGCTCCTCCTCTTCCGAATCAAATCTGGTTGACTCGTACTCGGAAGGACCGTATCCGGAAGAAGTGGTATACAAGGAGATATCATCCATGTTGTCGTCGCTCTCGGAGTCATTCTGGGCCTGGTCTCCGTTCTGAGTGGCTATCGCATTCTGGGCGGCGATCTCGCTGGCGAGCTGCGCCTCGATATCAGCAGCGACCTTCTCGGCGGCGAGCTGTTGCAGCTGTGCTATCGCCCGCTTATACCAGCACTCCGGGCACTCGCCAATCTTCAGCCGGCTCCACAAGTCCAGCTGCCCGGTCCACTGGGCTTCACTGACACCCTCCCGAAAGAACTTCTCCCAATAAGACGGCTTCTTGGGCCGATACCGCACACAGTAGGCGCAGATGGCAATTGTCTTCTTCTTCCGTCCCTTTGCATCCCGCGGCTTAACTCGGGCCAGCAGGCCCTGCATATGTCTGCAAGGGCCCAGACTCCGATGCCTGTCAACAGATGGGATCAGGAACGGCTGCAGGGTGGACGCTTGGAGAATTCGCTTGCAGGTCAAGGCGAAACATATCTTGTCTTCAGTGCTGATCAGGGAGAGGAAGGAGAGGAGGAGCTCGGTCGGAAGTCGAAGGATGTGGGCATCCGTGTTCGGTGATGCTTCGAGCAGCTAAGACACAGGCATTATGTGATTACACGACTACGAAAAATAGTTGGGGGATTTTTCAGGGAGATTTCTCACCTTTGTGGGAATGACAAAAGCGGTCTTCGGACACGGGCGGCCCATGGTGGCTTTCAATGAGACTCTATATGTCCAGTAACCAACGACAGCGTCCCTAAACAGTCAGCAGGCTGTGTCTTTCGGATTGTCCAAATGGTAGTATCGCTGTATAATAATAGATAAGCAAGCAACACGGCACGATGTTAGCTAAGATCAAACCCTCTAAGTCCTCATCGACAGTCGGCCATGGTAGAACTTGCATGCTTGATTGCGGGTTGGCTCTAGTTTAATGGACACTTAACCAGGATCCGAGCTGTTTCTAGGGAACGCTGGGATGAAGTGGGTTGATGCGTGCCCACCTTGTTTTCTGTCAAACGGTTTGTCGGCTGTCAGATTGAGGAGCAGCTCAAGTCGACCGGCTGACGCGAGTAATGACGAAGGTGAGGATGAGTAATTCACAAAAAGCTGCAGAAAATGCAGAAAACTTGTGAAGACTTGCAGAAGAAAACAGAACAGGTTCGATTCGGTCGATTAAATTCCATCAGCTCATTATATACTTTTCGTCGGGGGCACTGCCTGGCCAGCAGAAACAACCACTGCCCAATCGGAGCTTCTCGTGGGCACAGGACTGGGAATATTCTCGCCATCTGAGCGCATATTCGTGTGCAATATTGTCGAACAAGCCTGGTTCACACCACCTCCCCATGCGGCCAATCGGCGGCTGGCTGCTAGCAAACCGGACGAGGGTACGGTCCCGGCTGGCCACGACAAGAGACACCCCCATACCGTTTCTGTTTCCGAGCGGCTGAGGTTCTGGTCGGCATGGGGTGGTGACACTGACGTATACGACGCCTCCTTTTATCACCGGAAAGTGCATGTGCGTCCACCGGGATCTCTTGTCCGAAACAGTCTGCCTAAATGCACCTTAGTCATTCCAGATGTACTGCAATTGTGTAAGCTCCGTCCGTGCATATAGCCGGTCCGTGTGCTTGTGAACGTTTGTGCCGAAGGGATGCAGCATGTGATTTCACCAGCGACGGCAGCGGCATGATGTTGACGCCAAATGGCCGGCCCGTCAGCTAAGTGGCATTTGCATTCTCTTGGCGGCACTCGCATTAGGTACAAGTGATGAGATTTGTACACGGGAGTATGCTTCGCTTAATTTTCTGCAGATTCCTCGTATCGGAGCAATCAGTCGCTGTTAGAGGCCGAGATTTCAGAATGCTGTCTTCCGCTCATTTTTTTCTGTCGCCGGATCCGGATGTTGTTACGACTTTCACAAAGGCCGAAATTTTCAAGGTTGGCACTCCCTCCGTTAAGCATACAAATGCCGTCCCATTTTTCTAACGTCCCCTATTGTGTAGATGATGTTCGAGATCGTAAGAACGCGCTGTCTGTCGTCGAACCAGGCCTGTGGGTATAAGATCAGCGCAAGTCCTCGTCGCCCTCTCTCGCCGACCTGGTGATCGAGATGGCCAGACCAAAATGGGTTCTCCTGCAGCGAAGCGACACCTACAACAGCAAGCTTTGCGCCAAGACTGGAATTGACTGATACGGAATGTCTTTTGGGAACGCTTTAGGCCTGGCCTTTGCCTGTTCTTCGATCCCTGTCCGGCTCTTTGTTCTGCAAGGCGCGTGGCTCTAGCCAACAGCCTGTCCAAGGCCCGGCTTCTTTATTCTACGCTTCTTTCAGCATCACCGGATCCGTCCACTGCCCGTCTTTAACAGCCGCCACCAAAGTCAGTCACGAATTCTCGAAGCAGAGGCTGCAATATTGCATATAACAACCTCCTGCCATCTGCTCATCCGCCTTGCTCTTCCCTCTATCAACGGTGCCTGTAGCAGCACTATCTTCGTCTCACAACATACCACGCTAACAGCAACAATGCTGCAACTATTCGGTCGTCTCCCTATGGAGCTCCGGATTGAGATCTTCTCGTACCTCTTCGAGAAGAAGTGGAATGGCTGGCGTGCTGACATCCCACGGGAGACGATATCGTATCTATATCGTGAGAGCTCTCTGCGACAGGTTCTCGCCCACTTCTGCCACAGATTGCTTCGTATCTACGACCTCGATGTCTTTTACGATAAGGCTGTCTTTCTTTCCCGGAAGCCCGACATGGGCTCTATGCTAAAGGAAATCCGTTTCGACATTGACTTGGGAGAACGGCCCAAGACCGAGCTCTTCTACGAACAGCCCAGCGGCACTCCCATCAACATCATCCGGATGATAGTCAAATACTACAATGAAGAATGCTCACGCATTCCCCCTAGAAGAAAAAGTCCGTGGTGGATGGTTCGGGCGACGGCCTTCTATCAAGTATGGCTGACTTGCTTCCTTCGGCGCATACCAGAGGTCGAGTATGTCTCTTTACACCTTCCAGAACGAGGAACGATGCCCCTTATCGCCGGCGTGAATGACGACATCGTGTTGCCGGGAGTGGTGTCTCTTAGCCTTTGGCCCAGTGCCGAATTCAGTCTCCTATTTGATGCGGACTTGGACCTAAACATGGGAAGCGCCATACTTCACATGGCTCCGAACGTGGAGACACTGTACATATTCAATCACGCACAGGTTTCTTTGCCTACCGTCTTCACCGACGAAGGCCTCACTGCAGTTGGCATCACGGCTAAGCTGAATAGGATAAGGCACATCATAATCAGCCTTGAACCTGAACTTCCCTTGGTGCAGCTCAGCCGGCTTTTCGCCGCGATGGGTCCCAACCTTAGCTCCGTGGAAATCGACTACAGAGTCGGGTTGAGCATATGCCATCGTGTGAAGCTTGACATTTCCCTTCGCGACATACTGATCATTCTCTTGCCTTGGCGACATACATTGACGTCACTGGAAATCTACGTGGGGAATCATTCGGCTGACAAGCGACGTCTGACGCCAGACGACGACCTTCTACTTCAATTCGATCATCTAAAGACACTGTTCGCTGACGAGTTCTCCATCGACATACACACGAGCAGACTGGGATACATGCTTCCAGAGTCTCTCGAACATCTGAAGGTAAAGGTGAGAATTAAGTATGGATATGAGCTTCCGGGGCTTTTGAGCGTGTTAAGCCAAATCCAGAAAGGCCGTCTTTCAAATCTACAAGCAGTCGAATTCCATCATTGGAGATCAAACACGGTTGATCCCCATAAGGAACTCGTCGTTGGATCTAAGACTGTTCGGTACTTTTCCGCCGGTTATAGGGGACCTCGCTAAAGGCGCTCGCTATATCGTAGGCCGCGGCTATTTAGATTGACATAGGTTGCAACATAGTCTGCTTGCCTGCATGTACTTACTTTTGAGTATAGTTGTTTTAGCTGCAAATTGGCAACTGCGCTTCTTCTGGAGAGATGCCGGTTCTACATGTGTCTCGTGTTCTGACTTGTGTCCAATCTGGATAGTTTGAAGTGCCTTAACAGGACTGAGGATGAACCGTAATACCCGGTTTCCTCTGCACAATCGCGATGCGAGGGCGGCGGTGAGAATGAGATGACAGTGCTATTGACGAGAGAAAGTGGCCATACTTTTAAACCCACCACAACCGGTCCGTTGACCTATGATATCTCCACCAGTAGAGTTGCTTCTGTTCAGTTCCGGTCATCTACAACATACGGCCTGCTATGATCTTGGCTGTACTGATAGCAATTCTGCACTTAAATGACTAATCATGTGTCGGCGACGGTTGGCCTGTTTGCCGATCACAACCGGTCTGGTCCCAAGAGGGGTTGTCGGTGATGTTGGCAGGTAGTCAATTTGTAAAGCCGTTGTACGGCCACAGCCCCTGTGTCAGCTCCAACAACATAGCTGCGCTGGGCGATTAGTGGACGTCAAGTGTCGTTGACAAGGTTTAAACGTATTCTTAGCCATGTATCAGCTACCCAGCCAACGAAGTTGGGGCTTTTACGGAAGTATCTCTGCTTTGCGGGTTCGTGAAAACGATCACGTTCCTGGTAAATTGACGGCCGAAGCAACCGAAGTATCTACACATTGGCCACATTCCAGTGGAAAGCCGATCAGTGTGTCAGTCAGAGAAGCGAACTACATGTCTGGAACTAGCAAGAAAAGGCACATCACCACGGAAATCGTGGTCCGTACCTGGTGATGGGTGTTTGTTACGCCGGCTTTGTTGTCACGCGACCCCGAGTCTTGCGTTCTACTCTCTCAAACTCCCAGATGGTACACATCAGTCACTTACCTACAAAGATACAACCGGCAACACCGCTTAGATCACCATGTTCACTGTCCCGCTTGCCGAAGCTCTTTCGTACGCGCTTGTGTGGCCAGCTGCTTCGTAAGTGCTGACTAAGCCGACGACTTGCCTGCACTATCATCGTCATTGTGACGACAGTCAGCCTGGCCATCACACCGTTGTGAGCATCTCGCTTACGCGGCTCTTCCTCAACGACCCCAAGGCCCTTCACCGCACCCAAATTTCCTGCCATCTCCATGTCCAGGGGTTTCTTGTAGATGGGGTCTTGTCGTCATCTGGTTCCTCGCCCATTTGATGTTCTGTTCGTGTGGGAGTCGTCAAAGTCGACGCTTGCAGAATGCATTCGCCGCGCCAAGAGGAATGACAGCCGACCCGCTGGTGCTGGTGTGGTGGCAGACGTCTTACGTAGTCAAATTAATCATGCGTCTCGTGTCTTTAGCAAGAATGCGAGATTGGTCTGGTTCGCCATAGCCTGGATCCTCGTGTGCAGTATGGCACGGGCGCGGTTCTGGAGCGAGAATGGTTAGCGAGGATGCTTGCTAATTTCCAGCACAAGCCACAGGAGCCAGCCGTTGACGCAGCCTAAGCTGCTCTTTTCCTAGCACAGCCTTCGGTGGCCGCAGATGCGCACGTCAACACGCGACGTCGTCTGACACGCAGATAAAGCGTTTTGGGCCTGGTCCTGGGACCTGTCGTAAGATAGTGCGGCTTCTGCTGGCCAAGGCTCTACTCGTACTCCGTACAGGCCCTGATTCCGCAGTAAAGCGTGGGCCGGTCCACTGAGTAGGCTAGCGAGGGCGCGGATGCTCCGTAGCTAGCCCAGCGAGCCACTTTTTTTTGCTTACCAACCTCGTTCGAGACGGAGCTACACCACTTGGCAGGCGGGATAGGCGCCTTGTACGAAGTAGTGCTCACGACCAAGACTGACTTTTCTTCTTGGCCCGCGCTATTTTTGCTAAGTTATGCCTTAGTAAGACGAGCTGGCGGCTGGTCCCGTGATGCAGATCTTGGGAAGCTCCGTACGAGTGCATATATCGTACTCACAGTGTCCATTGTGTGTTGCTAGGTGCCGTGACCTGGAAGGCAGCTCGTATCTTGCACGGCCGTGCGGGGGTCCCCGTCGTATCATCCGACGCGACGTGTGGCTTGCAGGACGGAGTAACGGTATTCGGTGGGGTCTCGCGAGGAAACACGGAGTACGACGTAAAGAGGCTCGAGAAAAGTGCATTGGCAGAAGGGCGATTGCTCGTAATGCAGTCGGCACAAGGATAGGGACAGGACCCACAGAATATGATGCAGAAAGAGGAAAGGGTACGACGGCAGGGGGTCGCAGGAAGGGGCGAAGAAGGCCAAAGGAAGACAAATGGAAAAAAGAGAAACGTTAGACTTGCGTCACGGCATTTATGCAGGCCGTTGGGCGCATCGAATGATCTAATCAGGCAGGGGCAGACATGCATTAAGTGGGGATTGCGTAATACTGCGCAAAAGCTTAGTGATGGGGCCTAGTGCAGGCTGTTGCGGTTTTATGCAGGGTTTTGGTGTACGTCGTAGATTGCCATTACTTTTCCCATTTACCTAAAGATAAAAGTCGTGCCATGGGTGCTGGCCTCCACTGGCCTATCTGGACCCCGGATCCGCTGCTATCTTGCGCTGGGCCACGGGGTCGATTTGTTTGCAGCCTGGCGCGAGGGAAAAACCAAGTAAACGGGCAATAAAAAAACAGAAGAATAGTACGAAAGATAGCGCGTGCGCGAATGTCGGTAGGCTGCAGATGCCCCTGTCTTTATCGCAGGCATTTCTTCTGCCGCTTACATGCTGGGTTGGCCTGTTTCCTTAGCATTGCGGCTCTTGGCCCTGCGGCTGACAAGGCTGGCGAGAGCTGTGCAGCACAGCTGCGATCTAATACTCCGGACTCCGGACTTGGACCGTATCTGCGGAGAAGGCTGTCTGTACGGAAACCATTTACGTAAAGAGGCGAGCTGGAACCCACTTCGCCTCCAGTAGGGCTCGCCGACAGGCGCAATTAGTCACAGCTTCGACTGCATCCCACAGCTCGTCTGCTCTGCTGTTACGGCAAGTCCGGGGAACTAGGCTTTTTGTACTAATTACACGTTCGCGTCAAGTAAGCAATCCGGTCGATCCACATGTCGCCTGGATTAGGCAGGGCCAGCCGAATTCTGATGCGGCGTCGGTCACTGCAACCGGCCTTGATCCACAGTCGATCTCTTACTGTGCATGTCGTGGGTCCGTCCCGTATCTCAATGCTCTGTATATAATCTCGGCCATGTCAGACATGGCTTCTTCTTTGTCGTGCCTCGTCCATCTCCATCCGGTCGCATCCACTGCATTGACCGTTGTCATCTGTCATCTGGCATCTGCAATCCCACCGGCAGCAGCCTCGATCTCACCCGATCTCGTCCTCGATGGAGGACCTACAGAAGCCGGCGTTTAGCGGGTCGCCCGATGATGCGGACGCGCTCGCGCGCCTCGGCCACAAGCAGGAGCTCACGCGCAACTTTTCGAAGCTGTCGATGTTGGGCCTGGCCTTTGCCATTCTCAACAGCTGGACGGCCCTATCGACGTCGCTGAACCTGGCCCTGACCTCGGGCGGCCCAACAGCGGTGATCTGGGGCCTGATGACGGCCGGTGTGTGCAACCTCTGTCTAGCGGCCTCGCTGGCCGAGTTTCTCTCGGCTTGGCCGACGGCTGGTGGCCAGTATCACTGGGCTGCCCAGGTCAGCTGGCCGCGCGCCTCTCGCATCATCAGCTTCGCCACCGGCTGGATCAACGTGGGCGCCTGGGTCTGCCTCACGGCCAGCGGCGGCCTGCTCGGCAGCACGCTCATCATCGACATCATCGCGCTGATGCACGAAGACTATGTGTACCACGCCTGGCACCAATTCCTCATCTACATCGCCTTCACCCTCGGCTCCTTTTTCATCAATGCCTTCTCCAGCCGGCTGCTGCCGCTCTTCACCAAGGCTGCCTTCCTCTGGTCCGTTGCCGGCTTTGTCATCATCAGCATCACCGTCCTCGCCTGTGCCTCGCCCAACTACCAGTCGGGCGAGTTTGTCTATGGCAAGTTCATCAACGAGGTCGGCTGGCCCGACGGCTTCTCCTGGCTGCTTGGCCTGCTGCAGGGCGCCTTTGCCCTCACCGGCTTCGACGGTGTCATCCACATGATCGAGGAGATCCCCAACCCGACGCGCGAGGGCCCCAAAATCATGCTCTACAGCATCGGCATCGGCATGTTTACCGGCTGGGTCTTCCTCAGCTGCATCCTCTTTGTCATCACTGACGTCGACGCGGTCAACAGCAACGCGGCCGGTCCGCTGCTGACGGCCATCTACCAGGCCACCAACAACAAGGCCGGCTCGATTTGCCTGCTGATGTTCCCGCTCATCTGCATGGTCTTCACCTCGGTCACGCTGATGACGACGAGCAGCCGGATGAGCTACGCCTTTGCCCGCGATCGCGGCCTGCCCTTCAGCAGCTTCTTCGCCCAGATCCACCCGCGGCTGCACGTGCCCGTCAATGCCATGCTCTGGACATCGGTCTGGGTCATCATCTTCGGCTGCGTCTTCCTCGGATCCACCAGCGCCTTCAACGCTATCGTATCGGCCAGCGTCGTCTGCCTCGGCATCACCTATGCCATCCCACCCACCATCCACTGTCTCCGTGGCCGCAACCTGCTGCCCGAATCTCGTCCCTTCAAGCTCAAGGGCGCGCTCGGCTGGACCCTCAACATGGTCGGCATCCTCTGGACCGTCCTGACCACTGTCCTCTTCTTCTTCCCGCCCGAGCACCCGACTACGGCCGACAACATGAACTACAGCATTGTCGCCTTTGGCATCATCCTGGTCATCGCTGCCGGCCAGTGGATCGTCGACGGCCACAAGAACTACACCGGCCCCGTTGCCGATGTCGACATGGCCACGTATGGCCAGGCCCACGACGAGCCGTCGGATGGGAGCTCTGCGGCAGCCGAGGAATCCAAGAAGGCCGAGTAGAGCCTGCGTGCGTTGTGTTTTCTCCGTGTATATCAGCGCGCATAGCAGAGCTTTCTGTACATAGTTAAATGAATTACATCATCAAATCCTCTCCCGATTGGGGTTTCCACCCCTCAGCTGCCCTTGCGGATCTCCGCCACCACAGCAGCAGTCACGTCAGCCGTCTTGGCTGTGCCGCCTAGATCGGGAGTCATGATGCCGGCCGCACAGACGTTCTCGACGCAGGCCATCAGCCGGTCCGCCGCAGCCGGCTCACCGAGCCACGTGAGCATCTCGGCCGCGGTCCAGAATGTGGCCACCGGATTGGCCACGCCGAGGCCGGTGATGTCAAAGGCAGACCCGTGAATGGGCTCAAACATCGACGGGTTCTCCCGGCTGGGATCGAGGTTGCTCGTCGGCGCAATGCCGATGGACCCGGCCAGAGCCGCCGCCAGGTCCGAAAGGATGTCGGCATGCAGGTTTGTGGCCACGATCGTGTCGATGCTCTGCGGTTGCAGTACCATCCGAACCGTCATGGCGTCCACAAGCATCTTGTCGATTGTGACATCGGGAAAGTCACGTGCCACAATGCTGGCCACCTCGTCCCACAGCACCATGCCGTTGCGCTGCGCATTGCTCTTGGTCACCACCGTCAGCAGCTTGCGTGATCGCGCCTGGGCTGTCGCAAAGGCGAATCGCATCAGCCGCTCGACCCCGTGTCGTGTGAAGATGGCCACCTCCGTCGCCACCTCCCACGGCTGCCCCCGATGCGACCGTCCGCCCTGGCCGGCGTACTCGCCCTCGCTGTTCTCCCGCACAATCACCCAGTCCAGGTCGCCCACTTGGCAGTTCCGCAGCGGTGACTGCGTCCCCCGAAGCACCCGTGTCGGTCGCACGTTGGCGTACTGTTGCAGCGGCTGGCAGATCGCCAGCCGGAGACCCCAGAGGGAAATGTGGTCCGGCACGTCTGGCGCGCCCACTGCGCCAAACAGTATCGCATCGTGCTTCTTCAGCCGCTCCAGCCCGCCTTCCGGGATGTACTGGCCCGTCTTCTTGTACGTCTGCGAGCTCCAGTCGTAGTCGGTGAAGACGAGTTCAAATGTCTGTGACACCTCGGCCAGCGCCTTCAGCGCCTCCACGCCAGCTGCTACCACCTCGGGGCCGATGCCGTCGGCGCCCATCGAGGCGATGCTGTAGCTTTTGCGGGCGGTCATGGACGTCATCGTTATGGTTGTAGGGAGCGAGGAGTCGCGGACCAGACGAGCACACGGGAGATGCGACGGCTCATAATCACCCGATGGCGGGTGGAATTGTCTGCGGCATTGCAATAAACCGTAAGCTCTAACCGGATCTAGCTGTAATAGCTGCAGCGGAAGCTGGATCATGCATGACTGGTTCTTGAGTTCTGTCTGGCAGACTTCCGGTGGTCAGGTGATCATAAGATACCATCAGAAGGTGGTCCGTGCGCTACCAGGGGCTTCTAGGCTCTTTCGCCGGTGTTCGAGATGCAAGACGGAAGGTCGTTTTAACTAAATCAATACAATCATGGAATAGTAAAGTGTAGCTGGAGAGTTATGACGCATGGAAGGAAAGATCAAATCTTACTTTGTTAATGTCCCTGCTCTTGCATCACTCTAGCGCAAGGGCACAATGTATTGTTGATCCCATTCTCGTTGGTAAGGTTGTTTGTCGTCTCATTCGTGTCCCCGAACCTTGACTGAACATGTGCTTCTTCTGACTAATCCTGCCTTTTAGGGAATCTCTGCTTCAATCTTAATACATGCTATAGGTTGAGTGCCGGTGCCACCCTTCCGGATTTTAAGTAGCTTCAAATATTCATTTGCTATTTTTCAGAAACGCTTTGGCCCAGTCGTAGCAGTATCTGTGCTGTGTTCTGATTAGATGCGCCAAGACTGATCAATGTTGAGCAGTTGCACAGTGTTAGCTTTGATAGCCAAGATTTTCTGGACGATCGTGCAGCGCTGCCAATTTTGGATGTCCTAAACAGGGCGTTCGGTTTTTCGTTTTCGACTCGTTTGTCCGAGGAGCACGGTCGTTGGAACAGTGTGGTCGTTTGCAATTGACAAGTCGCGGTGACATGTTGGAGGGGAGAGAAAAAGCTGCACAGTCGTTAGTTTTTGATTGTTTTCTGACAGGGCCATGCTTACCTTGAAGCTTCCAAACTTCCTCGAGGAAGAGTACTCACCCTCACACCTTCACTAATGCTTCACGTTGAAACTACCTGACTGGAGCAGGCGGTGACGATCATCACTCGTTCCACTTTTCTCCTCCTTGGCTTTCTCCTCGGCCTCACTCTTCCATTGCTGTCGAAATAAGCAAACGGGCAAGGTACATTTAGTATTGAAAAGTGGAAGAAGGAAGAGAACATTTTAGAAATTTTGAGTTTGCAAAAGACTGAAGACGGAATGTATAATTTGGCATTCAATAGGAAGGCAATACGCTTCTCAGTACAGGAGGAATATACTGCTCACCTTAAGCTATTGGCCATTCTGCACCTCGTCACTTCGTCTTACAAATCCTATTTCAGACGGCTCATACTTTCCAGGTAGCGCTTTATATCAATCAGGGCCCACTTCCTAAATGTGAAAACCCGTTGCCGATGCGGCTCTCCGTGCTGCTTATACAGGTGTTGAGACTTTTACCTAATCAACTTGGGTTTTCTTGTGGTTTGGATCAACGTCCGGACAGCAAGCGCCTGCTTCAGTAATATGTTGCTTCTAACTACCCATCTTCCGTTGGCGATCAGCGTAGGTACGGCCATGTCGGATCCACAGACGGTTACTGTGCAGCTGCCAGAAAATGGCTCTCTACTGCGCCTAGTGTATTCGAGAGCAGCTGGTTATACCATAGCAGCGACTCCTGGTCTTCTGTGGAAAAAGTGCTAGTGGTGGACGGATTGGGCGTTTCCCGCATATTTTTCCCAGCAGGTGGGACTTCCAGGTCCAGCCATTCGCCATTTATGGGGCTTAGGCAGGAAGCGTGCGAGGGCATGCGCAACGCAATAGCCTGTGAGATATGCCGACAGAAGAAGCGTAAAGTGAGATCCCCAGTATCTGATGATTGATGCACGTTATATCGGCAGACTAACTTGAACGTTTTCGTTATATTGCAACAGAGGACTGTACACCGCATGAAAAGATTCAAATCATTCGTGATGATGGGCTACGTTTGCTGACTGGCCACAGGCCCTTCTGTTTTCAATGCTCCTTCGAACCGGACAAATGCCAGTATCCCGAACAGGGCAAACGGTAATACCATTCTGCCCCGCCTAGCATTCGGAGCTAATAACTACCTAGGGGAATCACATTAGGCTATCTTGGTAGACTGGGAACTTGACTGACAGAGACCGAAGCTGCGTTATTTCATGTAATGCATAAATACGGGCCAAGCTCGATGTCTGGCAGCCAACCTTCCTCATTCCTTAGCTTTCAGATGCCGGCATTCAGGGACAACTCCGAGCGTATGGCAGAGTGGGATGCTTTGCCTCTATGCTCAAGCGAAGAACGGAGTAACTGGTTCCGGCACAAGGCTATCACAGACAACATGGACAGCGGGGAAATAGAGAGCACTGAAAATGGAACCAGAAGGACAAAGTGTGGTGCAGTCTCTGCACAATTGCCAAATTTGGGTGTGCCCGATGCGGAACATGTTGTACGATCTGCTTTAAAGTACAACACCATGCTTAACAGAACGTAGTAAGGCAAAGCATCTATCTAAGACTCAGCGTTGGTTTATTTCTAAGAATTGCTGTTTGCACACTGCTACTACTACACGTTAAACAGATTAGAACAAATGATATTCAACTGGATTTTTCGGGTACTTTACAGGCCTGTAAAGAAAGAGGAGAGGAAAAGGTGTTGTTACTACTAATATATCGTTTTTTTTTTATAATGTCTACGGAAACATTAAAATGATATTTCTGCTTGACTGTTCTTAGGACGACGAAGCATACAAATACTAGAGATAAACTGAGCTAATTCTAGTCCTCTTAGGGGGGTAGTCGTCGTCGTCATCGAATAGCCGGTGGAGGGTAGCCTAGCCAGTTTTTGACCAGGGACAATGTAGAGAGTGGCTAATAAGTCGGCGATAAGCTAGCTACACGCTGATAAGAGTAGGCAAACAATGCCAGAGCTATAGAGACTAGCAGAACGAGGTGATCGACTGCGGATAAAAAGGACGAAAAATGTGGACACAAAGAGGCTGCCCGTCTGAGATATATGATGCGAGATAAGGATATTGGCAACCGAAGTGGTTGAAGAAGAAGCATGTCCACTGTGAGGGGTGATATATTCATCAACAATAAGTAGGTACGAGGCAAAAATCGCTAGGTTCAAATAGGCACATGCTGTTATAAGCTTTGCATATGGGAAGTAAACCAGATCTAACAACGGCAAGACGCTTCTATGGTGTAAAAACAAACTGATCATTCAACTCTGCCTACCACACTGCGAGGCAAGGGGTCCCTGCTTTTGCAATATGTGGGAATGCTATGCAAAAGCCGGCATTGGATTTTTTTGGCCTGTGCATTGACGGTTGCCATCAGAGGTGTTGGTGATGGCCTAGGCCTTTAGGCTACTTAGCATCGTCAACGGCAATTCTACCTTGCCGTTAGACACAGCATGGCTGTGACCTCAAGCTATATAATGTCAGCAAATGTGGAGATCATAAGGCTCTGATCAACAGACCCATGACTAATATTGAGGACTGTGGTTCGGAAGATAGTCCGTGTTTGGCTGGCCATCTACCATTCCAGTCTCGAGGGCCTCGGCAATCTCAGCGTCATCATTTGGGATATTATAGCCGTGCTTGGCGACTTTGTCCTCTAACTGAAGTTGTGGGTGGGCCCCATTGATCTCAAACCCGTGTGCATCAACGTCGGTAAACCCCCAATCATATTCGCAGTTGAACAAGAAGTCTGTATTTGGGATCGCTGTGTGGTCTTCAGATGAGAAGAATGCATCTTGTAAAACGTCCTCTGCGCAAAATTGGTTGTGATCGCAGAGGGTTGTGGAATTTTTGGAATTCGCGTTTGTCCCATTATCTTTGGAGACACACGAGTACGAGTCGGTATCACGACCGCTGTGCTGACCGGGTACAGCTCCGTCAGTTGAAATTCCCCCTTCGTGTATGTTGGTATCTTGATCAGTCGGGGTTGTCTGGTTGTCAATGTGGTCGTGAACGGTATCTGCTGAAGCCTTGCCTCTCCCCTCTTCACGAGAGGGGAGGTTTGATTGTGCCCCAGTCGTGATATGCGGCAGTCGTCTCTGTTTTCTTCTATTTCTTGGTGTAATGATATGCCCGTTACGGCCCTTTCGAGGTCTCCCAACACGATTGGCTTTCTTCCCATGAGCATGCACGAGATGCCGCGATAGGCCGTCACTAGATCATCAGCAAAACAGAATGTGACAGGTTTTCGTTAGACCTCACCTTCTTGAGTATTCCTTATAACAAATGTCACAGGAAATGCTCATTGCGCCAGTTGCTGTCGTTTGAACATTTAGATTACTTTCTAAGCGGAGTCAAAGAAAGGAAGACAAAACTAACGCGTAACTGCAGGTTGGCCCTGTGACCCAGAAATTGTGGGATTCTGTTTGTTTTCCTGGAAATCGATAGTTGTGGAACTCGTTTCTGGCATTGCCGCCGTGGTAGAAAAGGCCGAGTGGAATAATGAATTTGCAGCGTTGTTGATTGCGGGGAGATCACGGTTTTTGAGGCATTGCGGAGGAGACCCTGACACGATCCAAATACAGAAATGCCCCGGACTCCCCTCACCCCACTTTCCATTTTTGGTATGGTCTTGTCACGAGGATCAGCATGTTCCCAAGATTAGTTTACGGAGAAGTGGGTGCGAAAGTTTTGGGCTACTTTTGCGAAGGAATTTCTCTCTGGGATTAATTACCGCAGATTTCATTCACCACCCACCCGCGAGCTCTAACGTAATGT
Organism: Grosmannia clavigera kw1407; assembly: GCF_000143105.1. Taxonomy (NCBI): domain Eukaryota; kingdom Fungi; phylum Ascomycota; class Sordariomycetes; order Ophiostomatales; family Ophiostomataceae; genus Leptographium; species Leptographium clavigerum. The sequence continues at coordinate 281,924 of NW_014040810.1, read as the reverse complement.
CAACGGCTCTCAGATCTCGATGCAAACTGTTATAGCTCGGATTGAAGTCCCTCTATGTATACTTTTATCTTTTTTCCCAATACGGAACATCGCCAGGTGCTCTCCAGCTCGTTATGCATAGCTCATCTTTGACATTGATTTTGTTTAGAACCATCGGCTAGGAAATCAAATCTAAGTAATTAGAAACCCCAGCACACGAAATTCTCCGCGTAATATCTCTCGCCCTGATTCAAATAAGTTTTCAGGGCCATAAAGTCCCTTACTGTGCTCTGTAGGCAATCTCTGCTACCTCAAGTTATCTCTGTTTCCGTTCCCGCGCAAGCTTTTACGGCAACATGCTGTACCTATGACGGACGCCTTGGACCTTAAGGAACCATCTCGTGTTCTTAAACGACCTCTTCGTAATATATCTATCAGACCCGTTTTTCCAAAATCCGCCCCTGTCGTATGAATATAACCCGTGAAGCTTCAAGATGGCGAACTCTCCACAGCAGTTAAGCATTCAGACGAGCCGCTAAGAATTTCTGGCACCTGGTTCGACCACCTTAAGAAGTTTAAATAGCGTCTTGTTCCCAAACGAGATGCCAAAATGTTTCTGCTATTAGTAATCAATCACATTCTCAAATATGTCCATCGCAATGCGGCTAGCCGCTGCTCAGTAAACACACACGACATAATCTCTCTAGACGACAACGGCATACTAACTTTCGTTGAACAGGCTTTGTTTTTCAGTCCGACTCTGGTCTACTCATAGCAGAGAACAAACGGATCACTACTAGGGAAACTACAGTGTTTGAACATCGCCGTGATCTTGCTAGCATGGCTGGGCAACTGTAACACTCTGGGGCTAATACATAAAGTCTAGTAAATGAGTTTAATAAAGACTTTAGATATATGTTTCATTTTGAATATTGTGGCCACACAGAAAAAGCTGAAAGTCCGGACAAAAAATGGAGATCTCCGATACGGGGAATCGAACCCCGAGCTGGTCGGTGAGAGCGACCGATGTTAGCCATTACACCATATCGGACGTGGAGGACGAATATTAATAAGTCATGATGCATACCGAATACTTAGCTCCACCGACGAGTCGGAGTTCGCGTGTTTTTTCTTCCGTGGTCTCTTACCTTCTATCATTTTGTTTTGGCTGTTGCCATCGATAATCAGTAATTTTGGTAGATGACAAAAAATGAATGTTCTAACCATACTCTGCACTATATCAGTACGATCAGCGCTGCTACAAAAGGGTATCTACCATTCTACAATCTGCGGCTTTTTATATGCCCCTAAAGAGAACCAGTCATGCGTGCCTAATGCAACGATCTTCGAAGAAACACGTTTCTCTCCCATCCGTCAATTTCATCAACCTGAACCTCCCGCACCAGCTCGTATCTGCCAATCTTGGGAAGAATCTTGGCCCAAATGACCCAGTAGACTCCACCGGCAAAGATGAGTCCGAAGCCAACAACACAGTGAATCCAATATGGCAGGTGCACATACACACTTTGCCCGTCGGTGGGTGGCACGAAGGGAGCGACAACAAGGTATATGTTACTAAGGAGGAAGAACAAGACGACCGGCCAAGTGGCACTGATCGGCGGGTTCCAGTTCCAAGCCGTGCGGTTGATGTACAGATACAACAAACCGGCAGCGACAAACGAATTAACGATGGCTAGTGGGTACGAGATAAGACTGCGGAGAAGCCCGTGTCAGCCTTGAATTATCCCAAATTTGCACGTAGGGCCTTGAGCTACTTACTTGAGAATAAAGTTGTAGGCATCGCCAGGAGGGGGTGCCAGCATGATGATGACTGACACAGCCCAGTGCTCAAAAAGGCCGGCCAGGGGCGCATTGAACGGGCGGTTGCTAGTCCAGAAGCGCGAAAAGGGTAGAACCCCTTCTCGGCCAAGTTCCTGCACCAGACGGCCTTGGGAGAAGATGACAGCAAGGACGTTTCCAAAAGCGGACAGAGCGACGAAGACGGACAAGGCTCGCTCAGCGGTGCCTCCAAAGACGTTGCGGAACATGGAAGCAGCGACAAGCTGGCCGGATGAGATGATGTCTTTCTTGGGCACCGCGGCAAAATAGGCGATATTGACAAACATGTATAGCACAGAAATAACGCATATGGCCAGAGGGGCAGCGATGCGCAGCGTGCGCACAGGGTCCTTGGTCTCGCTAAGGGCGTAATTAGCGTTGCTATAGCCGATGTAGCTCCAGATGACGTTGTAGAGCGCAGTGACGACGCCGTAGGCACTGCCGGTGGTGCCTTCGAAGGCGTGGCGGAAGTTGTGTGGCTTTTCGTCCTCGGGCACTTTCACGTGACCGGCAAGCGCGATCCAGCCGCCAATGACAATGATCACGATGACGACCAGCTTGATGCTGCCCAGCAGGTTTTGCAGTCGCAGCCCCCACTTGAGCGCCAGTCCGTGAATCAGGAACGCGCTGGTGATGCAGGCCAGGCCAATACCGCGCTGGTTCCAGCGTGTGACCTCGACCTGGGCTGCGTTGAGAATGTACTCGCCGAAGACGACCGAGTTGCCGCTGGCCCAGCCCAGCAGCACGACGTAGCCGGTGTACATGCCAGTCGTCAGAAATTTGGGTCGTCGGTACACGTATTCAAGGTAGTTTTTCTCTCCGCCGTTCTTTGGGATCGCCGTGCCGAATTCGAGATATACGGCCGTGCCCGCCATTGCGATCAACATGCCAGCCACCCAGATGAAGAGCGAGAGGCCCACGCTACCCGACAGCGATAGTATCGTGCCCGGTGTCGCAAAGATGCCGGTGCCGATGACGCGGTTCACAATTAGCATAATGGCCGACGGGATCCCGATCTGGCGCTTCGCCTCGCGTGCATGTTCGATGCGGCCTAGCAGGGACGGACAGCCGGTCAGTGAGGTCCTCTGCTACACATTTACTGTTTCTTCTCCATACCGATATCGCTGCTCTCGTTAGGGCCAACTTTATCCTGGTCGTAGTCCAGGCTTGAGGTCTTGGCCACGGGCGAGTCCCGGGACGCCCATGAAGAGAAGATTTTCGACATGGCAAATTTAGATATCAATGGAGCAATGTGAGCTCCTGAACTGCCAAAGTGTTCTAATGCGGCATCAGAGCACGCCAGAACACCGACGGAGAAGGCTTCTGGAAGGTTTTATATCGTGTCAGCTGCCAAGAGCCGCCCCGCTAACCGAGAGCTACATTACTGATGGTCGATTGCGCCATCGTTTGCTGTCGCAGCCAAGACCAAAAAAAATACTATTCTCTGACACACAGATTTAGCATCTCCTGCCCTATTGAGGAAGAAAGCATGTCGCAAGCCATGGCATGTATGGCATGGGACGCCACCGAAAGACGTAACTGGATACCCATTTGCCAGCTGTCGCGCCCTTTTCGAGCTGTGGCTTCTTTTGAGCATCCGACTCGGTGACGCCGCGTGGCGGCTTGGCTGGGTCCTCGGTCCTTTTCCTCCCCCCTTCAACTCTGTATTTTAGAGTAAGCCTTCGCCATTCTGTCGATAATAGTCGATAAGAACAAGGAGCGTTGCTGTTTGTCTATTCTTTAGGGCTGCGATACCCGTGAAAATCTAGGCACTGCATCCGCCTCATGCTTTAATGCTTAATTTCACCGGCCTAGCCACGGGATTCTGATTTGAGAAGTGCGCTTAAGGGTCACGCTACTCGGTGAATAAGCTATTAATTTAGCAGCGATCTTCTGCAGAAATTATGGTGAACTTTGATGCGATAATTGGCGGTATCTCGTCGTATTCCAAAACCTTGAGATCTAGCGGATTGTCTAGTCGTTCTACGTACGGAGTACACAATACATTTTTGAGGTGGAGGCCATATAACCGACCATCTGTCATAAACATGAAGAGCTGGGATATCGTTCAAGATATCCCACGTTGCAGAATGTGGGGTGAACGTACCACGCAAAGTCCTATGCCACCTTTTCACGTGCAAGTATGAACGCCGTCCCTGGTCAATTAGGGATGTATGTCCGTCACAATAGCCCTGTTCATCAGCTCTGCACAATTCTGCATGTGGCATACGCACGTCGAGCTTTTTTTTTGAGAGTGCATCTGGTATAATAGGGGTGCTTGTGTCGAAGTAACTTGTGAGCTTCCTTTGGGGGCTATCCAGGGTGCTATTTTCTTGACTACTCGAGGCATTTGTGTTCTTCGCATAATCATACCGCAGTGATAGCAATGACTGTTTTTGATACGAGTCATGCTTCTACAAAAGCGTCGAAGCGACAGTATGGCAGTAAGCTGCGCTAAGCGGTTCACAATCAAAACACACTGGATATCTACCTGTCCTAATCAACAGCCGATTTTTACCTGTCATCTGCCAACGTAACACTGGCTTGTCCTCGGCAGACGTCTTTGACACATTTTATATCCAGCACCACGATCTACTCATCGAGGACGTTGGTCGATGGTTCAGCGATGGTACAGCATCAGTAAGGTTCCCCTCTGCACAAGATAGACAATAACACAAATGTGGTAGTAACAACAAAGCCGTGCAGAATAATTTCGATTTTCGTCGGTGTACGAGATTTTCTCTTCCTTGCACTAAAGACCGACACATGACAGTACTACAAAAAGTGAAATATCGAACATGTAATTGAAGTAAAACGAACTAAATTATAAAAAGCAATATATGGCAAAATGTCAGAACGTCCTGTCAAATAGTATGCACCCCTTTCCAACTGCAGTGCAGTAATGATTGGATGCACACAGGGCTTGGAATTTTTGCAAGCGCTGCAAATCAAATGGGTATAGAGTGACTGCACGACACTTCTAGTGTCTGTGCAACGTCGATGTGTTCTGAGACCAAAAAGGGCGATTAATCTTTCCCTGAACATGACCCTCCTCTGACAATTCCCCAGTACATAAGCAGACCCATACTGACGACTATGGTCAAAACTGACGATGTTAGTGAGGTGTGCCAACTAGAGCCACAGGCAAACGAGACAGCACATACCGACAGCAAATGCTTCGAGCGCTTCGTGACTGACACTTCGCCGAACCAGTATGTGATTGAGCTCGGCCAGCCTGCGGCTCAGATCGTGGGACTCGATAACGGGAATGGCAGGCATGTTTGCGAAATCGGTCGTAAGTAGATGTCGAAGATAAAGTAAAGAGGGTCGGACCAGCGACGGTTTAGCACAGTCTTCACCGGGAAGATAATTTGTGTACTTTGAGGGAGAGTGATACAAAGATGAGAAGACAGAGGAGGCAAGCCCGTAGCCAAGAAAGTTTGTAGAAATAAAAGGAATTGACGGCGAAATTGTACCTCTCGTTCAGCAATGGGAAGTGGGCGCCAAGCCGTAAAAAGCTTCACCCGGAGGCCCATGCCACCATCTCTACCCCTTTGCAAAAGAGCCCCCCCTGCAATGGGCGAGTAGACGCCCAGGACAGTGAAGCTCAGACCTGTATGAAAGGTGCCCTCTGTAGTCTCGGGGTGATGCCGTTTCCGACAAGCTGCACTCGCCCCGCTAATGGTCCGATACCCCGTCGCATCGAAACCCCTGTTGCGAATTCTTACCGAAAATAGCGTTAAATCGAACGACTTTCTTTTACTCGTGCCTGATTATGTCTAATTACTCTTTAAAACGGCCGTTGCCCCTTTCTTGGCACCCACCCAGTAACATGGGATCGCGCGTCGCAGTCCACCAAATGGTCAGGACATATTACATGAGTACGGCAGTAGCGGCGGTTATGCACGTTGTCACTGATGCTCGCAGGCCCCTGATCGATATTTTAGCCACAGATAAAGCCCTACGGGTGCAGCCACAGAACGCCTTTCGACTTACGGCGTGCGAGTGGTTTCGAAAGCGACTTACGTCGTACGGAGTAGGCTGCAGAACCGGGGTGGACCCAAAAACAGGTAACGGTTGTCTTAGACTTTTCTTGGGAAAAAAATAGCTGTGCTCGTTTTGCTAAAAGAAAGCTACTACGGAGTATGTAGGCAGTATGACAGCAGAACCCCACTTCTCCTTCTCCCTACCCAATAAAGCTGTATCCTTCCCATCACGCCTTGATTCTTTGCTACCAACATGACAGTATGTGCAGTTTCCTCGTTGCGGCTTGGCCTGGTTGCAGATACATGTCGCTTGCACTCTCACGCCAAAGCGCAGAATACAAACACCGCTTTGTTCCGGGCAAACATCGCCACTTTTCTATGAGGACGAATCCCAACCTCTTAAGAAGCTCAGTATATTTGGCCCCAAATCGTCCAACACATACCCGCCCTCCAGCAAAATGACGCTCGAGACATTACGCAGCCCCTCAGCCTGCCGTATGGCCGATGCAATTTCCTCATAGTGCTCGGTGTGCAGGTCAAACGACCCAAGCGGATCTAAATGGAACGTGTCGAAGCCAAGGCTGACAATCAGATATTCTGGCGCATATGTCTCTAACCTCTCGATCGCGACTTTGAGCGTGTCGAGATATGTCGTGATGGAGGAGCACACCGGAAGCGGCAGGTTGACATTGAAGCCGGTACCACTCCCTTCGCCAATCTCAGACGTACTACCACTGTAGTACGGATACTCGCCATCGCCGTGTAGCGACACGTACAGCACCGACACGTCGCCATAGAAGTAGTCCTGTGTGCCATTTCCATGATGGAAGTCCAGATCAAGTATGGCCATGTCGCTCTTCACCCCAAAGTGGCGCAGCGCATGCACAGCAACGACGGCGTTGTTGATATAGCAGTATCCCCCAGCCAGACGAGTGGTGCAGTGGTGGCCGGGCGGTCGGCAGAGTGCCAACACGTTTTTGCAGGTGCCATTAGTTTGGCCTTCTACGCGCTTTTCGTCCCCCTTGCTGGAAACAACACTGCGCGCGGCCTCCACAGCAAGGTTGGCACTAGCACAGGCGGACAGCCAAGTGTCTTTACAAACTCCCGCACTGAGGTCGAAAGAGAAATAGCCGGGTCGTGCAAAGCTGTCTTGTGGCACTGAAAGGTTTCCTCCCTTGCCAATGAGTCCTGAAACTGGGAAGCACTCAGGTATGACACTTTCGTCTTCTTTGATGTTGCCAAGAACTACCCACTCTTTGTGAATTGTGCGTAGATGGGTGAGATAGGCTGCGTCATGACTGTCCGAGATCATTTTGGACAGCAGAGAGTCTGTGATGATTCCATCGTCAGCGATCTGCTGGGCTGCGTCAAAAGTGAGAACTTTGTGCTGTCCGTTCTCTTTGACGGCTTGGAGAATATTGGCGATTCTCTCCGGACATTCTAGGGCGTTAATGAATTTAGCACCGAGTATCTCCACAGTTTTGTGTCTCAAAGTGGCTTCGTCGTGCAGAACCAGCATGTTTGAAGCCGAACGACTCCTGCTAGGGTCACGTTCTGGTCGATTGAGGATACGAACTGGTGCTGGGCCTAGCCACGGCTCTGAGTAAGCCAGATGCGACAGAAGCACCTTTGAGTTATTATTTACCTGCTAAGAAAAAAAAATGGGCAGAGGTGGCCTTTTACCGCTTTGTTCAGGCCGTTGGTGAGCGACGTTTGAGCATCCCGCCCTCTTCAACTTGAGTGAGGGGCTGATATGTAAGGGCCCACTTTACTTTTCACGATCGTCAGATGTTTGCCTGAATAAGGATGCTGACTTTTATTTGCTGTTGCTGAGCTTGGTACGACTGATTATGAGAACGTACGTACTCATTGAAAGCACAAATCTTGTGATACAATGTTGTGCTTAAGAATACTGAATCGGCCAAGGATCTCAAATAAAATAGCCGTCATCCTCAATCAAGATTAGACACGTGATTATGAGCAAGCTGTCTCACTGGTTTGAGGCTGACTCCGCTTCTGCCGAAAGCACTCCAGTTTTCGAAAACAAACGAGCACCACAACGAGCTTTTGGGCTTAAACTCCCGCTTTGCGTCTTTTACAGATGGCATGGAAATGTGTTTTTCATCAACCGCAGGAATCGTGCAATTTATAGTCTGCCTGGCTCTGATGCTGGGCTCCCTTTTCATCGCGGCTTTACTGAAAGAAAGCTTATCCATAGCGGTTTGCCTACACTAAAAAACCCAGTACCTGGGAGACTGCTGGCTCTTCAAAAAATATACAGTCGATACTTGCAAAGCTCTGGTGGAGTCCCCTCGGGCAAATCTGCCCATCGAAAGAAGGGAAACCGACCTTATATGGACTGACACCACGTATGCAGCTTAGCAGAATCTACCACGAGCCATTCAAAGAAATATAAAATTTACAACCTAACTTAGTTCAAAGCATACTTCATATTCTCGAAAGCAATGCCTAAAAGTGGTTCGAAAGCGAAAACCACTTGGTTGCATGAACCTATTACCGATCCCAGATGCCCCATCTGCGCGATGGCGACGAAGACGACCGGCAATACCAATCAAGTCAAGAGAGACGGACGAACGCTCCAGTTACCATAAGTAATAGGCAGTCTCAGCTGTTCCGATTCACGATTATTGCGTCACGCGCTCAAAATTATACGATAGAATCGCAAACCCCTTGCAATGCAAGGCTTCGACTTCTACAATGATAGCCGATTTAATACAAAATTGTCCTCTGGAGGGAATTGTACTTGTATATTCAATTATTCCTAGATACATACAGAGACTGGAAACGAGATTACAAGACACGTTGTCCGAAATCGTCGAAACCTGGTAACAAGGAACGAATCTGGACTTTCTAAATTCAGTTGACACGCCGGTCGTCCATGCTATGAAATTTAGGAAGGTTTTGCTCCCGGTCGAAATAATCGAAATAGTATCTAAGCAACCTAATAAAAGGAAATGGCAGATGCCTGCCATAACTGTCTTCAATTAATTAAAGTCACACATCCGATCTTATAAGGAGGTGAAACCAATGCATCGATGCGCCGTTGCATAGCTCTGGCTTCAATAAAATCAGCTAAGATTCGTCAACGACTATATATTGGATTGTCATACCACCTGCACCATGTGCAAAAGTAGTGACCCCATACCTTCCATCATGGTAGGCAGGGTTATATGAGACTAATTCTGATTTCAATACCATAATCAAAGAAGTATTGTGTACTAACGTCCGAACAAGGCCTGCCTGCTATTTCTTACCCCAGAAATACAAACACTACGGCCATACTGTTGAGTCACATGCTTTTTTCTGTGGCCATGTATAGAATGTATCAAACAAAATGGAAAGCAGTCTTGGGGGGGGGTTTCTTTTGGCTGACGTGAGTCCTCTAATATATAGAAAGATATAAAAACGCTTGCACGCTTGCAGAAAAGACGAATAAAGCAAAATGGATATGTGAAGAAAGAAAGCAACTACATGTACTCGGTCGTTACCCTCCCCACCTAATTCCAAGTCATCCAAAGCACATGTATACCAAACAAACGCACAAAATCATGTAAAGAAAGTCATCAAACCATGCTGTTGTCCGAAGACAAGACTGATAGTCATCAATTAACGCCATTGTGGTCTGTTGACTTGATCGTGTCTGAGCGAGCTAGGTGAGAGCTTGCGGCATTGTTGTCAACAAGCCGTGCTTGGTCGTTGTACTCGGAGCCATACTCGACAGCATACGATTTCGAATACGTGATCCCATGTATGTCTTCTGAGGCGCTCGACTTATTCGCACTGTTAGACTTATTGGGAATAGTGCCAGACCCCGAACGATCGTTGATGGTATCCGTTGTGAGGGTATTTTGATCTTTGTTGTGTGACCGCCCAGTAGAGACCAAGGCGATACTGCCGATCACTCGGCTGTGGCCTCTTTCAACGTTTGGACCGACGTAGTTGTGGCCGTATTCTGGGTAGTTCGCATAGGTGCGCGCAGATGAGCCGCCAAATACAGATGGTGAGATACGAGCTAGAATGAGGCGGAGCGACGGCATGCATGTGCAGATAATTCCGACGCAAACTTCGATAGTCGACCAGTTGGAAACTTCTGAATTCTCCCATGTAGGGTTACTGGACTTTGAAAAGCTGACTAGGGAGCGCAGGCGCAAGATGCTGACAACGGTGACACTGCATATCTGTCAGTAGGAGTAGTCTTTTAACAACGGAGCGCCACAAAAGGTACGGCATACAAAGTCCCCACGCAAAACATCATGGCAACGCCAACTTTCTTGGTCAGGCCCAGCTTGATATGCCGAAGCTGCGAGAGGGGGATGGCCAGCATCCAGAAATCCACGATGATACTGAAGGCAGCATGTGCCCACGCTATCGCATTACCGTTGATACAGTGGCCCTTGTGCTCGCCGTCCCAAGCGGTCCAATAATAGGAGATTGGCCGGCACTGAAACATAGAAAGGAAAATGAAGCTGACGCTGACGCCAACAACAAAGGCCACTGTCGACCAGAGAATCCGACGAACATTCCTGTCCGGAAATATGCGTAGATAAAAGAGGAGCAACGAAACTTTCAGCATCATCAAACTGATAAAATATTGCATCTCGAGAGCGTAAAGGAACCTGCCAAACTTGTAGATCTTGTGCACTGGCAAGGTCCAGATGTCACGGCCGAGTCCGTTGGCGATTGTGCCATGTATCACGAGGACGATCTGTGGGATGGCGACAATTGAAGTGGCCATAATGCACCAGTCGTCCGGCTCAAGTCTGGTATGGAGGATGAAGGCTCTGTATCCGCAGCGAAGCGCGACAAAAATGCCACTGAGGACGCTGAGAGCGATAGCGGTAGCCTTCAACGACTGCTGCCTCCTCCGAATTGGAGCATCGCAATTGATCGAAGTCACATTTGTTGTCGCTAGATGCGATGTCAGCAAAATTACACTGTGAAATGGAGAGGCACAACAAATACACGTACTTAGCAACTCAATATTGGTGCAGTTGGCAAGAAGGCAGACGGTGACAAGGGATGTCAGTTCCGTGTTGGTGCAGAGGCAAGTGTTGTTGGTAAGAGTGCAGGGTGTCTGGGGCATGGCTTGTAGTAGACAACTGAGCTGTTGTGCACACTTGCAGTTAGCAAACGGGAGCTCGCACTTCACACCGGACATCAAGCTGAACCGGGGAAGGCATACGGCACAGCTCGACAGCTGGGGTGTCTCAGCCTGAGAAAAGCGCGGGAACACCACGCAGAGCAGCAGAAGCACATGGCTGAAGAGGCCTCTCATGTTGCAGCCAATAAAGGGGTGAGGGGGGGTTCTAAGATCACTGGTGCGGATTATTCAACGGGAGCCGAAGGATTGCTCATGCCGAAGTAGTGCTCGCGTTGGCAGCAGCAAGGAACATCAACCGGTTGTTGGAATGTCTAACGTGAAAAGAACCGGTCAATCGTCAGCTAAGAAAGAAAGACAAGTTAACAAGAGAGCCCACCACGATGCTCCGGAATGATAAAGGAAATGCGAACCAACTGACCAGGAAGAAGAAGCACCGGAAGACGGGCGTGGTCCTGTACTCCGTATGTCTATGCGCATTGGTCGCATTGGCCAGTTGAAACGCTAATGTTCGGATCTGGATTGTACAGTCGTGTACGGAGTACTATGTAGTAGTGCACGCAGGCCACTGTGGAATGGGTCCGCTGTCAGGCAACAAAGTGGTCACCAGCTCAGCCGCACCGGTCGCTTTCCCTGATACAGCTAGCGATGAAACCCTGACTGGATCTGTCAACATTCGTGCTGCTGATTGTACGGAGTAGGGAGGGAGCATTGGCACTCCGTACAAGATATTTACATTGAGTCTGGTTGAGCGTTTGAGCTCTACATAGTAAGATACGAGCGGCCATCTCAATCTCGTAATATGGCCAATCACATCCCGTGAAAAGTTGCCGCGCCTTCAGGTAGCAGTTTGTCCCGTGTGTACGGAGTAGACCCTGACGTTTGTGATAATGACGGGCGGGGTTTGCCACCCGCATCCTACCCAGAAAGCTTGATCTGCTTGGCACACCGCATCTGTACACCGTACAAGTAAGATACATACACAAAGGGGAACCAGCAGGGGCAGAATTGTGATGCGATAAGATCTGACAGGTCCCGGATCATGGTCCATGTACGGAGTAGAAAAACAGGAAATGCTAAATCTTCCGGGAGTTGACCCCACAAAAGCCCAACGGCAAGCGTCGTTTCACTCACTTGTCTCTCAATGATCTCTTTTACAAAGCGAGTGCCGAGTACGGAGTACATATGGTGTGATTGATGCAACCCCGGCCAGATGCTACACGTAGCTTCGCAAGCGCTTAAAAACTGCGACGAGGGGCTTACCCAATAGGCACACTACGAGACTAGTTTTACGCTACGCCTTTCGTAGTTCAGGGGCACGCTGCTTCTTTTGTTTTCGTATGGAGTACGAGGAGTGTATTGTTTTCTTTTTTTCGGCCAACCGTCCCAAAAACCAGCAAAATAAGACACATAATAATAGAGAATAGCCACAAGGGAGCAACAAACAAGACGCCTCGGCCCTTTTCCCCCCCCCCCCCTTTAGTCGATTTACTGCATGCAAGGTTACCGCCACGCTGTTTCCACCTGTTGCGAACCCTTTGCCCCCGCGCGATCTTCGGCTTACGACGTACTGGGGCATAAGTCGCTCTATTTTATCGCCGTGCGGTGGCGGCGATCGCATTGGGCATGTCTTGCTATGTTAGATACCTTAGGACAGTCGACGTGCGATAGGCGGCGCAGCTGTCCCGACCCACTTCCCCTACCATGGTTCTTTCTTTTCTCCTTCTTCTTCTTCCGTCTTGGCTTCTGCTCATCTAACCTGCAGGCTTACTTCCCCCAGTTTTGGTATCTTCGGCTCCGGAGATATTCCAATATTTTTCATTATATGTACAGAGTACTACATCATGTTATGTACGACGTTACATCTTCTCTTTTTTTTTCTCTTTTCTTGCAAAAGCAAGCTCAGCATGCTATGTATGTTCACAATGAACCTCATGTATCTTGACTTATATGTACTATGGGCCAGATAAAGCGGATGGTCAGACCATCCACTATTCATTCATATTATACGAGGGATATTTAGACTCGGAAAAGGCGCTGAAGAATGGCTAAGCTATACATTTTCTTTGACCGTAAATTGCAAATTACAGAGCAGACAGTCTTGCGTCCTCCTTCCATTTCTTTTTCTTTTTCTTTCTAGCTTGCATTTCAGCCTAGTCATCGGAGCCATGATAGTAGCTTCTTACGGCTAAAATTGTCTACGAAGCTGTTACCCCTGAAACGATCTAGGCAAAAAAGAGTTCCTCGTATTCTACCAGCACGGAACTGTAGCGGCCAAAACGGCATTGTCTGTGCACTGTAGTGCGACGTTGGCTGCCTATAATTTTCTGCAATGGGCAGTCATTCGCGTATTTTCGGGGCTACCGTCTTCTCATTCGCCCACTCTGTTGGGCGGCTACCTCAACGCAGTTACTGCAAGCGCTACGAACTGAAATGTAAGATAGCTCGTGCAATTGATAAGTCGATGTCCGAGTTACGTACATTAGTGTATTACGATGGTTCCCATTCACATAAGTCGCAGATGCAATCTGATCGCATACAAGTGGAATATGTCGTCAATCGGTCACAACAAATGGCGATGATATATACCGTAAAACACACGTGGATAATCAGAACAACGGCTCAATTGACAAGTGGAACAAGGACAATGCAGTGAGATACTGTGGAAAGGTGCATGTATATTCATGCACTAGAAGCTTCTGCACACTGACCCACAGGGTCACGTGCAACAGATATGACGATCACTTGGTTGGTTGCCCCGCCTTTCTCCACTAGTATTGCAGATGACTCGGCTGAAATGATTACGGAGTACAGGCCGAACAGCCCTTCAATGTGCCCGGTCATGTGGAGGTTTAGTGAGTCGTAATGTCGTACTTGTGCTAATCTGGGGAAATGCACAGAGAAAGACACAACGGTTATCTGCTTATCGCCCTTACGTTTGTTAGACATGAATATCTAGACAATGTACATGATACAGCCACGCCACGACGGTATTGTGGAAATTCACGACTATCGAGGCGCAAGATAAATTCTTTTTTCGAAGAGCCAACACTGCAGACATACGTTAAGTCCCTGCTGGCGCGCATTGAGGAGCGCAATCCGGTTGTGAAGGCATGGGCGTACTCCGTACATCGACGCCGAAAACGACCGGTTGGATACCGGAGACTCGTCTAGATCTTAGATCTCACCGGAAGAGCGAAGCTTTCTGCACGGCTCAATCGTCGGTGTGAAGGATGTCAGTCTCGTATAGGACTTCATGGGCGGGCCTGAAAAGAGGAACGGGTATATCGCTGACGAGCCGAAAAGATACGCCAACGGCTTACAAGTCTGCCATCTTCAAATCGCCCCCATCCATTATATCGATACTCCCAACCTAACAATTCGCGCATCCGGAGCCCTACTTCACTGAACGACACAAAGCAGAGTTTGCTTACTTCATGGACTGTCCCTCAAGTCGCAAACCAATGAGATTCGCACACCTGGGGGCTCCTATTCTGGATAGCTTTCGGGTGAGACTAAGAGTACCCACCCATCTGTACCTACTGACGATGTGCTTATAAGTTCAACTGGCAGCCAACATTGGCTGCAATGTCACGCGAAGGCATTTCGATGTCGTCTGTCACGCTGGACACTTTCGACTTCTTCTTGCGCTGTGTCGCCGATCTGTAAAAGGTAACCGCCGACGCGTTCAGACTCACTAATGGCACTCCGCTGTCACCTTCATCTTTCTCTCTAGAGAGTGCGAGGATCAATTCTGCAAGGACCCGTCTGGCCAAAGGCAAAACTGGCCCTTGAAGATGCTTGGGCCATGACGAAGCAGGTGTTGCAGCAGCAAGTTGCCACAATCGAAGATTTGTCTCTGCTGGATTTTCTTTTCCAGTGTCCCACGGTAGCACCGCAGGGCGACACGTAGCGGAGGCTGCACCTCGTTCCTCAGTCGTTAGATACCTCTGTCTGGAGTGACCGAGTTAGCTGCTAATATCCCACTTCAGATTATGTTCAGGTAAGGGATAAGCTTGGCCCTGCTTTTGTTGCCGTTGTGGCGGACGCGAAGTACGCAAAGATCTAGCAGAGGCGTATGATGGTTGTGCCCAACTTCGTCCTATGTTTGGCACCATCACGTCAGTGTACAATGCATTAGTCACTACATCGGCACCCGATAATGCCTGGAAGGATTTAGAAATTCGTTAGCTACGGAGAAATACTTTTCAGGGTCATAGAGCCTGTTGGCCACTTTCAAAGGAATCTCTGGAAGGGAGTCACCCGTTTGTGTTTGACTTGTTGTTCAATTGTTCTTGCATCATGGCAAGCATTTTGGTGTGGACCTACGAGTTTCAAAAGAACACGTATTTGTCCTGCCTAGCCAGTCTAATGCGAACAAACGAACGATCATCATATAGTCATCAGCAGTAGTGGTATAAGTTATCATACGTAATAGTTGTTTCCAGCCATCTTCGTTACCGGCAGGGCCTTCCCGTAGCATCTACGTGGTTTTTCTCGTTTCTCCGGGCTTTACTTTGAAGAAAAGTAAGGGCTGAAACAGATTAAATCGCGACGACGCCAGAAATATAATATCGTTTATTACTTCTCTGTACAAAATTACTGGCATATGAAATTAATCTTAATAAAAGTAACTGATTTAATCCTGTTTGTACAGCTAAAGTGTGATCTCTAGTCGAGTACTACTTATACCGCACAAATTTATGATATCTATATACATTTACAAGAAATGGGCTTGTGGTTTAGTGGTATAATACTCCCTTAGCATGGGAGTGGTCCAGGGTTCGATTCCCTGCAAGTCCAGTTTTTTTTTCGGCTGCTTGCCCCTAATAGCACAGTACACTTTGCACACACTTTCTGCATGACACACTTGCATGATGATTTATAGAGTCAATATGCAACACCCTTGGCATGAGTGAGCGTATTGGCTGAGAGTAACGTACGACGTAGATTACAAACGTGTACTAATAAATCGCCTCGCCGTACAAGCACTCCATACGGAATAGAATTGAACTATCACTTCGTATGAGCTGAAAGATATAAGATACGAGCAGACCGCTGAAGCAACCGGTCAATAAATCTGCACACACACGACCGGTCAACGGACCGGTCTACAAACCGGTCAACTACTCGTGCCCCGCCCCACCCAGGGCGCGCGTTGAAAAACGCGCACCACCATAGGTGGTGCTAGCCAGCCAAATAGTCACACCAGCCAAATGAGCACTATTTCTGTATTATCACCACCTCCTACTTTAACCTCGCTTTGAGCGGCGCATGCGCTTCCCAGCCTCCCGAATTTCATATACGCCTAATCTCCCTTCGATTCTCATCTCCCTAGCCCTTTTCGCGGCAGCCATAGACCACTTCTTCATTGCGTTGTAGTACCTTTTCTCCGCAGTCTTAATCGCCCGCTGCTCTCTAGCCTCTCTCTCTTCATCCTTTTGAACAACCATCTCCCGGGCAGTATTCACGTCAAGGGTCCCTCCTGACTGTAGGCTTGTATTTGCTCTTGATCGTGCTTTTCTTCTTGCTAATTCAGCAAGCTTGGTGCGGCCTAGGTCTTTCTTTGTTTAAATTAATTCGGCAGCAACGGTAATCAAGCCTTTAATTAATTGGCGAAGCTTATTATAGGTCTCTTGGTCCAATTCGGTACTATCCTCCATCCAGTCTTCTAGCTTGTTAGCTACCTTATTGATTTGGCGTAAGGTAGTAGGTGTACTAGGTAGTGATGACAATAATACAGGTAGTGTTGGTAGACGCTGTTGCTTTTGCTAATAGCCTTGTTGTATTTCAAGCTAATTAAGCACTAGTTTAGGGTTGTATAGTACAATACTAGTCTTTTTAAATGCACTGGTGATTATAAGCGGCTTAAACGCTTGCCGGCGAACGTCTCCTATAATCAAAAGAAAGTCAAGCTTGCCAAAGTCTATTAGTCCGTTACGAGCTATAATATTAAGAGCTTTAGCGTGATAGTGCTTTAACGGCTGAAAAACTACAACGTTGAGAGGTTAAAGCAAATAGGTTAGATGCAGAGGAAGACCAAAAGGAATTATACTATTCTTGTTATAGTATTTAATAAACTGGCGCGTGTGGTAGCTGCCGTGCCCATTAAGTATCAGCAGTCTTTTCGAGCCCATTGTTCGTCTTTTTGTATTTTCGTCAAAGTGCTATAGCCACCGAAGGCTAATCTCGTCGTTGGTATAGCCTGATTCATTCAAAGAGATTAAAGTATTACCGTGTAGCTTTGGGAGAGTATACCAACGGCTTATATAACGTTTGCCAGCTAAGATTAGAAAAGCAGGAAGCCACTGGCCACCAGCCGAAATAGCTTTAATTGCAGTAGCAGATTCTCTGTTCTCTGCCATGCCCAAGTACTGCGCCCTTCGCTGCTTTGTAACTACCAGCTGGTTCTTCCCCTTCCCAATTCGAAACCTAGTTTCGTCCATGTTCCATAGGTCGTATGGGTCGATACCTTCGTCTGCTAGGACCTTTTGCAGCTTTTCGAAGTACTCTTTTACTTTGGGTATGCTTTCTTCTGTCTGACGGTTTAGTTTAAGGGTTTGTTGGCGCATTACGGCGTACTTGTGGCGCTGAATAAAGCGAGAGGTCTAGTGAAGACCAACCGGCTCGTAATCCGAATCACTAAGCCGCTTACATAAAATCGTATTCGCTGCCTCCGTAATAAACTCCCGCCGCACCGCAAGGTTTACCATCTCTAGCCTGTCGATATACCTGCATAAAGCAGCCTCTTCTGGCTGCGAGAGGCGCATATTGGTGGCAGGGCGTCCTCTGTAGCCAGAACCGCCATTAAGGCGCCTGGTAAGCTGCATGCGCGGTACGTCGAATTGACGCGCAACGGCTTGAACTGGCGACTTCGGATTTGCTTCCTTAAAATGAATAGCCGCAGCCAATCGATCTTCAATTTCGTCTTGGTCCATAGCTATTTTTTTTGGCTTTTCAGCGATTTTTTGAAGTTAAATCGCGTTGAATTGTGCTCATTTGGCTGGTGTGACTATTTGGCTGGCTAGCACCACCTATGGTGGTGCGCGTTTTTCAACGCGCGCCCTGGGTGGGGCGGGGCACGAGTATTTGGACATAACTGCGATTCGATAACGCTTTAAAGTGCGGAGGACATCCTCGTTAGTCGCGTGGAATGCGGAGTACCTCCTTCCCCCAGCTTTTCCCCTTGCTAATGGGGCCGATTACAAGTACGAGTACGGAGTACACCCTGCGTTGTCGTATTCCGTATTCTGTAGGCGGCAAACAGATAGTCACAGTGGTTCCCGTATCGAGTACACTTATTCCTTGCATTCACCCTACGTGGGCAGACTACGCTACTCGTATCCCTACTTTGTCAATCCTAGAGCTCTAAGTATTATGTAGCTAGCTTTATGTGAGTGCAGAGGGCGGCGTCTGAAATGCCTCCAAGTCATTTGTAAGAGTACATCTTCTACACGTACATAGTATTGCGAGAGACGGTGCAAGGCCAACTTGTCCATATCTGTACTTTATATTTGGGCACCCTGTACCCATGCTTGAACTGATGCAAGTGCTGTAAAAATCCTTCGCCAAAACAACAGGCGCATCTGCGCCTATTGTCGTGTTTCTCTCGCACACTTGCGTAAATCCGGTGATTTCTCAGACATGCTCACAAAGAGTACTCTGTACTCGTACGCACATGCGCGGAACTGCAACCATTTCAAATGCCGCGTTTTGGCACTACTCCGTAAAGAAGATAGGGACAACATAAAAAGCATCGGGTGTTAGGTTCTAATCCAGCCCTTGATATCAGAGCTGCCTGTCTTGACCAATAAAATTTGCTTGATAAGGAATGCAGAAAAAGTATTACTGCTACGGAGTATAATGGTGCAATTTACACAAAAGAACATGTCCTCCACTATTCTCTAATGCTGTACGAAGTAAAAATGTCATTAATATCACGCAACGTAAGAAAGAAGTGTTAGAGCAAACGTCAGGCACGAGGTGCAAAAAAAGGATATTATTTTTCGTGATCCATTGCATGTTGGTCATTTTGAGCATCAAAAACTGGACTTGCAGGGAATCGAACCCTGGACCACTCCCATGCTAAGGGAGTATTATACCACTAAACCACAAGCCCGTTTTTTGCTTCTTGTCTGTCGCCCAGTTCGTATCAAGTCGTCCACGAAAGGTTGCTTCTAAGCCCAGTCCCCTTGGAAGGGGAAGGGGGGTTGAGGGTTTGATTATAAGTGTGAGGTCACTTGTCCCTTCTGTGCCTTATGACACTTGATCTTTTATTCATTACCTATCGTAATGCTTACCACGACTGGTTTAGGCAAAGAAAGATATAGTATATAGCGGTACGTTCTAACTACATATTGGCCTTACTAACTATTGACCTGTTATATCTTACGGTTGCACATAGTCAGCTCGCAACTAGCAGTAACGGGGATTGTTTTAGTAGAAGTAGATGAAAAGGCTACAATAAAAGAGGAGATAAAGGTTAAAGAAACATGCATCGCTAAGAACTGCGAACCGAATGACGAGATATGAATGAAATACTGGAGCAGGAAAAGGGGGGTGCTGTACGCCAAATGAAATAGGAGAGAACAGAAAGGGTCAATTTGTCTTAACGAGAAGATGAGCTGCTCCTTTCAGAATAGTACCCAATCTCTAATCCGGCCGGTACTATTGCTTTCAAAATTCTGGCATTTTCGCACTTGTAGCAAAGAAAGAAAACACAAGATACACAAAAAAAATAAAGAGGCTAACTAGCAAACAAATCGCGAATCGTACTTACTATGCTCTAGATAGAGACTGGTGGTTTGCGATTACAGCAGAGTTGAGACAAAGAAGGACATATGGTGGTGGTAGACGAAAACGCAAGTATATTAGCTAATAATGCAAAAAGGCATGTGCTCTACTTTATGGCCGAGTACAGCACTACGCAGAGTAGATGATAATTTGTACAATGAAAGCATGTGGTGATAGTTTAGCTGGGATACCTAATGCGATTCCTAGTGTGGCTTAACTTGAGCAACTATTGGGCCGTATTTTACTAAATTAAGTTGGCTCAAGGTTGCTCAAGTATAATGTCTACAAGCAGTGGGCCCGCTCGCATTCGCGAGCAAAGATTTACGTTAATTAGGAGAGATTTTTTTACGTTGATTACTAAGTGATATACGGTGTGTGATTGGCTACGTTTAAGGATAGGTTAGTCAGCTGTTAGCCAGTACGGCTGTTTGCTAGTCTGCTTGCCAGTCTGTCTCCCAGTTGGCCTGCCAGTCGGCCTGCCAGTCAGTCTCTGTGCCAGTCAGTCTCTGCGCCAGTCAGTCTCCTAGTAAAACGTACCTACGTTATAAAAGAAAAGGAGGAAGAAAACAAAAAACAAAAAACAATCATACAAAGTAAGCAAAAGCAGCTTACATAACAATCAAACTATACTATTACAGCTTAGTATAGCCCAATATAGCCTAGCTTACTCTAGCGCATACGCTAAAAAACGTACAGCCAGTTAAAAGAGCGTAAATTTTCTACGCTAGCACCATATTAAGGGGAAATGGGTGGAGAGGAGGTGTTTGACCCGATAACTACTGTAAGGTGCCTAGCGGGTACCCGTAAATTACCGGAATAGGTATACATTTTGTGTAGATCTTTTCCTAATAGCGTAATTTGGCGACAGGGGCGTGCCCCGCAGATAGGTCGTTGATATGATAGAAGCATATATAGTAGGCCTAGGAAGTCTCTAGATTATCCTACAAGTAAAATACTCCTAAGCAAATGGAAAATAGGGCTGCCTAATGGCGTACTCTTTTTTCGCGCAGCACCACCAGATGGATCTGCTAATGTAATTAGTGTAAGCCAACTCGTATTAAAGAATTCATCCGACATGGTGTAATGGCTAACATCGGTCGCTCTCACCGACCAGCTCGGGGTTCGATTCCCCGTGTCGGAGCTTATTGTATACAATTTGTTTATATTGTTTCGTTATTTTTTCACCTTAATCGGATATACGACACATCTACTCGCTCTTATTCCTATTTTTATTTTTATTTTTATTTTTACAGACCGTCCATGAGCGTACAAATAAAGGTAGGGGCCTTTAAAATTTGAATCTCACACAGTCGGCACGACGCTTTTATGTCATAAATGAAGGTGAGGTTCGGCGAGGCCTCTCTCGATAAAACTAAGACCTTGTTATAGCTTGTGCGGGGCATTTTAATAAGGAGCCTAGCACCTACTTGCTAAACAGCAAGCGAAAGCCGAAAGCAAGTACAGGCTGCACTGGAAGCGTCGAATTTGCATCTTGTATATGCGTGTTCATTCCAAATAAAAAATAGAAAGGAGCACGAAGATGTTTTTAATTACTTTTAATTATCTAAGATTTAAAGTTATGGTTATGCCTCTCAATCCCATCTGACCAGAAATACGAAATCTCTTTTTTTTTACACTGCACAAAACCAACCTCATCATCGACCCAAACGCTGGTAGTGACCGGATTAAAGAAGAGTTCGATCTAGACGCTATAAAATATTCTGAGGGAAGAGATTTTGAACCGCAGTCATACACAGCACTGATCGCAACATAGTAGAGGGCCAGCGCGCTACTGACTTCTGATGCTGCTTGATCTGAAGAATTTTTAGAGGATTCCAATTATTCGTTAATAAAACTGGCCCTGGGTTCGGTTTCTGGCCCTGCTTCTCTCGACCACAGCATTTATTGGAACGACTTACTCAACTACCGAGGTTAGCAAGGCAATACTATGTTCCCTAACCCCCGCTGCTACCAACTACGATACTCTACCCAATCCACAGCCAGAACGTACTTTCTCACTAAAGGCTAATTCGAGACGCAAGTGGCGCTGCGTAAACTTGGTATGCTCGTGGGGGGTGTCCCTTCAGCCAGCCAGGCTGAAGATAATACTGAGCCACGGATCTTGTTTGTTTGGGCCAGCCTGAGATAGAATAATAATGTTGAAGGTACGTGCCAAATACAAAGTGATGGGGGCTCAGGGTCGTAACCGAAAATAGCCTGGCATAGGACGACTTGGACTTCAGAACGAGCCTACACAGCCACCGCCGTCCAGCTGACAGTATCGAGGCGATTCCTGTCGCTTAGTCCCTGACTAGGGAAAATTATTTTTGCAGAATACGCGGACTGCATCTGTATCAACACGGGATGTTTTCAACCAGGGATACTCCAACGATTCATGTACAGATTCCTTTTCTGTTTATGCGTTTGACACGATAAGGTGTAAGTCCTCGGAGCCATAAAGCCAACTTTGACAAAAATTATGCGCTGATACGGCACTAAGGGAATGGCTTGTTGGTCCACGAGTCATTGGTGCCCCTCCGATTGAAAGCAACGGATAAGAGCGAAGGCACTGCTTTGGACGTGAGCACTTAATCTCGGATCGACTTTCCCATGAGCTGCAGATCGGAGCAGCACAGGACTGCAGGAACTCAACCTCGTCTTTCTATCGACCTGATGTCTACAGGCATATGACGAACTTACCTACGTTGCAAAAACACATATTTAGTGCGTTGCAAGAGCAGAGGTTGTGTAAGATAAACAGAGTTTGCCCTCGATGAAAAGAGTCTCTGGCTGTGTGCCTTGCTTGTTTCGTGTGGGTTGGGCGACTTTGGGTTGGTTTGACGTTCCGACATGTCTCGGGCTCGTTTCGCCTTATTGTGAGATACCTGAAGCACGAATCAGAGAATTTCTTGTTGGATGTCACTAGACAGTACTGCAGCAGAAAACAGCACATTAAGTTACACAACAGCGATGCCAATGACCAGTATTTTCAGATATCTTCTTGCCAATTCTCCTCGACTGTGGGATTACAGTAGCTGCTAGCATAATCGCGTCTTTATTGGCGCGAAGTTACGTCAAAAAAAGAATGACAAGAGTGGGACTCGAACCCACGCGTGTCTCCACACTAGCAAGTTCCAGGAATCCTGAAGCTAGCGCCTTAACCGCTCGGCCATCTTGCCTTTTGAATTGATAAATTGATATAGATGTTGGCTCAAAGGCGGGATCATGCAGATGCTTGGACATTGTCTCTTTGCAAGTGAAAGATGGGGTCTTTCCCGAAGATTGGACGCTGTGGCATGTCGAGAAGCGCATTAGCGACTTCGGGTCGCCACACCAAGCTTTAAGCTACAGTTTGGCGTGAAAGCAACTGACGATGCAGACAGATGACAGTGAGGAGAAAGGTCGGCTTAACAGCAGACGGATGTCAATGGGGCTATTACGACAGGACTACCATCGCACATACGAATGTGCCGTGTGCTATGTGGGTCCATAGTCCACAACATTTGTCCTGATGTATCAAGCTCTAGAACCCATTGCCTGCAGAAAAGTGCGTTTTCGGCTATAACTTCAACAGCTTATGTGAGTTACTTGTTCTTTACGCCGATGATATCACTCGCCAGCTACAGTGGGAATTGTCTATTTTCTTGATTCACTTGCTTTAAGTATTTCTCGCAGGCAGTCTCCTGTCGTGCTCCCTCATTTTAAAGGTTATAATGTGTTTTCCTCTTTGAAAATTGCTGCCTTAATAAAGCAACTTAGGGTGGTTCTCCGCCCCCAAATTTTTTTTTTTTTGCGTTTAAACGGAGCACTCCAGGTGCACGTAAGTGCTTACAGCCAGAAAAGACAGAACTGCATCTGGCTTCAATTTCGCTGCCAATAATATTTCCTCCGAGTGTACTGAGATGACTTTTAATAGAACAAAAAAGCTAGTCTCAGCTTGAGTGCCGTAATCAGCCTGGAGGGTAACTTCCAAATGCCTATTGATCTCGAGAAACGATCACGAAGAGAACTCTCGTTTTAGCATGTCATTAATGCACAGTTCGAATGTGGGACCCCTTTGCATGTTTGCTAGGGCTTAGATATACAAGAAAATACACCCCTTAGGTTGCTCTCCTAAATTAGGCGCACCAAAACACAACATCTAATAACAGAAGAAAAGGCCGCTTACAGCAGCAAGAAGAGGGCAGCAAGAGACGCAAAGAAGACGCCCGAGTTGGTAGCCACAACGGAAGCGCCAGCGGTAACGACCAAGGTAGCCGAGACAGCCGCCGTCGCCGAAGTGGACGACACGACTGCGACAGGGGTGGCAGTTCCGGATCCAGATGCATACACAACGCTGGCGTTGTAGCCAGACGTAGAGTTGTAGCCGGAGCCGGAGCCAGCGATGGCGCCAGCACCAGCAGCCGAGCTGCCAGAGCTAGAACCAGAGCTGGAACCCGCAGCAGTGTCAGTGTTGGGCTCAGTGCTGGAGCCCGAGCCAGCCTCGGAGCTGGAGCCTGTGCTAGAGCCAGAGCCAGAGCCAGCAGCAGATCCAGAGATGGAGCCACTAGTGGATTCAGAGCTGGAGCCAGCAGTAGACTCAGAGCTAGAGCTAGAAGCAGATCCAGCAGCAGATCCAGAGCTAGAGCCTGTGCTAGAGCCCGAGCTGGAGCTCGAGCTGGAGCCAGAGCTTGAACCAGAGCTTGAACCAGCAGTAGAACCGGAGCTGGAGTCAGAGCTGGAGCTCGAGCTAGAGCCAGAGCCAGAGCTTGAACCAGAGCTTGAACCAGCAGAAGATCCAAAACTGGAACCAGAGCTGAAGCCAGTAGAAGATCCGGAGCTAGAGCCAACAGTAGAGCCCGAGCTAGAGCCAGAGTTTGAACCAGAGCTTGAACCAGAGCTAGAACCAGATCCAGCAGCGGCCACGGCACCAGCAGAAGCACCGGCAGTAGCCTCAGCAGCAGCACCGATGGTGACGGTGGTTGCATACGTCGAGGTGGAGTAGACAGCAGAGACACCGCTACCGCTCTTTAGGTAGGATACGATGACAGTCTCAGACGAGGAAGCCGAGGCCGAAGCGCCGACCTCGGCGCTGACAAAGACGTAACCACCCGTGCAACTGTCGCAGGACTGTGCGGAGTAGACGGTGACACCAGTCGAGACGGTGGTGCTGTCACAGGCAACAGCGCGGTAGATAGTCAGACCCTTGGCGATAGCGACGGTGACATCGGCGACGACGTAAGAAACACCACCCTTGCAGCCGCACTCCTCGATGACGTAGACAACCTCATCGACAGTCGGCGTGGCGGTGCACTCGACAAAGATGAAGTAGATGCTGATATCGATCACAGTCGTCGACGGGACGACAGTGGCTGTGGCCGTGATGACGGTGCTCAGGCCACCAACGGTGGTGGTCGCACCGCCAATGACAGTAGATGTACCGCCAACCGTGGTTGTCTCACCACCAATGACAGTCGATGTACCACCAACTGTGGTCGTCACACCACCAATGACAGTAGATGAGCCGCCAACTGTGGTAGTCTCGCCTCCGATGACAGTAGACGTGCCACCGACACAGGTGGTGACCGTGACTGTGGTGGTCTCGATGGTGGTGGTAGTGGCGACAGCGGCAGTGGCAGCACCAGCTGAGGTGGCAGTACCAGAAACGGCACCGGTGAGGGAAGCAGTAGTGGAGACCGTAGCCAAGACGGTGGCAGTAGAGCCAGCAGCAGCAGACGAGGTGCTGTTGGTGTACAGACCAGAAGAAGCAACGCTAGAAGAGACAGCACCCGAAACGCTCGAAGAAGCAGCACCAGAGACGCTCGAAGCAGCGGCACCAGAAGACGAGACAGCACCAGACACGCTGTAAGCAGCGCTGGAGGCCGTGGACGAAGCAGAAGCAGACGACGAGGTGCTGTTGTCATAGGCATAGACGACGAGGACGTCCTCGGTCGGCAGGCTGTCACGACGCTTCAGACTAGGGCGAATGCCACCGCAGCCTTCGTGGGCGTTGCCAGGGCAAGGTGTCAGACAGTGGCTGTCGGTAAAGCGGGTGTTGCCCAGGTTTGAGTTGAAGCAGTAGCAGTCGCTGATTTGTCTGTCAGCATGTTTTCAAAGGTTAAAAGACAAGGGATCGGGCTTACTTGGTAAAGATGCCGACAAAGGGAACTCCATCGCAGGTAGCGACGCAGAGGTCGAGGGTCATGGCAGAATCGCTGTGCTTCTGGACGAACGGGTGTGCCTGAGACGGGCCGAAGCAGCCGATGTAGCTGTAGTGGCCAATGTGGGGGGGAATCGTCGGGAGGATACTGCCAGATGATGTCGGCGAAGCCGAAGTGGCGGTAGAAGCCGGGGCAGTCGAATTGCTGGGAGAACTGCTGGTCGGGGCAGAAGAGCTAGCCAGTGCCGAGCTGGTAGCCGGGGCAGAGCTCGTAGAGTTGCTAGGAGAGCTGCTTATCGGAGCAGAAGAGCTGGCCGGAGCTGAGCTGGTGCTGTTGCTAGGAGCGCTGCTAGCAGAAGCAGGAGAGCTAACTGGGGCAGAGCTAGCAGGAGCAGAGCTGGTTGAATTGGTAGAAGAGCTGCTGACCGGAGCAGAGCTGCTAACGGGAGTTGAGCTGGTTGAGTTTGTAAACGGAACCGATGAGCTGGCGGCAGCAGAGCTAGAGGCTACGGAGCTGGTAGGCGCAGTGCTCAAGGGAACCGAGATTGCCGCAGTAGAGCTGGCAGGAGAAGAGCTGGTCGAGTTGCTTGCAACAGAGCTGACGGCCAGGGCAGAAGAGCTGGCAGAAGAGATAGCTGGAGCCGAGCTGGTAGAGTTGCTAGCGATAGAAGAGCTGGCAGGTGCAGAGCTGCTAGCAGTAGAGCTGACAGGAGACGAGCTAGTCGAGTTGCTGGCGACAGAAGAGCTGGTAGGTGCAGAGCTGCTAGCAGTAACTAAGCTGCTAGCAGAAGCCGAGCTGATGGGGGCAGAGCTGCTGGCAGTTGAGCTAACGGGGGCGGAGCTGCTGGCGGCTGCAGAACTGCTGGCACTCGACGAAGCAACTGAGCTGGAAACTGACGAAGCAGCCGAGGATGATGAGACCGAGGATGACGCAGCTGATGAGGATGCAACCGAAGATGAAGCAACAGACGAGGTCGGTGTAGAGCTGGCGACTATAGAGATAGGCGTAGAACTTGCGGACGAAGCAGATGAAGTCAGCTCCGACGAAGTTGACGCTGAGCTGGTGGCCGGCGTAGACGAACTCTCGATAGAAGAGCTCTCGACACTAGTCGGGTTGGCCGAAGAGCTGGTGTTGGACACGGACGCGGCACGCAGCCAATGGAGGTGCGGTCGGTTGGCTTCGCGCTGCTGCAACTCCCGTAGGGCAGCATCAGAGTTGACGGCAGCAGCCGAGGCGCTGGCCACGAGGCCGGCAGCCATCAGCTGAATCAGATTCTTGGGCAACATATTTGGAGTTGCACCCAACAGCGGATGCTAGTCTCTCGTTGGACAAGGCGGAGGCAATTCCGAGAGAGACAACCCAGACGACGAGGTCGTGAGGCTGTAAAAGAGCGAAGGGCTGAGGTTAGCAGCTAAAACGAATGACTGTAGTTGAGGTAGTTGAGGAGAGAGGGAAAGAGAAGGGAAAAGGGTACAGAAGAGAGGCTGTGGGTGACCGACTTTATATCCCGACTAAACTCATCATGTCTCTGGAATGTAGCCACCGGTCTACCTCCGCGAGCGAGCATTCTCTGCCAAGCCCGACAGCTAGTTTGATGTCGATCGCTACCTAACAAAGACGTGCCAGGGAAACGGGAGGGGGAGCACTCCACGGCTGGAACAAACGCGTCGATAACACAATAGCATGACCGGTCCGGTCTTTGGACAAAGGTCTCGCCTGCGGGTCGACGGCTGGTCCGGGGGAGGAGGGCTTTGTTTTCCCATACCGGAGCCCCCTAACACTGCATCCTGGGCTCACTAGTCTCCGTCCCGCGAAAGCGACAGGGTTGTGCGGTCCTTAGCCTCCCTCGATCTGGGTCCGCGACAGGCCTGTAGCCGAGCTAAGCTGCTCCGTTCCCAGATGCCCAGAGATGCACAAAGATGCCCGCGAGATAGCGTGCCGTCCTAGCCGGCCCATCATGTGGATGAACTGCCTAGCTACAGCTGTTTGCAGCTATCCTGGCGACAACAAATATCCAGGATCCAGGATCGTTGTCCGACGGTTGATGACCGCGCCTACTCATCGCATCTCTCGTTACTCCGTACAGACACCGATTCTCCACAATCGTGCAAGTGAGACTCTGCACAAGGTTAGAACATGCAAGGAACCATTCTGCCAGTTTGCCTCTGCTGGCTGGAACGCGTTAACGCGCCCACCAGAAGCCCCACATTTGACAGCCGCCTTGCGCCAGACGTCCTATCATTGGAAGACCCTCCCTCATCTGTCATCTCTTAGCCCAAATGCCGTCCGATGGCCAGCACCTGGCCCAGCCTCCCTTACGTACCTTCATTTTAAAAAGGCACATTCCATCGTCCCTGCCGAGCGTTACCAGAACCACAGGGGCGCTTCCTTAATGGGTGGGTGGGGGTGAAAAGGAAAGAAGAAAAAAAGAAAAAGGAAAAAGGAAAATGAGTAGGCGAGACGCAGCGAAAAAGATACAGGAACTACCCGTCAGGCTCGGGGTCAGCGCTAAGTTGCTAGCATGCTGCAGAAACTTCTATCTCACCCCGATTTTCGCCATCTCCCTCCCTTGTTTCGTTTTTCCACTTTGCCCTCAGCATCCCTTTGATGTTCAGTGGAAATTGGGCGACTCGTTTGAATCTTCAGCTCAGCAAGGAGTTACCCTCCAATTTGCGAGCTGCACTTCGTATCGAGTCCGTCTGCCGTGCCATCTCGCCTGCACTTGCGCTCGCTGCCACATCAAGGCATCGCCGGCGGATCCTTTCTGTCTCGTCTGGATGAAACACGCCACCTCCATTCCTCTCGTCTGTGCCCTCCCGCTTCGCGTCTCCCTGGAGAAACATTTCTCGGCAGGTTGTCGCAAAGACAGCTTCAATTGGAAGGAGAAGCGTCTCTGAGCACTTGTAGAGGTAGTCACCACATCTGGCTAGTGCTCTCCTGTAGATGGAATCTTGGCCTTGCCAGCATTCTCACCGATGTAACGGGCCCATTGCAACTAGCCTGACGTCGTCCGGCTAGCACGAACAAAGGCATGTCGCCAGTGCAGACAGGCGTACGACGTACCGGAAAGGACACACCGAAGCTTCCTATCTACGACGCAAAAGCCGCACGCTAACTCGGGCTATGCAGGAACCACTGCAAGCCAAAGGCCTGGCCAGTATATATTCCGAATCACCACAAAGGGGCGGCCAAGCAGCTGAAGCGGGAGGCCTGTCCGCCATCCCTATCAGGATTATAAATTACGTGATGCCCCTTGCACTCCCGTCTTATGATGTGCTGTATATTTTCTACATTGCTGAGAGTGCAACGCCGTAGTGTCCGATGCGATCAAAGAGCTCGATCCCTATCATGACGCTACAATGACGCCTCCTTTTCCATCCAGCGATCCGGATAGGACAGGCGATGGCTACATGTTCTTTCAATGGTATGTCGCAACTTTAGAAAGTACAGAGCTCCCAGTTCTGCCTTAGCACGATCCGAAGGAGCGGCAGAGCCTGCAGCTTTTCCTTTCTGAAGAATTTTCACTTGCTTTCGAGTATACACTGCCACCACTGTCCCAGACTAAGACCACATTAAACTGTATTCTATTCTGAGCGAGTCTGCCCAATGAAACTAATTATGATAACGTTGTCTCAGTTCAGGGTGTACGGGGGTTCAGTTCAAAACCAAAATGGTAATTTAAATTGCATTCAGTTTGGTATACAGGTCGTACTTTTATAGGAGCCGAAGTCGGGGTTTCCATAACCTTATCATGAGCATCCCCGTGGGAAATTATCTCAGCTGGTCGTCTGTGCTGACCGCATCTCTCTCCGTCCGTTTTGGAGACAAAATGCCGCATTTACGGCTACAGACAGTCTGTGTTCGAGCAAGCCCGTTCATACCTTGTAGTTCGTAGAATAGATAGCGTGCAATTTGACTCCTTACGCGTATCTGTATATCTCGACTGTCGGGTCGATATTATCCTTAGCGGCATAATCTTACCGATTAATCATCGTAAACAAAATAGATTTCGCCTTACCAGTCCGATTTAGCTTCTTTCTCGAATCGGTGCTGTTGCTTGATCAACAACATATAATCTTGTTAAGCGTCTATGCCGAAGATATGAATTGTTGTAAACCACTGAATATCCGTCAGTTTACCGGTAGTGTAGTGCAGATAGATGCGGCAAGCTTATATAAAAAGTAATTAGGTCGTGTGTTTCTATTATCTTTAATTAATCATATCCGGCGATGTTCATTATAAAATTGATATTCCTTACAACCAGTGTAAATACATGCACTTTTCTTATATCGGCCAAGAAACCTAACTTTTCCTGGATCCAACAAGTGCAATACTTCTCATAAATTAGAATATCAATTTCAGATTCGTACACTAAAGGTTTGATACTGTCTGTAGTGCCTGTTGAAAATAAAGCGGTGAGCTGATTATAAGGCATATTACATCGTCACGTGTCAATCCCTCAATGGTTCTCCTGATGGTGTAGTTGGTTCATCACGTTCGGCTGTAATGGTTTTCCAATGTTACCGAAAGGTCGCCGATTCGATTTCGGCTCGGGAGAAAAGTAACCTATTTTTTTACGCGGCTTGCATGCTTCCAAATATTAACCGTGTAATGGCTATTGCCATTGGTATTGCTATTCTCTTTTTTTTTTCCGCTTGCTTGCGCATAGAACCCGTAGCATCCTTGGGTACTGTGACAATGACAGAAACAAAAAGCTCTACACAATGATATGACAGTATAATGCCTCTGATCTTACGGGGGTTGTTAGTTGCTTGCGCACCTGAAGTGCGATCTACGGACGGCAATTTGTGCATGGGAGCAACGATCCATACAGACATCATGGTTAACCCACGTGTATTTTGTGCAGACTATGGCCAAGGCTTATTGTTTTATGGCGAGACAGCTCGCTTCTCGGATACCGCGTTCATTAACAAGGTACCGGGGCCTCCAGCAAGTCTCAATCCCTAGGTTTGATGTCAGTTGGACTGGCGGTCTTGGCAAAAAGAGGAATGGCTTGGCTGGAGACTTGCAGAGAAGCACGTGGGGAAGAGCTGAATTCTCAACGGCATGCCCAGACGACGGTCAAGACGGCCAAGAAAGCCAAGACAGCCAAGACGCAATAATGACGAGCACAAGAGCTTCTCCCCATTGAGTGCTTTACCAGGCGCAGCAGTTGCAGAAACGATACGAGCGGCGGTATCGCAAGAGGACAGCGCCATGCAGCAGAGGCGGATGCGACAGGCTCCCGAAAAGATATAAATCCAGGCTCGTCTGCAGCGGTCAGACGAGAGGCCACTGGGGAATCACCGTCGTGCTCTATGTCCTCTACGATGCTTGACCAATACACGTATGTCTTTGTCATCGGCACGCTGTTTGCGCTGCTCGATGCCTACAACAACGGAGCCAGTGAGTGGTGCGCAGAGAAAGGGTCACCCATACTGAGAAGGCTGACTAAGCCATATCGCCCCCAGACGATGTAGCCAACGCTTGGGCGACCAGCGTGTCCTCGCGATCGATCAGCTACCGGCAGGCCATGGTCTTTGGGACCGTGTTCGAGATGCTGGGGGCCATCTGCGTGGGCGCCCGCACAGCCGACACGATCAAGAACGGGATCATACCGACGTCAGCCTTTCGAGGCGACGCGGGCGTGCAGATGCTGGCCTTTACGTGTGCACTCGCAGCGGCGTCCTCGTGGGTCATGTGGTGCACACGGCACTCGGCCCACGTGTCGTCGACGTACTCGCTCATCTCAGCCGTGGCCGGTGTCGGCGTCGCTACCGTCGGGGCCGCCAACGTGCAATGGGGCTGGAACAAAGGCAAAGGCATGGGCGCCATTTTTGCCGGACTCGTCATGGCTCCTATCATCGCAGCCGGCTTCGGTGCCATCCTGTTTCTGCTGATCAAGCTGACTGTGCATGTGCGCCGCCGGCCGGTCCCGTGGGCCGTCTGGACGTCACCCTTTTTCTTCCTCATCGCCGGCACCATCTGCACTCTTTCCATCGTCTACAAGGGTTCGCCAAGCCTCGGACTTTCCAAGAAGCCGGCCTGGTACATTGCTGCCGTCACGATGGGCACCGGCGGCGGTGTTTGTTTGCTGTCGGCCGTGTTCTTCGTGCCCTTTGTACACGCCTGCGTGATCAAGAAGGATGTCACCGTTCACTGGTGGATGTTTGTGTACGGCCCCCTGCTGTTCAGACGCCCTGCCCCTGAGGCTGCCGAGAGGGCAATCGTGCCCAACTATGCGGTCGTCCAGGATGACGACGAGGACGAGATTGCACGACAGCAGTGGCAGACCGCCTCGGCCGGCTCGCTAAGCGACAAGGATGCCCGGGCGACAAAGCAAGTCGACGAGCCCACGACAGAAGCTTTGGCAGAAGTCGGACAGACGACGTACAAGGAGCTAGTTGCCGCGAACAACGAGCGGTTCCACGCCAAGCTTCGCAAGACAGGCGGGCCCCTGGGCTGGGCCATGTGCACGCTGCACGACAATCCCATGGGTGCCGGGCAGATCTATGAGGTCAGAAACATCAAGATGCTGTTCAGGCGACTGCCTGCATATGTCGTCGCCGGCGCCCTCTATGGCTTGCACTATGACATCCATGCGGCTCAGACCGGCATCGCTGGCACGCCAGATGGTGAGCGTATGGCGCGCGTGTATGCCCACGCGGAAAAGTACGCCAACGAGGTCGAGCACACGTACTCGTTCGTTCAAGTGCTGACGGCCTGCACGGCGTCGTTTGCGCACGGCGCCAACGACATTGGCAACTCAGTCGGCCCCTGGGCTGTCATTTATTCTGCCTGGAAGACGGGCGATGCCGCTGCCTCCAAGGCTCCCGTCCCTGTCTGGCAGTTGGCCGTCCTCTCCCTGGCTATTTCGCTCGGCCTCATCACGTATGGCTACAACATCATGAAAGGTGAGATCTGCATTCCTGCCTTTGGGCCAGACGCAAATGCTGGCTAAACATATGGAACAGTTATGGGCAACAAGATAACATACCACTCACCATCGCGTGGCTGTTCCATGGAAATGGGCGCTGCCATCACCGTTCTTGTCTTCTCGCAGTATTCCCTGCCAGTGTCGACGTCCATGTGTATTACGGGCGCGACGGTCGGTGTCGGTCTCTGCAACGGCACGTTGAAGGCTGTCAATTTCCACCGCATCGGGCTACTTTTGCTGGCTTGGATCATGACCATCCCGATTTCAGGAACGCTTGGTGGAATCCTGATGGGGCTTTTCCTAAACGCACCGCATTTTTCTTCCTAGGCAGTGTGAATATGCAGAAGTAGATGTTGATTGAACGAAGAGACTGTTGTGTTGCGAAAGAGAGAGCGAGAGGCTGTCGTGAGAAAGTGACTTCTACGTAGTAATTACGGAGTACAGCACCTTAGTAATACTCTACGCTTACTGTGGCTTGTGACTGTGGCTAGGATTTGTGACAATTGAGCCCCGCGTTTGAACGCGTTCAATTGCAAAAGCATCGACGTCTGGCTAACAGCAACGTGACGGCTGCCCGTCGACCGGCCACGATGCGACCGTTTATCTCGCCAGCACGGCTGGTGCTGCTGACGCTGATTGACATGTACTGCAGCGACGGGGTGGTGCCGGATGCGGACGACGATTTTATCTTGCAGCTGATCGGCAGCTACATGGCCGACAGCTACGGACAGCCGAGCAGCCGGCGACAGCGCCAGGTGGCGCGGTGGCAGCGAGCGTACCTCAACGTGGACCTGCTGTCACGGCTGCACAGTCTGCGGGAGCCGCTGCAGGGCTGCTTCGTGGCTTCCAGCGCGGCCGACCTGCCGATGTGCGCGACGCTCTGGGACACGCTCGTGGCGCGGCTCTGGCTGCGGCTGACCTGCCTGGACGACCTGGTGCCATTCTTCGACGGGCTTAGCCAGCATGTGGCACCGACATACTCGGAGCTGCGGGCGCGCCGCGAGCTCGGCTTGGAGGACCCGCCTGACCGATTGCTTCTGCTCGACCGTCGCTCACCCATGGGCCAGCTCGTGTACCAGGCCTGCATCGAGTTTACGCGGCTGTCGTTTTCCGGTCGCTGCGACCTATGGGAGGACTTTGTGCGCTACCGGAACCCATCGCGGGCTGATTTCAACATCCTCTGGCCGCACGACTTTCCCACCGACCGGCTTAGGATGGACGCCGTCTTGACCGAATACCAGGACCAGTGGGGCGACCGGGTCGAGCAGATCGAGCAGATCACCTTTGACCGCATGCTCAAGGACCGGAGTGTGCCGGCCAGCTCGGACGAGACGGAAAAGCTGGTGTCGCTGCTGATCGATCGAGAACGTGGGTGCTCTCGGTGTATTGCTCCACTTTGCCTCCTTCCAATGCTGACATAAGCAGGACGAGGTTTCAGGCCCAGCTACGAACTGCGCAGCGCCACCGACAAGGCCATCGAGGGCTCGACGCTGATCCCGGCACAGACGACGTACTACCGCCTAACGGAGGCCTGGCGAATAGGAGACAGCAACACGGCATACGACCAGCTGCACCGATACTTTGACCTGGTGGCGCGGCAAGGTGTCGGGGCAGCGTTTGGCTACAACATGGGCCCGATGAACAAGGCGATCATGCAGCGCGACTTTGGCGAGCACCCAGACGACCTGCTATCGATGTTGGATGCGGTGCATGCGGGCCGTGAGTCGCGCGACTACAATTCGCTGCGCTTCTCGCTGCTGTGGCTGTACCTGTACGCACGCATGATGCCGCGCCACATTCGGCCGCACCAGCTGCAGGGCCTGGCCGGCCAGCCGACGGACGGCGACCAGGTGCTTCCGTACGTGCGGCACGATGCGCGGATGGCGCAGGCACACGTGCACCGGGCGCTGGCGTTTGCGCTGGAAGCCCGCGTGGCCCTTGCGGACGGACGGCCGCCTCTGTATGTGCGTGTGTGTCTGCGGGACGGCAGCCGGCTGACGGTGGGACACAACGAGACGACGCTGCTGGGCCAGCTGGTCAGCACGGCGATGCTGTTCTGGGAGAATGCCGGAGCGGCCGGGCTGGCGGTCAGCCACGGGCGGGCGTTTCTTCGCACGCGCGAGGACGCCGTACCGTTTGACGACGCCCTGCGTGTGGCCTCGCGTGTGGCACTGCACTACTGCCATGGAGGGTCCTTTGCGGATGCCCGTGCGGTGCTGCGCCGCCTCAGCTCCGAGGGTCTCTCGTCGTTACGGCCACAGAGCCGACTGCGTCACGTGCTCACGGTTGTGGCGGCGACAGAAGCCATCCGATCCGGTCGATTCGACAAGGCGGATGATCTTTTGCGCCGGTTGCCGGCCGGTGGCTACCCAACGACAGCCAAGGCCAAGACGTCGCGAGCGTCGCAAGGGCCGTCAGAGCTCGACCCCGACCTGGCGGCGCACGTGGCGCTGCTGCAGATCCAGTCGCTGGCGCGACGCGGTGAAGGAGCGCTCGTGTTGGCGCGCGACGCGCTCGAGACGCTGGAGACGGCCTACGATGGCGGCGTGGGCGACCTGCACGTGCTCATCCGCATGGGGCTTGCGCGCTGTGACCTCTACGCGCGTGCCGGCCGGGCGGTCCGTGGGTTGTCGGTGGTCATCCGCAGCGTGCAGGCGTGTCT
Organism: Grosmannia clavigera kw1407; assembly: GCF_000143105.1. Classification (NCBI taxonomy): domain Eukaryota; kingdom Fungi; phylum Ascomycota; class Sordariomycetes; order Ophiostomatales; family Ophiostomataceae; genus Leptographium; species Leptographium clavigerum. The sequence continues at coordinate 246,469 of NW_014040810.1, read as the reverse complement.
GTGCCGGCGGTACCACCAGCTGCTCTGGGAGGCGGTCGGAGCGCTGGCGCGGCTTCTCGTGGCCGAGGGCGAGTTTGCGGCCGCGCGCACTCTGCTGGCCGTCGCGATCCCGCGCACGCTGCAGGACCGCGACGGCGATCGGACGGCCGAGCTGTACAGCTACCTCGGCGATGCGCACATGGGCATGGCAGGCGAGCTATGGAGGGCGGTGTCGACGACGACAGCGGCAGCCGAAAAGGACCGACAAAAGGCCAAGATGAAGCGCCACCTGTCCAAGGCGTGGCGCTGTCTCAAGAGGGCGGAGGAACAGTTTCGGCTGGCCGGGTCGGGCGAGGTGGTGGAAGGGGAGTTTACGATGAAACGAAAGACGATTCTGGCCGTGACAAGGCGGCTCAATTCATGATTGCATACAGTAGAACATGGCTGCACGCCCGGGAGATCCGGAGTGGCGAAGAAACGATACCCTCAGATGAGCTCGACGAAGAGAAGAGCAGAATAGCCATCAGCTATCCGCGATCCAAGATTAAAAGACTGTAGATGCCCGGTTTCCGAATCCCATTCCATTGTCCGTCCTCGCCTGCTGGTACGCGTGTGGAATAAAAGCAAAGCGTCAAAGGCAGATCATGTATCGTGTGTGCCGTTGCCGGCAGTCGTATCGGGCGGTCAGGCCAGTCTGGCCCGGTGACAGAAGCAGCTGCCATTAGCACCAGCACCGGCACCAGCACCGGCGTGCTCTCGACCCAGGGGAGCCTCGCCGCGCATGGCCCGGGCCAGATGGCATTCGGACTGCAGCCAGGGCTGGAAGTAGGGCAGGCTGCTGAGCGACGGGCCGGCCTCGTCGTCGTCTTCGATCTTGACCCTGACGTCTGGTGGTGTGTCACGTGTGTTTTGGGCGAGTTGGGTGGTTTGGCTGTGTTTGGGAGTATGTTGGGATGTGGGTGAGTGTTCGCGGTCGTCGTCCTCGGTCTTGACAGCCGTCAGCGTCAACCCTGCAGCAGCAGCCGTTCGCTGTGATGTTCGACGTGCAGCCGCCGTCCTCGGCTTCTGTGCCGTCCATCGGTCTGTCGTGGCTGCAGCTTGCCGTCGGGACTGTGCTGGTTGTGTCGGTTGTGTCGGCTCTGTTGGCTCTGTGGGCGGCAGCGGCTGCTTCTGTCGGGACCGTCGAGCCGGACGGGTCGCCGCCGCCGTCATCTCGACAGCACGGCCAGATCGAAGAGCCCGTCGTGTCGCCGGGGTCATGGACGCGAAAGCAAAAAAGATTGGCTGAGAGATCGTGGGCCACGCAGCTAACGAGACAGATCAAACCGATCTACCGCTCGGGGCTCTGGAGAGGCTAAAAATTAGCCTTGTGGGCCGTCGACGGGCAGGAGAAGCAGCAGCCGCCAGATACAAGTGCTCCGGAATGGCAAGCAGCAGCTCTCCCAACATCTTCCACCGTCTTCCGGTCGCTTGCTTTTCTGCACACGGGTGACACGACGACAGACGGGGCCACAGCAGCACATACCGAGACAGCGGCCAGTTGCAGGTGGCCGAGAGGGGCACGACGATGGCAGCAGGCAATAAATAAGCATGGATGGGCAAGGTTTTGCGGCTGTACTCCGTACTCCGTAGCAGCTCGCGAAGCTCAGCTGGAGGGAGAAAAAGGTGGCCCCTATTTTCTGTGCTTATCAGCCGGAAGCGGGGCCCCAATATTCTGGCGGGGACCGCGGGCCAGCGTTCCAGCTCCGGACCAATGAGGGAGCCGTACCGAAGAGCACGGACTGCACCAGAACAAGCACTAAATTGCATCCATCCTAAAAGCAGAACGCCCACCAAACTGCCATTCCAACAGGAACCCCTGCACCTTGCATTACGAAGCGAACGACCGCACCCTGCTCATGCACGCACGCACGCACGCACACTCACACGTTCGCTCACTCGCCCATCAGCAGCCCAAACAGCTCTGCCTGCTCCTGCAGCGTCCGGCCGACCGACGTCTTGCCCTCCATGTGCTGCACCATCCGGTCGGCCTCCTGCTCGATGCGCATCATCTCCAGCCGGATGCTGCCGACCGACTCGCGCAGGTGGTCGAGCGACTGGGCCGTCTCGCCCTCGATGGCCGCCTGCCGCGCCGCCTCCTCGCGTGCCTGCGCCTCCAGCTCAACCATCTCAGCCTCGTCCAGCTGCAGCCGCACCACAATCTCCTCCGTCTCCGACCGCAGCTCGAGCGCGTCGTCTTGGGCGTCTGCGCCCACCGCAAGCCGTTCCAGCGCCTCGGCCGCCCGCGCCACCTCCCGCCGCACCCGTGCGTGCAGCGCCGCGTGTGTCTCGTCCTGTGGCGCCGAGTCCAAAAACAGCGCCGCCACCTGCTCCGAACAGCCCGGACATGGCCGCATCGGAAACGCTGGCACCACGTCTGCACCCTCTGCGTCCCAGCCGATTAGCGCCTCCGCTGCCGCTGCCGCTCCTCCTTCTTCGCCCACCGCCAGCGTTGGCGCGTTGTGCAGCGCCTGGTGCAGCGCCAAAAACGCTTCCGTGTGAAACTCCCGTCCACATCGGCTGCATTGGAACGCCGTCGAGACCGGCCCCGACGACGGCACCACCCCCTCCTCCATCCCCCCCTCCGCCTCGTCCAGGCTCTGTAGCTCGGCTCGCAGTGCTAGCTTCATCCGCACCAGCCGATGTCGTAGGTGCAGTAGCCGGTCCGGCAGCGTCGCCATCTCCGACTCGGCTCCCGCTACGTACTGCCGCTCTCCTGCCAGATCCCGGATGATCGCCTCGGCTGCTGCGCCTTGCTCGCGCGCCACGTTCTTGATCTCCCGCAGTCGCTGTCGCTCTGCCTCCGTGTCCTGCACCATCGCGTCAATGTCGGTCGCGCTCAGCACCGGCAGCTCCAGCTCCAGAATCCGCCGCACCACCGTCTCCTTGGTCAGCTGCTCCTTGTACGAGAACCGCAGCTTCTTGAAGAGGCCCTCGAGGTAGTCTAGCTCGCTTAGTGCTGACTGGTAGTCCGGCGCCTCTGGCCCGCCGTCGCGGTGCTTGACAATCTCTAGCAGCGTGTCCAGCCCTTCCTGTGCCTCTGTCGACTGCATGTAGCGCGTCATGTGGTCCATGTGCAGCATGTTGACGTACTGTGCCGGCGTGTACGAGCTGCTGCTGCTCGCCGACGATGCTCGCGTCGACGTGACCTCTGACCGTTCCGTCGCCTCACCCGACTGTCGTGACTTAGACGACCGCGTCGACCGCGTCGACCTCGCTTCCGAGGATGCTCGTGTTCGAGGCATGGCAATCACTACTGTCGGAAGCTCGCAGATGTCGTATCGCTCAGTCCTGCCACGCTCCGTCAGTTACAGGCTTCAAACAGGCAATACCAGGATCCATGACGTACTTTCTTGGAGTGGGTTTGCGTGCGGGCAAGAAACAAGAGCTGGAGTTACTCTTCTGCTAGCTACTCGCAGGCCGGACGCTCGTCGTGGTAGCAGGTGTGGATGCGTCCGCCTTTATATCGTCGCAAATTTCGCCCGACTGTTTGTTGACAGACGGAAATGCGCTAGTCTATTTTTGGAAACACGTTGCAGGCTGCAGACCAACCACAACAACGGCGTTCAGCGGCATCAACCCTTCGTATCTTACGTCGTATAATCAGCAAATCGGCCCTTCTGCCTGCACGTCTCTCGATGCACATTCCTTTTGCAATACAGTGTGGCTTACTCTGAAACACGCCTCGTCCACTTACTGCTCGCCACGCCATCAGGATTCGTCCATGTGATCGTTGCAGTGAAACCACACACCATCCTCACGGAAGATAACGATGCTTGGCGTAGTCCCCGATCGCGGGGGAAAAATGAGCCAGTGAATACATGCCCCTCACTGAAACCAAAAAGTGAAACACCCACGACGACAAAGCCGTCCTTTTCCTCTTGAAACAAAACCAATACATGTGCGCCCACACCAAAAAGCTACTCTCTCGCCGGGAATTGAACCCGGGTCCCGGGCGTGACAAGCCCGTATACTGACCACTATACTACAAGAGATTATATCCACTTGAGATGTCACATGCTCAGGTACAGCACACTGTAAGGGAACGAGCTTACGGCCAAACGATAATCAGTAGGTTTCAATCATCAGACGTCGTTTTGCCTCCACACTTTCGCTCGTCTAGAAGCCTTTCCGACGCCCCTGAAATAAAAAGAGCATCCATGTGTACTCGTACTCTCTAATCGTGATCAGTGCTATTGCACCACAGCAAAAAAGCAAGTGCCATGAGTGGCAACGTCATCAAGTTTCTCAAGCCCGTCAAGCAGAAGCAAGCATCATAGTCACAAAGAGCAGTTTATTTGCTATCACATGGGCTTGTGGTTTAGTGGTATAATACTCCCTTAGCATGGGAGTGGTCCAGGGTTCGATTCCCTGCAAGTCCAATTTTTGCTTCTTTTCTTGCTTACTAATTTGAGCATCTCTCTGCCTTTTTGCACCTGTGCGGAAAGCTTTGAGCGATCAGGAAAGTGGAATGCATAGGGATTCTTAAATAATACGGAGTATTTATAAGACGAGCATATTCGTTCGGATGTCTATCCAGCTCAAGTGTCTTTGGTGGAGAGCAATGCCTTCGGACAAGCTATATCTCCTACGCGCAGTCTTCAGGATGGACACTTTTTACAAAACCATACGAAGAGTAGGACTTCGTGGTCAGACTATATTTGAGGAAATGTATGCTGACCATCTTCTACTCTAAAGCAATAATTCGTCACAGTTGGCTGCTTGTTCATCTAGAACTTGACGACAATCACTCGCCCGGCGTTTCAATACTACTTTACACGAGCTCTAGAGACCCAACCCCTCAGGTCCGTAGTCTGTATACCCCGTAAATGACTTTATCCAGAATATATCTTAGGTGATATTATTGCAGGACAGGTCCGGCGTGTTCGTCGGGTTATGACTAGCGGGAAAGCCTTCCGGTTCGTCACGGTCTGACGGGGGATACTATACGTCGTAGGAGCGAGTGCTGCTTCTGCGCGACAGGCAGTAACCAGTGGGGTAGCAAAGCGGTTGACGAGTGCTGAAAATCCTCAGCACTACTAATATTATGAGCCGCAAATAGCTTTGATTCAGAAGCAAAAAAAGTAACTTACGATGTGGGTACAATTCGCAACGCCAAGAGGTCCTATTAAAGACCACAGTATGCCTTCTGCAGTGTACATGATCGTATGATTTTCGATCCAGATAAAGTAATGCCTTGCGTCAAACAGACACGAAATATCTAGTCGAAGGTTCGGGGGTTCTTGCGTGTACTCGGCGACAACAAGCCCTAAGTTGGGGGTGAATATTGCGCACAGCTCGGGTACAATTGCAAGTAGTGTATCACGTAATTCTAGACTCCGCGAGCTGGAGCTGAAGGCAGGAGCGACCGTGTGAAGTGGAATGTCTTGCGGGTCCCCCGTCCTGTTTGCAAAGCTCCTTCGACTACTTTGCTATCTTGTTTGTCCCAGACTTGTTTATGACTGGAGCCAGTAGAATAGGGACAGTTGTCGCTTTGAGTAATATATCATATGTGCCAGATCACTACACAGTGAATAATATGGTCCCCATGATTTCAAGTAGGTGCCATTGTATATTGTGCCACAGCTCAATGTGCGGCTGTTGCTTGATTTACAACAACGTATAAAAGGCACGGTCAGGTGGCCGTTTGACCACACAAACAACTAGTTGTATGTTTGATTTCTATCAGTAAAGCTCCTGTGGCCTGAGCTATTCACGTTTCGCGCGAATGCTCTTCATAATCTATTTTATCCGTCACATCGTCGAGCAACAATGGCTGCATCCAGTAGAGAACGAGTCAGCTACTATACGAGGGCAAAGTACTGTGTCACTCTCTCCTTCCCTTCCTGTGGCTTCGCGCCTTCCGTTATTGTAGATTGTCTAGGAGTGAGCTGATTTTCCATGAAAAAAAAGAGAACAGGCCGAGGGAAAGGCCGTCGTCGATGTTAAAAAAGCCACAAATTTATATTTTTCTCACCCTCCCACTTCTCTCCCTCTTTACTCTTCTCACACTTCCTCTTCTGCATACTTCTTTAACCTCATTCTCTTTCCCACCATCTGAACAAAGCACAACCAATGGATGACTCGCCTCTGGGATGCCGCACCGTGAGCCTCGAGCTCCTGCGGCAGCAAGTACACCTTGCCCTGAACCCAGATCTAGACGGCTCTGAATTCCTGAGGCCTGACCGAGTTGCCTTGCTTGATCCCTTCACTAATGCTCCGGCTGATATACAGGCTGCAAACATGCAGCGAGTAGCAGATGGATTGGCTCCATTTGAGAGCGGCGACGAGCTCAACGCCCACTTCCTCACAGAGCTGCCTCCGGAGCATGGGGACACTTGGGAGGTCCCCTCCAATCCCCCGGGCTTTGTCCTCAATGGGTCGGGCTTGGAAGGACACCAATCTACAGCGTCCGGAAATACCCAGCATCCTCCAGCTCCCACCACGGCTGCCGCCGTTCCCTTGGACGTTGACGCAAGACTTGCAAACTATTCTCAAGCAATGTACAACCATCATTTGCCGGGTTTCATGTCTTCCGTGTCATCGTTGGACTCGCAGAACATGGGCACTGATGTTGGGGAAGACATCCCGCCCGTTGACAACCTGGAACCACAGGAACTGATTTCTGAGCCCAATCCGCACCCGTCAAGCATGATGTGGACAGATATTCCAGGCGACATGGCCGATACTCTGGAACAGCCGCACACTGGCAATGCTGACGCCATTGAATATACCGCGGACTACGGAATGAACCTCGACCATGACGAGGTGGACTCAAGCGAAGAGCAGTACACGGATAATTCGGTCCGGATTCATCCTGCTACCTATGAGGAAAACGAAGCGGTCTCTCTCCCTCATGAACATACGAGCGGACAGGAGATTATTGTTTCCCCGACAGAGAAGCCAGAGCTGCTGACGTTGCCCCCCAATATATTTTGTCGCGTCTGCGACTATCTCCCCTGGTCGGCCAAGGAGCTGATGAGCAGGACTTGCACACTGATGCGGCAGAGACTGCACAAGGCTTGCAAAATGGTCGTCGGCGGCATGAACAGAGAGGAACACATTCTCTACCAAAACGATATTTCAAAGACTTTGCCGCTTCATGTTGTGTGTGCAGACTGTGCTCGCTTGCACCGCGCCACTTTGGGTGACGTGCCCATCGTCTGCTACCGATCGCCGAACCGCACATGCCCTGCCAAGTTGATGGCGCTTCCGAGGGCACCTTTTCTTTGCATAGGCTATTGCTTGGAGTACCATCATGTTCAACTGGCGCTGAAGCTGCGTCGTCTTGGGCTTTTCCCGGATCATGTCAACAGGATTATGCAGCCCTACTATTTACGCAACAGTGATCAGAACACTTACACCTCTATTGAGGCTTTTATTCGGCCTATTCTGACGGTCCACGAATCTCAACCCTCATTTCTGGTTTTCAAGGCTGTGGAGTTCATTGAATTTGGGGCTACCTACACGACGTCGCTTTCGCCAGGAACACTTCAGTGTCTTACCATCTGCCCTCATTCCTCTCTTGCTAGTAGGGATCCGGCGAGCATGCGCAGCAACGCCATATACCAGGCCATCGCCGACGCCCGCATGGGATTGTTCACGCGCCGGAACTACTCATGTGCTCTCTGTCCGACAGATGTCTCCGTCCATACCCTGCCTGGCCGTCTGCGTATCTACGCCTGGCACGATTTCGGACAAGAGGGCATATCGCCGGTTGACAACGCCTGGAGAGTGCATGTTGGAGGACCCGGAAACAACCAGTTTCTGGGCCCCTATCTGTTTCACCCGAGGGGCACTGTGAAACTCCGGTACGAGGCAGAGCGGTCATACCAGCCTCCGAACAGGCTTCTGGGCGAGAACGAAATTGAACAGTGCACGTTGACCTCGTGGGCGATGCGCGAAGAGGCAATTGTGAATCTGTGGAACAGACTTCAAGGACAAAACGGTTTGCTCCAATACACGTTTTAGTCAGCACGGGAGTGGGCTATCTTTGGGGAGCCTGTTTTTTTGAAAGGGTTGAATGAAAAGGCGACTGTTTGCTAGCCGCCCCATCTCCAGATACTGTTTGTATGGACTCCACATATAGGGTGAAGGCCTTAAGACTTGAAAGTCGGAGATTCTATAGCAAGAACACGAAAATATATTGGCACATACGTGAATCTGATGCAAACGCTTGTATTTGTGGTCTAGCTTTTTTCTTCTCTTCTACAATGCTATATTCGTTTCCCCCAGGGATATTTTATAGCCTAGTATGAAGGTTCTACTAGTTGAAAATGAAGCTGGAGATGTAGTCCGACTTGCCGACAGGCACACCCTTGGCCCGCAGAATAGAGTACGCAGTGGTGACGTGGAAGATAAAGTTGGGGATTCCTTGTTGGATCACAGCTTGCGTTATCGTCAACTGGATTTCCTTGCCACCGACGGTGCTGCAGGAGACGTTAGCTCGTCTCTAGGATGTGATGAATGCTGCCAGAAAAGTGACTGCTGGTACTTACAAATCGGCCGTGTTGGTCCCGCCCCGTGCGTTTGCGACGTCCGGCTTGACCGTCTTCAGTAGCTCCAGGGTGGCACTAATGCGCGTATGCAGCTCGGCAAACGTCTTCTCGCTGTTTGTGAACGGCTCTGATATGTTGCCGGTCAGATGGTCGACGTAGGTCTTCACATTCCGGGTCGAGTTCTGGACCTGGAAGAGAAGTGGAAACTGGTCTTCGATGAGGCGGGCCTGAATAAACTCGGCATCGGCGTCGATGCCCTTCTCCTTGGCATACTCCTCGGCCTTCGTCAGGATGTGGTCGAGCGTCTTGAGGCCACGTGTGAACGTGGGAACAGCCACATCGTAGAGCGTGATGGAGGACATGATGGGATTTCGATGGTGGAGGTAGATCGTGGAGGCGCTTGTAGTAAGTAAGGGAAGTAACAGAAGGGGTTGAGCTAACTCGCGAAGACGTCTTTCTTCAGGCGAAGCATCACCTCTTTATATGCGTAATCTCGGTGGAGTTGGATTGCACGTCGATGATTTAGTTGCATGGCGTGACGGCTCGGGTGTTGACACGATACCTTCCGTTCGGATGCATTAGGAATCAGAAGCTGACAAATTACAACTGGTGGCCTCCGTTGTCGGATAGCCAATCAAACTCGCAGTACGGGGTCTCTTGTGCGAAGCAAGACGCAAAAGGCGAAGCCGGAAACCAAGCCCTTAAAACGTTGCAGTACCTCTGGCTTCCGATTAATAATTGACAGTGACGGCTCTTTCCGGCCCTTGACAGCTTTTTTGTCAGCATATCTGCAGTTGGTCCGGGTACCTAAAATAGGCAGGTAGCTATTCGACCCCTCCACGAAAGCCACGGAGCATAATCTGGGGTGGGGAAGGAGGGGGAGGGATAAAATCGTAAGCAAGCGATTTAATACGACGTAGAGCTCGAAAGAACCTTCCAGCTAGCATGACCGGAGACTTCTTCATAGTATATAGATTGGGATTATCTGTCCTTTAAATTTACGGGGATGGACTTCTTTTGCAAAAAGGAAAAGCCGTATGGCATCGGGTGATGTTTCGCGTCGCTGACTGGCTAATAATATGCTTACTGAATCAATTTATCGTTCTTGGCAGGCAACCAAATTATGGGTTTCTTCGAATCGCATACAGCGTCCAACACTGTGACTATACGATTTACCGACGAGACTATCATGTACGCCAAGTAGCCCGTGTGTATGAATTACCGTTTTGCCCTACGAATGTTGGCCCGATCGACTTGCATGGCCAATCATGTGCCCTCAATGCACCATCGGCCGTAAAACTACCGGTCCTTCCAACCGGCGCTATCTTAAAAATACCATAGACGACGAGCTTGACAATGCCTCTTGGTTGGATTCTCGTTGACTTTCAGACAGTTTTCCTCCTCGACTAAAAGTGTGTTGAGACTGGTGGTCTATCGGGAAGGACAAATTGCTGCACCTGATAAGGGAGGACATGCTGCCAAACTACTTCCGCTTTATGCATTTGTTTGCATCGGGCATGAATCTTGGTTTACACATCCTTTGTGTTCTGGACTATGCTATGAGCGAAACCTCTACGGTCATTCCCAGACGATCAATAACATCCACGCTAACGGAAGCGTCTATGGCTTAGGACACTGCGTTCCTTTGGAGCAGCCGAGAATCTTGAAGATAGCTGTAGCTGGCAAAGATGGAAGCCCGAATTATCAACTACAAGCCGTCTCTCCATTCACCCGAATTCACACGGAACGGACGAGACTGTCAGCTTCGCAGATACCTCGACAAATCTGGCCCTAGAATGTACAACAAGTCAGAGTTACCATGACATTGATTCTCGGCCATCCCAAGATCGAATCCGGACCTGACGCAGCCTACGAATTTATCAAGGCATACAATTAAATATATCTTTATGCTGACCTCCTTTTACAGGCAGCAGTATCCTTTATCAGCGCAGACATTGTACGAGATTTGCTATAGGGAACCCTTGATGCCCCCGACCGTGTCGAAGACCAATTCCTAAGACCACGACTGTTACAACAGACTACGAGGCTTAACCACAGTGCGGGATCCATGTTGTCATTGCTTTGGGTTGTAGGCTGTGCCTGACAACTTTCCATCGATCTTACAGGCAGACATATATCGTTACCAAACTTTTCCACATAGCACCCACACACTACTCTAGATATTCCGGGCGAAGGTCGAAGAACGTGTCGATCTTGAGGGCGGCCAGATCCTCGTCCGAGTATACGTTGGCTCGGACGTCTACATTCGCGGGTGCGGAGCCAAGGAAGAAGGAGCGCTGGGCGGCTGGCAGGTGGAGGCGCATGGTGTAGTTGGGATGCGCGGGGCTCTGGTAGCCAAGACCGATCATGATGCGATGCTGGTCGCTGTTGTTGGGCATGCCGGCATGCCAGGTGCGCAGATCGCGGATGACAATGTCACCACGACGCAGTGACGGCTGGAGCGGTGGTCGAACCAGCCGGCGAGCCTGGCGAGCAGCAGCCGAGACATTGGGCACGGGCTCGTTGAGGCGCGAGAACGGGCCGGGCGTGTCGGCCAGGTCGGTCAACATGTCGTTGTCACGCCAGGAGGTGTGGGCGTGCGAGCCGAGCCAGAACTCGGTGGCCCCGTTGGTCTCGCTGAAGTCACAGAGCGGGATGTTGGCGATGAAGTAGTAGGGGAACATGGGGTGTTCAAAGGCGCAGTCCTTGTGCACTGGTTGTCGCATTCCGGCCGTGTTGGCCACGGCCGTGTTGGCTGTCAGCCAGTTCCAGATAGGACGATGGCCGAGGTATCTGGACGGTCAGCAAGTTGCATGGGACCCATGCTGAGCGATTTGTAGCCGGGACATACGCATTCCCCACCTGTAGGACAAACGGATTGAAGTAGACGTCCTCATACAGTAATTCAGTATCTGTGATGGGCGGGCCCGTTGCAGAAAGTTGGCTTCGGATACGGTCAGCCTGGAGAGAGCCTGCAGGAGAGGGAGGCGGGTAGATAGAAGGTACATTTGACGTTGTGGTTGAAGTCCTGGCTGTTGTCGGCAAGCCGCACCTCAGCATCCTTGCACATCCTTGTGTTGAGGGAGTCCACATGATCGACAGGGATGACACCCCGGAGAACGACAAGACCATCCTGATGCAACGCTTCCAATGCACGTATCAGCGACAGCGGTGCGTAGGCGCCCCTTTTCAATTCCTCTGCCGACAGAGTGACCACACGGGCGGCATCTTTCGGTTCTGTAGACAGGCTGCCCATCGTGGTGTCGTTTGGTCTGGTATTTCGGCTTTGTGTTTGGGAGACAGACTTCAGTCGGATTGCGTCACCCTCTCTTGCCGTCTTGTTTGCTTCACAAACAACGGAAGCACGCACCTTATCTTGCCGCCTTTACGTCGAATAAGGTATCGGCGACCTCCTAGTCTGCTGTTCTTATCACAATTAGGCGATTGCCTTAATATACAACCAATTGAAACGCTTTCGCAATCCGTAGCCTATATATAAAGAACTTGTTATCTGTCAGATTCCCGGTGCCGGATAGCTGAAATTGCTCTACCCCAGATTGTGGATGTTCAACGGTGCCGAATAGAGAGCCGTACGTCTGACTAGTTTACTTTACGGACGAGCGACGGCATCTCGCGCGCGATATCCTCAAAGAGGGCGTCCATCTGTTTGCGCAAGTCTTCTTCGTCGATGGCGAGGATTTGGAAGTCTCTGAGAACGATCTTGCCATCGACGATGGAGTGCTGCACGGCCGAGCCGTTGCATCCGAACACGAGGTGGCTCTCGAGCATGGTCTTGCGGCGGGCGGGGTCGTGGAGCAGTGGGGTGAACATGTGATTGTGCGTAAGGTCAAGCACGATGAGGTCGGCTTTGGCGCCTTCGCGAACAACACCGGCGTCGATGCCGAGCGCGTGGGCGCCGTTGCGCGTAGCCATGCGAAGGATCTCATGCGGACGGCCCAGCGAGGCATCGCGGTGGAGGGCTCGCTGAACGAGCGAGGCGATCTTCATCTGGGCAAACATATCTGGGCTGTTCTCGCACTCGAACGCGTCGATGCCGATGCCGACATTGACGCCGGCCGCAAGCAAATCCTGCAGCCGGGCAATGCCGTTGCCGAGCTTTGCGTTGGACCCGGCGTCGTAGGAGACGGAAGTGCCCGTAGCCGCGAGCAGTTGAACATCCTCGTCGTCCAGGTGCACGCAGTGGGCCGCTACAGTGTCCGGACCCAACAAGCCGGCTTCGTAAGCCAGCTGCACGGGCGATCGGCCACCGTAGCATGCCCTTGTCTCGACCACCTCGCCCTCCGACTCACACAGGTGCAGGTGAAGTCCCGTTCCCAGTGCCTTCTTCGCCCGGCCGACTGCCTGTAGCAGGGCCAAGTCTGACGTCAACATCCACTCGAGTCCTAGCCAGACGCGCACCCGGCCATCCGACGAGGACGACAGCCGCTGCTGCTTGTTGTGTGCCCAAAAGGCCGCCTCGTTGTCCGCTAGCGAGTCCAGCCCGTGCTCGGCCAGCGCAATCTCGCCGCCCAGCGTCGCCCGGATGCCAATCTCATCAGCCGCTCTGACTCGCGCGCCTACAAAGCGGTACATGTCGTTCACCGTCGTTGTACCCGACTTGAGCGCCGCGCAGTATGAGTGCATCGCTGCCACAAACGTGCGCTCCTCATTCAGCGCCCGCACGCTCGGATACCACACCTCCTCCAAGTATTCCTTCAGCGGAAGCTCATCGCCGAAGCCCTGTCCCATCTTGCGTCAGTTTACCCGGTAGATTGTCGAGTCCGGCTGCTGCGCCTCGGAGACGGGCTTGCCTTGGCCACAGATGTGTGGAAATGTAGATCGACTAGCCCCGGCATGACCAGCTTATCGGTGCCATCGATCACTGTGGTGGTAGGGTCCGTGAGACTCTCGGCACTGGGGCTGCCTCCATAGACGCCAGCTATGCGGTCGTTGACAATTTCCACGGTGCCCGGGTAGTAGAATGTATCCTCATCGTCCAATGTGAGGACGGTCGTGTTGTATATCACAATGCGACTCATTGCGTGTCGTGCTGCTCTCGACTTGTCGGGGGAAGATTATTCGCATGCCTATCGCCAGCTGGTTCTGGGGCTGTGGAGCTCGTCAGCCCCGATCACTGGCAGTACGGAGTACATTTTGCCACGTAAACGGCTCAGTGGAGTAGAGACTAGAGCGGTAACTCTGATAACGTCGGAAAAGCATATGGTAAGATACGAAGTGTTCCGTAAATATTTTGAGATAGATCTTGCTTGGCAATATATGTCGCAACGGAAGGACAACAGATCACGTAGTTGCAATAACGCTGGAATGACCGTGACTGTCGCTTGCTGACGTAAGGTCGTCGAGAATGTTTTGTTACATGGTTCCGAGGACTTCAGGTCAATCTGGTCAGCTAAGCTGGAGAAGGGATGACGAAGGGCGATCCACATTCCGGGATTTGAATGAGCCAACATGGTTCCGTAGCTGCAAGGAGAAAACTTGCGAGTGATGGAAATTAGACTGAGACATTTGTGTGGGCGAAACACGTTCATCATCAGACTCCAAGCACTCCGTACAAGTTCAGACATTCTTCGTGTTGAGATTTCGTAGGGATGTGGTTTAGTGGCTACTCTCTATTCATCATTTTGCTTTGCAACAAGTCCAGCAGTCACCCTGCCGATTGTGTCAGTTTCAAGTCTTGCAAAGGAGGGGAAATAGTCGTATGTACTTCTTGATTTGTAAACTAAATTTCGTGTCAGAACTGCTACAGAAACAGAGACATCGACGCACTCACCCAAGACTCGGGACATTTGGGCTCATCCAGGAAGCACAACGTCATACAGTGATTTGAGTGGTGTCAATCCGTGTAGCCAAAGCCTTACTGAGAAGAGAGGCAACGATAAAACTCGACTTTTTCATATTGGTCGATTCGAAGACGATGAAAAGGCTTGATTTGTTCGAACGTGGTACAGTACAAGTAGAATCCGGTGATTATACCTGGACAAGGAGAGGGATGACTGCGTACTATGCATAGTATAGCCAGTTGCCCCGTCTGAGATGACTGCAGACGACTAACGCTTTGTCTTGCCGAAACAGATTTTTATGTAGCAGCGGCACAGTCAGGGATGAGCCTCCCACCGGGCAACTACCTATTATAGCATAGCTCGGAAAACACACGCGATGTACAGAGTAAAGAGTACAACGGATAGTTATTCTCGTATGAAGCCACCTTTGACACTACCATTCGTCACGATTTTGAGCCGGCTTACTATGGCAGACAGCGCACGGTGTTCTGCAGTGCAATCCTGTTTATGTCCACGTGACAGATCTATGACAATATGTTGTGGCTTCTACTCCGTGCACCACTAGTCTGTCACGCAGGTTCTGCGTGATCACCAGTGTAAGACCCGTACGGCAATCCTTGTGGGATATTCGTCCGGACCAGTTGCACGTATCGTAGTAAGCTCTAAGGCCTTCAGAAGATCTAGTTATGATATTTCGTTGGGTGGTTGACTGATTGAAGACCAGACTGTGCGCAGTATGCGCGCAGATCAGGGCTTCGTCTTATCTAGTGATTTCGGCGGCCGAGGTCAAGTCAGGTGACCTCGGGGAAATCCACAATGTAAAAGGAAAGAACCCGATATTTACTATCGCTAAAAACGTGAGGTTACTTTTCTGTCAGGAATTTATAAGCGATCAATGCGAGTATCTGCGATAGCTGCTCCAGCTCGCCCACCTCCACGTATTCGTTCTCAGCCCCCATCCCGTTTGGCGTGAGCCCGACCACCACACTCGGCACTCCAGCTGGACGATACAGCCGGGTGTCGCTAGCACCGACGCGCATGTTGGCTACGACTGGCCTGTTTAGAACTGAAATGCTTGCCTGTATTGCTGTCTGTACTAGCTCGTGTGACGGTGGTGTGTAGGACGGTTCATATGCCCTAACGATCTTCACCGATATGCCCTCAATGGAAGCGACGTGTTTCTCGATGTAGGATCTGACGTCGGCGACGGTGACGCCGATGGGGAGTCGTATGTCGCCCTCTGCGTGTGCTGATGCCGGCACAAGATTGCGCAGAGTGCCGCCGCTGATGAGGCCAATATTGACAGTGACACGTCGAAGGGTCTCGCTCTCTCCGAGACCAGACAGGGCCTCCGAGATAGGTCTTGCGTCTTCGATGGCGCGGTCAATCTCGGCCGGTGCAGGGCGAATCGGCATGGTCTCGAGGCCCTTGATAGCATCCAGAGCCTGGCGGAGGCGGTCGACCGCGTTGACCCCTTTGTGCACGTGGGCGCCATGTGCCGCCGTACCGGCTGCAGCGATTTCGAACCAACAGAGGCCCTTCTCGCCGAACCGAACGACGTCTGGCGAGCCGACGTCGGGGCAGACCATGGCGTCGCCTCGGGCTTCGGGCACGTTGTCGAGCAGCCACTGGGATCCGTGCGTGCCCATGGTTTCCTCGTCGCCGGCCAGCGTGATCGACAGGTCGCCAGCCCAACGGTCGCGGTTCTCAGCGAGCACGCGGACCGCAACCAAGCACGCAGCGATGCCACCCTTCATGTCGCAGACGCCGCGACCATGGATGCGGTTGTCGGCCGTGAGAGCACCGCTGAGCGGGTCGAGCGTCCACGGCAGCTCTGCACAGAGAGGATAGGTGTCAAGGTGGCCATTGAAGACCAGTCGCCGTCCCGGCCGGCCAGACGACACGGTCGCAACGACGTTGACAAGGCCTGGGAGGGGCGAATAGCGACTGATGCGGACATGGGGAATCTGCTGCTGAATCAGCGCCTCGGCTATGCCAGCCACTGCGGCTGTGTCGAGCGAATCTGGCGATGCCGCCCGCACAAGCGCCTGTGCTGCGCCGACTAGGTCAGCACGGAGCTCTGCGATCCGTGCTGAGACAAAATGGGCATCCATTGCGATGAGGTGTGGGTGGAGAGGCGGCCTGCAGGCGGGGGAGAGAGGCTGATGCCTTCTGACGAGGGGCTGGGTGCTTGATAACGGTCACATGCCTTTGATAGGAGTCCTGTACCATTCAACCTTGCAGAACGGCTGTGGCTGTGGCAGGCTTATTTTCTTGGCGAGGCGCGTCGCATCTTATGTGGACAAAACAACAACAGACGATTGGTTTTTCCTCTTGCAGCGGGGGAATGTGGTTTGCCAAGGCGAATGCCCAAACCTGCAAGTCAAATGAGCTTCCCAAAAGGTCACTCGGTCGCAAAGGCCAAGGTTTGGCATCGACTAAGGCACGAAATATGCCCACGCTTTCTGCGCCTGGACCTGACGAGTGTCGGTGAGATGGTAGAACCGACCCTAGACATCTGACAAGATAACGCACTGTAACCATAAACATGATCCTTATTGCGTACGTAATACTACGGTAGCATATATTAAAGCGGACGGCCCTAATACCATGCGTCAGCGACAAGCTTTTTCATGCCCTCTTCTTTTGAAGAAAAATTCGGAACCGCAACGTCTCTTCCCATAAACAAACGGCATTTCACGCAGGTCTGCAAACGATGAGCGGCCCAATCCCGGATGCCTCCCAAGGCGAAGCGCAAAACAATGGGGTCGAAAAAGAAGCCGTAGTCTTCAGTCGAAGTGACGAGGATGTCGCTGCCCAGACCACCGTCGGCCTACAGCGCCAGCTCAAAGCCCGTCATCTGAGCATGATAGCACTTGGAGGAGCACTGGGAACAGGTCTGGTCATTGGCACAGGTGCTGGCTTGGCTCGAGCCGGTCCGGCTCCCATTCTCATCACCTACTCCCTCGTCGGCTTCGTCGTCTACCTCGTCCTCGGCGCTCTCGGAGAGATGGCCACCTGGATTCCCCTCGAGAGTGGCTTTTCTGGATACACGTCTCGATATGTCGATCCGGCCATGGGCTTTGCTGTTGGCTACTGGTGCGTCTCTCACTTTCCTGCTACCAAGTCGTGATCAAAACATTATGCTTACGTAATCATACAGCTATTGGTTCAAGTACCTCTTCCTCCCGCCTGCTCAGCTGACTGCTGCCGCCCTCGTTCTGGAATACTGGGTTCCGCGCGAGCGTGTCAATCCCGGCGTCTGGATTGCCATCTTCCTCGTCGTTATCGTCTTCATCAATCTTTTTGGCGTCGCTGTCTTTGGCGAGATGGAGTTCTATCTTAGTGCCATCAAGATTTTGGTCGTCCTCGGAATTCTCATTCTCTCCCTCATTCTCGTCTGCGGCGGCGGTCCGAATCATCATACCTACGGCTTCCACTATTGGTCCAAACCTGGAGCGTTTAATCCTTACATCGGGAGTACGTTCCCCGTCTCTTTGCTGTTTTTCGCCTGCGATATGTGCATATATATCTAACGTATGAAAAGGCGGAAATTCTGGTCGCTTTCTCGCCATTCTTTCTGTCCTCGTCACCGCAACTTACGCCTTTCTCGGCACCGAGCTGATCTGCATTACATTCGGCGAGGCCGCGAACCCGCGACGAAACATCCCGCGCGCCATCCGTCTGACGTTCTACCGCATTCTCGTCTTCTATATTCTCTCTATCCTCTTTCTTGGCATGCTCGTTCCCTACAGCTCCGATAAACTCAAGACTGCCATCTCGAAATCCACGTCTGCAGACGCCTCGCCCTTTGTGGTGGCCTTCAGAATTGCTGGCGTCAAAGTTATTCCCGGATTCCTCAACGCATGCTTCCTCATCTTCGTCTTTTCCGCTGCCAACTCTGACCTCTACATCGCGTCTCGAACCATCTACGGTCTGGCCGCTGAGGGACTCGCACCCCGGTTCCTCGCCCACACCACTCGAAACGGTGTCCCCATCTACTCATTACTGCTCTCGAGCGTGTTTGCCTGCATTGGCTTCCTCAATGTTCACACTTCGTCTGCTACTATTTTCAACTACTTCACCAATCTGGTAACCGTCTTCGGGATCCTCACCTGGATCTCGGTGCTGGTGACGCATATCTTCTTTGTGCGCGCACGTCGGGCACAGGGAATTCCCGACTCGTCCCTCAATTATGTCGCACCATTTGGACTCTGGGGAACATATGGTGGCCTTGCCGTGTGCATCTTCATTGCCTTATGCAAAAACTACAGCGTCTTTGTTCACTCGTCTAAGACAAGCGGTCATTACGGCAACTTCGACTATAAGAACTTCATCACTGGCTATCTGGGTATCCCGATATATCTTGTCATGCTTTTTGCGTTCAAGTTCATCAAGAAATCTAGAGGTGTCGGGCCCCGTGAGGCAGATCTGTTCAGCGGTAAGAAGGAGGTTGATGACGAGGAGATAGAGTATCTAGAGCTGGAGAAGCAAGCTGCGAGGGCCAGAGGGACAAACGTTTCGAGGATGTACAGATTTGTTTCATGGCTATTTTAGAGAAAGTACATAATGTTGCTGTTATGCAGCAATCGAGTAATTACAAATAGACTTGGTATAATTGGCTGATAGATTGTTACCACACGATGTCGCAATATGCATTGTATGCATTACACCTAGATCAGTAAGATACTTTCTGAACAGTTGCATGTTTGTATGCAGAGTTTAGATGAGAAAATTGCTTCTGTCTTATATGTGTATTGTAGTACGACGTAAGCTAAAAGCAGATAAAAGGCGTGAACTGGGTTTGCTTGAAGCAAATGCATATTTCAATTGAGCTTTCAGATCGCATTGGGTACATTGCGGCAGTAGCTGTCGACACCCTTTTTAGCTCGAGTTCGTTTCTACACATGGAAACTTTTCTCTGCTCGTTGTTGGTGGTGTTCTCCGCTTGATGGGCCGGAGTGATTGTCGGAATTGCCCCCCCCCCCCCAACAAAGTCCCGAGGTTCCATTTTCAAGTAGACGCGAAGCCATTTGGTGATCTATACTAATACGTAGCGTTCAGACGCATAGCCATGTAATCTCCACTATTGATGGGCTCGTATTTTTTCGGTTTATCAGGGCCAGAGCAGCCAGGCAAACAGTCGATAACCTTTTCACGATCTGCTGACACAAAGTATGGGATCGAATAGCGTGAAGGGGTAACTCTTCCATTTCCATAAGCCTCTTGTTCAGTCTTCATAATGCCATTCTCAGATAGCAGCGGTGCTCGCACACGATGTAGTGTAGATTTCAGACTGTCGTTGCTCCATCGCTGCAGAAAATCACCTATGTTGACCAAAACGGTTCCAGGTACGGGCGGTGCGGGATTAAACTTGCCCTTTTCGTGGATATCCTCGACTTCGAGGCCACCGACAGTGTCCTGGAACAGAAGTGTCATCGTACCATAGTCCGTGTGGCTTGCACAGCGTTCCATCTTCCCGCGTCGCACATGGGCCTCTTCTACTGGAGGATAATGCAGCAGGCGAATCTGGTTGTCCTTGTTCGTGTGGTAATTCCAGAAATACCGTCCATCCAGGCCCATTCCCAACGCAATGACGCGAAGCAACTGCAGCTCTAGCACGTAGCACTTCTCGTAAAACTTTAGAAAGAACAGCTTGAAGCCCGGCAGCATCTCTTCCGGCAGCCAGATATTGGGCATTGCGATATCGTCTTCCCGCCCCATTTCAAATAACTCCTTGTAGTCGGGAACCTTGCGCAGTTCTCCGATGGCGGCGTGGTCGAAAACCATCTGACTGAGCTTCTCGCGGCCAATTCCGCTGTATCTGTTGCGCGGTGGTGCACGGACCACCTCTAGTGCAGAGTTTTCAGCCCAGACTTCCTCTAGCTTCAGATAGCTGTCTTCCTTCTGAATACAACGATCTTCGCCTCATCAGTATCCACGATGCCACCAGCCTTGTGGTGGATGTGGGGCTATTTCTTTGGTGGCCTGGGGAAGAGCAAAGAACCTGGCACTCTGGTGACGTTAGTGGCTAGCTAATGCCAACAGCTACTAGTTCAATGAACATGGGGTCTCGGGTCTTGGTACCCAGCTAAAGGCCTCGTCTATGGTATCCTGAGGAAAGCCATGGTTGCTGAGATAAGCAAAGCCAAAGTCTCGAAATGCCTCGTAGACAGCTCGACCGACGGCTGCAGCATCGTCAGATCGGCCGCTAAGCAACGGCGCAAAGTCGATGATGGGGATGCTAGCCTGTTGGAGGGGAGAGTCCATGCTGGGCTCTCGTGCGATCAACGTGTCCCCACAATTCAAAGAGATAAGGATGGCAGGCTCGCGTTTGCTGTCTCAATTGCAGGCCAAAAATGATGCTGTTTACCGATGTGTCAAGTCTGATCAAAGCAATTCGACATCGTTCGTTGGCCCCAAAGTACGATACCCCACTAAGGGCCAGTATGCCAATCATTAACTCTGTTTGCCTATCGCGATAGGCATTTCTGTGCGCCTTGGCAAGCCACTGCAGACGCCACTGTATGCGTCGTATGACGGCCTGGGCGAAAAACGAGTGAATGCGCAAGGCCACAGGCGTTGCAATACGGACTGTCTTGAAGTCGAGTGACGTACCATTAGTGTTCCATCAAACATTGAACGCAAGGACAGTTTTTTTCCAATAGTACAATATTCTACTGCGCTGACCACGATGCAGGTCGAGGCAAAAACGGCCCAAGAGGAGAGCGAACAGACTCGCGGTGCCTCTGGGATGCGGAACGTGCGTCGCCTTGTAGGTGGATATTCGCTGCCGGCATACTCCGTACGTCGTAGAGATCCCTTACGCGTGTACCCATTTCTTATCAAGCGGGAGCTAACCGATGTAATAAGCTCGTATTGGGTGACCCTGTCGGTAAGATGCTTGGCAACCGATTTATTGTCTATTAGTGATTCGCTTTACTGTCTTATCTGGTGTCTTCGGACCGGGGAGTGATCAGTTTCTCCGGTTTATGGATCTCCGGTTCACGGATGATAAAAAATGATTCATTTTCTTGACATGCCCCGGCCGGAGCATAAGAAAAGGGACTTGCACGATTTAGAGGCACGAGGATTGATGTTGCATCCTAACGCATTGTCTGTGATAATGTCGCTGCCCTGTACGACTATTACATAGAGTACTCCTTCACATAGGGCGCCTTCTTGTCGCTTTTCGCCACGTCATACGGCGTAGTGCCTTGTAATTGATTGTCAGCCGGAACAATGCCGCGCTTCGCTGCCTCCGCAGCTGTGAAAGTGTCATAAACGTCCATCTCGTCATATTCGCCCATTCCGAGAACGGGGAAGAGCTTGTTGAGAGCATAGAAGATGATGGCACTCGTAAAGAAGCCTGGGTGATGTTAGACGGGAAGAAATGGGGGAAATGATTAGTCAGCATACTTACCGATCAGGAAGGCCATGTAGTAGAGCTGGTACAGGGCCTTGGCGCCATCAGTCCTGCCGCTGGCCTTGTAGGCGAGGCCGCCAACAGTCGGGGCCCAGCCACAAAGCCAGGCGGGAATGGCACGCCAGTTGACGCCATGCCAGTACCAGTAATCAGAGGTCTCGGGGTGGTAGAGATGAGAGAGCTTGATTTTGCGGTGGCGCAGGATGAAGTAGTCGGTAGTCATGATGCCCATGATAGGGCAGAGGAAGACTGAGAAGGAGCTGAGGACGCTGACAAAGGTGGCGGCCTTATTGACCAGCTGCCACGGCTGGACGACCCAGGCGGCGACAAAAGTGAGGATGGCACCGCGGCGGATGTTGATATAGCGGGGGAAAAGTCCGGCGAGATCGATGCCACCGGCGACGGAGTTTCCGCAGATATTCTCAAACATGGCAGTCAGCATGAAGCCGAAAGCGAGGAAGAAGACGCCGGCACGGGAGCGGCTGGAGCCATCGCCCTGGTCCATCATGACCATGAGGAGGTCAGGGGGGTTCCAGTAGACGCTGCCGTAGATCTTCTGGGCAGCGCTGGTGGTGACGAGGCCGACGAGCGAGACCATGACACCGACGATGAGAGCGGACAGGGTGGTGCCAGCGACGTAGTGCTGCCAGCCGCGGGCGTAGCGGGAGAAGTCAGAGCCGTTGGTGATGCCGGCAGCGATGCCGCCAATCATCTGATTGAGGCCGCCGACGATGAGCCAGGAGGCACTGAACCTGGTAGTGGAGGGGATCTGCTCGCCGGTGTGCCACAGCGGACCGACGCCGTTAGCCTCGGCGAGGGCCCAGATCATCATGCAGAGCATGCCGACGCCGCAGTAGATGGACGTGATCATGAACGGGAGCTTGAACTTTTCGGGGCGGATGGCCAAAAAGGGGGTGGAGAGGGTCCAGAAGACGATGAAGCCGACGAACTGGTAGGCCGTGGCTGGGATGCTGGTGGGCAGAAAGTTGTGCATCTTGGCAAACGAGGGCCAGATGGCGGTGATGCAGACGGCCGCCAGCCGGCCGCCATTCCAGCATTGGACCGCGTTCCAAATAAAGTTGAGCAGGATGCGCTGGAGCAGGGGAATGTAGCTGGCGCGGAGGCCCCAGGAGAAGCGATTCTGAATGGTGAAGCCGACGTGCCAGTCCATGCCACACCAGGCAATGAGGGTGGAGAAGAGGAGGATGAGGACACGGCCGATGGTGATGATGGCCATGGCCTGGCGGATGGAGAGGCCCTCGGCTGAGAGTGTGTTAGCGGCGTGCAAGAGCACGAACGGATGGAAGCAATTTACCGAGAAACGTGTTGGGAGTCTGCCAATTGGAAATGTTGAGGGACGACAGGGTCCAGTACCCAAAGAAGTGAAACCATCCTGGTCTGTTAGCAGGGCAGACTCAGGTGCAGATGACAGGGCAACGTACCCCAGATGCGACGCTGAGGAGGCAGAGGGATCAGATCGCGGTTGCTCCATGCATCTGTTTGTTCGTGCTGGGAGTCGTCACCATGGAGCCTCAGGCGCTCCTTCAAACCGTTTGCACGCCTCCGAAGGCCGGCGGTGGAAAAGGCCATGGTCGTAGCGGTGGAGATAAGATTGAGTGTCGTGCTGGGTCTACCGGACTTGTGCGTTCCAAGCCGTTCGCCGTCTTGGAACATATATACATTTGACGGGACAGTCTGGGCGAGGAGAGAAAATACCTCGTGTAAAAAGAAGCTTTATCGGTGAGATTGGCTCCAAGGCAAGCTTGACCTGCCTGAATGCCTATCTGGAACGGAACGATACGAAGTGCGACGCAAGAACGTGGCGATGGGTCCACAAGTAGCATAAGTGGTTTGCCGATCAGCGATTGCGGTCGGCCAACTTTTCCGGCTGACGAGTGCGCAATTATCCGGGAATGATAAAGGCTGCATTTCGTTAATTTGCGCAGGGCGTCGGACTGTAGATTCAGGTCAGAAACAGAAGCACAAGTCTACCGAACATGGCTCTTCCAAAACGGTTCCGCATTGGTGTCGATGTGGGAGGCACCAACACGGATGGAGTGATCCTGGACCCAACACGGGCAGACGAGGAGGGCAAAGGGATTCTGGCGTGGCACAAGGCGCCGACGACGACGAATCCGAGCGAGGGAATCAGCGCAGCGATCACGGCCATGTTTGAGAGGTCCTCAGTGGCGCCGGAAGAGGTGGCGAGCGTGACGATCGGGACGACGCATTTTGTGAACGCGGTGGTGGAGCGAGACGCGAGCCGGCTGTCAGCGGTAGCAGTGCTGCGACTCTGTGGGCCGTACTCAAAACACTCACCGCCGTGCATCGACTGGCCGGACGACATGCGGGCATTGATCCTGAAGCATTACGCCCTGCTGCCAGGTGGCCTAGAGGTGGATGGATCGCTGATCGGTGACATTGACGAGGCTGCGATCCGGGCAGAATGTGCGGTGATTCGGGCCAAGAGCATCCGCAGCGTGGTGGTTTGCGGCATCTTCAGCCCGATCGACACGATGGAGCGACAGGAAGAGCGAGCAGCAGCGATTATCGAGGCCGAGCTGCCGGGCTGCGATGTGGTGCTGTCGAAGGAGGTGGCCAACCTGGGCTTTGTGGAGCGCGAAAACGCGGCGATTCTCAATGCGGCAATCCTGGCGTTTGCGCGGCGCACGATCCGGTCATTCCACGAGCCAGTGCAGCGGCTGGGCCTTCGCTGTCCTGTCTTCATCACGCAAAACGACGGGACGATCCTGTCGGGAGCCATGGCGGCACGGCTGCCCATCCGCACATTCTCGAGCGGACCGACGAACAGCATGCGCGGGGCAGCCTTTCTCGTCGGCAGCAGCGGTCTGGACGAGGCCCTGATGGTGGTCGACATCGGTGGCACCACCACGGATGTCGGTCTTCTGATGCCGACCGGCTTTCCGCGCCAGCAAGCAGCCTATAGCGAGCTTGCCGGTGTGCGGATGAACTTTTCGTGCCCGGACATCAAGAGCATCGGGCTTGGGGGCGGGTCGATTGTGCGGAGGGTGGAGGGTAGTGGTGGTGGTGGTATAACCGTTGGTCCCGACAGCGTTGGATACAAGCTGACCGAGGAGGCCATTGTGTTTGGCGGCAGCGTGCTGACGACGACGGACTGCACGGTGATGGCTGACCCGAGTCACGTGACCATCGGGGAGCCGGAGCGGGTCTTGGGTCAGCTGACCGCAGCCGAGCTGGCAGCCTGCCAGGCGATCGTCCGGCAGAAGATAGAAAAGGTCATTGACACGATGAAGACGTCGCCCGAGGATGTGCCGGTGCTGCTGGTGGGTGGTGGAGCGGTGATCGCGCCAGACGAGCTGCAGGGCGCGAGCCGCGTGCTGAAGCCGAAGTGGTCGTCGGTGGCCAACGCAATCGGCGCGGCCATTGCTCGGGTCAGCGCAGTCGTCGACACGGTCAAGTCGACCGAAGGCGTGACTACAGCGGCTCTGCTTGAAGAAATTGCAGCCCAGGCAGTGTCACGGGCAATTGAGGCGGGCGCGGCCGCCGACACAGTCAAGATTGTCGAGATGGAGACGTTGCCGCTGCAGTACATTGCAAACAAGTCGCGGTTTATCGTGCGAGCAGCAGGTGACTTTGACTACTCGCGGGCAGAGGTGGAGGTGATGGAAGCGGACGGCGAGGATGAATCGAACGGGCTGAACGAGATGGACCAGTACGAGAAGACGGCAGACAAGACAGCCAAGTCCGACAAGGCTGCAGCGGCTCCCGACTTCAACATTGACACATACAGGCCGACAGTGCATCGGCGACAGTGGCTGGTCAACGAGATAGACCTTGGCTGGATCAGCACGGGCTGCTACATTCTCGGAACGGGCGGCGGTGGCTCGCCGTATCCGCATATGATCCGGCTGCGCGAGATGCTGCGACAAGGGGCTGTGGTGCGGGTGGTCAGCCCAGACGACTTGGCGGACGATGCGCAGGTCGGCACGGGTGGCGGCATGGGCTCGCCCACGGTCGGGGTTGAGAAGCTGCCAGGCGATGAGATGCAGGAGGCGCAGTACGAGCTGTTCAAGATCTGCGACCGGCCGGCCACCCACATGATTGCGCTCGAGATCGGCGGTGGCAACGGGTTGCAGGGCATGATACTCGGTGCGAGCAGCATGATGGACATGCCGGTTGTCGACGGCGACTGGATGGGTCGAGCCTATCCGACCAAGTGGCAGACGACACCGGTCGTCTTCAACGAGCGGTCGCCCGTCTGGTGTCCCATCGCCATGAGTGACGGCAAGGGCAACGTGCTGCTGATGCCCCGGGCCACGTCCGATCTGCAGGTCGAGCAGGCATTCCGTGCTGCCCTCAGCCAGATGGGCTCGCACACCGGCTGTGCCGAGGCCCCGCTGTCGGGCGCCGAGACCAAGCGATGGGTCGTCGAACACACCGTGTCGCAGGCCTGGCGCATCGGCCGTGCCGTTGCGAGAGCACGCCGCATGAACCGCATCGACTCCGTGGCCGAGACCATCATCGACGCATGCGGTGGCCCGGCGGCGGCTCGCGTCATCTGGAAGGGCAAGATCGTCGGCGTCGAACGTACCCTGCGGATGGGACATGTGTACGGCGAGTGCATCATCGAAGGCGCGGACGTGGCTGCGGACGGCTATGAGGCTGCTTCACTCGACCATGGCGCCGATCAGCCGGCCCCCTTTGTTGGCCGCGTCAAGATCCCGTTCAAGAACGAGAACATTGGCGTGATCCGGATCTCCAAAGGTGCCGACGTCGCCACCAAAGAATGCCAGCAGGATGTGCTGGCGCTCGTGCCCGATCTCATCTCCGTCATCGACGCCCAGAACGGCGAGGCTATCGGCACTCCCGAGTATCGCTACGGCCTGCTCGTCATCGTGCTCGGCATCGCCGCCAGCGACCGCTGGACTGGCTCTGAACGCGGCATCCAGATCGGCGGACCCGATGCCTTTGGCTTCAACTACCTCAAATACGATCCGCTCGGCACGTACATCAAGCCAAAAAGTGTCATTGACGAGTATGACTGCTAAGCAGTAGAAGAAGTAGAAAAATATATGGAATACAGCACATCTGAACATGCAGACTGTCTGTTGAAAAAAAAAGAAAACGCCAAGAGTGGTGTACCTAAAACTTCAGCGTCTGTCCCGCGTTCGCCATCACCGAGCTCTTCACGTTGGCTGATCCCAGAAGCTTGTACGAGTACGGCACACTCGTCAGCGTTCCCGTCGCTGCCGTGTTCTTCGAGCCGCCCAGGTCCACGTCCTTCACCACAGCAAAGCCTGCCGAGTGACTGTAGGCCGAGTAAATCACCTCGCTGCTCGCGTTTTCAAACACCGACGACTCTATCAGAAGCTGCGCCCCCATCCGCGTGTTGATGCCGTCGTTGACGTTGCTGTAGTAGGAGCTGTACACAAGGTAGATGTCAGCAGAGATCTCACATGTCTCTCCACGAGCTGCCTTACTTGAAGATGTGCCCCGTGCCAAACCGGACCGATGGTCCCCGGCTGTTCACGTTGGTCCAGTAGTTGTTGGCAAACGTCACGATCAGGTGCCCGGTGTCCTGAGCCCCGTTGTTGTCCGAGTGGCCCACAAGAGAGGCCTTGAACTGTTTGTTGTGCGTCTTTGTCAGCCATTGCCTCGTTCGGTGTTCTCCACATTTCTTGCTTACGTGATCGTGCAGGTGTGTGTTGGAGATCGTGATGTAGTCGCTGGCATGGGTCACGTCCATGAGCCCATCGTAGAAGTCTTTGTCGTGGTCCCGGTCGCTGGAGACGTCGCAGTGGTCCACCCAGACGTTGTTCGACGCCTGGATCCCGATCGCGTCGCCGTTCGCGGCCAGAACCTTGCTGATCTTCATGTTGCGCACGATCACGTTGGACGCCTTACTGATGAAGAGGCCGACTCCTGTCATGGCTGCATAGGAAGTCTGTCTTAGTCATGTTCCTTCAAATCTTTGGAATTGTCTGTGGAAAAACGTACAGCTGCCAGATGCGCCGATGATCGTCTTGTTCGACGCCACCCTCACCTTGTCTGCCCCGGTAATCGCACCGCTCACGACGATCACCATTGAGTCTTTCGACGAGGCCGCCGCCGTCAGCTGGGCCAGCGTCGACACCGTCGTGGTCGTGCCGCCTGAGCCGCCAGTCGTCCTGTCATTAGATGCACAGTCAGCCATGGATCTCACCGGGCGCACGCTTGCACACATACCCGCCATTCTCGGTGGCGTAGCCAATATCACAGGCATCCGTGATGGAAGCTCTCTTCTGAACCGTCCGACGGTGCACGGCAGAATCGCCTTGAAGAGTTCGGGTTGGCACTGCCACCGCGACGGAAGCCAGCATGGCCAGGAGTGACGCTGTGAAAATATGCATTTTGTTTTGTTCGAAAGTACAAGCACAGCCTAAGGGAAAAAAAAAAAAAAAGATTGCAGAGTGCGAAAACGAATGTGAAAATGGGGGTCAAAACGAATGAAAGGCCGTTGTGAAGTTGAGGAACAGGTCAGAGGAGAGACGGCAGCATCGACGCATTTTATCTCTCGACGACAACTTGCGCAGGGCCGGGAAATTAAGGAACCTGTTGAAGCTGCCAAGCCGAGCCAACGACCGGTTCACCACGGAAGTCAGCCGACACCGGCCAGCAGCATCCGATCGATCGTCGCCGTTGTTCCTGTAAAGCTTAATATGGTGTTGTCGCCGTCATCTGTTCTTCAATGCCCTGAACCGGTTAGTTCTTGCGAAGACAATGGCCTAAAACAGCATTTAAGGCCCGAAGAAAAACCAAGACAGGATACGTTCTTACCTGAGCCGCATTAACGGGTAGTGCCGACCGGCCATAAGGATAGTCCAGCTCTGGCCGTTGCTTTCGACAAGGTCACCCCATTTTGTTTCCAGAGTCTGAGCGCACGGGAGATGCCAAGTCTGAAACGTACGATATCTGCTCCACTTTCAAGCAGCCAGGCCGTTATTTGCGGTCTCCCAGCAGATGATACGGGATGCCAAGGACGTAGCTCAGGGAAGACGTTACCTTCGGATGCAGGAACGGACAACTGGCTGTTCCCACCCGTATAAATAGAGACTATATGTTTCACCTTCTCGTTTATCGACTTGGCAGGTTGCACTCTGCAACAGCGCCGCAAAAACGCTCACGAGGCCTGCTGGACGGTGCATATACACGGTAAGATCAATAAATTGGCACCGGCTAAATATGAAACAAATACACCCAATCGCTTTAAAATTTGTCCTGGTTTGCGTTGCTCATCAACATCGTGCTGTCTGGCTTGTACTTTTTCGACAGCAGACGGACGTTGTACTCCACGTCGAGAACGGCTCCCTTGGGGTCGTTAACCGCCGGCTTAAAGTCTAGCAGAAGGTCGTCCTTGACGGCCGAGACCGTGTCCGTCTCCAGGTACGGGTCATCGTTCGGGTAGAGCTGTGCCGTCACGCCAATGTAGTCATCGTGCGTGATCATCATGTGAATGTGTGCAGGCCGGTATGGGTGGCGGCCAGTCATGCGAAGCAGCTCTGCCGACGGCCCGGTCGTGTTGATGGCGTACTCGGTCGGCTTCAGGCAGTAGAACCAGAACTTGCCCTCCTCGTTGGCGCGGAACTTGCCCCGCAGGTTGTGCGGCGTCTGGTTCTCCGGGTCAAACACGTCGTACTTGCCGTTGGTGCTAGCCTGCCACATGTCGAACACCGCTCCCGGAACGCCCTTTCCGGTCTCCGCATCCTTGATCTGGCCGTGGAAGAAGGTGAGCTGGCCGTCCTTGGGCATGTTCTGGATCACGCTGGCGCCGAGCTCGCGGAAGGGCGTGGTGGGAGACCAGAAGGGGCCCAGGATGGCGGACGACGTGGGAACAACGCCTTCGGGCGTGACGATCTTGTGGTTGATCTCGTCCACAAGACTAGACGCGGGAGAAACCATGTCAGCAACGAACGAAGCCCAAGCAGACTTCCAGAGGACGACCCAAACTCACGATTCGATGCCCAGGATATCACACACTCTCCAGGCCTCGTTCCGGTTCTTCTCGTACGCCTGGCCAATGGAGTTGACGTAATTGACCCCAATGACCCATTCTTCCTGCGTAAGCTCGACCTCCCGGCAGAAGTCGTGCATATGCCGGATCAGAGACGTGAGGATCTGTCGGTTTCTCGGCGTCGTTTCGGGGCTCATCAGACCA
The DNA here is from genome assembly GCF_000143105.1 of Grosmannia clavigera kw1407. Taxonomy (NCBI): domain Eukaryota; kingdom Fungi; phylum Ascomycota; class Sordariomycetes; order Ophiostomatales; family Ophiostomataceae; genus Leptographium; species Leptographium clavigerum. The sequence continues at coordinate 216,550 of NW_014040810.1, read as the reverse complement.
ATCACATGGTCCGTAAAGTTGGGGTCAAACTTGCTTGCACCAGTGGTGCCGTTGGTTCCGTTTGTGGCCATGGCGAAACGATTGTTGTGTAGAATAGATAGAGTGGCTATCGACAGATGGGTTGATTGATGTTTAGCTGTGTCTGCTTCCAAGAGCAATGGGAACGATCGGGTTATAAAATAGATCTGCCCGTGGAAGCTTCGGACCAATGGTCAAGCACAAATTACAACTAGCGGAAGCAGGAAGAACTTGGTCCTGCATGGTGTCGAGTTGATCTGATGACGCCGTGAATTGCGGGGGACGTAGATCTTGGCGCTATACTGTAGCTGTTGGAGAAACAAAAACCCCCCCAGCTGGGCTGTCTGCTTGTGAGGGGAAAAGTAAACCCGCACGACAATCCGGTTAGCCGCTTCGCCTAAGATGTCGCCGGAGGAGCCGTTAGCACGCTACCCCCATTTTAGTTGGGGCTAACAAGCCGGCAAGGGAAATCGGCACAAATGGGTAAAGGTACTTCCACGCAGGCGCAGGGATGTCACGGAACTGGACTAGAATGAATGCAACCCCGGCAGAGATGCCTACCCCGTAAAATGCCATATAGGTCGATCACAGGATTTATAGTACATAATACGATGAATTCAGGATCAGCTTCGTTGTAAGTGTGAGTTGCTGTCAGTTTCACGAGAGAGCTCGCCGCTGCGCCCATGGTCACGTGATATAGCAGCCGCTTGAGCAATCTGGTCGAAACATTTCCACTACGGAGTACGGAGTACGGAGTACGGAGTATATATACGTAGGGTCGACCTTTTCCCGTACGGACTGGCCTCGATCCGCTGTTATTCCCATAAACCCACTGTCTATTCCCCTATTTCGAACGAACAGATGCTCAACAAGCATCGAAAGTCCAGAGGTGCTATATATTAACAAAGCTAGCTTACTATGTTGGACCCTCTCCACACATTTCTGATATCTCGAGACCTAGTAATTCTCGCGTCATCAGAGTCGGGCAATCTTTTGTTCCTGACTCCTGCAGCAGCCACGCAACATTGCAGACTCGCTTCTAGGGCGCTAATAGAGTCGTCTGTCGATGTTTCTACCGTGATCTGTTCATCTTCGGGGTCGACCATGGCCACTTTATAATGTATCCGTCGAAGTTACTTTCGATCTGTATCTAATGGAGATATGATAGGCCCACGGTGATGAGCTAGTAATGGGCAATATTTTGTTCAATACCGGATTTCCGCTAAAGCTTTAGCATTGGTGTAGGAGAGATCGAGAAGTACTGTGGCTGCTGGGTTTATCAAGAGTCGACTTACAATGACAAGGATGGATCATTTAATAACAGCTTGCAGTCGAAAAGCGTGATCAAACGGCATTACCGCCTCTTGTTTTTAACCAAGGTGTTTTTAATCTGGAGTTTTCGTTGCGTAGAAATCGCAGGCAATGTTTGATCTATCTAAATGGCGTTTGCATCTGCATACGTTTGAGTATTCGAGTATACCAACAGCAAGGTGGTCAGTTCTCAATCGTACGAATACATTCTGGCGTCGGACTCTGTGTTGTTTGTAGCCGTTCGCAAGAAATACGCCGAAATGCCACATATAAGGGCTGAGATAATCAAGCGAGGAGCAGGTTCTAAAAGTGAAAGCCGGATAACACAATGCTGCTCATTGGGCGATAGGAATCTTCGTTGAGGTCGTCGCCTATATCAAGTATGGGATAGTGTCGTTGTTGTCCGTAAAACTTCCTATGAAATATGAAAAGGAGGTTACCTTTTGCGAATCCAATAATGCATTTTCGTACCTATTTTGGCAATTGCAGACCCATCGCCGTGCTGTTGACGCTCTTGATGCCTTTGAGGGGCCAAGGATCCAGTAAAGCCAGTTTAGCAAGTGCGCCGCAGAAATCATGTCCATTAGAGACGAAAGATGTATGCTCGAGCGCAATTGTAGACGTATGCATTTCAAGCTTAGGCGGTATGCAAAGTAATAACCGCACTTAGCACCGGAAAATACTTTCCAGGACAAGAGGCTGGAAATTATCACACATGGCGAATAAAACGGCAGAGCTCCACCTTGGCCCTCCCCATTGGACAGAAGCTATCTCTGGTTTGCACCTGCGATTGTGTTATTTCTAGCAGAATGACGACAAATACAAATGCTTGTTGCGGCCCTCAGACTGGCTGCCAATGCCGGGGAAGACATATACAAAACGGCGGGCGAAGCCCAAACGTCTCCTGCTCTCTCTGCTTCCCAATACTCGCCAAAATGGCCGCGCCATCACCCAAGAAGCAATGAATCCTTAATGCGTTTGCCATGAGCACCCCCAGTCATCTTGCAACGGGTATGACCCCCATCCCTCCTCTTTTTCACATGTCAGCTTACCGTATAGGTTTATGGAAACATCCACGCAGTCGTGCTGCTGAATACACCGATATTGAATACTGGACAGACCTGGTCAAGATCCTTGAGGCTGGAAAATTCCACGGCCTCTTCCTTGCCGATGTGCTTGGCCATTATGGCGTGTACAAAGGCCCTTTCAACGTGGACCCAGGCCTTTCAGCGGCTGCACAGTTTCCCATTTCTGATCCGATGTAGGCTGCAATAACCGGTGCTGCCACAAGTTTGATTGTATACATTTATTCCGCATTCTGACGGTATCCAGGCTACCTGTGTCTGCTATGGCCGCCGTCACCAAGCATCTCTCATTTTGGATCACTGCATCTACCACGTACGAGAATCCGTTCTTGCTGGCCCGCCGCTTTGCCACTCTGGACCATCTTACTAAAGGACGTGTTGCCTGGAACGCGGTGACCAGCCATTTGGCTCCCGCTGCCAAGAATCTCAGCCTAGACAAGGAAATTGCCCACGACGAGCGCTATCAGATCGCAGAGGAGTTTCTGACCTTGACTTACAAACTATGGGAGGGCACATGGCGTGATAATGCTGTCGTGAAGGATACCAAGACAAAAAAATATGCCGTTCCAGGCCGCGTCCAGGCTATCAACCACGAAGGGTGAGAAAGGCCGGTACTGCTGGATTCGCTCGCTTGAGTATATACAGTGCTGATTGTGAGCAGAAAATACTTCAAGTCGGCTGGCCCTCTAACTACTGAGCCCTCCATCCAGCGCACGCCGTTTATCTTCCAAGCCGGTACCAGCAGCGCGGGAAAGGCGTTCGCCACCAAACATGCCGAGTGCATGTTTCTTCCTGGAATGACGCCAGAGGCTGTCAAGAAGGTGGCCGACGACGTTCGCCTGCGCGCTGCTGAACAGGGCCGTGATCCGTCTACCCTCCAACTGATAGCCGGCATTATCGTCATCGTCGACGAGACAGACGAGAAGGCTCAGGCCAAATATAAGGAGTACTTGTCGTATGCCGACTACGAAGGGTCGCTGGCTCTCTTTGGCGGCTGGACCGGCGTCGATTTCTCCAATTGGGACGATGATGAGGACTTTACCTTTACGGGGCCAGGATCTATCCAGAGCATGATCTCGTCCTGGACAGCAACCATCCTGGGCACAGACGGCGTGCGTTGGACCAAGCGCCGAATTGCTCAAGAGCTAGCCATCAGTGGTGCCCACAGCCGCATTATCGGCTCGCCAAAGACAGTTGCCGACGCCTTGGAACGGTGGATTGACGAGTCCACCATTGACGGCTTCAACCTATCATATGCAGTCAGCCCCGGCGACTTGAGGACATCATCCACTGGCTGTTGCCCGAGCTGCGTGCCCGAGGTGTCTTCTGGGACGATTATATGGCGACCACAACCCGAGAGAACCACTTCCAAGACGGCCTGGGGCCGAGACTGCGAGACGACCACCCGGGAGCACAGTACAAGTGGAAGGCATGACTATGCCTCATCTGCTTGTGTGGGGTCCTGAGGCCTCTCAGCTCACTGGACTGTGACAACAAAAACTTTCCTATCTACTCTAAATCCCTGTTTCAATCCGCCCACAAGAACTCATCTTGTTCCACGAGTTCGCACTCTCTACTCATTGTCAACTCTCAACGATGGTCAGCTGGGACCTGGCCAACAAGCCGACAAAACACCGTGAAAACTTGATCGAGGTAAGACTGGAGACTGACACAAAATAATTTACTTGCTCCATAGGCCTCCTACGCACTGATAAATTGCCGCAAGTCCCAGCGTGATCTAAGCACGGGCCATCCAGACTTACGAATTGCCTAAAGTGTAAGAAATGCCTGCTCTAGTATGTAGCAAATCTGTTTTTTTACAAGATGAATTATGATATAAAACCATTGAAAGCCTGTATATGACATAGGGCGGGAACAACGCGTTTATTTTATATGAGGGCGTGATAACAAATCGTTTGTGGACGTGTCCTGCGTAGTCCGCCAGGACGTTAGGCCTTTGGCCACAATTCGTTCACGTCGCCATACTGGTTCGGACTGCCCAGACCTCAACATCCAATGGCAAGATGGCCGAGCGGTTAAGGCGCTAGCTTCAGGATTCCTGGAACTTGCTAGTGTGGAAACACGCGTGGGTTCGAGTCCCACTCTTGTCAATAACTTTTTCTTCCTTACTTTTTGCCCCTAACCTTAGTAATGGGGGATATTTTTTCTAGCGAAGAAGCACATTAGAACATGTGCGAGGGATTTTACACATTTACAGTGGTTAATTGTATCTAGTCTAGCATTCTATCACGTCTAGTTTCAACACATGTCCCTACTGCAACTCGAAGCCGCGCTCGTGCAGCACCGGTCGTAGCTCGTGCCGGCCTTCCATGCCCTCCTCGGTGGCCGTGCGCAGGGTCGACTGGGCCGTCCAGACGGGCTTGTGGACGCGGTTTTGGCGGCCGTTGAAGGCGGCTATCGCGTCGTTGTACGTTGCCAGGTGGCTTGCCTGGTTCCCGTCGTCCCAACGCTCGTGATGGAGCACCTCGGCGGCCGGCAGCCGCGGCTTGACCTCGATGGTGCTGTCAGGCCGGGGGACGCCGAGAGCGAGGCCAAAGATGCCGACGGCACGGTCGGGCAGGCCGAGAAGAGCGGCCACCTCACGCGGTCGGTTGCGAGCAGCGCCGACGTAGCAGCCACCGAGACCGAGCGCCTCGGCAGCGACGAGCGCATTTTGGGCTGCAAAGGCGGCATCCAGGGACGCCATCAGGAACATCTCCGTGTAGGCGAGCGAGGCTCCGGGTGGCTGCTGCTCCGAGGCTGCGACAGCACCCAGGCGGTGCAGATCGGCCACGAAGACGAGGAAGAGCGGCGCCTGCCGGATAAAGTACTGGTCTGCGCTCAGGGTGGCCAGCTGGGCCTTGCGCTCGGGGTCGGCCACCGCGACAACGCTCCAGGTCTGCAAGTTGCACGACGACGGTGCGCTTTGGGCTGCGGCGATGATCACGTCCAGCGCGCCTGCCGGCAACGGCGTGTCCGCCTGGTAGTACCGCACCGACTTGTGGCCCAGCAGCGTCTTTAAGGCGGGGCTGTCCGGCAGGCCATCGAGCGTGGTGGCACTCGCGGTCGTTGTGGTGGAGCCGTAGCGCGTGGCGATCAGAGCCGCGAGGTCGGAGACGTCAGACATGGTGGCAGACCGCTGAAAGCTGCTATGTGCGGAGTAGGTGCACCTGTTGGAAGAGGAAGACGTCTCTTTGGAAAATCCGGCGACAATGGCCGTAAATCGATGCAATTAGCCTAGTTGGACTCGATTCGGAATAGCTGCACAGATAGCGTAGTCCATTATCCGAGCTGGAGAAGGTAGTTGGCAAGACGAAATGAAATCACACAATATCATGTCATGATCTTTTTCTCTTTGCATTTCTGGCGGCAATTCGCCTAATTTGTTGTTGGCTCAACATCGTACTCTACATCCGTCCGGATGACATACTTGGCACCCTTCCTCACTCCTGTTCCCTCGTGCAGCAGCGCTCCATGTGTCTGGCCATGCGGAAAAATGGCCACACCACCCATCACAGGCCGGACCGGGTATGCATTGAGCGTTCCTTCCAGCGCTGCCGGCAAGAAGAATGTTGTCTCGCCACCCTCAAACTCATCGTTCAGGTACACCAAGAACGTAAAGAGGGAGCTCTGCTTCTTTCCCTCGGGCGACGCATCGTACACGTAAGTCTGGTCAGCAAGGATCCCCGAAGGCGGCCAGGCCCCGTCAATATGGCTGCGGTACTCTGCGCCAGGCACGTAGCGATATACGCGGAAGCGGCGGTTGATCCCACGGGCCACGCGGCCGTCCATGGCAGCGGGCACATATGGCGATATCCGTGCCCAGAGCGTATCGTGAAACGCGTTGTCAACGACCCAGTAGAAGTTGTGCGCCAAGATGCTGACGTCACCATCCTCTCGAATCGGCGAGTCGGGCAGGAAGCCGACGCTCTCGCCGGCGGCAATGATGGCCTTGCATTCGTCGGGCGAGAGCACGTCAGTGGCCACGCCCAGGCCAGGCACGACGGGATGGGCCTGGTACGTGATGGTCGGCGATTTCGGCGACAAGGACATGGCATTCGGGGCAGACGTGTAGACGATGGCTGGATGGTGGTTTGGCGGCTTACGCTGAAGGCCGTCGGTGGTCTCGATGATGGGCAGGGCTGTGGCCGGGTTGCTCGGTGCCAGCTTGAGAATAGACTTGTCCAAAACAGAGTCGTAGACCTGGTCGGCCGTCGTCGACTGCCGGAGATCCCACATCTTCTGCACGTTGATGGACGGCGAGTTGGCCGACTGTCGCACAGCGTCCAAGTTTGCGTCGACGGGACCAATGGTGCGAAGGACGGCATCGACAACGAGCAGGCGCTCCTTCTCCTCACCGGCGCGCTCTACCGCGGCTCGACTGCTGGCCGGCAGCGTCGACAGACCACTGACAATGTCCAGATCTCGCACCCACCGACACAAGGCCCCTAGCTTGGGCTCCTCGCCGCGGATTCGCATCTCGGCCAGCAGCACACGCGCTTCGAGGAATTTTCCGTCTGCAAGAGCACCAGTAATCCTGGCCGTCAGGTTCATGCCTGCACACATTTGTCAGAAATCCAGTCATCTTTGGAATCAGTTTCGATAAAGAACACGCACCGGCAGCATTGACGCCCGTCGTGCAGGCCTGCCGGAACTCGTGTGCAGCCACCCGCAGATGCCGGCATGGCCTCGACTTAATCAGACCCGGATAGGACGACAGCGTTTTCAGCGTGTCGACTGTGATCTCAAGCTCTTCGGTGGACACGACAGTTTGTAAGCTCCGCGGCTCAAACGGCTCGTCGCTGGGCGGTGAGATGGGCCGCGCCGTCTTGGAAGGCCGCGCATCAGGCCGGCCCTGTACCTGTGCCTTTCTCTTCCGTGCCGAAGTCTTGAGCCCCATGTTGCAAGTCGTCGCCGGTGCTCGCTACCATGGCCTGATATGTGGCGATGGTGGAGCATGATTTGCAAATTCAAAGTTGTCGGCAGACGCCGCGTTAGCGTGGCGAGTGTGGGGCGGCTCGTTCACGGCTCTTTATTAATCCGGCTGCGGACAAGTCACGGGGATGCAATGACAAAAAGAGAAAAAAGAATTTATTTCTCCCCCGGGTGGGTTTGAACCACCAACCTTTAGATGGCTACTGATGTTAACAGTCTAACGCGCTATCCAATTGCGCCACGGGGGATTGAATCGTGGTTCTTGGCTGCAATCAAACCTCGCGAAGGCTGAAGCCGTGAAGAGCGCCAAAGCTTTGACAAGCGCGGATGCCACGAGTGCCGAGAGCAAGCAGCGGTCGGCCGCGCTAGACGAGCTAGACTACACGGCTGCCGGAAAGCCGTACTTACGGCTCAACCAGGGCAACGGGGTTATTCAGCAGGCGCCCGGACTCGGAGCCACTGGCGGGTCATACAACCGGAGCAGCGTACGGCTGGGCGACATCGACGGCGATGGTCGCCTCGACTACTGTCTGTTAGGACCAATGGAGGGCACTTTGACGTGTCAACACAACGGCGGCACGGCCGATCCGAGCACGTTTGTCGACCAGCTGGCCCGAGACCCGGTCGGCGTGCAGCTTGCCGACCTTAACGGCGACAGTCGCGCCGACTGGCTTTGGCTCTACAGCAACGGCCGCATCGACGATCCTGGCCTATGGCCGGCGTGGTGGGACATGGGCGTAACCCACGACGGCACGGAGGAACTATCACGTGACATGGTTCGGCTGGCCCGCGTCTTCGGCTCTGGCCGGCTGGACTACGTCTATTATTTTGCCACCAACACGACTACGTCTTTGTCGACAGGGCCGGCCAGCCGATCATCTTCCGGAACCTCTTCTGGGAGCCGGCGACGGCTACGCTGACTACCTCTGCATTTCGCCCGACGACCGCACCACCACCTGGCTACAGGACCCTAGTAGCAGCAGCCCAAACAGGTTTGTGCCCATCGGTCAGATCGTGTCGTCCCAGACCTCGGACACGGAGCCAACAGTGCGTCGAAAGAATACCTTTACGGAGTTTCATTTGACGACGCATATATACGGGAGCCAGAGACACCACTTCGCAGCGAGTGAGAGAAATTGAAACGCAAATTACGAGGGTATTAAGTATGTTGGTGCCGACCAGATAGAGAAGCGGTAAAGGTGTCGCTGTGATTCTCCAAATACAAAGAAAACGACCTTTGATGGAAATATCGCTGCAGGATATTGTGCTTTAAATGTCTCAATAATAAGCCAATCAAATCCCCGACTTCAAGCACGTTATTTTCATAGTCACTCGTCCCCAACAACTTTCCAGCATCGACGCAGTAATCGCTGTTCTTTGATTGGTCGAGAATCTTTTCGAACCAGCTACAAGTCGCGATGGGCACGTGCTCTGGTGTCTCTTCTGGAGATAAGGTTTTGCGCTAACATCCAAGCTTAACCACCAACCAGTCAGAACGTTGAACCGTATCTCGTGGCGAGCAGGTGCTGAAAGCAAGCACGGACTAAGGAAATGAGGACCTGACTGAAAAGCTTGTAGTGCGATCCATCCAGTCGGACGTGGATGGCTGCAGATTTTGTATAAATGGCACGAACGTCGCTCTATTCTTGAATCTATACTTCAGAATTGTCTCGCGAGCAACAGCTTCCAATTCCCATAGTCACCATGAAGACTAGAACAAGCTTGGTCGCCTCTGCTGCGGCCTTTGGCTGCATAGTGCTTCCCACCCATGCGGCCACGAATGCCACCATGAACTCGCAGATCCGTCTTGCGCTCTTTGGAGACAGCGGAATGCGGGTGAGCTGGAACACCTTCCAGCACGTCGACACGCCCACCGTTCACTGGGGCCGCTCGGCAGACAATTTGAACGAAACTGCTTCATCCAATGTGTCGGTTACGTATCCTACCTCTTTGACTTACAACAACCATGTCTTGATCCGCGGTCTGAAGCCTGACACCACCTACTTCTACCTCCCGGCGCCGCTGCTGAATGACAATGACGCGACGCCGTTCAATTTCACTACACTCCGGCCGGCTGGTGATACCACCCCCTTCTCCGTTGCTGTTGTTGTGGACCTGGGCACGATGGGCAGCCAGGGTCTGACTACGCATGCTGGCAAAAAAGTTGCATCCACCAACATCCTCAAAGTCAACGAGACCAACACGGTTCAGTCTTTGAAGGAACACATTGACGAATTCGACTTTCTCTGGCACCCTGGTGACATTGCCTATGCGGACTACTGGCTCAAGGAGTCGATTCAAGGCTTCTTGCCCAACGTGACCGTTGCCGATGGTGTCAAGACGTACGAGTCCATCTTGAACGACTTTTACGACGAGATGATGTCCGTGACGGCCACAAAGCCCTACATGGTCGGGCCGGGAAATCACGAAGCCAACTGCGATAACGGCGGAACCACAGACTTGTCCAAGAACATAACCTACACAAACAGCATCTGCATGCCAGGCCAGACCAACTTTACCGGATACAAGAATCATTTCCGCATGCCCAGTGCTCTGTCAGGGGGCACCGGCAACTTCTGGTACAGCTTTGACGACGGCATGACCCATTTTATCCAGCTCGACACCGAGACAGACCTGGGTCACGGCTTCATCGCACCTGACGAGGTTGGCGGTGTGGAGGGTATGGGCGCGTCGTCTGTCAATGCCACACTCGATGCACAGTCTACCTGGCTCGAGGCCGATCTGGCTGCCGTCAACCGCTCCAGGACGCCTTGGGTGGTCGTTGCCGGCCATCGTCCGTGGTACCTCAGCCACGCAAATACCAGTGGCACTATTTGCTGGTCCTGCAAAGACGTTTTTGAGCCGCTGCTGCTCAAATACAGCGTCGATCTGGTCCTGTCTGGACACGCACACGTTTACGAGCGTCAGGCTCCTCTGGCTAACGGGAAGGTCGATCCGAACGAGCTCAACAACCCCAGCTCCCCCTGGTACATTACCAACGGTGCTGCCGGACACTACGATGGCCTTGACGCCTTGCAGACCCCGCGTCAGTCGTACAGTCGCTTTGGTCTTGACACCACCAATGCAACCTACGGCTGGAGCCGGCTGACTTTCCACAACTGTTCCTATTTGACACACGATTTTATTTCTAGCAGCAATGGGTCTGTCCTCGACTCGGCCACGCTGTTTAAAGACCGCAACTGTCCTTCTGCTGCCGTGAACAGCACCGGTAGCAGTACCGCAGAGATTAATGCCTCGGCTAGAAGTCCCCTCACAGGATCACGGGCAGCCATGGTGGCATCTCTCATTGCTCTCTTTGGGCTCTTGTAGTAGGCACATTTAGTTGTAAGTCTTGATAGCAATGATTGCCAAGACTAGCAAAAATAGAGACTTACGTGTGTATTATAATAGCTGTGCTTGGTATAGAGTGTACCATTATCTCATACAGATCCATGCGTCTCTGAATAGTGCCCCCATAAGTGTACAAATATCGGATCGAATGAAAGGCTTGAAAGTCTACAAATCCTGTGCATATTACGCACTCTGCAAGTAATCCGTATAGTATCAATACTCCGTACAGATAACCTCTGCGGCAATGTACGTGCCTTCCGGAAGTAACTTATGTCTTCTGCGAATATCGCTCCACAACCAGAGCCTTTTTGGATGTGCGAACAGCGCACTTTGCACAACTAAGGCCCTTCATCGGTGTTTGACAGATACAGACACCATATTTAGTGTGTATCGGTACTTGTATGCATACACACACAAAGGGTTTGCAATGGCCGCAGCTGATGTGTCTTGGATGCGTTCCTAGCCACGGTACTGTTGCGGCTTTGATTTTTTAACATGCTAACTGAAAACACCACCTGTATCGGGTTTAGCTACAAAGCTATCTTTCTGCGTCTATTTTCTGCTTAAGACGACAGACTGCTGGTTCATTTGCCCGTCTTGAACAGAGGAGGTGTCTTGTTCAACCTCGTGGGTTACGCGGATTATGCATCGCGTCGAGTCGCTATCCTCATTGCTGTCCTTGTCCGCAGCCTGGTTTTCCTGGTAGTCATTCAATCTCTGAGCACCGGCCATGTGGGTGCGCCGGCTGTTCACGCCGCCGATGGTCACCAAGTTAATATCCCGGGATTTGGCAGCTGTTTCTTGGCTCGAACCATACGATGGGAGAATGTTTCGGAGAAGAATTCGCAACATAGGCGCAGAGCCGGCGATGATACCCAAGTCGCACTCAAGCACCGTCAAGGTGACAATTTTGCCAATCTCATCTGCAACGCATAACTGTTAACTTGTCTTTTCCTGTACTCAATTTAGTAGGCAAGTGGATTTGAAACTCACAATATCTGCCATGCTTCGCAGAATAGGCCCAGGTGTAGGTTATGCGGATAATGGTAGCCACCGACGCAAAGACACCTAGCGACAGGATGCCAATGGTTATAAATTTAATCCTCTTGGGCATCTGAAGGTGTCGAAGCAAGAATAGCGGTAGCAGAGCCGTGCTTATATCGGTGAAGACGTTGGAAACTGAAACAAAATACGACACGTTCAAGATGACCGATTGGCCGGAGGTACAGTCTCCCGGCCGACCCCAGGCTGCAGACACAGGCTTGCACTGGAAGATCGCAACGGGCCATGATATCTGCCAGACAATCCAGCTGAAGATGAACAATACCCACAAGATTTTCGTGTAGACGATGTTCAGATTCTTGGCCAGCCGCATAAGCGTCCAGATGATGCTCGATTTGATGATGGCTCCATCCAAGACGTATATAAACTGCCATATTACCGTCCATAGCCCGGTTCTGTGCGCCATGCCGATCGTGATAATGTCGTCGGGTGATCCGACTCCGGTAAATGCGAGTACAATGACAGCCGCGTTATGCGCAAGATTGAGCAGCTATAGATGATTAGATAGCTGCTCGCAGAAGCAGTCTGACAGTTAGAAAATGTGCAAGGCTCACCCATCCAGCGAGCATCAGCCAATCTTCAAAAGAAAACGCGTTTCGACTAATGCGCGCGTAAAATCGCAAGCTGACCACAATGCTGGAAACGATGGTCATGACGATGGTCGTTATCATCATAGCGAGCGCCAGACCCTCGGGGTAGATGGGCTCGAATTTGGTAGTGGTCAGATCCTTAGCCATCGTTGTCTCTTTGTCTCTTTGAATTAGTAAAGGCTGAAGGAAAGTCTCGCAACCGGGAAACGATACGAGATTTAGAGGGCACTAGCACTTATAAGTCCCGGCAGTTGTTGAACAGCCTTGGCCTAAGCAAGGGTTGTCAATTAATCCTACGAGCAAGAGCCACGCCATACTTTGAACATAATTTGAAACTGTATTCGTTCTCTCACTTCAAGGATGGCCTCCTTGCCACAGAGCATCAATGCCAGATATTTTTCTCAAGTAGTAATACCACCGTAGATTGAGAAAAGTCTGTTGCGGCGTCGTATGCCGGAAGAGAGACCAGGTTAATACGACAGAATGGTTGTATGGTACTTGTGGAGACGTGTTAACGGGCGGTGTCATCAATAGGGTGAAGGCACTGGGCGCTCTATGGAGTCTTTGTGGAGACGGACTCAACGGGCCGCCGGCCGGTATGACTGATGGGGACATTTCAAAGCCGAAAAACAACAGTTTATCTCCTTTAGGCCACCCCTACTCCGTACAACGCTTTGAAACCCTTAAATACCACCCTCTTGGCAATTTCGCTTTCCGTGTCGTAGCCCATATACAGCGTACTCCGTATGTAACTCGCTTCGCGTAATTCTACTCATAGTGGCGTTGGTTTCATAACCTCGCCGTACACAAAATAAATACAACTACTCCGTATGTAGGTAGGTGTTCAAAGCTTTGTATGTAGACTGCAAGCGACAAAACAAATGTTTCTTACTTGCAATCAGCATAAGCTGTGCGCAATTCGTACTCCGTACTGTGTTGGTCGTCTTGGAAAGTACCGTAACAACAATAGTGGGTAGGCCTACTTCTTTCTCCGTACTGTTGCATGAGGTACTCCGTATTTCCATCTCCTTGACATCCTCTGGCGCGTGCGCCTGGCAAACCGCCTCTGACTTGTTAGAAGCGGGCACATCACCCGAAACTGCGGTTGCAGTCTAGTCCGTTGCCCTGTTTTTCTTTTTTTTTTTTTGGGGGGGGGGGGAAGGGCGGGGGCCGGTACGTACGACGTACATCCTATCCACGGAAGTACGGAGTAGGAAGTGATTAGCTTGCTATAGGTCCTGGTCAACATCTATCAGGGGGAATTCCCTTTGTCCATCGTATGTTATGTTTATTGGCCTACGGGATACACTGTGACCTACGACGTACATCCCGCTCTTGTCTTAGTGGTTTTGTTATCTTTCGGCTTGTATGTAGTCTCTTCTCACCGCCCTCCACCCCGAGTCCACTATAATTAGATTCTGCGTGGCAGAACAAGGCCCTGTAGCTACTATAACCAGAATAACAATAATACGGAGTAAGGCGGTGAGCTGGCTTTTTGATAGGACCTCCATACCGCATGTTACATAGGCTTCGGTCAAACCCCCAGAAGTCCCCAGAATTCAGCACTATACATGCGTCGTACGTATACACGTATACCTTATACACAAGCTGAATACAAGATAGACCGTACTGATCTGAAGTCAAGGATCTGCACAACCTGTCATCCAATGTGGACCCAGGTACTGAGCGATAATGCAACTTCATTTACTCCGTATGTACGGAGTACTCCGTACAATCAAGCATATCTCTGGCAGATGAAACTCGGTATACCAATACGAGGTGGGAAACCGTTACACTAGACTCCGTACTTCGCACAAGTTCAACAACAGTGTACTAGTACTTGTTAGTCTGTACTGGTCGCCGCAGCGGAGCCAGCCGTGTTATATAAAGGCGAAGGGTAAACAACAGTTCACCAGATAATTCCAATCGTCCAGCACTCAGTTACCTTATTCACTTACTTTGTTTCACATTTCCTCATCAAGAAGACTATCACGAAAAGCACGAAAACGCACAGCAAGAAGTATGTCTGAAATCACGATCGAGCAGCTTCCGGCCATTCCAGCCGATGTGACGGTTGAGTGGCTGGGGAGCAAGCTTGGTCACAAGATCAAATCCATTGAAAATACGAGAAACGTTTGGGGAACGGCCAGCAAACTGTTCTACACAATCACTTATGAGGACGAAAGCACCGAGGACAGACCGGAGCATATTTGCATCAAGGGCGTTTTCGATCCCAAGTTGATCGAAGCGCAGCCATGGACTGTCAGCCTGGCACAGCGTGAGGCCGACTTCTTTTCAAAGGTGGCGCCTACGGTGACGAAAATGCTTTTCCCCAAGAGCTGGTGGAGCGGCACGAGCGACAAGCAAGGTATCGCCATCATGACCGACCTGAGCAAAGAGGGCAGTACCTTTCCCGCCGAGGTCGCCACCTACTCCGTCGACCAGGTCAAGAACGGCGTTGAGCAGCTGGCCAGTCTTCATGCAGCATACTGGGGTCAGAGCCAGGAAGACCATCCATGTAAAGACCATTCCCCCCGCTTTTGCTGTCCCATTTTGTTCTCGTTAGACCGGAGATGAAGGCTAACATACGACTACAGGGATCTGGAACAACTACGACCCGGCCATGAAATTCATGTGCGTACCATGGAATGAAGTCGTTCGCCAGCCTGGCCGTCCCAAGCTTCCCGACCACCTGATGGATGGCGAGCGGTGCAACGAAGCCGTAGACCGATACTACGCTGAGCGAAACCCTCGGTTCCGCACCCTGCTGCACGGAGATACCCATCTTGGCAACATCTACTTCACTACTGATGGGCGTACTGGCTTCTTGGACTGGTCTGCCTTCCACTTTGGGTCGTGCTTCCACGACGTCGTTTACCACATGACCTCTGTACTGAGCATCGAAGATCGTCGTGCTCACGAAATGGAGATTCTGGACCATTATCTCGCCGCACTGCACCGACTTGGCGGACCCAAGTTTGACAGGCACAACGACCCGGAGGTGATGATCGAGTACCGGCGCTCCTTCATGACCAACGTCATCTGGATCATCTGCCCCGATGGGCTGCAGAGCAAGGAGCGCGTGGATCTCCTGTGCGAGCGTTCAGCTGCTGCTTACAGTGACCACAAGGTCATCGATGTCATTCTGGGCCAGCCGAAGCCGAAGCCGGCTGCTTGAGAAAATCGAGAATAGAGAGTCATCCCTGCACCTGGCATGTAACATATTACGTACTCCTGCATTACCATAGCCACGAATAAAGCATCAGGCCACTTGACCATACATAGTCTGACATCATCGACCTCATGGTGGCTGAATTTTGCCCTACGACGTAAACATTTAAGTGTCGGTGAATATATTGGCCAACCTTCCTACCGTGAAAGGTACCGAGAGCCTCAAAACCTCTAGGCAATGCTTGCAGTCTTGATAACCGCCGTACTTTCTTTACTTTGAACTCGGCTTGCGCTTTGTGTACGGAGTACAGAGTACTACTGGGGCAATTTTAATAACAAGGGATCCTTTTTAGCAACGTCGACTCTACGTCGTAGATTTGTTACGCAACATGTATTACATACATCGCAAGGGTGTATGTCACCGATAGCGCGGTGAGTGCAGGGCCACGAGTACTTCTGGGTGCATTGCACCCGCAAAAAGCGCGACAGATCGAATACGTACATTAATTTTTGCTCGCCCCTGTAAACGAGTTACGTACAGTACGGAGTAGTTCTTATTAAATTACAATTTAAAGCCTGCATGTAATCCTGCACATGTTGTATCTTGTGTTCTCCTCAACCTTTTACAATGCAGCATGACTTTACAAAGGTCTAAGAATGCCGAGTACCAGGACCACGAATAAGCGGGCTCTGCAGCAACGACACCACAAATCAATCCTCCGTGCTCCGGAAAAATTATCGATTTCATCTGCGTCTACGGAGTAATCCGTAGTTTTGGATGGGCTTACGCTAAAAACGCCGCAGTCGAGCTAATCAACGCGTACGCAGTGGTACCCGTACACCATCGAGTCAAAGCCGACACCGCTTTGTATCTCCACGCCTTTGCTAGCTTCCGTTGTCAATGCAACACCTCGTTTGACTGTGGCCCCGGTAGGCCTTAGCCATGTGCGTTGTCGAAAAAGGCTCCAGAAACCCGTAAACAAAGCTTTTAAATGTGAGCAGTCTGTTTTATCCCCTTTTTGGAGGACCCATTTCTAGGGGAGGCGTCATAAGATAGAGAGGGTCGCAGAGGTCTTCTTCCATCCGTTCCACTAATAGCATGCACTCTGTAGTAACCAGAGCTTGTCTTACTAGGGCCTGAACAAAATAAAGTACGGAGTTGTGCATGGAGATCTGAAGATGAGCAACAAGATACTGGCAAGCAATGGCCGCATTACGTGTATTCGTATCGATCTATCGGCCATGGCCATGCTCAAGTATGTATAAGACTGACCTTGGAATTTGTGTTCTGTACGGAGACGCGAATATGCATTTTGTCTTCCAGCAATAGATCTACTACGCCCTACTCCAACCTCTATAATTGCAAGCAACGACGTTGCTCTTGTTAGTAATATAACTAGCCACGTGGCCTTTCCACAATTTTATTTGACTCTGTACAAAATACAGATACCGACCAAAACAAATTACTCTTGACTCCCTAGAGCGGTCATATTATTTCCTCCCAACAACTTGTTACCGCTTGCTCATTTCTGAGGGTCTTTCTGAGTGTCATTGGGATTGTCACGGCCCATACGTCACCCCATAACTCATTAAGATTTATGTCGTTATATTACTAGCCATTGTAGTTTGATAACCAAACTGTTATTGGCATCATTATGATATAACGTATCTGACAAGATGATGTTTTTGAAATGCCCTTGAACTGTCTCCACTTACCCTCTCTGACCTACGGGAGCTTTGACGTATTTTTGCCACTCGTCCTCGTACTACGACGTAATATCATCCTGTATTGGGAATGTCATGTTGTAGTTGGAAGATTGTCCGATCATCTTTGCAACGTCTATAAACAGGGTCCCAAGGGTAGTGGATCGGAAATGCTGAGGCGGCCAGAGCGTTTCTCATCCAGCCAATTGCTCAGGCTTATTGTAACATATGTCGTAAAACTCTGTCCAAGGGGACCAATCGGTTTCATATGGAAAAGGAGGGCTGGCTAACAACGATCATGCGGCTATCCTATCATACTTAGTACCGTCCTTTTGAGTCTCTGGACTGCTGGTACGCGATGTTGTAGTCCGCTTTGGTAAGTACTATATGCTGACCAGTGTGGGGAATAATAGGGGATAGTTTGGCAAACGATATACCGTACTCCGTACTCCGTACAGCTTGAGCTTCGTTTTGATATTGGGACTAACACCAAGTGACACCGCCGGATTCCACGACACGTAGATCTTTCTCACACCACTTTTTTCGAGTAGATCAATGGATCCTGTAATAACCCAGGAAGGTTGTCTGTCTCAATCATGGTCCAATAGGATAGAATGCCGGTCTGATATTGTCTTCATATGCTGATTTACCCCGTACAACAGTCCCAACTCGGCTTCATCTCGGTACGAATGTCTCTCTCGTACTCGCGGACTACATGGTACTAACACGTACCGTCTTAGCAATAGAGTGAAAAGAGGCAACATAAGCTTAAGGAGTAGAGTCCGTTACTAGGATACTACATTAATCTCCTTACTCCTTGCTTGGTATTTGATTGTCATACTACTTGCAACATGTGCAAAAGTAGGGACCCCATACCTTCCATCACAGTAGGCAGTATTATATATGACTAAGTCTGATTTTGACACTTAGCACAATATGGTGCTGCCCACCTACAAGGCTATAGTCACAAACAATAACAATCACAAACAGCGCTTGGAAATGCTGAGTCTGCTCTAGGCTGCCTGTCATCTGCGGTTGGCTTGATCATGCTCACCGTCCGGTAGGTGTTCTCTATGACCAGCAACTCATCTGCGTTGATGTCAGTAGACATAGAGGACCAGTCAAGAACTATGGTGCACCCAAACATTTCAATCACAGAAAGTCTAAAAGAACCAAATTCCCCGTCTTCCTATCAAAGATAAATCATCATTCAGTTCGTTGTATCTAGTCTAACCAAATCTAGTTCACAAGCGCCCAAATCTGCTCAACGGCTTGTGGCCCATGCTTGCATGGACACCGCTCAGTCTACCAACCTCATGTCCAACGTGTCTCTGGTCATTTTCAGTAATATCAGAACCATACGTTCTTCACCCACGTTTAAGCCATCTAGGTGCAGATGCGAATGCAGAGGCTACGTTTTTTTGCTCTACCGACGGCCCTTACCCCATCGCATAGCACCTGGCACATCAGGGTCGCTCTCGACGTACTTGCACGTCGTGAAGGTCGACCACAGCGAGCCGACAAAAGAGCCTTCCTGCCGGCAGTAGTGGTCTCCGACGACAGGCTTGATGGCCTCAGTGGCCTCCTCGGCATAGTAGAAGGGAATGCGACTAGAAGTCGGCATTAGCACGCGAAGGCGACAAGTATGATGCAGATGATAGGAGCAGAAGACATACGGGAACAGATGGTGGACAACGTGGGTGCCAATGATGCCGTGGAAGATGCGGCGGTCAATGAAGCCAAAGTCACGGTCCACAGTGGCCAAGGCGCCCTTGACAAAGGTCCAGCTGTCAGGGTCGTAGTGATGAACGTCGGGGTGGGTGTGGTGGAGGTACGTGATGGCAACTATAGATTAATTTGAAGAGGTTAGCTTGGCCAGCTCCACACCACCGTCGATCTCGGGAGAACAAACCTAGCCAGTGGTGGACCCAGAGATACGGCACCCAGTACAGCAGGAAGATGGTCTTCCAGCCGTAGACGGCGGAGGCAAGGTGCAGGACGTAGCCGACAATGGAAAGGCCGAGGACGGAGAGAGCGATAAAGGGCCGCTCGCTGGGACGGAAGACGGCACTGGTGGGCTCAAAGTGGCTGACGCGGAACCAGCTGGTCTCCTTGCGCTGCAGGCTCTCCTTGCCGGAGCTAGCGTTGAAGAAGAGGTAAGCCTGCCAGCCGCCGAGCTGGTGCAGGACCAGGACGAAGAGCTGGTAGGCCGGCAGGTCCTCGAGCATGTCGGGATCGAGCCAGAAGGAGGAGGCGCGGGTAGCGTAGTGCTCGTCCTTGGTGCGCGGCACAAAGGCCATGTCCTTGGTCATGTGGCCGGTGAAGCGGTGGTGGCGGTGATGCGAGAACTTCCAGCTGAAGTAGGGCACGAAGAGGAAGGAGTGGGCGGCCCAGCCGACAGTGTCGTTGAGGCGCTGGTTCAGGCTAAAGGCGCCGTGGCCACACTCGTGCGCAAGGATCCAGAGGCCGGTGCAGAAGAGGCCCTGGACGTAGCCGTAGACAATCCAGGCGGCCGCCCGAGCCCAGACGTTGGGCACCGAGGGGATGTAGGTCAGGGCCAGATAGCCGAGCGGCAGGATCAGAGACAGGTCCCGGACCACATAGGCGAGCGAGCGCCAGACCGGCGGCTGGAAGCAGTGCGCCGGGATGGCGTTGCGGATGGTGTTGATGTCGGGAAAGACCTGCTCGGCCACCAGGCCGGCAGCATCATCATCTTGGGCCTCGCCCTTGGAGCGCTGCAGGAGTCAAGGGGCTTGTCAGTTCGTGCACTGCCCGTCTTTCTGGCGGCTGCAAGGGGATTTTCTTACCTGTTTGAGCTCCATCACGGTCTCTGCCTGTGTCGATGTGGTCGTCATGCTGGTGGTTTTCGAGCAGAGCTTGCGGTTTGCAAGGAACAGGAACATCCCAACCGGCTTCGCTTTTGGTTTTATTTCTGTGTCCTCCCAGCAGAGCAGGGGTCGGATTGGGATAGAACCCCTCCCTCCACCGACCGAACGGACTTGTGTCCATTTTGCTCAATCGATATTAGCAACCCATTGCGCCAGGATCCCAATTGGCGGGATCTGGAGCATCCACAAATCCTGTGTGTTTTTATCTCAACACCTTACTGCATGAGCGCTGGCGTGGCCCACAGATCCACTTGCAAAAATGCAAAAAGTCGACAAATACCGGGCCCAAGCTCAACGTGCTCGTTTAGATACGAGGGAAGAACTCAACATAATCTTCGTTGTGTCAACCTCAACAGGCGAGACCGCGCTGGCTGACCGCCTGCTCGGCCGAGCATCACTGCTTCTACCGCTGGACGGAAGTGACACGTTGTCTCTGGCTGTGCTCTGGCTGTTCTCTCGGCTCGGCACCGAGACGAGAGCTTCTCTGGCTACGGCACACCGCCATCCGCGTCCTTTCGACCACCCGCCGCTGCACTACGGAGTACTGGGCTGCCATACGGAGTCTTCTGAAATGATAAATCAGAACAAGTGGCCTTTCACCCAGGCATTTTCGTCTTTTTGCCCGGATCGGAGTTCAAAAATTAGGCTTCCATGGTGTGATAGAGGGACAATCACATGCCAGCACACGGCGTCTGAAAGGGGAAAATAAGGGGAAAGGGGAAACAAGGGGAAAAAGGGGGACAAAGAGCCAGTTCTTAAGCCCTAAAAATGGTGGCCACGCACGGAGTGCAAATGAGAATCTATCAAGTAATAATTACCCGAGCGCCATCACGTTGGGGGGCGGCCTGCCCGCCTGTCTTATCTTTTGTTCAAGTCTTTTAATTATTATTATTATCGTTATCGTTATCATTATCAGGTTTTTCTTTTTCTTTTTCTTTTTCTTCCTCTGCTAGCCGCGTCCGTTGGCAGTGCCAGCCTGGCCTCGCCTGGCCCCACCGTGGATTATCTAAAGAAGGCGCCTAAACGCAGATTTGCGGGGAAGCTGTGAATGGTCAATTTGAATTCGTCTTGCGGGCGCCCATTGCTGTGGTCGCTGCCCTTCACTCGCAGACGCAGCCGCGCACAGCATTCACACGATTTCGTGGCTACGCTTTACACTTACCATCGGAAGCAATGAAGTGTGTGGACTGGTGGCCGCAGACATCGCTGCCATGTCGCCTGTAGCTCGCCTGTCAGAGCATTGGCTGGCCTGCTGCCCCACCAATCTACCGACCCACTGAAGCTTAGCGTAGCTGCGTCGCCAAATCCAGGCCGGCGTAAAGAGATTCCTCGCGTCATTATCGCCTCGTCCACATCTCCATCGTCATAGCGTCGACCACGACGCTTTGAGCCTGCCTTGTCACCATCACGCTCGGCCCATCCGGTCACGCCCCTCCGCATTCATCTCCCGACTGTCTGACGGAGCACCACGTGCTACCGCGTCCGCGATGGACTTCGACCCCAAACACGACTTGTCCCTCAATCTGCCGCTCAGCTTCCCCGGCGATGACGACGGTTCCGAACCGGCAGAGACGGCCGCCCGGCAACCTCCCCGGCAGCAGACGCAGCGGCAGTCATCCGTACTACACTTCCGCGCCGACGGAAAGGCCACCGAATCAACGCCGCCTCCACCCACGTTTACTGTTTACATACGCGTACCCGGGCCACGAAATGGCTTTGTCGATCCGCCAGACGTATGTCCTGGGCGATGCTGCTGATGAACGGGTTGGGATACGGTGTGACTGACAGCTGCACTGTCGCAGATTGATTGGAGCAGCGAGAAGGATGACGCTCTGTGGAAAATACTGTCGGGCATGTCCAAGAACGATATTGACTGTACGCCGGCCTTTTTCTGCTGTGTCATGTTGCTGCTGTTTTTCCGTCTCCCGTCTGTCCACCTGCTGATAAGCTGTGCACATTTAACAGGGCAGGATCTGTACGGCCACCTTGTCTCTGGCTTTGAATGATTTCTTTCTCCCGCCCCGTCCTCTTCACTGACAACTCATTCTTTCAGAGCGCAACAGTTCAACGCTACCGTCGAGTTTCTCATCGTGCAGGCCACCATCCTAACCGAGCGCCAGGTCTCACAGGTCCGCGCTCAAACCCGGAGGGTGACCAGTCTCGGCGCACGTGACACTCCCGTCAACTCCCCGCTGCTCCCACCCGGCGAACGGCCTCCGTCTGTTGCCGCACGTGCTGCTACGCCGACGTTGGCATCCGAGGCCATGGGAAGAACCTTGTCAAAAAATGGTATGTCCAGGAAGCTGTCGGCCGAGGCCATGCGCCGCACGCCGTCTGGTGGTGGTGCAAACACAAACACCGTTGCGAGGGTCAGCAATTTCGGCTCTCGTGGCGGATCTCGGCGACCGTCTATGGCGATGGAAGGATCTGCAACCGGTGGCTTCCTGCCAGCCTCTTCGGCCAAGTTGGCCGCCAACCCTATCGACGGCCGCTTTGCCCGCGTGCGATCCCGGTTTGCTGCCATGTCCATTGACAGCACACGCGCTCCAACAGATGAGCAGCCGGCAGCAGAAGCCTCATCGACACCCGGGAGACCAAACGCCATTCGGCACCACAACAAATACGACAGCGAGGATGTCGACGTGCTGTCTCCTGCCGCCACGTCGTCGCAGGCGTCGTCTGATTCCGAAAGTGACTCGTCCACACCGTCACAGCCTGTCATGTCGCGCATTTTTAAGCGTCCGCCCGGCTACCCACAGCAGGACGACTTTGACGCCCATGGCAGTACGGACACGGCGCGTGCCGGTGTCCGAACCACTGGCCGTTATGGCGCTGCGGTTGGCTTGGGCATAGCCTCACCCGACTCGGCTGGCTCTGACGGTGGAGACGAGTCCGAGACACAGCCGGCCTTCCTGCCTTTCAAGACGCCCACGCTGGCTGCCACCGTCACTGGCCGGCCTGCCAACAGGGTGAAAAGGGTGTGTATTGCTACCAGACAGACAAACAAGAGGGAGACTAACCGGCAAATCTTCACGACAGGCCCCGTCGCCGTCGTCCTCGTCCGCCTCTGCCTCCCCGACAACGAAGACGTTCAAGAGCCCGGCAGTTGCTACCACTGGAACTAGAGCCATCGTCCAGCCCGGAGTAGCATCGGCGTCTGTTGCCACAACAGCCTCGTCACCAGCAGCTGCAGCACGCTTGCATCCCTCTCGGCTGCCCTTGATGCGGGCCTCGCCGTCAACGCTTCACCACAACCGCAACCTCTCGGCCGGCCCGAGTCCCGGATCCCGAAGGCGGTCGGGCTACTCACGCGAGGGCAGTGAAACCGGCACGACGCCCAGCATGGGCAGCAGTTTCAGTGACCTGGACGGTAAGTGGGACTGTACCTTCCTGTTCAGGCTTCAGCGCTGACTAAGCAGACGTCTCCTTGACTCAATCTGTCCTAGACGAGGCCCTGGCCAGTAGGGTTGAAGACACCAGCTCGGTACAGTCCGACGCACAGTCGTCGTCTACCATGGCCTCGTCGTCCACCATGAGTCGACGGCTCCGGTGAGGCGTTTGCATTGGCCCTCTTTCTTACGAGAATACGAATTGTCTATTACGAACGGTCTGATCCAGGCAGCGTTTGCTTCCGCTTCCTGCAGATGTAATTACAAGTTGCTTTTCTACTTGTATTGCGCCTTCTTTGGTAGAGGCTTCGACACACATTTCTCCTGGCGTCACTACGCAATTATGTCGACGAGGAGGAAGCGAGTATCATACCGAGTTGAGGGCTCCTGCAAGCACAAATCAGCTTATATGACAGCTCAGTCTCGCGCTAGAGCTCCCGCCTTCATAAACTGTTGATTTCTCGAATGTCAAACTGCACAAGTTCTGGGAAAGCGGTCAGGGCGGAGATTGTCGTTTGCCCCGAGAATATTTGTTGAGGTGCGTGTGATCAAGACGGCACGCTGTCAGATTTGTAAGCGCTGACGCTTTGCAGCGCCTGTGATCCAAGTCAGATTCTGACTGCAGTCAGCAAACGTGCACCGGGTTTAGCTGTAGCAACCCGTCTTGAGTATCTACTGTTATCGGTGCTCTCTATCGCCGATGTTGTGAACAAGCAAGGCACAGAAGCATTAGGGCTTTTTTCTTTTAATATATAGGGACAGCTTAAGCTATGGTAAAACACACCAACAACGTTCACAACGTACGGACGAAATGGTGTATCGCAAGTATGAAGTAGACTACTGCTAAAACTACTACATTCCGGAAATAAGATGACGCAGAAGCAAAAGTCTCACAACACTGGGACGGGTAATTGTGTCCGACCCGGGCTGACTTGTTTGTACAGTGGGGTTCCAAAAATATGGAACCACCGCGATTTTTCGCGTTTCTCATTTAACTCCCAACACCTACCCTTACTTAGAATCACCACAAATCAACGAAAAGATGTCCAAAGTAGCTGAATTTGGTGCCATTCTGACGGCCGAAAGGAAGGCTACAGGCCAGCTAAGTTGGGCTGCGCGCGCTGCTATCTGTGGTGCTGTATACGCCGGCCAGTCACAAGGCGCTGTTGCTAAGGCTTTTGGCGTCACGCGCAGTATAGTCACTAAGACGATAAATCGGTTTATAGAAACACACAGCTTTAAGGATAGACTTGGCCGCGGCAGGCCTGCGTTGCTTAGCCGTCGAGATAAACGTTACCTTATTTAGCAAGCAAAGCGGCACCTAAAAATTACCTATAAGGAGCTGGCAAAGCAGATAGTTTGTCGGCCGTCCTATACTACTATACGGCGCGCATTTTGTAAGAATAGGATACGAAAATGGAAGGCTATAGATAGAATACTATTATTAGCAAGTATAGTAAAGGATAGGCTTAAATTTACGCGTGATTAGCTGTAAGATAAAGACGATTTGCTTTTTATATATGCTTTACTAAATGTAGTAGAATTTATGCTAATTTGCTAGACTCTTTTCTTTAATAAAAGTAGCTGCTAAAACGTAGTTAATGGCGGCGTTAGTTTTATTTTTTAAACAAATGCGCAGAAATAGCAAAAGAACTTAGTAAACGTTTAATTATATAAAAAACCTATAATTTTATTAATGTTTTAAGTTAGGATTTTAAAAAAAGGCTGTATAAAGTTAATCTTAATAGAAAAAGACTACTTTAAAAGCAAAAAGGTAGCTATATTTTATAAAGCTATAAAAAAGCATTAATAAAAGGCCTTCTACTTTTTTATAATAGTTTTTAGTATTATTAGCAAGATAATACAAGGGTATATATATTTATATTATTAATATAGTAGCTTATAAATAAGTAAATTAAGATGCTACCTTTCTAGCCTACTTATAGCCTAGATTTAAACCTAATTAAATATATTTAAGCTAAATTAAAGTATCTTTTAGCTAAAAAAACCCTAATATATAAAAATTAAAGAAAAACGCAATAGATATAAAGGTTTTTAAGCGGGCAATTTGTAACTATTAGTAAGCAATTAACTAGGCCTTTATTAATAAGCTTATTAATTTGCTGCCCTAACGGCTAGCCGTAGTACAAAAGGCGCGTGGCTAGTATACTAAATATTAAAGAAATATACCTGCTCTTTAACATAAATACATTTTTTAAGGCCTAGAAAGGCTTGTAAACGCAGTACGTGCTGTTAATGCAAAGGTATCCTTTTGTATTAATGCCCTAAAATCCCGTTGGCGGGGTTACTGGTTCCATATTTTTGGACTAGAGGTGTAATGATTCATGCTTTGCCATCATAACAGCACAAGTTTTACGGGTCTAAGTCCGGTAAAATGCGAAGCCACTCCAAAATCGGCATCTTCTCGGGGATCGACGTCTTTAAGATGACGTCGAAGCGTCCACAGAATAGACAATATATCCGCAGCAGCAGCGTATAATGACCTCTTACATTGACAGATTCGTGAGCAAAAACAAGATACGTTCACTCGAGAAAGCGGTCACAGCAAATGCGAAGTCGTGTCGTGCTTACATAAGCGAACATTACGGTCGCGACTCCCGAAAGATGACAAGGACTGCAGAGAGCAGTTGCGAGTTAAAAAAAAGGGCTTTTGCACGAGCAGCATGAAGGCCGAGAACAACGACGCAGTCTGGGTACATCCGCCTGCCGGCGATGTCGACGAGGAAGCCCAGGCGGACGTGGTTGACAAGGAAGAAAGCGGCGACACGGACGCGACCCTTCAGACGGAGGCGGCAGGGCCACAAGTGCCAGTGGTCAAGAGCTCAGGGCCGCCACCCAACGGTGGTCTCTGGGCATGGCTGCAGGTGGTGGCAGCCTTTAGCATCTTCTTCAACACCTGGGGGGTGCTCAACACGTTTGGCATCTTCCAGACATACTACGAGACAGGCGCACTCTTTTCCGAGACGTCGTCCAATATTGCATGGATCGGCGCGATCCAGGCCTACTGCACCGTCTCGCTAGGCCTGGTGGCTGGCCCCATCTATGACCGCGGCCATCTGTCCGGCCTGCTGATCGTGGGCACCTTCCTGGTCGTCTTTGGCTTTATGATGCTGAGCATCTGCACGGCCTTCTGGCAGGTCGTTTTGGCCCAGGGTTTCTGTGTCGGCATCGGCGCCGGCATGCTCTTCGTGCCATCACTGGCCCTGTTGCCGACGTACTTTTCGTCGCGGCTCGGCCTCGCCGTCGGCCTGGCTGCTTCGGGCTCGTCGCTCGGAGGCGTTGTCTACCCCATTGTCTTTTACCGCCTCATCGGCCGCATCGGCTTCGGCTGGACCGTGCGTGTCATCGCCTTCATCTCTCTCGCCACACTGCTCGTGCCCTTGTCGGTGGCCCGGCAGCGCGTCCGACCGTCGCAGGCCCGTGCCCTGCTCGACTGGACCGTCCTGCGCGACCTCCCCTTTCTCGTCTTTACCTTTGCCACACTGCTCGGCTTCAACGGCCTCTACGTCATGCTCTTCTACCTCTCGTACTATGCCGGTGAGTCGGGCTCTACCTCGGCAGAAATGGCCTTTTACATTGTGCCCATTCTCAACGCTGCCTCCATGTTCGGCCGGACTATCCCCAACTACGTTTCCGACAAGACGGGGCCAATTAACTGTAAGTCTTCCGGCGCTTCTCCCCGTCTACTGACCCCGCTGATAGCCTAGTGTTCGGTCCGGCTGCCATCGTCTGTTCCGTGCTCACCTTTTGCATGATCGCCGTCAAGGACCTTGCCGGCGTCGTTGTTGTCGCCATCCTCTTTGGCTTTTTCTCTGGCGTCTTCATCGCCCTTCCTGGAGTCTGCTTCGTTCATCTGACTGCGGACAAGTCTAAGCTGGGCACCCGTATGGGCATAGCCTTTGCCACCCTTGGCTTTGGCGTGCTGACCGGAGGGCCTGGTACCGGCGCCATTATCGGCTCTGATGACACTGACCTGCATTGGACCAGCGCCTGGGTCTTCGGCGGCTGCACCATGGCAGGGTCTGCTGTTATGTTGATAGCTCTGAGACTTTACCTAACTAAAGGGAAATTGGCAGTCAAGATATAACAGGCTGCGACTTGTTTGGAGAGAAAACATAAGTCGATTAAGTGAACCGAGTCTCTGTGACATATTCGTGTTCGAAGGCATCAATCCGAATACACTTTGCTCCTCTCGGCTAGATAGAACTCTTTTATGACGCCTTGAAATGCAATGGTTATTTAAAGACCGCAGGCCCACGTTCCTGATGAAACACCCCTGACCAATTCATGCTTTCAACTCTATGCAAACAAATGCGCAAATCTTGTCGATCTTCCACTTACGCCCTTGCAGCGTAATGCCTATCGTCCATCATACTAGTCTACCGAGAAAGACGTGCTCAAAAACAAGTTTGCGAAATATGTCTTGACTTATTACGGCGCCAAACCTGGTTGTCTGTCAGCGTCGTGAAACGATTCAAAAATCATACATCAACATACCCATGGCACTTGACAGAATCGCGCAGCTTCTCCGCCAGCGATTGCAAGGCCCCAAGTTCCAAGCCCCCAAAGTGTGGCTGTGAACGAATATGGCTCCAAGCTTGGACCGGCGTCATATGGTCCTCGGGACAGAGCGTCTTAGAAAGGCTGAGCAACGAGTCTAGCATGCGTCCAGGCACTTGCTGGCACAATGCCCCACGCTCGGCAGATGATTCAATCGGGTGCTCTGGATACATAGCCACGAGCTGTGCGGTTGTGGTAAGAGCATGGCAGGATGCATCCTCGGGGTTTTCCGGATCGCCGTGCAGGTGTGGCAGACAGGGACTCTCGAGCCTTGTGGATGTAAGCGTCAAGTCTCCAACAGAGGAAAATGGGGAAGCGAAGAAAACAGGCAAGAGGCTCACGTCAACACGAACTCCATCCCGGCAACCTGTGGGTCTACGTCG
This sequence comes from Grosmannia clavigera kw1407, assembly GCF_000143105.1. NCBI lineage: Eukaryota > Fungi > Ascomycota > Sordariomycetes > Ophiostomatales > Ophiostomataceae > Leptographium > Leptographium clavigerum. Next base: position 188,082 of record NW_014040810.1, on the reverse strand, counting down.
CCCATCCGAACGACAGACCCGGCTGAGGCGGGGGCCGATGGGACGACATTTTGGCCAGGGCTGTGCTCTGGCGGCCTGTAGCTGGGTTTCAGATCTTGAGCATGATGGTGGCTGTGATACGGACGAGCAGCCTGGCTGTCGGGATGATGTTTATGCATATGAAGATGGGGGGGAAGAACGTCCGGGACGGCAATGCCATGGTCGCGAATGTAACCCTGGAGAGCTTCTACCGCTTGCCGGAGATCCTGGACCTCGTACACAAGCTTCGCCTCATTCGTCCTGACTGCGGCAACCTGGTCCTCGAGGGTCTTGGTGTACTTGTCCTTGCGATCGCGGTAGGTTCGGGTATGGGTTTAGCACTGGAACGTCACGTAGCACACCCCAGACACTTACTGCTGAGCTTGGCGCAATTGAGCCTTGCGCTTTTGCACCCGGTCTTCCCGGGTCTCTGCGGGAAGTTTTAGCGTTGGGCAGTCAAAGTAGCAGAGAGAATCTCCGCTTGCGGCATGTCAGGCAGACCAACCTCCTGGTTTGAAGATGCGGAAAATGTTACTGGACATGATAAGAACGGCGGTCGAAACGGTGGCAGAGGGCTAGAATAGATGGGCGTATGGGCTACGACACGGGATTGAGCCAGCTGGCAGGAGTGGCGGCTGGGTAAAAGGTTTAGTACGGTCTGATGCACGATCGGCCAAAATCAAAACGGGATGTCAGCAGGGTTCCGGCAGAGAGCCTTTGACAGGGGGCTGACACGTCCGAGCCAGGGTTTCGCATGGTGTATTAAGTGGAAATCGTGCGTGCGCATGGGGCTGATTGAATGCAGGAGAAGGAAATACGAAGGATGAGAAGATCAAAAATTCCTCTTTGGGTTTGGGCGAAACGCTGCAGGTGGGTCAAAATAAGTAAAAAACACCAAATCTCCGTCCGAAGCTTCCTAATCTGTCATCGAGGAGCTCCTGCGTCTACGTCGTAGCGGCCGTCAGACAGACGTGGTCTAGGCCTAAATAGGCGAATCTGATTATGAGTGAGATGATGGTGAGAATGGCTGAGTTACTAAACGGCCGACTTAAATACAACCGGTTCTATCACCTCACTTTCTTTTGTTTGCTTCCCATCTCTTCATCCGCTTCTCTCGCTTGACAACTGGTTTGTTTTTTTGTTCTTCCTCTTCCGGTCATTTTCTCTTCTCTTTTCTGTCTTTCGGCCGGCCCTTTAGGCTCAAGCTTGCCCTTCACCCAGACGTCTCAAAGAACTGCCTCTCAGCCGTCGTCAAAATGCGTTACGCCCCAGCACTCCCGCTACTGCTGGCACCGCTGGTGCTCCAGGTCCTTGCCAGACCGGCCGCCAAGGGTATCGGTGCGGTCTATCTGATCACGAATGAGAAGGACAACGCTGTCCTAGCTATGCCCATCCAGAGAGATGGCCTGTTATCGGCCGGAAAGTTTGTATCGACAGGCGGCTCTGGTGCCAACGGCATCGACGGCTCGACCAACAAATCCGCCGCTCCCGATGCCCTGTTCAGCCAGTCCAGCTTGACGGTGTCTGGTCAGAACCTGTTTGCTGTCAATGCGGGTTCCAACACCGTCTCCATGTTTGCAATCGACGCCCGCGACCCGACAAAGCTGAAGATGGTCGGCAAGCCGGCAGCTGTGCCTGGCGAATTCCCCTCGACTGTGGCCTCATCGGCCAAGCACAACCTGGTCTGCGTCGGCACCACCGGCGCCAAGGCCGGCGTCTCATGTGCCACCTTCTCTGCCAAGGGGCTCGGGACCATGGATGCGCTCCGCCCCTTCAAACTCGGCCAGTCCACGCCTCCCGTGGGTCCTACCAACACGGTCTCGCAGGTCTTCTTCTCCGACGATGGCGCCACTCTGTTCTCTACCGTCAAGGGCGACCCGACCAAGAACAACACCGGCTTTCTGGCTGCCTTCTCGGTCACCGCTGGCAAGAATTCTAGTGCCGCCGCTGTCAGCAAGCAGGGGAAAATGACGTCGCCACCGGGCACGGCCGTGCTCTTCGGCTCTTCCACCATTCCCGGCTCCAAATCGCTCTTTGTCACGGATGCGTCCTTTGGCGCGGCCGTCCTGTCTGTCAGCAAGGCTGGTTCCGTCTCGATGGCCGGCAAGGGAGTCGTGGCAGGTCAGAAGGCTACCTGCTGGGCGGCTGTCAGTAACGCTACAAAGACGGCCTTTGTCACGGACGTAGCTACCAACAGGCTGGTAGAGATGTCCTTGACCAATGCCAAAGTCATCAGCGAGATCAACCTGAAGAACGGCGACCCCGGATTGATCGACCTCAAAGCGGCCGGTAACTTCATTTACGCCCTGAGCCCTGGCAATGGCACCATTCCAGCGGCAGTGACGGTCGTCAGTGCACTAAACAAGACGCAAGTGCAACACTTCCGTCTACGGCACCAAGTTGGCAAGAATGCTCAGGGAATGGCTGTGATGTTGTCATAAATTTTGAGAGTAAAACTCAAAAACAGCAATACCATAGAGTAGCGACCAAGTGTCATGTACGTTCGCGGGAGTTTCTTATGTTGGATCGACTTGTGTTGGAATGGCGAAGGATTATGGGGCAATATAGACAAGGCAAGCTTCTCAAATGCAATTTACTTGGCATACCATACCAGGGCAAGGTGGCATCACCTGTCTTCTATTTCCCCCCTCCTTGTCGGAGTGTATCCTTGGTAACTATGTAGCGCACCCGCAGCTCAAAGTCTGCTATAAACTATATGGCGTACGCGGGTAACGTTGTGTCCAACTCTTTCTCGCGCCTGCACGGTTTCGTAGACTTTTAGGTGGGGCGTGGCACAGGTAATGTATCTTACAGGCCTTGAGGAATAAAGTTGCTTTTTAGTGTGGATGACTAAGCCGAGTTGCGCCATCAGATATACGTCACATGCAATCGCAACCTTTCTATGTCGTGCTTGGCAGGCCTTGCGCGGCTTTCTTTTTCGGTGGGCTTGAAGGCCAGTAAAAGAAAACTGGCATTGTTATCGAGACAGATGGCGCACCTAAAACGACCTGTTCGGCGAATCCGGCAGCTCGGTCTCGCCCGCAGAGGGAGGACTGAACTACCAATATGTGTCCACGTCTTATCAAGCCGCTGCAGGCCAATCAGAAGCGGTGCTTTGGCGTATTATGCCATTCTGAAGCTGGCTGTCACCATCTCACCCCGGCTCCTGGCCATCGTTGGCCTATCAAGAGCCATCCTACGGCAACACTCTCCGGTTACGCGATCTCGGTCGGAATACGCACCATGTCTCCACATCTGCTCCTGCTGCGAGCAGGAGCTGTGGGGAAGGATGCTGTCAGATCTTTCTTGTCGCATGGAATATAATAGAGATCGGACGCACATGTGGCTTCTGCTGAGACAGACGGCAGCCGACAGACGACAGCCAACAGCCAACAACCATGGCGACTTTTGTCGACGAGAAGCACGGACGACAGGCCCAGGCCGAGACAATAGTGCCGCTTGGCGGGAGCACCAGCGTTGAAACGGGCACTGACCATGGCGGCCAGCGCAAACGAAGCACCTGGCACAAGGTGCAGGCGATTATCTGGGACAATCCGGACAAGCCCGCAGCGGAAAAGAAGTTTCTGCGTAAGCTGGACTTTTACCTGTTGACCTACACGTGTCTGGGATACTTTGTAAGTACTCGAATATGTGCCCTTATGGCGCCAATGTGTCTTGCCGTCCGTCCTGACCCTCTGGCTACAGTGCAAGAATCTCGACCAGGCCAACATCAACAACGCATACGTGTCGGGAATGAAAGAGACCATCCATTTGGGCGGCAATGACCTGACATATGCAGGCAACTGCTTTACGGCTGGCTACGTGATCATCCAACTGCCCATGGTCATTCTGGTTACCAAGATCCGGCCCTCATACGTGATCCCGACGCTCGAGGTCCTCTGGTCCGTCTTCACCTTTTGCTCGTCGGCCGTCAAGACGCCGGCGCAGCTCTATGCCATGCGCTTTCTTGTCGGCTTCTGCGAAGGCGCCTTCTTCCCCTGCATCATGTACCTGATCGGCTCTTGGTACACGCGCGCGGAGCGGGCCAAGCGCACCACCATCTTCTACTCGACCGCCTCGGCTGCGTCCATGTTCTCGGGCTACCTACAGGCTGCTGCCTACGACAACCTCGACGGCGTGCTCGGCCACCAGGGCTGGCAATGGTTATTTATCATCTGCGGTATCATTTCGCTACCGGTGGCAATAATAGGCTACTTTTTTAACCCAGATTTTCCTGAGACGACGCGTGCATTTTACATCTCGCCCGACGAAGCCGCCTTTGCGCGTCAACGCCTCATCGATGACGGCTACAAGCCGCTTGGTGCGTCTGCCTGGACCAAGACCAAAATCTTCGACATCATACTGTCATGGCAATTCTGGTGAGTCGCCTCCTACAATTTGTCTCGTTGGGCCCTTTTGATGTTTCCGTCATCTCACAAGACCAGGGTTCTCTCGGCTGGGTACTTCTTCGTCCAGAGTGGCTATCCCTCGCAACAGCCATTCTACTCACTATGGCTCAAGTCCACCGGCCACACGACCTACCAGGTCAACGTGTGGCCAACGGGCCAGCACGCCATCGGCTGGGTGACGCAGATCGTCGCCGGCATCCTGTCGGACTCGCCACTGCTGAACGGCCGGCGCTGGCAACCGCTTGTGGCGCTGCAAGGCATCAGCGTATTTGCCAGCATCGTGCTGGCCGTCTGGGACGTGCCGATCGGTCTCAAGTATGCTGCCATGTATCTGACCAGCACGGCAGCCGGCGTGCCCGGTATATATTACGCCTGGTTCCCTGACCTCATGCCAGACGACCACGAGAAGCGCGGCTTCCTCATCGCCTTCTCCAATGTCTTTTCCTACGTCAACCAAATCTGGTACACCGACGCATTCTGGCGCACCAGCGAGAAGCCACGCTTTCACCCGGGCTTCATCGCTTCCGCCACCTTCGGATGGGTCCTCATCCTCACTGCTATACTGATGCACTTCCTCGAGCTGCACGACACTAGAGTCCGCAGACGGGCCAACGCTCTTACTGCTGAGCCGCCCGTAGATAGTCACCCACCAACGCTAACATCGTCGGTGCCCGCTAGCGTCTGATGATTTGTAAAGGAGGAGGGGCTTAACCTTTGGGCGTTGTTAAGTAATCATGAGTCATGTGACGTATGGGTGGGCCCTGATTGGTCAATCAGGGCTCCACCCCATGCAGAGGTTTATCCCTCCCGAATAGCTGCATCTTCCCTCCTACTCTCCTTTAGTAATACAACCAACCCTTCATGCTAAGTAAACAGTAATTTCACAGGCGTGTGGCTAGGTACTTCCGATATGCGCCGACGTGCATAAAGTCCGTAGGCCATACGATAGGGTATTAGTCTGCGCCACGAGACCTTCCAACCCAATAATCATTTAGACTAGCTTATTCGATAGCTAAAGTTCGGACCATCTTTTTCCCAGTTCCTGACTGTTGGACAGCCTTGTCAGTGAAGGGTTCTTACTTATCTTGCATCACCAGATTATCATTGTTATAAATATTTCGAATCTTGCCTAATTCCGTCTTCTTTTCCCCCAGAATTCATGGAGACCTCCAGTTGTAATCATCTGTAAAAAGTACGTGAAATTTGTGGCGCTGAGCGCCCAGGTCCACCTATTTAGTAGGGAATTTCATGCATGTCGGCATAGCTTCGGACGTAATATCATGCAAAGAAGCCCCCTGTGCTTCCAGTCGAATTATGGCAGCATTGCATTCTGTCGATGCCGCTGCTCTTCCAGGGTTAAGGTTCGGCCGCATGCTGACGAAGTTACAAGAGCAAATTAGTCATCAGGTGGACAAACCTGGTGATAAATAGACCACTTCTTCTTCTCCACAGGGCAGATATTTCACACTGGCTTAACAGTGGCGGAGACAGATAAAAACTTCAAAATGGTGCTCACTCCGCAAAACGTGGGCGCAAAGGGCGTTCCCTACTTCATCCCCGTCCAGGACCCCCCGGCTGGCACGGCCAAGCTGCCTGAGAATGGCAAGCTGCCAAAGCTGTTCACCCCGCTGAAGATCCGGGGGGTCACACTGCCCAACCGGGTCTGGGTCAGCCCGATGTGCCAGTACAGCGGAAAAGAGGGCTTCACCGGCCCCTGGCACTTTGTCCACTACGGTGCCCTGACCACACGCGGCGTGAGTTGCTGCTTGGAGCCATGTCTGGCCTTCCCGTCCGCTGAGCTGCCGGTCTAACCTCCAGGAACAGCCTGGATTCACCATGACAGAGGTTGCTGCCGTTGCCGACATTGGCCGCCTCACGCCCGAAGACCTTGGCATCTGGCTGGACGCCCACATCAAGGGTTTGCGCAAGATTGTCGACTTTGCCCACAGCCAGAGCGCACTGATAGGCATCCAAATAGGCCATGCCGGCCGTAAGGCCTCGGCTGTGGCTCCGTGGCTGGGCGCCGGCATCTCTGAGGAAGCTTAGGGTGGCTGGACGGATCGCGTGGTCGGACCCGACGGCCGCCCGTTTTCCGACTCGCCCGATGACACGATCGTGCCACACGCCCTGACCCTGGCCGAGATCGCCCAGATTCGCAAGCAGTTTGTCGTCGGCGTCCAGCGCGCCGTCCTAGCCGGTTTCGACATCATCGAGCTGCACTTCGCCCATGGCTACCTCGTGTCCAGCTTCATGTCGCCAGCTACGAACCAGCGCACTGATCAGTATGGCGGCAGCTTCGAGAACCGCGTCCGGCTTGCCCTCGAGATCGTCGAGGACGTCCGCGCCGTGCTGCCCGATTCCACGCCGCTGTTTGTGCGCATCAGCGCGACTGACTGGCTGCATAAAAACCCCGACTACCACGGTGCCAACTGGAACGTCGAGGAGAGCGCCCAGCTGGCCGTCCTGCTGGCTGATCGAGGTGTCGATGTCTTGGACGTCTCCTCCGGTGGCATCCACATCGCCCAGAACGTCAAATCCAGCCCGGCCTACCAGACCCCACTCGCCAAGCACATCAAGAAGGTCGTTGGCGACCGCCTGCTTGTCAGCACCGTTGGCAGCATTCGCAGCGCCAAGGCTGCCGAAGAAATCCTTAACGGCGGCAAGGACGCTGAGGACCCGCCTCTCGACCTTGTTGCTCTAGGCCGTCCTTTCCAGAAGAACCCTGGGGTCGTCTGGGAATGGGCTTCTGAGCTGGAGACTCGTGTCAAAGTGGCCAGTCAGATTGGTTGGGGCTTTGGTTTGAGCTCGTTTTGATCACATCAAACTAGATGAATATACTCAGGGAGAACAACGAATCCTGCCTATAGATACTAGAAGTGAAGGCCTAGCTTGCACGAAAATGCTTGAATCCCTATCGATTTATAGCTCCCCGTCATGAGACTGAGATCTTAGTTGCCATATTCGCTGTTTTTCTTCATAATGTTGTGGGGTTGTCCAATAATAGACTTGGGTTAACCAATTGCCGTTTTGTTTGTTACTTTAATTTGCGAATGCGGGCGGGCAACCTGCTTGTTTCCTGTAATCCACTGTTTGGCAAAATGTGATCCAAAGAAGTGCAGACCGATATACCCGGAAGTTTCGAAATGATACTTCTCTGTCTAGTACTTGCGATTTAGGTATCTAGTTCTCACTTCGTTATGGGATACTCTGTATATACACTAATAAGAGTGTATGGTTTCGCGTGACTAAAGCTAGTGCAGGGATGCACTGCAGCAGTGAAAAATCTGCACAGTGACCCAAATGGTCACGTGAAACATGCACTGCACCCAGAAGAGACTCTTGCGCGCCCGTGCTCGCCGTATCAATATAGCCGATATACTATAAATACACTGTACCGACTACAGTATGGCGGGGTTAACACCGACAACAGCGCTAAGTTGGTAAGACGGGGTAATTACAGGGGAAGCATCGCGCTAGTGGGGACCTGTATTGTCTTGCAAACAAGATCAACATTGCGAATGCAGCTGCTTCTGTCGTCAAGCCAGCATCGAACAGGAGTAGCGTGAAGAAAACCGGACAGCATCATCAGTATGCACCAGCCGGACAAAGAGGACCAGTTGTGGTCATCAGAGTACACTGTCAGAGGGGAGTCTAGTAAGTTTTTGTCCAGGCTCTATGTAAGGTAAACAAACAGTTGACACAGCTCACCAGATTACCTCCACCGAATGTACTACTTCCTGCATCGATTCGGTCTACAATCCAACATTATATGCTCAGCACGATACAAATCAGACGAGCGGGACGCCATTATCGACAGATCAAAGCTCTATGCTGTCCTGAAATCGATCATCGACCAGTACCCAGAATTGGCCATCGTCGGGGTCATGGAATCGTCGCCCAAGCCGGGCCGTTACCGACTTCGACGAGCCCTCCTCCACCGCATCCATCTGCACACCTGCACTGAGTTTATCGAGACGCAAGACGGAGTCAGCCCGGACCTTCTCGAGCGGCTGCATGGCGAGTGGCTGTGGACGGCAGCGAAGCCAGACAAGCCGTGGTGGAAGGTGGTTGTGGTCAACGGGCAAGATGTTGTCTTTGTCTTCCACCACTTTGTCTGCGACGGCCGGTTCGGCTACCTGTTCCACAAAGCATTTGCAGAGGCTCTCAACGCCATGCCCCGGCCCTCTGCATCACCTGCCCCCATGACGGACACCGTTGAAGTCGACGCAGCCAAGGCCCCCCATTGCAACAATGCTGGGTGATCTCTACGACTACAAGGGCTCCATCCTGCGCGCCATCTGCACAATACTCTACATGTATCTTATCCGCCTCATCTACGGCAGCCGGCTGTTCTTCGCCGACGTTCCGAAGCAGCCCTTTGTCAAACGACCGGTTGACGCCGTAGTGTTGCCGACAGAACGCGTTGTCACCCGCGTCAAGACCTGTCGCATTCCGGCCGCCCAGGTGGAAGCCATCGTGACAGCGTGTCGTGCTCACAACACGACGTTTACGCCGCTTCTGATCGTAATGATCAATCTGGTGCTGGCTACAGAGCACTACCCGGCAGCGAAACTGGGCCTCTCGTTCTGTGCCATCGATACGCGGCCGTGTCTGCCGGCCCTTCCCACTACCGGGAAGCAAGCCAAGGATATAATGAACGCCTCGGCTTCTATCATGATCGTGCACCGCTTGGAGGCGATCCGACGCGCTGCCTCTCCCGCTCCCACTTCAAACGCAATGCCGGCGTTGACTTTAGCTACACCTGCCGGGGGCGGCCTGGTGGCTGTAGACGCGGACGCGATATGGAAACCTGTACAGGAATACGGGGACCGACTCCGAAATGGTATGGAGGGACCGGTGCCCACGATAGTGCGGAACGTCCTGCAGGGAAAGATGGCCGGAGAGGACTTGGAGGATATGCTGAACAGAGGAATGCCGTCGCTGGGCCTGGTCATGAAGAACGGATTCCTGGTGTCGAACTTAGGACCATTTTCCACACCGCCTGCCGAGACCCGCGGGTGTTGTGGTTTCTGGCAGGTCAGCGAGGTGCAGTTTTCAGCGGCCGTGACGCAGGCGTCTGCCGGGGCCAGTGGTATCGTCTTCAACGTGGCAGGGGTGAAGGGTGGCGACACTATCATCAACGCATCCTACCAGGACGGAGCGCTGCGGGCGAGATCTGTAGAGGCCGTCTTGTCCTCGGTTGCGGCCAAGATGGTATACGTTGCGAACACGACTTTGGCGACGAAAAAATAAGCATGATTGGCACTAAACGAGAATTGTTACGGCCAGTGTTAGAATAAACAATAGACTTGTATCCATTTGTAAACTATTGCTAATTCTGGATCCAATATTGTTACTGCGCAGGTGCACCGCTTGGCCAGACCCAAGCTCCTCTATGAAACCAGAAGAGAAGATAGAAGGGAGACAATGTCGTGGAAATTGAATAAGAAAAGGAGGGAAAGGAAAATAGAATATGGAAACTGGAGGCAGAAGCGAAGGAGCCTGCTTGTCGCTTCAGAAACCCCCGCAGTTGTTTCCTGCTAGAGCTGCCTCCTAAAACGTATGGGCAACCGGACCGCTGTACCTCTGCGTAATCCGGTTGCTGTTTGCACAAAACGTAATGGTTCGTCGTCGCGCCATAGCTAAGTTGTTTGCTTTTAGTAGATCCTGTAATCCTCTTCCGACACAAACAAGTGCCCTGAGATTGACAATTGACTGCAGACCATTTTGCTGTAGATTTGACGGCGGTATGTCCACAGAAGCTATACCGATATTTGGCTGAAATACACGCCGTGTATACGCCGTACGAGGGCGATCGAGATGGGGGCGTAACGTTTCCGTAGGAAGCCGCTTCCGTCAGACCCGGTCCCAAATTGGTTACAAGTAGGATTTATTGTTGTAACACTTTAAAGTGGTAACACGCCACCGTAGGGGCATGTCTTGTCCGTCCTCTTTTGCTGGCCGTGCTGGACGCACAAAGCCCAAGGGGTTTTTGTTGGGGGAGTAGCCGTCCAGCCTGTACCGGGTACAGTTTAACTTTCGGGCGCCAGATGGAGGAAGTAAGGAATGCCAGAAAGAAAAGCAAAAACAAAAAAAAGTCCGGCGGGATAGAGTTGGATTTTAAAACAAGACACTGGCGCCTTCTGAGCCGTCGCTCTCGTAGCCGTTGTGTTCGGCAGACCCATCTTTGCTGCTGCCGTTGGTATGGCTGCTGCTGTTGTTGTTGTCGCCGCCGTCACGACGGCCGTCGACGAAGCGGTCGACCTCGAGGTCCTCGGAATGGGCGCTGTGGGATATCTTGCAGGGCACCTTGCCGCCGCGGTAGCGGCAGTCGGCCGTCTGGCAGATGTGGCCCTTTGTGCATTCGACTTCGCGGCAGGCTCCACGGCGAGAGCACGGCATGGAGCGGGCGAGGGACTCGAGCGGGGCGAGCAGGTCTCGGGGCAGCGGTGTGTGATCAAAGTCGCACTTGTTGCCGGCCTCGCAGACGCCGGTAAGGTGAAAGCGGTTGCAGAGACCGCGGTTGCGGGCGCGGGCCCGCAACTTCGTAATGGCCTCGCTGGTCGCCGACAGGTAGCTGTCGAGGCGATGGCCAGACTTGTTGACGGCGACCTGGTCGCGCGGGATGTCAACCGGCTCAAGCGGGTGGCCCCTCCACGTCGGGTGGAAGGATTCGGTCCGGATGGGCGACCAGGACCGGACGCGGCTGCTACTACTGCTGCTGCCGTTGATGCCATTGGTGCCGTTGATGCCATTGGTGCCGTTGATGCCGTTGGAGCCGTTGTGACCGCTGCCGTTTACGTGTGCGAGCTTGCAAGCCTTGCCGAAGCGGCATTTGCCCAGCTTGTTGAACTGGCACACGGCAGTCCGTTGTGATGATGGTTCATCCTTGCTGACTTTGAGCAAGGCCGTGTCTGTCGGCTGGTAGGAGCTGGTGGAAGGTGCCCTCCAGGAGCTGTCGCTGGCCGCAGAGCCTGAGTTGGCCGAGGCGGTAATGGCCGCAAAGGTAGTGCTGACCCGATGGGACGCCGTTGTTGTAATAGTCGTATCTGTGGTAAGGGGGGTGGTGCGGAAGACCCCCTGGATGTTCTCGATACCCATGCCGAGCTTGGTGAACTCGGGGTGGAACTTGACGCTGGGCGTGCGGACGAGCGTAAACCTGTCGCTGTTGCCCAGGTGAGGCGTCAGCTCCGAGATGTAGCCGACGTCGTGGCAGGCAGCAAAGTAAATGTGCTTGCACTGGGGGCTGTCGGCATAGAAGCTGAGCGCGGCGCGGAGCTTGAAGTCGGCATTCTCCTTCAGGCTGCCAGCGTCAACAAAGTCGGTCAGGCCGTAAGACCGGTTAAAGTTGGCCAAAAACGGCGCCAGCGACCGCGCCTCGTTGCCGGCCAGGTTGTTGCGTGCCAGCGCCTTGGACAGGCCCATGACGTTGGCGTAGATGCGCACCATAATCTGGCAGCCGGCCATGCCCTTGGCCTTGAGGCTGTTGGCGATGGCGCTGTTGAGTGCATGGGCCGCATTGTTGCCACCTTCACCACCCTTATTGAGAAAGTTTTCGTGGAAGACGTAGCCGTCACCGTCGACGAGCACGAGCACAAACGGACTCTGCTCGCGGCTGCGCGCTAGCTGCTTGTATTTTTCCCGAGCGTCGCGCTCCTCTTCAAAGTCGCTCTTGAGTCGCCGGTAGTCTTCGATCAGGTTTGCGTATTTGCCCAGGATGCTGTCCAGCTCGGCGCTCTTGCGGTACACCGCCAGCTGGCTGGCTGCCGCGTCGATCTCCTCATCGCGAAGCATCGTGGCAGCTGCTGCTCGATCCCGAAAATTGCCAGCCCGTTAGGGAACAGCCATTGGGCGGGATTGGAGCAAGGATTTCAGCCGTCCGTCTGCCTTGTCCAGGGGGGGCAAAAAGAGCTGTTAGTTGATTGGGCGATCGATACAATGTGCAATCTTCCATCTGCGGCCTTGCGGGCTGCACTTACAATATCGATGCAAATAGCTCTCAAACGAGATAAAAAGGAAACCTGGTTTGCGAGTGAAAATAGGGAAATTTTGGATTTCCTTGGGAAAAAAAAGACCGGGAGAAAACTTATATCTCCCCACTTGTCCACGTGATTCTTCTCAAGCTCTCAAACCTTGCTTTTGTTACTTTGTTACGGCGGGTGCTGACATCTGACTTTCAAGGGATGCAAACTCTAAGCTTCTTACTGGTGGCAACTGCCTCCGTGCTTCGTCCGACGTTTCGTAAACCTCAAACATGGTCCGACAGGCCGCTATCGCAGGCCTTGTCGACGCCAGCTCAGGTTCATATCCACTTTGGCCCACGGAATCACCTGTCTCCAACAGCAAAACGTCCACAGGGAGAAAGTTAGCGCATTCTCTTATTTTCTCAGGGCAACGGCCACCATTTTCAGGACGCAAACGGCAATTTCGTCACGTCCGTCAAGCCCCTGTGACCACTCCGTGATCCAATAGTGCGCCCACCCCAAGACAAAGACGTCCGGAAACGTCTTGCAATACGAAACACAGGCGCAAAAATCACGACGGGCTGTGATTGGAGCTTGGGCACTTATTGCCTCACTGACCTTTATATTTCCACATCACATCTCCCCCCCCCTGAGTTGGCGAGCGAAAAACCTTCTGTGGGCCGTCTCCGGCAAGGAAAGGCCACGTAGGCCGTTCCGAGGACGATCAGTGGGCGAGAAGCGGTGACCCAAGATGCATTAGATTGGACAGGTCCCAGAACATAAAGACACGGTCAGAGGCGGAGGGGTACATAGTAGAAGAGAAGCTGTAGCATCACACGGGCGCACCTTCAAGTCGGCGTAATTTCACCGCCACTGGTGAGACAGGAACCTTTGGGTGTACAGCGTCAGTGGTGCCAGCAGGATGCCGGTGGGGATACTGCCGATGGTCCACACAGAGGACACCGTACCCTCGGACAAACAGGCAGACAGGCCAAGTATGACGGCACCGTTGATGAGAAGCCAGGTCACATTATCGCAAGCGACAAGGTACAGATCACTTGCATGTCGCACGTAGCCAAGCTCTAGGTCGTGCGAAATCCTTCCAACAAGACGAGGAGGCATCGATTAATATGGCTCATGTGTGCAATACAATGGGTGCACAATTAGACGAGAATCTGGACAGGTGACCCCGCCATGCTAAAGCTTAGTCCTAATATCGTGTACTCAATACACTGCCCCCGGAAAGTCCTTCACTCGACGGCCATCGATGTATGCGCCGTCCACCAGTAGCTCCTGTCCATGTTTTCCATCCCATGGAATCTCGTCGAGCCAGCGCCATCGGGCCTGTTGCTTCCAACCGGCAGCGCGCCAGCCGTTGAGCTCGGCGGCCGGGAACAGTGGAACAATATCCATGAGGCTGAGGTCGTGGGAAAAAACAACAAAGAAACGATCGTTGGCATCGATGATCTGCAGCCGATCAAGGCTCTGCTGGGCTGCCACGGGATCTTCGTGCCAAGAGCCGGCACCAGCAGAGATGCGGTAATAAGGCGTGGTCCGGGCCTGGAGAGGATCCTGGACGTAGTGGCAGCAGGTGAAAGAGGACACGGGGAGTTGGTGGACGTCGTCATCCCCGACACCAGCCAGTCTTGCCGTCAGCGTAGTCGGCATCGGCACGTATGGTGTGGGCCGTAAGGAGCCGCCAAAATGGCAGATGTCGCCACCGAGGAAGACGAAGTCGTCTGTACTATTTTTGTCCTCGATGCTGGCGGGGGTGGTTCGCACGAGGGCAGAGATGTGGCCTACGGCATGGCCTGGCGTGTCGAGCACGTAAAGGCTGCCGTCTCCAAAGTAGTCTTGAGCACGGAAGCCCGCAACGACGGCCGCGTCGCTGTCGAATCCCAGCTCGAGCACGGTGCGCCCGTGGAAGGCCTCTTCGTGCGCCGGTGAGGCCGGGCTGGTTGGATAACCTGGCAGAAAGTGGTCGGAGAAGCCGGGGCCCACGACAAGCGCCATGGATGTCGGGAACACCGTCGGGTCGCCAAAATGGTCAAAGTGGTGGTGACTGATGATGGCGGCTTCGATGTTGGCCAGGTCGACACCACCAGCCTCCAGCACGTCCGCCAGGCATTCGTCCACACGGAGACCCGGCATGTGACCGTACAGCATGGACGTCACTGGCGGTGGCAGGCTCCAAAAGTCCTTGCGGCAGCCCAGATCGAAGAGCACCTGTCGTCCCGAGGCCGCGTGGGTAATGAGAAAGGCCAGTGTCGGCAGATTCAACCATGTGTGACCGGCGATCGCAGGCTCAACCAGCGGGGCTGCTGCCAATGTCAGCTGGCATGTCGTGTCAATTGCCGCCACCCGACAGATGCCGCCCGGCGACGGTACTGCTGGCACCGGTGCCGGTTGTGCATCGATGTCGGCAGCGGGTAACGGTGCTGACGGTGCTGGCGGTACTGGCGGTGGCATCGTTTCTCTGTGTGGTTGGACAACATCCGGAATTTTCCCTTACCTCGTCTCCACCGGGCATGAGGAATATTCTACCCCAGACGAATATTGGTGGGGAAGAGGGGGATCAGTTGTTCTTGTTCTAGTTAGACTGCTGGCGTCCAAGTCGATGCCATCGAGAAATTGATAAAGGGTGGGTGGGTCTGGCTATGGGAGTTCCGTACATACGTCGTACATCGGCCGGTTTCAGAGGCACAACTGGCCGAGTCGTGCAAAGGGGTTTTCCTTGTGACAAGGCGGCACCCAGACCTTTCTGAGGTTCAGCTGCATGGAACTTCTCTCGAGAAGGGCGACTGTAGTGGCCACGTTTTCATCGGAGAGGCTGTCGACGCATGGCACCAAGCATCACCCAACAGCGCTTCCACTGCACCCGGTGTTCCGTGTCGTGATGAAAGCTCTCCCCTGGAAACCAGATCCGCCCTCCAGTGTCTTGGCGACCATCTCGAGCGTGTTCGTGAATTTTTTGTCTGCCCATGTTCCAGTAGCTCTGTTCTCCTCTGTACCCCTCTGTTCTCCGTCGCTTCCGTTCGTTGTCGTGGCTCAGAATGCCATAAGGTAACGAAGGTTTCTCGGCGCCATAATTTCAGTGACGTGCGCAGGGCGTAGACCTCTTTGGCGTCAAGTGGGAAAAGTCGCTGGTCAGACTGCCGTACGTTTTCTGCAGCGTAGAGCAATAGGCTCAGTGGGGTGTCGTGTCCGACCGATTGCGTATGTTGATGTCCAAACAGTTCCAGCCACTCTGGTTTACCGGCAAAAGTCGGATACTCTGATCCGGCATTTGTGTTTCGCGCAGAACGTCGATCGCAGTGTTTTCTGAACTCGGCCCGCACGTCTTCATGTTGCGCATTGTGAGAGCCGACATCGCCGTCTCATGCGGCACCTAGCGACTCATGGCGGCGATGCTTGGGCGTTGGCGCTTCAATCCGTAAGATGGCAGCTCTGCGCAAATGCTAGCAGAGTATGGAGTAGGAAGTGCTTGGCAAATTAGGACTCATTCTTTAAATAACACGTCGATTCCTAAGGCATCGAGGCGTGCTCCCCACGTGCGCACATGTTCATTCGCTAACATAATCAGTAAGTCTCCACGGGAATTGCTACACACACGGGAGCACGTGACTTATGTAGGCGGTTACAGATGGCAGAATACTCCGTACTAAGATCGTGCAAAATAGATTCGAAGTACTCCTTTAGTCTAAAAATATGGAACCAGTAACCCCGCCAACGGATTTTTAGGGGCATTAATACAAAGGGATACCTTTGCAATAACAGCACGTACTGCGTTTATAAGCCTTTCTAGGCCTTAAAAAATGTATTTATGTTAAAGAGCAGGTATTTTTCTCTAATATTTAGTATACTAGCCGCGCGCCTTTTATACTATAGCTAGCTGTTAGGGTAGCGAATTAATAAGCCTATTAATAAAAGCTTAGTTAATTGCCTACTAATAGTTATAAATTACCTGCTTAAAAACCTTTATATCTATTGTGTTTTTCTTTAATTCCTATATATTAGGGTATTTTTTAGCTAAAAGACGCTTTAATTTAGCTTAAACATATTTAATTAAGTTTAAATCTAGGCTATAGGCAAGCTAAAAAGGTAGCATCTTAATCTAGTTATTTATAAGCTATTGTATTAATAATATAGATATATATACCCTTGCATTATCTTGCTAATAATACTAAAAACTATTATAAAAAGGTAAAAGGCCTTTTATTAATGCTTTTTAGTAGCTTTATAAAGTATAGCTATCTTTTTTACCTTTAAAGTAGTCTTCCTTTATTAAGATTAACTTTATATAGCCTTCTTTCTAAATTCTACCCTAAAACATTAATAAAATTATAGGTTTTTTATATAATTAAACGTTTACTAAGTTCTTTTACTATTTCTACGCAAATATTTTTTTTAAAAAAAAAAAAAAACTAACGCTACTATTAACTACGTTTTAGCAGCTACTTTTAGCAAAGCATATATAAAAAGCAAATCGTCTTTATCTTACAGCTAATTACGCGTAAATTTAAGCCTACCCTTTACTATATTCGCTAATAATAGTATTCTATCTATAGCCTTTTATTTTTGTGTCCTATTCTTATAAAATGCGCGCTATATAGTAGTATAGGACGGCCGACAAACTATCTGCTTTACTAGCTCCTTATAGGTGATTTTTAGGTGTCGCTTTACTTGCTACATAAGGTAACGTTTATCTCGACGGCTAAGCAACGCAGGCCTGCCGCGGCTAGGTTTGTCTTTAAAGCTGTGTGTTTTTGTAAACTAATTAATCGTCTTAGTAACTACACTGTGCGTAACGCTAAAAGCCTTTACAACGGCGCCTTATAACTAGCCAGCGTATACAGCACCACAGATAGCAGCGCGCGCAGGCAAACTTAGCTAGCCTGCAGCCTTCCTTTCGGCCGTTAGAATAGCACCAAATTTAGCTAATTTAGACATCTTTTCGTTAATGTAAGGGTTAGTGTGCAATGCGTGGTCACGAAGGCTTAACTAGTTTGTACTATTGTATTAAGACTTTAACTTAACGAACTATAGAAGACTAGTAGGCAAAGGCCTGCCAGCTAATATATACGTGGCTGGAAGATGCGGTGTAGCGCAACCCTAGTGGGGCGTGGCACAGCTAAGTGGCTGTGCTAGTCCTGTGCAACGTGTTAAGATAGTTCGTTAAGTCCGTCGCTTAGTAAGCGACTAGTTGCCGAACCGGTGCGTAGGGACGCGTGTGTGGAATACCCTTATACTATCCCCCCCCTCCCTAGGTGACGCCCCTGTTAGCCTAGAGGTGCACACGCGGCAGCCACTTGCTCGTTAAAAAACCTCCCTTTATTAAGTTAGGAAAATGAGTTAAGCGCTCCAAGTTATTAGCTGTTGCTAAGCGGTTGCAGACCGCTTGCTTATGCGACTGCATTCGGGTAACGTGGAAGCGCATATGTACTGCTTAGTCTATAGCGGCAGTAAACGCCGGATCCTGCCTTATGCACAGGTTGTCCTGTTTATTAGAGCTCTCTAGGAGGCGTGCAGCTTAAATCCTAGTTAGGGAACGCTTAGGTTGCCGCCAATAGGTGTTGTAAAGAGGCTAGCCTTAAATACTAGGTGTATAAAGGTGCAGTGTACGCTAACTAAAAACGGCGGCGTAAGGCTTGCGACTTTTAACTACTAGCAGGGTAGGATAAAGGCAATAGCGGCCGTTTGTCGCCTGCTAATCGTAGAACTATTGCCTACTAAATAGTAGAGGCGGTTTGCTGCTAGAACGTTTCTTTATTTAATTTTAGACGTTTTTTACCTTATTATTAAAGCAAGGTTAGGTAAGTTTTTAAGATGTATTTAGACGTTTAATAACGCGGCTTCTTTATTACCTTAAGGTATAAAAGAGCAGGTATATTCTATAATTTAAGATAAATTTGTTTATACTTATAAGACTACTCTTATCTTTTTACCTTTTTTTTCTTTAATCTTACTTGTATAGTAGGTTAATATAATAGTTTGTAACTTTATATAGCAGCTAGCTAATAATTACTTATAAATAATATTTAACTAAAGCTGCTTTTAAGTCTTAATAGACTTTTTTATAAATATAAACCTTATAAAACGCTCTTCTTAGGTATACGCACTATCTCTTAAGAGTATAAGTTTTTACTAGCATAGCGTTTATTGAGTAATAGCTAACTTTATAGTAAGCTTTATATTTAAACTATGTTTTTAAGGCTTATTTAAACGTTTATTATAAATTCTTATATATAGCTATACTAAAAAACCTAGCGCGCTATATTAGTTATATAGCTAATAACATATTATACTTACTAGTAAGTACGTTAACTTATATACGCTAGTAGCTAATTACTAACTAATAGCTTCTTAAAAAGATTAAAGGCTTAGCCTAATATATTTAAGAATTTCTAGCTAGTACAAATAAGTTGCTACTTTAGTAGATAATAGTTAATAATATTATTATAGCGTTAGGCAATTATATAGTAATCGCTTAAAGGTTAATAGCCTTAATAGTAGTAACTAAAGAACTTAGCTACGCTTTATAAAAAGACAAGTTAAAGCCTTTAGCAACTAACTAGCGCTCCTAGCGTAAACGTTTTAAGACGGTATAATAAGCTATATTACGCCTTAGTGTCTTTTATTAGTACTAGTAAGAGCTAGAGCTTACTTTAACGCTTATATAGTAGTTAGTAAAGGTAGCCTAGCTTTTGCTACTAACGTCTCTAGACGTAAGTATACTATTATAGGTATAAACTTAAGTTATTACTACCTTTAAAGCAATAGTAAGTCTTTTAATCCTTATTATTAAGTTATTACTAACCTATTACCTAAGCTAATTCTTATTCTATTATACTTAGCCTAGCCTAGTGCGCTATAGCTATTTAAGCTAGCTATAGTAGTATACTTTACTATACTATAAAAGCAAAAAGGCTGCCTAAGCGAATCTTGCAAACTATAGCAGCCCTAGTTAAGCTAGCCTAGATTAACTAGGTAGTAGTCTTTCCTTAGCCGTTGCCTTTAGTAGCGCCTAGTAAGCGACGGTCTTACGCTAAGTTACTAACCTTAGCTAAGTGCTAGTATAGCGCTAAGACTATTTTTAGTACTATAGCTAGCAGTAGTAAAGTAGTTATAGCAGCTTGTAGTAGTAGTATAGTAGCATTTAATAAAAGTGCGCTAGCAAGCAGCTAGTTAGTAGCTAGTAGTAGCTATATACTAGCTAGTAAAGGCTTGCCTAGTAGCAAAGAGAAGGATAAAGAGGATAGTATTAAGAAAAAGAATAAAAGAGTAAAAGAGACGTTTATAAAGAAGGATAGTAACAAGTAGCTAGTAGCTAAGCAATAGCCTACTAATAGTATGTTTTAGGTTTATAGCTCTAAAGAGCGCCTTTAAAGCTAGAATAAGTAGTTTATAGTACATAATTATATAGAAATAGTAAGAGTAGTTAACTAACGATTAGCTTATATATAGCTAGCTATTGCCTTATAGTCTTTTTATTTTTTATAAGTGCGCTTTATAGTCTTTTAGTAAGACTATAACTTATAGCTAGTATATGCTAAGTGCTTTTCTAGTTTTTAAGTATTATACTTGGCCGGCTAGCCTTTCTATTTTTGTAACGCCGCCCCAGGAAGGGGACCAACGCAAGCTACGCGCAAGCCGTACGCAGTATGCGCACAGCGTATTAGATGTACATCGTAAACTAGAAGCGGTGCTAGTGGCGCAGGCTGCGTGGCGCAGTCTGCGCACAGGCCACAGCACGTGCTAGCGCACAGGCCAAGTAGAAACGGGGTCGCGCCTGTCCTGCGCACTTGGTGCGCCAGAGGTGCGCCTACGATAAAGAGTGCCTCCCGCACTCCCTTAGAGTGCAGAAGGCAAGAATTAGCTATTGAATATACGGCTGCTTCCTCCTGTTAAGAAGATACCTCCTTGCCTGCCTGACTTACCTGGCCTACCCAAGTACACCTTTAACAATTCCTAATTCTTCTACCATTAGGCTACCCGAGTCAGGAGGCAGAAGGAGCAATGGCACCTCGAAAGACCACGAAGCAAACGTCGCACGCACGTAGTGCGCAGGAAGAGAGCAGCTCTAGGGCAACAGTCGAGAACCCCCTTAACCCTATCGTCGAAGAAGTAGAGAACGAAAACTCTGATCTCTTAGAGGAGGATTACAAGCAACTGGATGACGACGATGCGGGCGAAAGCCCCTTAGGGCAGACCATTAGGCCCACCACAGACCAGATGGTAGCGGACCTCATTGCTGAAAATGATCGACTGCGTAAAGCGGAGCGCTTAAAGCAGCGAATAGTAGACTTACAGCAACAGCTCCTAGATACGGGAGCAACCCGAGCGAAGGGTAAGCGCACCCGCAGCGAGGACTCCGACGAAGACAGCTCTCGCAGTTAAGATATCATCTTAAAAAGCGGCATTAAACCGCCCTTTAAGACACCTAGCAGCTTCCAAGAGCGCGCCACCTGGCTACAGGCTAGGAAGCGACACTTCTATCTAGCCTCTAATAAGTTTAGAAGCGCTAGTCACCGGATTAATTACATACTTAAATATATAGAGCAGTTATGCCGCACTACATGGGAAACGCGCCTGCAGAGCATAATAGACGCAGTAGTAGCAAAGGCCTAGAGCGACTAGGATGCATTTAAGGCCTAGACCTTAACCTTTGTGGCTAATCCTTATAACATAGCTTTTATTATTACTAATAGAATCGGCAAAGCTTACTAAAGATTAAGGTAAACCCCTTAAGACTTTAATAACTACCTTGCCTCTTTTAAAAACTAACTGCCTATTAAATTAAAAGAGGAATAGGCGTAGTTGCTATTCTTTAAGCTACTTCTAGAATTAAAAGAAGATCTTTTAAAATTAAATAAGATACTATAGACTAAAGCAAAACTAGTAGCTAAAGCAATAACGTTTTAAAGCTTAAAGAAGCTAAAGGCTTAGTTAAAACAAGATAATAATAGCATACGCGGCAAAAAAGCGTAAGAGAATCGAAAGGGCTATAAGAGCGGCTATAAAAATAACACTAATTAAGAAAATAATTGCGGCAACTACTATAGTAGTGCTAGAGGCAAAAGCTAAGGTAAAGAGAGAGGCGGACTAGCCGCTACGGCTACTAAGGACCACTAAAAAAACCCTACCTATACAAATAGTAAACGTATAAAGTGCTTTATCTATAAAAGCAAAGGCTACTTTGCCTAGAACTGCCTAAAAAGGCAAGAGACTGCATTAGTAAATTCGGTTTAACCAACCAAAAAGAATGCTAAGAAGGTAAAAAACTAAAAATGCTTAAGACAAACTAAGACCTTTAGGCGTTACTAGAGACAATTAAGATTTATTTCTTTTCTTATCTAAGCTTCTCTTCTTAAACTAATAACTATAGAAGTATCTGCTGCGTAAGATACTTACGCAAGTCTTAATACTATTAACCACGAATTCGTAAGACTATAAGGACTAGAATCTACAAAGATGTTAGTACTAACCCTTAAAGCGTATAACAAGAGTATTACAAGCGCAGCAAGAGCGTAGAAGGTGCCCTTGCGTATAAAAGACTCTTACAAGTACACTTATAAGATTACACAAGTTTGTGCAAGAGTTACTAAACCTGCTAGGTATTAAGGCTTAATAATATTATTATTAATAACAACCCTCTAAAGTAAGAAAGTTTACCTAAAGCTAGCAGACCGCCGCTGGTAGTTCGAAGCACGCACAAAGACTATACAACTTGTACTATAAGAAATCTTTCTTGCTATAGCGCGTAGAGAGCGCGCACAGGTATATATAATCTTGCCGGGCAACCTAGAAGTAAAAGGTTATTTAAGAGGCATAGGCGCACTGCCCGCACATTTAGCGCGCAAGTATAGCAACGTGCTAAATTTATTTAACGCTAAAGTCTTACCGCTATACAAGGCTACTAACTATGCAATTAATCTTTTACCTAGCGGTTAACCACTATATAGAACAATATATCCTTTGTTGCAAAAAGAATTAAAAGAGCTACGCTAGTACTTAGACAATAACCTAGCAACAAGACAAATTCGCCTATTAAAAAGCTTTGCAAGCGTACTTATCCTTTTTATGCTTAAAAAAGACAAAAGCTTACGCTTATGCGTTAACTATAAAGGGTTAAATAAGGTTATAGTAAAGAACTAATACCTACTACCCTTAATCTTTAAGATTATAGACTGCGTAGTAAGAATAAAGGTAATGTTAAAAATTAATATTAAGGAGGCGTATTACTGCCTAAGGATTAAAGAAGAAGACGAATAAAAGACAGCTTTTTAAACTAAATACAGTCTTTTTAAATACCTAGTCCTACCTTTTAGGCTAACCAACGCCCTAGCAACCTTCTAGTACTATATTAGCTAAGCGCTGTATAGTCTAGTAAATACAATCTATATTGTCTACTTAGACAATATTCTTGTGTTCTTACGCAATAAGAAGAAGCATATAAAGCACCTAGACCAAGTCTTTAAGCGTCTTTAGCAAGCCTAGTTATTTGTTAACAGCAACAAATGCTTGTTTTACTAATAAAAAGTTAAATTCCTAAGGTTTATTATTAAAAGCAAAGAGTTTGCAATAAACCCGCGCAAAGTACGCGCAATCGTAAAATGGCTAACGCCATAAACATTTAGGGAGGTGCAGGTCTTCCTTAGATTCTACAACTTCTATCGTCGCTTTATTAAAGCTTACTTAGACATCTCGTCTCCTTTGTTAAGGCTGCTACAAGGCAGCAAAAATGGCAAAAAGCTAGGACCGGTGCAGCTAGGGAGCAAGGAGCGCGCAGCCTTTATAATGCTAAGAAAAGCATTCACAAAAGCACCTCTACTACGCCATTTTAACTTAGAATAGGCAATACGCGTAGAGACCAATGCCTTAAAGGCAGCTATTAGCAGAATTATCTCCTAACAAGACAAAAAGGAAGCCTAGCACCTAATCGCCTTCTAGTTAAGAAAACTATAAGGACTAGAGCTAAATTATAGCACCTTAGATTAAGAGCTACTAGCAATTATAGACTCCTTTAAGCAATAGCGACACTACCTTAATAGTAGTAAAGAGACGATTAAAGTCTTATTAGACCACAACAACTTACGCACCTTTATAACCTAGCTAAGGTACAACGAACGCAAGGCTTGCTAGGCTATATACCTATCCCTCTTTAACTTTATAATTAAGCATAGACTAGGCGTAACAAACCCGGCTAATACGCCGTTAAGACGGCCAGATTACTTTAATAAACCTAGACAAGTTAGAATAACTATCACCAGAGTACAAAAGAAAGACGCACAGTTAGCAGGCACCGCAGCTGTAGCGCAAAAGACGCGCAAGATGCGCGCACCTATTGTAGAAGACAACAGCGCTAAGCTGGTCACCGACGCAGCTCATGCGAATAAGACGCGCAAGATGCGCGCACCCGCAAAAGGACCTAGCAAGAAAGAGGAGCCAAGCGCTACCTTTAGGATCTTAGTGGCCCTAGATCTTACGCGGCAAGCTACCGCAGCGCAAAACAGCGCACCGCCTAAGCAGGCGAAGCGTAGTAAACTAGGAAGGCTAGACGACTACAAGAGACCCTAAGGAGACCTTAGGGATATCACCGCTGCGGCGCTAATTAAGGGTCTAACGCCCTTAACGAGCGCAGATAGAAACCCGGTGTACTCCGGCTTACCGCAGCAACCAGCTGTCGTTGCTGCCTTACATCCACACCTTTAAGAAAACAGAGTCCCTAAAGCTATTCGCAGAGCGATAGCAAGAATCTAAGACGCAGACCCAAAGGTGCAAGTCGTTAAGGCGCGCATAAAGCGCACTATAAGCGCAGAAGGTGCGACAAAGCTATAAAGCCTTGCACTAGACAGTATATTACTATAGAAAAACCGCCTGCATATAGGCGGCGTGTACGTCCTTTGTTAAAAGCTGCTACAGCTTTATTACAACAACTAGATCTCTAGGCACTTCGCAGTTGCTAGGACTCTAGAACTGCTTTGTCGCTACTTCTACTAGAAAGAAATAGAGAAGGACGTAAAGGCTTACATCGCCTTGTGCCTAGTCTACTAAAGACAGACAATTAAACAGCACGCGCAATACGCTAAAGCAAGCACAAGCGGCAAAGTAGATGCAATTCTAGTAATTGTCAACCGCTTTATAAAGATAAACCTTTTCTTTGCTGTATAGACTACCCTAACGGCTAAAGGCTTTACGCACCTTATACACTAACATATAGAACTAGTGTACGGCGTAATACTAAAGGGTATAGTCTTTAACTAAAAAAGCATATTTACCAGCAAATTCTAGAGTAAATATTGCTATTAGACTAGAATCTACAAACAGCTATTAACTGCATTTTACCCCTAGATAGACAGGCAAACAAAAAGATCTAACTAGACGTTAAAGCAGTACTTGCGCTGCTTTATAACAAAAAAGCAATTAAATTAGCCCTTTTTGTTGTCTTCGGCGCAATACGCCTACAACAACGCTATTAACGCAACAACTAAAATTAGCCCATTCAAAGCGCTATATAGTTAGAAACCAGACCTGCGAACTTGCCTTAAGGGCGGCGCGACCGTAAGAGAGGAGCAGGACACGCGCAACACAGTCCTAGCGGTGCACAACCGCTTAGAAAAACTAGAAGCTGTACAGAAAAGGTTGGCGGCAAACTAAGAGCACGCAATAAAGCGCTAGAAGCGTTACTACAATGCGCGCCACCAGCCTATAAGCTTTGCGGTAGAAAAGCTAGCCCTTTAGAATCCTTAAGACTATAGGCAGACAGGCATATCGACTAGCACTGCCAAAACGATATAGCCAACTGCACAACGTTTTCTTAGTCTCGCTGTTAGAGCACTAGAAGAGCAGGGCAGGCGCAGAACAAGCGCCTCTAACAATGCTAGCGTTAGAAGACCTAGACGACGAATAGGAAGTAGAAGCAGTCTTAGACAAGAGACGCAAGGCTGGCCAGACCGAATACCTGGTACGTTAGACGGGCTGGCCGACCGAATACGACTAGTGGGTGCCGGAAGAAGATATAGAAAATGCGCACGCAGCAATTAAGCGGTATGCGCGCAGCAAGCGCGTAAAGACGAAAACATATAGGCAAGAGCCCGAATCAATTCAACCGGCCAAAAGGCCTTGTAGAAGACCACGCAAAACTATCTAAGAAGCCCTTAGAGCGACGCCACGCCGGCCGCCACCCTAGCATAAGCCCCGTCTATAACATACGCCCTTGCCACCGCCTTAAGAAAGGCATTAAAGGCCGCGGTAAGGGCGGCATAACTAGTGTCACCGGGCATTAGGCGCGGCAGCTAAGAGAGCTGCCAGAGGGTTAGAGCAGCAGGCCCGGGCGGCAAAGACGAAGGGGGCGTGTATAGCAACAGCGGGTGCATTTAGGCTAATAAAGCCCGCCGGGCCTCCACCCGGCAGGCCACCTCTCGAGCCTCCTCCTAAGCCTCAATGCCCCGGCAGAGATCGAGCTCCGCCTGCGTAACGTTGGCGGCCAACAACACTCTCGGCAACGTAGGCCGCTGCTGCTTATCCACTTGTAACAAGGTGGCGACAAAAGCACCCACAGCACGCGCGAGTGCCGCGCGCACTGCGGGCGAACCCTGGCTGTAGAGCTTCTTGTTAAGGCCGCGCAGCACCATCTCGAAGTCGGCCTGGTTGCCAACCATCAGCGGGAAAACCTGCATTCTGTTAGCCACTAGAGCGGCCTATAGCCACTAAAGAGGACTCCCCCCGCAACATTCGTGCTTGCTAGCACGGCAGGCGTCGCAGCGCCCAGCGCCCGCGACGCTTGTAAATACACTGCACGGCCGCGAACCCAGGCAACTCCGCAGGGAAAGTCGTCAGAAAGCGGTGCAGGCACCGCACGCACGACGAGCCGTCCAAGGCGACCTAGGGTAAGTCAGTGGCGCAGTCGCCCCCGACCCCAGGAGCGCCGGACCGCGGGGGCCGCTCCCGCACTTTGACGGGCACCGGAAGGCCTAACGGGGGGCACGGTGCGTGCCCCAGTCCGTGCCGAACGACAAATTGGTCCTCGGTGACCCCGGGCGGCAGTTTTTGGGGGCCCGGAACCTCTCCCTTGGTTCAAAGGTAAAAGGGTGTTCGGGGAATAATGGGTCGCGGGGCCTCCATCGGGTATTCGGAAAGGCCCTAAAAGCCTCTCTCCCCCGGGCCACAAATAACTTATAAATTTGGGAAGAAAACCCTTGGTTGGTTCTTAAAAAAAACAAAATTTTTTTTTTCTTTGGAAAAAAAAAGTATATCGGATGCTCCACAACTCCCCCTCAATAATAACTTATAATTTATATATTCGCCGGCAGATAGTACCCTCCCCCACAAAAATAAGAGGGAAACATAGAAAAAGAGCCCCCGCCTCTCTTT